>NC_090921.1:657406011-658031011 GCF_040938575.1 Ambystoma mexicanum
TGTCTGTTTCTCTTGGAGCCTTGTTTCACTCCCTTTTCATCAAGACTTGGCTGGTGGCAGTGGTAACTACCCTATTTTTCTATCACTCCCACTCCACAGGAGATGTTCACTGCTATTTCTGGAAAGAAAGAGGCAAGGTGGAAACCCAAGACCTCAAGGAAAAAGTCAGACAGCACCCCTGTGCTACCAACAAGGACATCCCCAAGATTGTCCAAGGTCACACCTGTGATCCCTCCACCTGCTGAGGCAAGAGAGAGAGGTACAACCTTGTGTGGTTGAGGCAGTTTCTGAAGAGTCAGATCTGGAAGAAGACACTGTTTTGGTTGGAGATCTGTACCCTGTTGACCATCCTGAGCTGCAGTCTTTACTGGCAGAAGGTGGTCCCAACAGGGCAGACTTCGGCAGAGGAAAAAGAGAGTGTCCTACTCTGGAAGGTTTTGGACAACAGGCTACTAACCAACTTGGTGGGCAAGAAGTTGGAAAGCATAGGTTAAGCTGGGAAGATGGCCTCTTCTACAGTGAACCAAGAGAGTCTATCCCTGGGTTCTGCAAAAGAATTGTAGTGCCCCTTAACAACAGATTCCAGTTCCTACAGTTGGCCCATGAGATACCTTTGGCTGGTCATTACAGTTTCAAAAAGACCAAGGAAAGGCTCTCCTTATACTTCTACTGGCCTAAAATGGGTTCAGAAGTTGACAAATTCTGTAGGAGCTGTCACACTTGCCAAACCTCTGGCAAGAGTGGAGCCAAGAATGTGGCACCCCTGGTGCCTCTCCCAGTGGTGGGAGTTCCGTGCGAGAGGGTGGGCATTGGCATGTTGGTCCCCTTGTCCCTCCCACATCTTCAAGGAACAGGTTTATCCTGGTTGTAGTAGACCATGCTACAAGATACCCAGAATCCATACCTATGAGACCTGTTATGGCTCAGGCTGTGGCTAAGGCTCTACTTGGTATTTTTACCAGAGTAGGGTTTCCTAAGGAAATGATATCCGACAGGGGATCCAATTTTATGACCCACTACATGCAAGCCATGTGGAAAAACTGCGGTGTCACTTACAAGTTCTCTACAGCCTACCATCCACAGACAAATGGACCAGAAAAGAGCTTTAATCGCACTATGAAGAGCATGATAGGTGCTTTAGAGGAACCCCTTAAAAGAAAGTGGGACCTTCTACTGCCATGCCTTCTCTTTGCTTATAGAGAAGACCCTCAGGAGGGAGTTGGTTACAGGCCCTTTGAACTTCTCTATGGCCATCCAGTCAGAGTACCATTGGCCCTGATTAAGGAGGGGTTGGAGAGTGCTCCTTCCCCCAAGCCAGTCAGAGTGACTGACTATGTGATAGGTCTCTCGAGGAGAATGTCACACATGATGGCAAAAGCTAGTGTTAACTTAAAAGCAGGTCAGGCTCTGGTCAAACATTGGCATGACCAGAAGGCCAGCATGGTTGACTTTACTCAAGACCAGCTTGTATTAGTTATGGTGCCAACAAGGCAGAGGGCCTTGCAGGACAAATGTGTAGGACCCTTCAAGGTTGTGGGCAAACTTGGAGAGGTGAACTATTTGGTGAACTTAGGCAGACCTAAGGAGGCTCCCAGAGTCTTTCACACCAATCGCTTGAAGGCATATATCCTGAGACCAGAAGTGGGAGCTTTGCTTCTAGCTTCAGCTTAAGAGGAAGAGGAGAGTGAACCTCTACCTGACCTCCTCAGAGGCCAACCTTTGGATAAGAAAATAGAAGGAGTCAATCTCTTTTCTCAACTGACATCTGAACAACAGGAGGAGTGCAAAGTTCTGTTAAATCAGTTTGCCTCCCTGTTTTCACTTTCACCAGGCTTGACCCCTTGGGGCCAGCATGACACCCTCACTGGTGACTGTTAACCTGTAAAAAGCAGAGGTTACAAAATGTCAGAACATGTGAGATCCCTCATCAAAGGAGAGGTCAACAAGATGCTTGATCACGGGTGTTATAGAGCCCTGTCAAGTCCATGGTCTAGTCCAGTTGTTTTAGTACAAACAGCAGGATCCAAGGAGTTGAGATTTTGTGTGGACTATAGAGCTTTAAATGCAGTCACTAAGACTGATGCCCATCCTTTTCCAAGGACAGATGAACTGGTGGATAGACATGGTTCAGCCACGTTCCTCGGTACATTTGATCTGACGTATGGCTATTGGCAAATAGCCCTGACAGACCATGCCAAGGAGAAAACTGCATTCTCAACCCCAGCAGGCCTCTATCAGTTCAAGGTTATGCCATATGGATTAAATAATGCACCTGCTACATTCCAAAGGATGGTCAATCTAGTTCTGAATGGGATGGAGGACTTCTGCATGGCATACTTGGAGGACATTGCAGTGTTCAGCCCTACATGGAAAGAACACATTGATCACTTAGGATATGTTTTGCAGGCTCTTTAGCAGGCCCATCTGACCGTAAAGGCAAGCAAATGTCAAAATTGGTCAGAGCAAAGTGGTCTACCTTGGTCATGAGTTAGGAGGATGTGGAATAAGGCCATTGCCTAGCAAAGTACAAGCTGTAAAAAACTGGGCCACCCCTACTACTCAAACCCAAGTGAGAGCTTTCCTAGGTCTCACTGGGTACTACAGGAATTTCATAAAGAACTATGGGACCATAGCTTCTCCCTTGAATGTGATCTCCTCTACAAAAGTCCCTAAAAAGGTTAGATGGAATGAGGAGTGCACTCAAGCCTTTGAAAACCTGAAGAAAGCCCTTTGTCAAGCTCCAGTCCTAAGAGCTCCTGATTATCACCAACCCTTCATTGTGCAGACAGATGCCTCCAATTCAGGTATAGGCGCAGTCCTTAGTCAACTGGATGAGTAAGGTAGGGAGCAACCCATTTGCTTCATCAGTGGGAAACTGAAGGAACCAGAAACAAGGTGGGCAACTATAGAGCGTGAATGCTTTGCCATTGTGTGGTCTCTGAAGAAGTTTAGATCATACTTGTATGAATCTACTTTTGTGATTCAGACAGACCACCAACCCTTGAGATGGTTAATGCAAATGAAAGGGGAAAACCCAAAACTTCTGATATGGTCAATCCGCCTGCAAGGGTTTCATTTCACCATTGAGCACAGAGCAGGATGTCACCACCAAAATGCTGATGGTCTCTCTAGGATTTTTTTAACCGACTATAGGTAGAGATTCATCCAGGAGTGAATTAAATCCTCCTGTCTCTTAGTCTGGGGGGGCAGTGTTAGAGAGAATTCTCAAGGATGGCTAATTTCCCTTACCTACTGAGTCCCACAGCAGCTTTGCTGGATTTCTAGTACTTATTTTTTTCACCTGGTAAGAGTGTGAGCCTTTTTCCCACTCTTACATGTGTTTTGCTGTGTTTGTTTTAACATTCTTGGGTTCATAGACTGTGGAGCCTCATCTACTCCATAGGCATCATCTTTTTACTCTGTGTTGCACATCACCTTCAGTGCAGTGACACAGGGTTGTCTTTTAGACTTCCCAACTCAGACTCCATTTTCTGGGACTGACTACTGTCTCCCAGAACATGTAAAGTTGCCATTGACTGTATTAGTCTCTTTAAAATCCACAGACCTAGTGCAAACTATCTTACATAGAGTACTGTAAAAGGTTAATACTTATCCTTTTTGTCTGTTTCTCTTGGAGCCTTGTTTCGCTTCCTTTTCATCAAGGCTAGGCTGGTGGCAGTGGTAACTACCCTATTTTTCCTACCACGGTTATCTTAAATAACCTTGGTATTGTTTTAAGCTATCTTGGTAGCCTCGAACTTAAACCTGCTGGACCATATATGTTTTTATACGGTTCCGGCTGGGTTTATTCGCTATTTCTTTTTGAAAATGTTTTTATCGTGTTTTATTCCGCGCGCCAAACCAGGTTTGGTTCCTTTGTTCACCGTCTTTTCGTGGGCTTCTCCACAGAAGCCCTCCTTAGGCACCTGAAAGTCTGGGTAGGCAGTATGTGAAGGAGGGGTTTTAGGACCCCTGCCATGGGTTCCCTTGGTAACCCAAGTCGCACTCCTGTTTGATTGGCTACGTGACTGTCCTGCCAGGACAGCCACCCTGCTGTGCGATTGAAAGCCAGGCTGTGTGAATGGGGGAAAACTGCATAAAAAGCAGGTCTCTGGGATTGGAAAGGCAGAGTCGCCATTGGAACCAAGGAACCGATGAGGAGCTGACAGAAGAGGACCCCTACCATGACTGAACCGCCCGGTGAAGTCCTGCTGCAGGTCCGAATCTTCAGACTCCAATGACAGAGAAGATCCACCAGGAATCTTCTTCCCTTGAGCTGGTGGGACCAACCAGTTCACCCAAACCCCAAGCCAGGCCTCCCTCCTCTGGTCGAATTTGCTGTACAGAGCTACAGTCAACTGGATAGCCAGGAAGGTCGGACCCTGCTTGGGTTTTAAGGAGCACACCTTTTATTTGCTGCTTTGCTTTGCTGCTGGTTTCTTCCCTGGGCAGTGCAGGACCCTCCAGTCTTCCTACTTCATTTCAGTCTGACAGTAGCTTTAGGAACTGTGAGCCTGCAGGACTTGCCAGGAACGTCTGCCTCAGCTACAGCTTCTTCTCCATTTAAAGGTACTGTGCAAATCCGGTTGTTCGTTTCGTCCAGCCGCGGTGAAGGTGTGTGAAACCTTTCGCCATTCTGAGGGCTTGTCTTTCTCTACTCTTTATACTAACTTTTCTGCTGACCAACTTCATCCAGAACTCTTGGCAAAGATTTAACCGCAAACTACCCTGAACTGTGCAATCTTGAGCAAAAGACTTTTGTTCTATTGACTTTGGCCCTAAGCCTTTCTGATTTGAATCCATCACTGTAGTTCCTTTTTCTAGATTGCCCTGATTACTTACCTGTTGGTGTTGCTCAATTTGTACCTAACATTGTCTTTCCCTCCCTTTTTAAATTACTGAAGTACCATTTTGCTCATACTTCATTTTGAGTTTAACTTGTCCAGAATCTATTGGGAGTGATGTGGTGTATTAAGAGTGTGATTTGTTAACTGCTTTACTTTAGTGATATTTTATACAACTGATGTGTAAATAAATGTATATTCTTTTACTCAGAAACCTTGAGTCAGTGTTTGAATCATAGTAATTGCTGTCCTTTGTGTAACTATTGATACTGCTCACTAGCTCTTCAGATAAGTCTGGCTGCTCACCCATCGCTACCACTTTACTGTGTAGTACAGGCTTGTACCAAATGTGAATTTGTACTGTCACTTGTAGTCTTAATTGTGTGTGGTGTTCCCTAAGGGTAATGCATATAATTCTCCCTAACATCTATGGGAATGAATATGCCTCTAACTGTAAATGATGTATCATTATAGGTACACAAGAAATGTGCCCATTTGCCCCAGTGCTCGGTGCGCTATATAAATAAAATACAATACAATAGTGGAAACAGGGTGTGTGGACATACCCGACATGGCATGGGACAAAATTTACATCGATTTCATGGGCCCTATGAGCATGCTGGTGCATGAGAATAAATTCGCTATAGTGGTTATTGATTATGCCGCGAGGTGGTTTGAGGTGGAGCTTTGTAGAGAGTATATCTACTGGTGTGGTGGTTGACTACATGGAGACGTTGTTCACAAGGGAAGGCTACCCCAAAATAATAATTTCGGACAATGGGGTTTAGCTTGTGTCTAATGAAATGTGGAAATACTTGTTGCAGCATGGCATTGAAAACCATTGCACTGCACTATATAACCCTAGGGCGAATTGATTATTTGAATGCACCAACCGCATAATAAAAGTGTCTCTACAACTGTCATGGGCAAGTGGTTTAGAGTGGAAAAGTGGGATGCGTGAAATGTTAATGTCTCATCGTGATACCCCACATGTGTTGACAGGTGTTTCACCATTCCAAATGATGAGAGGCAGATCTATGAGGTCTGACTTATTTCCGGATTGGCTGGTGGATCAGTGTGAGATGGCGGAATGCTCACAGGCCAGCGGGAAACAAAAAATTAAGGTGGGTGATATGGTAAGGATCAAGAAACCGTTCAGAGTAACTAAAGGGTGTTCTCAATATTCTGACCCTATACCTATAACCAAAGTAAATCAAAAACATGTTGTAACCAGTGGTGGCAAAAGTTTGGAACATGAGCCGTGTTGCTATAATGAGAGAACCTGAGGCATGGGATCAAAGAGCAGAAAGCTCCATGCATGATGAGTCAATGGATGATTGGTATTTGGAGGGTTCATTTCATGAGGACTGCGGTAGTGAGGGGATATCAATGGGAGATGCTCTCAATAGTGAACTAGGGAACACACTTAATGTGCCCAGAGAACAGGGATTCCATTCTCCCAGAAGGGAAGTGGAGAATGGCAGGTTGGAGGAGCTGTTTTATGAGAATGGAACTTCCTGCCGTGAGAGGAGGAGACCATCGAAATTTGATGATTTTGAACTTTACAAACAGTATTGGTCTCATCCTTACCCCTTTTTGTTACCATATGCTTTTGTCACATTTCATGATGTTTTTACCCCATGCTGGATCCTCCTACACACTGTATTGTTATTGGTCTCATTACATGTAATTTCTTTTTATGTCTACATCACATGAGCTTGTTCTTATTTTTCATTGAATTTTAATTATACATAATTGTTATCCCAAAGGGGAAACGTATGTTGTAATGTACGATGCGGCTTGCTCTTCCGTGCAGGTAGTCTCACGCACTGATGCTGTGACGTCACACGACGTCAATGACAGTTCAACTGTCCTATTGTGTTTACCTTCTCCACCGTTAGACAGTCTTTCTTTATCTCTGAAGTAAAATAAATAACTATATATTTTATACAGTGTAAGTTTCATCACTTACTTCAAATACTTCAGAGGCATTCCCCCGGCTGTAGTGAATCGTATTAAGAAGCCTGAGAAAGGCCAAGGGAATGGAGTCATTCCCCCTGCCTGTGTCATGAACTGTGAAAGTAAAAGCCAAGAGAGTCAGAGAACATAACCAAGGAAGGCCAGGGGAAGGGATTCATACACTGGACTTTGTGAACAGGTGAAGCCAAGTGAAGAGAGAGTCCAGTGGAAGGGAGTCATTTCCACTGGCTCTGTATGGAGGAATACGGAGAGTCAGACACCCGGAGAAGGGAGACATTCTCCAGTAACACAATAATGAAAAGTAACTATGTGCAATAAGGAATATTGATGTTTGAGGTGGAACGTTACCCTTTTGAGTTGAACTGAGAACTTTACTGCTTATTTGACATTTCAACCTGGAATGTTGTTTTGTACCTTAAAATGGATTGATATCTGAGAAAGGAAGCCATTCCCTCAGATAAAGGTCTCATCTACAATTGGAACTGTGATCCGTTGCCCAGAAGAAGCGAGTCATTCTCCTGGATCAATAATATTCATCACCTCTTTAGTTTAGTTACAATTGTAAAGATGGAAGCAGGGGTTTGACACAGGATGGCGGGCACTTGATATACACATACATCCAGACTGAATCCATAGTATTTTGGTTGAGTTAGGGAAACCCCTCTTATAATTAGGGAGAGGTAGGTTTTCTCTTTATTTTCTCATACAATAAAAGTTTATGCCAACAAGCATGTGTCATCCAAGTCCCCCCTCCGATGCCGTGCCTCAGTGAATAGCCTGCGCAACCCTGGCCCTGCATTCCCCAAGCCAGAAACCAGACAGACCTTTAGAGAAACATTGCGTCTTCTCACCTTTCCATCTGGTGTGTGCACCAACTGCTCTCTGGAGGCAGGCAATGCAGCCGGGACATGTGATGGGGGAGCCCAGTATCCTCGGGAGTTGCTGGAGATCACATTGGGTCACCAAATGTAGACCCTTAGTGGTTTTCAGGACACAATAAAGAGATTCACGAATTTCAAGAAATCACAGTTTTAATGCAAATGCAAAGTGACAAACGGCAGGTGAGTTAGTCTTGTGAGACTAACAAACTGAAAACTCTGCCCGCCCACATTGGGCTGTAGTATTTAAAGATAAAAATCACACAATTAGGATATATTTATATACAGTCTAGACATTTTGTGTACGCACATTTTAACCATCCTATTGGCTGCTGCATACATAGACTAATAAAAACAGAATTTGGCCTACCATGATTGGCTACTTCAACAACATGTTACATTCTATTCACATCCCATCGCAGATGACCTAACTAAAGCCGTTAGTGGGAAGAGCAAGATCTGCCCATCACAGCAACAAACTAGATACAATGAACTCCCTACCTTGTACCCAGACATTTTTCAACAAGTGCTATTCCCAATCCCGCAGCTCCTCCACATTAAAGCATGTCCTTGCAGCTATCATGTACCCATCTGCATATGCAAAGAACACAAATTGTTAATTCTTGAATGTTCGAGTTTCCGGGAAAAGGTTTCTCTCAGAAAATACAACAGAGGCCTAACCCTTTGGGCACATGACTTCATATTGTGGCCTACCAGTCCACCCTGCCGCATACGTGGCAGTCTTAGAGACTCTCTAGAGTGCAGTAGAAATAATACCCAATTCAATAAATGGCCGAAGTGAATTTAATAAATGACAGACCTATTGACATTCAATATTTGCACAGCCTATATTTTCTCCTATGTTTAAAACATTGCACCTGCATGTTTACAGATACTTGCACCCCCTGCGCACCAATTCACTGAATAACAGTCAACAATTACAAAATTCTAAATGTATAGTGTGATCAAAGAGTTTATGACATATATAAGGACAAACGGTTAGGATTGAAGATGTACAAGAAAATTAATTGTGATACGTAGAAATATTTTAATCACAAACACAAATCAGGCCAATTATGCAAGGAACTCATAATGAATAGCTCAACGCATTTCGGGAAATATCCCTTATTCAGCAGCAAAGGAAATCTTGGTCTGTAAGATATTAAAAATAAACATTTCTTAGAAGATTCATACTACTAATAATGTACAAATAACAGTGAAATGAAGAAAGAATTTCAAATGTATGCAATTGACACACAACTCTCTTTCAAGCTTCCCTCTTCTGCCTCCTCCTCTTCCTCTTTCCTACCTGACTGTCTGTCTGCTATTCCGGCATGGTGTACTGCTAACAATCTCTGCCTTAATGCCCGTAAGAACAAGATCCTTCTAATTGGGATTCCTGCTCCCTGCTTTCTCCAACACCCTGGCTGTGAGGCAAGAAATCTAGGTGTCATCTTCGACTCCTCGCTCTCCTTCTCTCCTCACATCACGGACCTTGACAGGAAGGCTTCAGCTCCTTGGAGTCATTTTTCCATTCCTCACATTCCCCCAGAAACTCAATGTCTCCAGATCTCTGGTCCTCTCCAGACTGGACTACTGTAACAGCCTCTTCCTCAACCTAGCTAGTGCTTCATTCCGCCCATTTAACTAATTCAGAATATGACTGTAAGACTTATCCTTGTCCTCAAGTCCAGGGACCACATCTTTCCAGCCCCAAAATCTCTCTGCTGGCTCCCGGTTGCTGCAAGGATAAAGTTCAAAACCCTTTGCATCATCCACAAGGCTTTCTGGGGCCTGGGATCCTGCTACATCCAACCCTCTTGAGCTTATGGCCCTTGAAACGTGCTTTCTATTACTGGATGGGATTACGCCAGAGTAATTCTAAGTCCACATAACTGGACAAACTCAAGAAAATGGCAAGTTGCTGTTTTATTAGAAATAATCTAAAACAGGGAGTTTATAATGAACATCAACGGACATACGCTCATTCTCTCATCGATTTCTGCAAATAATACAATTATATACTTTTGTGTGCATCAGAATGACATCATGCTACGTGGCAATGGTGATAAACCTATCACGTGTTGGGATTGGTTAAGGGACACATCTAGATATACAATCATATAGGAGATAGGTTTGTTATTGGCTGTCACATATTAGGTGGACAACTTATTCCTACATCTTCATATGTGTCATTTAAAAAAAATCAGTTACACCGTGTTTCATAGGTTTCTCAAGCTATAAGGTCCTTTGTTATACAGACTAATACAATTGGTTTTGCATGCTTGTGCCATGTCTGGAACATTCGGTTCAATTAGCAGCACATAAGTCAGGACCCAGGTGCAAGTAGTTAGGACATGAGACTGCCCTACCACCCAATTAAAGCAGCATCTCTCATCACCAATGCATTCTGCTGAAATTCTCTTTGTACTTGGCCTTGCAGAGTATTCTTGTCCTGGGAATGCAACAGAAGTGAGGGCATTCATTATCGTATCTGGAACTCCAAGTTCAAGCCCTAGTTCCATCCTTGACTCACATGACAAGAGACCACAATTCTGCTCATTCTGCAAGCTTTTAAATGTTTTAAATGAATGAACCTTAACGTGAGAGGATCCATCCTCTGCACACACGTTCCTCTTCAGCGTAGATAGCTGACCTCGACTTCTGAGTTCTTGACTTCAGGCCAGACAGCCCAGCAATGCAGCTCCAATAACCTGCTATCCTACTGCGACAAAGCCTTCCATTTTCTCACCTTGATTCTTTACTTCGTCATTTCTCCTCTAGGATCCATACATCATGTTCATTCAGTATGAACACGATGTATGGATCCGAGAGAAGAAATGAAGAAGTAACTTACAACTCCAGGGTACATTCGATAGGGTCAGCTTTATGGATACCGCCTTCCATCTGCTCGCTGCGATATTGGTATAATAGCCGGTGTTAGACAGGGCATGGTCTCATAGCTCCAATACACGGAATACTTCTGTCTGCTTCTCTACATTCCCCCTTCTTGTCGAATCCTCCACCACCTACTCAAAGTTTTCCTGCTTCTTTGAATCTTCTCTTGAGGAAAGGTTTCTTTGGTATCCATATCTTCATCACCCCCCTCAGGGAAACTGCATTTTTAATGTGTTTGTCCACACTCCAGGACATGAAATTACATTCTCAACTTGGGGTACACAAAATACAACATCCCACATCATCCTGAGGATCTCTTGGATACAGGGACTTTGTCCCCTCAGGCACCACAATACTTACTTTTATGCAGTCTCTAATGGCACTTTCAGTCTGCGCCTTCCTCTTCTGTTTCACCCTTCACATCAATCATGATTTTCCTTCCCACAGCATGTTTTGCAGTTTTTTGGCATTGTCCTATTATTATCCTTATAACGCAAAACTTGAGCATTATCATCACCAATATTGCTCCAAGGAACTTGAATATGCTCGCCATCCAGTCTGGAATCCATGAAAACAGGTATGAGAACCAATCGTCATCTCCAATAGCCTCTGTACCCTCCTCCATTTTCCTGGACAATTCTATCAACATGGCTATAGCATCCATCAGAGTCCCGTTCTCACAGTCATGAGATGCTATAGATGTACAGCAAGAAGGCCCGACCTTGGTGCAAATACCTCCTTCCTTTGCTGTAATCATGTCACGGACATACCTGTTCTGGAGGGCCATTAACCTTATGGCCCTCAATTCTTTTTTTGTTGTGTTAAATCCTTTAATAGTGACATTGATTGTCTGTAATAGCTCCCACCTGGTGATCTGCAGTCATTTGACATTCACTACTGTTTGGAGTCCAGGCATAAATATGGATGTCATTATGATAGCAGTCTTGCTGAACAACTTATGTTCATCAAGGATGTCTTCATAACACTTTATTTTAATGAAAAGTAATTCTCTCTTTTCATCTGCCGGAGTGCAAGTGACCTTCTTTTTCTCAAGTGCTCATCCACTTTTGGGAATCCCTTGATATTCAGGTCACTTTGGGGAAACACCAAGGCTGGAACATGGATGAGGACAATGGAATACACTCCTCCTCAGTTCCTGGGCAACTTCATATATTCTCTGAATCTACAGGCCCAATATCGACCCATGAGGACAGCAGTCCCTCTCATTATTCCTTGAATATCAATTCTGTTCTTTCACCCTTTATTTTCTCCAACTTGGACTTCACCATTGTTTCTAAAGCACATTGTCACATTAATCAATGGGACTTCAACATGCGGTCCTTCTTCGACGGTCACCCATGTCAGCAGTTTAGAGTTCCTGGCCCATGACTGTAGGGACTCATCGTTCACTTTCTGCACCTCGTGCACAGGTTCCTTCCTTAGTAGATGAGCTGCACGGGACATCATCCCATCTTCCCATTCTTTGGTCATAATCACTTGTCCATAAATCAACAGCTGTGAGCGCTCCCAGCATCCAGGCATTCCAATCTTTTCAGTTTTGTCAGAGCAATTCATCCTCTTTATTTCTTTAATTATGACTTTGTCTTGTCCCACGGAAGGATACACAAGCATATTATCTGTCAATCCAGGTTCTTTTTCCATTTGCGTTGTCTTGATATAATCATCATGGTATGGGAATAACTGTCTTGATCACCATCGCAGGGTTGCACAGCTTCCTTGGAACTGTCCTCTGGTAGTACATGCTGCTAGATGGCTGAGGCACTTCGCATCATGTGCCGACATCTCTGTTGAAATTAATGTTCTTACTGTACTCACGGCATAGCGGAGGAAAGAGCAGACATAGCAAATCTCATCAGATGCTCTCTCCCCCACCTTTTTACTATGTTGGTACCACATATTATTCCCCAAGAGAGCCGAATGATCAAGATAGGTATTTATACCCTGGTTATCTTCTTCTGCATCCCTCCTACGTTGTCTGATATGCTGAAACAGGTAAAAAAAATTATCATCATTTGTACTTATACTGGGAAAGATCACAGGTGTTGTGTTTTCAATTAAACCATCTGACTGTTAAAGACTTCAAAATGTAAGATACAGAAAGAAAAAGAGAAAGTACATGCATATGTATATCAGGCATAAGAGTCTAGAAAAGCATTTTCTGTGCCACGCCATTTCACTTTGAATTGCTATTCTTACTGCAACTGCATTTTCTTCCTCCTGAATCATGTTTACTACAATTACTCCAATCTCATTTGTAGTTGCACAATCTGCTCAATTATTGCAATTAAAAGCCTTCTTATAACTGGGCCATTCTTTGGATCATGGAGAAAAGTGAGAATATTGACATCGCTCCGAATGAGGGTAGGATATGATTCGAATATAAACACAAAAACTGCTACCATTTTGTTAAACTGTATTTGTTATGAATATTGGGCTAAGCCCATTCGCGTTGCACTGAAAACCGCGTTCTTGATGTTCCGATTTCTGTTCAACTTCACTGCCATTTTAAGAATCATCCGCCATTTTGATTTCGACTCCTGCTTTGTGGTCTAAAATGGTGGACTGTGTTTTCAACTCGAAGCCGAGCCGAACCACCTTTGAGTTTTGTTAATGTTTAGGCTGACCGAGAGCAAACTGTTTGTTCATTGCAATGAAACCTTGTGACTTGAATGAACTGCAAATGTAGAACAAACTCAGATCGTGTACTTTTGCTGAACTGCATTGTAACGATTCTTGAAATAAGGCTTACTGTGGATCAGAGAATCAACGGCATCATTGTAACTTCATGGACATGCAAACTTATTAAATCCGTTGTACAATATTGTAATATTTGACATGTGAATCAGGCATGAACCCTAGCATGTAACTTATTAGTTTGGAGAGGGGCTGGACAATATTTGAAAAACTGTATAAAAGTGTCTGTGTTAAGATGTCCATCACTCTCACCCCTCACTGTGTCTGCTGGTACACACTGTGAGGTGTTGGGAACCAGATAGCTATCTGTTTGCTTTGAAACTGTACAGAATAAAAGATACTTGTATCTTTTCTAACCGTAATTGGCTTATTTCATTTTGTGGTACTAAGCCTCGATATTCCTTTGGTCTTTCAACAAGCCTATGTGTGTTACTTTCGGCTGGTGTCATATGCTTTTCGTATTATAGATATCTTCCCAAAAATGAATCTTGGTATCTCTCTTCCAATTTTTAAGAATGAATTGGCACTTGAGCATGGTGCCGATATGAGTTTTACTTTTTCAAAGAATATCTAAAAAGTACTTTTAAGCTCTGGAATTCTCTGCAAGTCAATGCACGTCCTTCTAATATTGTCAAGGAGTGTCCAATGAATTCCAGTCCAAAATAAATGTTTTAGTCGCACACTGTTTTATCATCCTTCTTCCTGGTCATCGAACAAGTTTGCAGATGCAAAAATTCTTCTTCTTGTCTTGCTTCCCAGTCAACGAGTACTAGAGGGAGGGTCTTGCCTTTGTAGATTTTTACACCACCCAAATGTAACCAAGCTCTTCTTCCAGCCACACTTACTGCCATAGGGGAAACTTCCTCTACCTGAAAACGTCTGTTAAACCTTGGCTCATGCCATCTACGGGTACATTTTTGATAAGCACTTGATCTCCAACATACAACTTTGGTGGTGGCAATAATTTCCTTGGATTAGTTACTGGCCCATCCTCTTCCGTGTTCCTCAACCCCTCCTTCCAATGCTTGACTTGATCTGAAATGAAAGAAATACTGGTAGTCATACATGTCAAATAATCGTGCATCTCATCACCTAGAGCCTGCGCTACACTCTGGGCATCGCTCCTGACTCTAGATGGGGGCATAAGGGGCATCCTCATGCAGTGCCCTGTTACTCGTTCATGGGGCATAAGGTGAGGGTTTGAACCTGGCTGATTTCGAAGGGCCTACAAAGCTAGGGGTAGGAAATATAGCCATCCCTTTTTCAAAATTAATCCGATTTTTTCTATTCATTACTTTAGGATGCTGTTGAGCCTTTCACATATTCTGTTTGCTTGTGGGTGATAAACAGAAGAAAGCTTATGCTTTATGCTCAGTAAAAGCCCTATTTGTTGAAACAGCTCATCGCCCATTATCGGACCATAATATTTTGTACACGCCCCATCTTGGAAATATTTCACGCACTAGGAACTTCGCTGCTCAGGTGGCATCAGGGTGTGGTGTGTACAAGGACCTGCTTCGATCCATTGAGAAAAGGGACACACCACCGTTAATAGATACCTATATCCATTACATATCAGCAGCATATCGATGTAGTCAATATGTAAATGCTGAACTGGGCCATTTGGACGTGGTATTACTCCTCTGATTGTTCTTAGTGTATGCCCAGCTGTAAACTTCGGACTCATGATGCAATTCACAATGGACTGTGCAACGTGTTCCAATAAACTGGGAACAAACCAGTCCTCTGCAATGGTGGCAGCAAGACTTTCTCGGGTTATATGCGCTGAGTAATAAAGCTGCTCAAGTGCGACTTGCAGTAATGCTGCTGGCATCACTGGCTTCCCAATGCTTTCCTGTCTCCATAGTGCTTCTGTGGGGGATAATGAACACCCCCTATGTCTCCATAGCTCCTGTTCTTCTTGTGGGGCTCTACCCTGTATCTCTATTAGTTGCATAATTGACAGCATATTAAATCCCTCTTGTAACACCATGCTTCTATTCAATACTTTAACATTTCTGTTTTGAAACTTGAATTTTCTGAGGAATACGCAACCCTTTGGCTTATAAAGGCTGCAGCTTTTTTTCCACGAGAGGTACAGTCTGTTACATTTTATGCATTTTATGACCACTAGGGCTACTGGGAGTTGTAGTGCCTTAATAAGCTTGTCCAATAAAGACGCATGTTGTACTGGAGTGCCGCCTGCGCAGAGATAACCCCTCCTTTTCCAGTGTGACAGTCCTGTGTGTACAGTTGACGTTGCATAGGCAGAGTCACTGTACACCGTCACTTAAGGATGTTTCTCGAGTGCAACAAAGAGCACTACCAATTCTGCTTCCTGTGCTGAAAAATGGGACGGCAGTCTTGCCCTTGTCACTACATCAAATTCACCATTTAATCTGTGTTTTAAAACTGCAGATCATGAATGCCTCTCCCCACTAGTTTGGTTGATTTTTGAAGAACCATCAATAAAGAGACTCTCCCCTCCTGTAAAAGCATTTTCTTTCACAAAGGGCATATCATCATAACATTCAACACAATTAGCGCAGTCATGCACATGAGCAACTTCTTTTACAGGTTCAGCTGTAAACGTGTCTGGGTTCAATATTTCACTTTACAATTGTAGTCACTGGATCAGGGATCATCACTTCGTACGCACAAGCTCTTTGTGTTGTCAATGTACCCTTGGGTTTCTCTAAAATGGCAAATAAGGCATGCTCCACATATAGCATCATTGCACAGCCCATAGTTATACTTGTGAACTTCTCATATGGACCCGCAATCCAAAGAACACTTGCCACCTTTTCTATGTCTTCTTGATAGAACAATGGTCTTTGCCGCATCAGTGCCATTCGCTGTGGGACTTCCCTTTTCTCTATCTTTATTCAGTGTAATGCTTATAAAAAACACTACTTCATCATCTATATGTTCATCTCTGAACATATTTTCATCTGTTATGTCAGTTAATGTGTATCCTTCTTCAAAAGCTATCACTGTTCTCCATGGTCTGCCTTCATCATCTACCCCTTCAAGCATTGCTATTTCCCATTGTACTATAGCTGCTTCCAGTTCTATAGGAATAGTCTGCCCTTCTTCCTCATCCATAGGTAGTTGTGGTCAAAATAAAAATTCATCAGGTATCCTCACAATGTTCCCTACTAATCCAGTTAGCCATGTAAATAAAATGCTCCTTCCATACATGCTGAATTCCGGATCTACTGGAACCCCTCATAGACCCACGTATCCTGTAAATGCCAGTATAAACTCTCCTACATTTAAATAGTGTATTCCTTGAGTGGATCACATTATTCCTGGATCAGTAAATTAAGTCATCATGTTATGTTTTGTCATCAAATATATTCCCAGAATGTTAACTGGTGTTTGTCACGAATTTAACAAGGGGACAGACGTGTCACATTCCCCTATAGAAACAGGTAATTCATCAGTAAAAGGAACTACATTCGTAGTTCCAGAGAACCCTTGAGCATTCATGGCAATACCTGACATTAGGTACTTTCCCTCCCTTATACAAGAGTGAGTCGCCCCAGTGTCTACAGGAAATGAGCCACAGAATGAACCAATGACTGCCAATGGTCAACTGATCATAACATCCACCCAGTTACCAAGGAGTCATTCTACAGAAGATGTGTATATGAACTTCCTCAGCACAATCCCAAAACGAAACTAGCACCTCTGCCCCTGTGGAACAAAGCTGAACTATGCCTCTGTAGACAGGCCGGCAATCGAAGGCGAGAGTACAAGAACTGATAACAAGGCTCCAGTTGGAGTAGGGTGACCAGACATCCTAGTTTTGCCAGGATTGTCCCGCAATTTGGTGCTCTGTCCCCCTTTCTCAAGAGTTTGTTTCCATTGGAAACTTCAGTGGTCCCGGTTTTTTGTAGTAGGTCTTCATAGCTGGCAGGCAGGAATGCACAATATCTCACAGAAGAAATGCTGCATTTTACAACTTAAAATAGTGTTACTTTGTGATAAATCACTTATAATATGTGTTTATTCGAACATTAAGACTTAAACCCCCTTCTCCTCCAAACGCTGCTAAAGTGTAGTACCTTGAAAGCCACTTTCAAGAGTTAGTCCTACTTTTATGTCAGTTGTCCTGTCCCGGTTTTTTACTTTTTCAATCTGGTCACTCTAAATTGGGGATCTGAGGGATTTTTCCATCACGGAAAAGTCTGTGACGGAAAAGTTTTCATGGGAAATGTACACACCACCAAAGGTTCGTACATTTCCCATGCGAACAAACACTGCAAATCACCACATACCCACACCCCCATCCACACCCACAACACACCCATGACATCCCCCCACCCACACCCTCATCACACCCACACCCCCAACATAAACAAACCCTACTTACCTTTTCTTCACGCGGCAGCAGTTCCCTTTCACTTCCGTGATCGGGAACCGGTGTTGCAGGGTCCTTTTCTTTTTTTTTTTATGGGCAGCTGCCGGGGTTTCCCCTGCAATCTCTGAGCGGGGTGTTGCGGGGGAAACCCACGCAGCCCCATTTTTGCTTTTTTTGTATTTTATTTTGTATTTTTTTCCCTCAATTGTGCTGCGTGGCTGTCCCTTTTGCACACCCTGCTCACTATACCACAAAGTATAGTGAGCGGGGTGTTGCCGGGGACAAACCAGCAGCCCCCTTTTTTTGTTTTTTTTTTACTTACCTACAATGCATGCCACCAAATGTTCGAACTTTTGGTGTTCGGACTTTTGGTGGTATGCATTTTCAGACTTTTTGTACAGTCGGACCTTTTTTTCGGTCCGATCGTACAGTTCCTAAGTTGGAAGCATAAGGACAGAGAGATGGACACTAAGACCGCGCATCCTAGAGCACTGCCCCCACCTTGCCCAATTAGCAGGCAGGACATTGAAATGTCAACATTGAAGAAAGAGGAGAATAAAAGAAGGTGCTGAAGTGCCAGTCCATGGTCCTAGGACTGAATAACAGCCCACGCAGTACAGAGGGTGTACACAGCACACACACCTGAAAGATCCTGCAGGGACAGCAGCGGCAGCTCGACACATGTTCCAAAGCATTTAAAAATGGGTGTCGTCCTGTAGGTCGGTACCTAAAAAGTAAGCCCTGAGGTGAGGAAGGGGGGGGGCTTAATATATCAAGGGATAACTACGGACGAGATTGCAAGTAACTACAGCTTGACTAAAGAATTCCCTACAACAGCCAAGAAATTAACCCCAGAAGCTAAAATTCCCGGACAAAAGTCGTAGCAGGTCATTTCTGAGATTTCGTTTAAACCAGCTTAAAACAAATGAAGTACTTTTTATAAGAAAAAAATCCATAACGGACAAGTGTAGATTTTGTAATAAGAAAGATGAAGTGGAAACAAGCAGACATCTGCTTTTGAGCTGCAACGGGACGCATCAAATAAGAAACACAGTTTTGGGGAAAACGATGGCAGCGTTTACAACTCTAACAGAAGATAATTGGTGGAGGATCCTGTCAAACGGTGACGACACCCGTTGTGTGATCGGGGTAATCTCTTTTTTTAAAAACATTGACCTGGACAAAACCTTTAGATGAAAGAAGGAGGTCTAGCGATAAAAGACCTAAAAACAGCTAAAGAGTTGCCCCCGTCCCTTCTGGACCCTGTCGGCTTGCATGAATCAGAAGCCTAGACCACCTCATCGATCCACTGAGTGTTCGGGGGCTCACCAAACGCTACTCAAGGGATTTCTGGGGGGGCAAACTATTGACTTTGATGAACTAAACGAGCCGACCCATCTTTTTGTTGTTTGAAAAAGTTGGATCTCTCTTTTGGGGACGGAGGATTCTTTTATGACTTAATCTATTGTAAAAATTGTTAATTCAATTAAATCAAATAAAAAAATATATATCACATTACATTCACATGGTTTAGGCATCTCAAAACGCTTGGTGATCTCTTTAAAAGGCTACAAAGATCTCTTTTCGCACTGTTCTGGGTAGTTTCACTGGTATTTATTAATTCAACACATTTTCCCCTTAGTTCATTCATGCAAAGCACATGAAAGGATGAAGGATGAACGGCAAGATAACCGCATTAAGATAGTGCTCTACTCGGAATTAACCATATCTAGGCACTGCGTGAACGTCCCAAAAACAGTACGTGTCCTTGAAGAGTTTAAACGCTCAGAAAAAGCCCATTAAAAGGTAAACATGAATGTACATTTGTTTCCACAGTTTTCAACATCTACGTGCAGGTTTGTACTTTTTTGTTCACAAACTAACCCGTGTTGTCACCAAAGCCACGACATTTGGATAAAAACAAAATAGACTACGGCAGTGTGTTCTTTTCACACGGGGAGCCGCACACTCTGCAGGGGTACAGCGCCCCTCCACTTCCCTGATCCCCGTGCACTCAGCGAGGTCTAGAATTACTGCAGTCAAAAGAGTAAACGATTTCGGGATGCGCTTTGAGTCGCGTATTCCCAGGAATGCGGCGTCAAGGAGATGGAATACACACGAACAGTATTTTCACTGATCAAGTAATTGAAGTAATCAACATACGCGCATAAAATCACGAGAACTTCTTTTCCCACCCAAATGAATGAACACTAACGGACAGGAAAGCTCTGGCTGTCGATCCCAGTAAGAACCATGGACAAAGGAGCAGGTGAGATCCAGTGGTTCCTTGATAGTCTCCCCTCGTGTGCGATTGGACCACTGGAATTAGTGGCAACAGATTTCACGAACCAGCAAAACAACGAACGCTGATGGAGCATTGGTGCCCTCTACAGGCCAAATTAATGAACAAGGATGGAAAACAAAGTCAGTTTAACACAGCGGAAAAAAAATACCGTATACTTATTTTATAAGTATACAAGATATTATAATCAATTAAAAAGGCTTTTTCTCCAATTTGTAATAAGGAGGGGGCATCACATGACTAGACTAAAGATGAATGGCGGATTCGGGATAAAGAATGCTCACCTGCATGGCACCCGATCTCTGCGGTCGTCTTCAGTGGGCAGTTTTAGTGAACACCGACCCCACTGCAGGAGTGCAGAGCATTTGAACTTCAGCTTCAAATACCGAAAAGGGCACAACAACTGGAAGGCTGTGCTCCGAGTATGAGCACCGAAAAAGACAGTGGGGTTTGGATCTCACATGTGAAGTGCAGCCGCGAATGGCGGGTATATTCACCAGACAGGGGCAGGTGCTGCCCTCATATGTTAACTGTCGCCTCAAAAGTCCCAATGGCGCATTCATCTGTAGGCAAGTCGCCATATACAAGAGGATAGTTTCATCATATGCCACGTGCCCTGGTTCATGCCTGGGATGTAAAGCTCCTGGAAAAGATGCCTAGAGCTTGGAGGCGGGGCCTCCCTCCTCTGCGGGATCCTCAAAACAATGTTACAAATACCAAACAGCATTTGTTTTCAATGTTGCACAAAATCCATCAGGAATCAAAAAATAGTTCTCAAATCAGCCTTGCTTTTCCTAAAGTAGGAGTAAAATTAAAACTTGAGAAATTGAAAAGTTCTTTTTAAATTCAAAATATAGATGGTGTAATTTCAGCAGTAATTCAAGACATACATTAAACCAGAGTTCTGCAACCTTTGGCTCTTCATGTTTTTGACTACAACTCCCATCACTATCGGCCATCATTGTCAAAGCTTGGGGAGCATGGGAGTCGTAGTCCAAACCATCTTTAGAGCTATTGGTTGATGACCGTTGTATTAAGTCCTGTCACCTCAAACTACCTGGTGCAAAACCACAGAGATGCTAATTGCTTGTTTAGTAAAAAACTGCAGCTCACATTGTCGCCGCCTCCTCCTATTCCTCCCCAGGTATTCTTCTGCCATCCTTTTGCTCAGCACACAGCAAGTTAGCCAGGGGCTAAAGGTGGGGGCTGATGAAGAGTGCAGCAGCAGTCACTGCCCTTTCAATCAGAGTAGCAAAGACCACGAAAAGCCTCGAAATGCCATTCACACACCAGGAAGACGTTCCATTATATTTACATTGTACATCATGCCCATGTTACCAGATAAGTTCAGGGTTAGTTGCTTTCACTTGTTGCAGTGGAGGACACATTTGAACGTGCCATGGGATTCTATTCCAACCACCCTGATAGTTACTTATATAATCTGCGGAGTCCCTCGCCTTCAACACTGCAATCCGCTCTACTAAGCCACCCAGTCTATCTTCACGTTCACAGGATGATTATTTTCTGTATTCATATATGACTACACATATTTGGTAAACGATAAATAGATCCATCTATCTGGTCTATTGTTGTGGGTGGCAGCTGAAGCACCATAGGTTCTACTTAATACTGCAGATTGGGTTTTGCTAACAGTTCAATACAATGGATGATATGTTTGCTGCTAAATGGAGGCCAAACACGGTTATATGTGATCTTACCAACCACAAAAACTGAGTGGTACATAACAGAGCGGACAAAACTCTTACCGATCACAAAAACAGAGTGGTACATAACAGAGCAGAGAATACAACGAAAACACTGAATTTATTTTGTTTTTTAGGGGTCCCACTCAAACCCTGTAAACCCCCCCAAACTCTCCTTTTCCCCTCCCAAACTCCCATTTTTTCCACCCGCAACCCCACACCGACCCATTTGAACCCCTTACCCCTACTACACTTTATATATTTATTTAATCTTTTCTGTGTTTTTCGGGGTTATTGTCTGCTCTGTTATGCACCACTCCATTTTGTTCACAATAAAATGAGTTGATACCCCAAATGCTACATTAGAATGAAAGCAGCTATATCGAGGGACAATGCTTAGAGGGACAATGCTTCTCCCCTCCAACTGAATGAAATTCGCTCTTCTTTACACAAATAAAAGCCAACATTAAATAGGTCAAATCGAGGTCACTCATAGCTAAGTTCAATGCACTGTTTTTCATGCAGCATACGCATATTTGCTGGCCAAGTAGCAAGCAGAAGAAAGGATAAATGCAGAGAAACCCATCATAAATCTCACCTAACCAATGATGCAACTCGCAATAAAAACATGATAAGAGAAAACAACATATCTGGCACTCTCTGACGGCCAGTGAATATGTAAAGCACAAACACATGTTAGGAAATAGTAGGCAAGTGCTAAAAAAAAATCAGCAGCCTGGGAGTGTGGGGAAGAAGGGCACATCTCAAAGCACAGCATTGATCAACCAGTGCCATTTTCTCTTCTCCATGCCATTAGGGATTGGCTGATTGCTGCGCATCCGATCATATTATTTACTGAAATGTGCTGCAAATATAAGTTTGATGCTCATTAATATAAATATAGGGGGGTCGCAGCGGGGCTGAGGGGCGTCACCCATTCCTGCATTTATTTGCAGCCAATTCCACAAGAGAAAAAAAAACTCTACCAGTTCGGATTCGACCAAAAAGATTTGATGTAATCAACCGAAACCATGCCATTAGTTTTGGCTCAGCCATGTGGAGCTTTGGAACCCCCCAGGAGTCAGAACCTAAAAATGAAATAGCCGAATCTACACTGCTATACCTAACTAAGGAAATTAACAAGTTTCTGACATGAATGTAATGACCCTTTGTTTGGGTTTACTGGGTGATTTTGAGACATTTAAACAAACTCCAAAGAGTACAAAACTCTGCTGTCGGACTGCCTCTCGCATTGGGACGAAGAGACCACATCTCACTGGCTCTCTGCACCCTACACTGGCTCCCAATCAGATGCAGGGCCTCCTTCAAACTCCTATGTATTACCCACCGAGCTGTGCACAAAACTGTCCCCAAATTCTTACAAGAAAAGATTTCACCTGGTCACCAGTCTCGCACCATTAGATCAAGCACTGCCCTCCTCCTAGCTTAATTTAGTTTAGTTTAGTTTATAACTTATATAGCGTGCCTAACCCCAGGGTATCTGGGCGCTTTAGCTTACAAATACAACATGTTGCTGTGTTGCAATCAACAGTAACAATATTACAAGGTTACTTAATTACACATACAATATATTACAATGCACAAAAATTGGAATAATACAGGGTTACTCACTTACTGTAACCAGGATCCTGGGTACACAAGGTAGCGAGATACAGTGGTGGTGAAAAGTTAGAGTATGGTAGTCGCAGCGGACTTGGGTTACAGATCAAGGACAGGCATGCCTAGTAAGATAGTAGAGGTAACAGGTATGTACAATATTCTGTGTGGAAGAGGCGGATCCTTTGAAGACAGTTAAGTTACAATGGCTGCTGAGCGAGGAGCCAGTCTTTTACCTTCCCTCTGAACAACCAGAAAGAGGGTTCCGCTCTGATGGCTGGAGGGAGTGAGTTCCAGCATTTAGCGGCAAGCACAGGGAAGCTGCAGCCTCCTGCAGTTTTCTGTTTATATTTCGGGATATTGGGGCGATTGAGATAGAGGGATCTAGTAGTTCTAATCGACTGGTTCCTCGAGAATTTGTCAGGTATTTTGGTGCTGTGTTTGACGGGCATTTATGTGTGATGACTAGTGAGCATAACGTGATTCTGTCGCGCACCGGTAGCCACTGCACGTCACGTCTGAGGGTTAAGATGTGGTTAGAGCGAGGGATATTCATTGCTGATTTTAGAGCATTATTCTGGAGTACTTGTAGTCTAGTTAGGTTCCGTGCCGAGAAGCCTAGGAATAGGGTGTTACAATAATCTGGCTTTGAAAGGATCAATGCTCTGGCTAGCGTAATGCAATTGTTGGTGAATAGGTGAGGTTTTCAGGCATTAATGAGTTTGTTGGTGTAGGATGTAGCTGAGGCTGTGGTGTTAACTTGTTTTTTACGAGATAGGGTGGAATACAGGTAGAACCCTAGTGTTTTAACCTCGCTGGCAACTTTGATGCTGCTCCCATCGATATTAAAAGCCTTGTAGCGTTTGTCCAGGTTGTTGAGACGAGCTTGCGAACCAATGATCAGAAGCTCAGTCTTGTCATCATTTAGACAAAGACTATGGGCGGCCATCCAGGCTTGGATTTTGAGGTAAATGTCATTTATCATTTTTGAATGTTTAACATAGCAATCAGAGAGCATGATGAGGACGTGGGTGTCATCAGCATAATTAGTGTATGTGACACCTAGGGTGTCAAGAAGATCAAAGAGGAGCTTCATAAAGATGTTATAGAGCATAGGCTATACACAGGATCCCTGTGGGACTCCACAGTGGATAGGTACTGGGGGAGCAGACAGTGAAGGTGCGAAGACCCTTGTTCTTTTTGACAGGAAGGATTGGATACAGCTAGTGGCATTCGATGAGAAGGCTGCAGCTGATGTTAGATGTTTAGTTAGAATCAGATGGTCGACCAGATCAAACGTTGCCGAGAGATCTCGTAGTAGGAGGATAGCAAGCTTGCCCTGGTCTTTGGTTTCATCTATTTGGATCTTTCTGTCTAAAAGCGCAGTTTCAGTCCCATGTCTGGGTCTGAAGCAGGATTGTCAAAGGTCTAGTATGTTATTGCCTTCCAAGCATTTTTGTATGTAGGTTGCTCGATCTCATATTTTTAGGAGAAATGGTACTGTTGTTATGGGTCTATAGTTGGTTGGAATATTAGGGTCTATGTTAGGTTTTTTAAGCAGCAGCATGACCTAGGCTTCTTTGAGGGTGTTAGGGACAGAGCAGCTATTGAATGAGGAATTAATTAAGGCTGTTTTAAAAGGTGCTAGTTCTTTGGCTCTGTTCTTGATGATCGGGTTAGGAAGATATCTCCCTGACAGTTGGAAGGTGTAAGTCATGGGTGCACAACATACGGCCCGCGCGCGGGTCAGTTGCGGCCCGCCATGCCCTTTTGACCGGCCCGCGAGGCACAAAGACTTTCCTAATGGAGGGCGGCCCGCGGCCACCCTCCATTAGGAAAGTCTTTGTTGTCTTCCGGGCCGGTGAAAACATTGGCCCTCATTGGCTCAGCACACACACGCATCACGTCGCTCCTACGAGCCACGTAATGCGTGTGTGCTGCACCAATGGAGGGCCAGCACTACGGCTGGCGTGGTCCATAAGGCTTGATGCCGGAAGGCATTTCAGCCTTGGACCACGCCAGCCGTAGTACGATTCCAGTGACTTCCAGCTTACCTGTCGCTTACCTGCCTTCCAGCACGTCTCCGGTAAGTGCTCTGTTTGTGTTTGTGTGTCGGGTTTGTTTTGCTTTATGTTTGTGTGTGTATGTTGCGGGGGGGTGTGTCGGATGTGTATCAAT
This sequence comes from Ambystoma mexicanum, assembly GCF_040938575.1. Classification (NCBI taxonomy): domain Eukaryota; kingdom Metazoa; phylum Chordata; class Amphibia; order Caudata; family Ambystomatidae; genus Ambystoma; species Ambystoma mexicanum. The sequence goes on from NC_090921.1 coordinate 657,431,493, forward strand.
GTTTGTATTTGAATGTATTTTGTGTGTATGTTGAGATGCGGGGGTGGGGGTGTGTCGGATGTGTATGAATGTTTGTATTTGAATGTATTTTGGTGTATGTTGAGATGCGGGGGTGGGGGGTCTGTCAGATGCGTATGAATGTTTGTATTTGAATGTATTTTGTGTGTATGTTGAGATGGGGGTGGGGGGGGTGTCAGATGTGTATGAATGTTTGTATTTGAATGTATTTTGTGTGTATGTTGAGATGCGGGGGTGGGGGGTGTGTCAGATGTGTATGAATGTTTGTATTTGAATGTATTTTGTGTGTATGTTGAGGTGCGGGGGTGGGGGGTGTCGGATGTGTATGAATGTTTGTATTTGAATGTATTTTGTGTGTATGTTGAGATGCGGGGGTGGGGGGTGTGTCAGATGTGTATGAATGTTTGTATTTGAATGTATTTTGTGTGTATGTTGAGATGCGGGGGTGGGTGTGTGTGTCAGATGTGTATGAATGTTTGTATTTGAATGTATTTTGTGTGTATGTTGAGATGCGGGGGTGGGGGGTGTCGGATGTGTATGAATGTTTGTATTTGAATGTATTTTGTGTGTATGTTGAGATGCGGGGGTGGGGGGGTGTCGGATGTGTATGAATGTTTGTATTTGAATGTATTTTGTGTGTATGTTGAGATGCGGGGGTGGGGGGGTGTCGGATGTGTATGAATGTTTGTATTTGAATGTATTTTGTGTGTATGTTGAGATGCGGGGGTGGGGGGGTGTCGGATGTGTATGAATGTTTGTATTTGAATGTATTTTGTGTGTATGTTGAGATGCAGGGGTGGAGGGGTGTGTCAGATGTGTATGAATGTTTGTATTTGAATGTATTTTGTGTGTATGTTGAGATGTGGGGGGGTGTGTGAATGTTTGTATTTGAATGTATTTTGTGTGTATGTTGAGATGTGGGGGGGTGTGAATGTTTGTATTTGAATGTATTTTGTGTGTATGTTGAGATGCGGGGGTGGGGGGGTGTCGGATGTGTATGAATGTTTGTATTTGAATGTATTTTGTGTGTATGTTGAGATGCAGGGGTGGGGGGGTGTCAGATGTGTATGAATGTTTGTATTTGAATGTATTTTGTGTGTATGTTGAGATGCGGGGGTGGGGGTGTGTGTCAGATGTGTATGAATGTTTGTATTTGAATGTATTTTGTGTGTATGTTGAGATGCGGGGGTGGGGGGGTGTGTCGGATGTGTATGAATGTTTGTATTTGAATGTATTTTGTGTGTATGTTGAGATGTGGGGGGGTGTGTGAATGTTTGTATTTGAATGTATTTTGTGTGTATGTTGAGATGTGGGGGGGGTGTGTGAATGTTTGTATTTGAATGTATTTTGTGTGTATGTTGAGATGCGGGGGTGGGGGGGTGTCGGATGTGTGTCGGATGTGTATGAATGTTTTGATTTGAATGTTTTTTGTGTGCTGAGTTGGGGGTTCGGGTCTGTATGGGTGCATGTTTGTGTGTGTGTGCTGAGTTGGGGGGTGGGGGTTCGGGTCTGTATGGGTGGTTGTTTGAGAGTTTGCTGATTTGGTGGGGGTGGGGGGTTCGGGTCTGTATGGGTGCATGTTTGTGTGTGTGCTGAGTTGGGGGGTGGGGGGTTCGGGTCTGTATGGGTGCATGCTTGAGTGTGTGTGTGCTGAGTTGGGGGTGGGGGTTTGGAGTTGGGGGGTGGGGGGTTCGGGTCTTTATGGGTGCATGTTTGTGTGTGTGCTGATTTGGGGGGTGTGGGGTTCGGGCTGTATGGGTGCATGTTTGTGTGTGTGCTGAGTTGGGGGGTGGGGGTTTGGGTCTGTATGGGTGCATGCTTGAGTGTGTGCTGAGTTGGGGGTGGAGGGTTCGGGTCTTTATGGGTGCATGTTTGTGTGCTGAGTTGGGGGGTGGGGGGTTCGGGTCTGTATGGGCGCATGTTTGTGTGTGTGCTGAGTTGGGGGGTGGGGGTTCGGGTCTTTATGGGTGCATGTTTGTGTGTGTGCTGAGTTGGGGGGTTGGGGTTCGGGTCTGTATTGGTGCATGTTTGTGTGTGTGCTGAGTTGGGGGGTTTGGTTGGGGGTGAGGGGGCCATGGGGTGGGGGGTTTGGTTGGGGTGAGGAGGCCATGGGGCATAGTGTTTGGTTGGGGGTGAGGAGGCCATGGGGCATAGTGTTTGGTTGGGGGTGAGGAGGCCATGGGACATAGTGTTTGGTCGGGGGTGAGGGGGCCATGGGCATAGTGTTTGGTTGGGAGTGAGGGCGCCATGGGGCATAGTGTTTGGGGGTGAGGGACATGGAGCATAGTGTTTGGTTGGGGGTGAGGGGGCCATGGGGCATAGTGTTTGGTTGGGGGTGAGGGACATGGGGCATAGTGTTTGGTTGGGGGTTAGGGGGCCATGGGGCATAGTGTTTGGTTGGGGGTGAGGGGGCCATGGGGCATAATGTTTGGTTGGGGTGAGGGCGCCATGGGGCATAGTGTTTGGTTGGGGGTGAGGAGGCCATGGGGCATAGTGTTTGGTCGGGGGTGAGGGGGCCATGGGGCATAGTGTTTGGTTGGGGGTGAGGGGGCCATGGGGCATAGTGTTTGGGGGTGAGGGACATGGGGCATAGTGTTTGGTTGGGGGTGAGGGGGCCATGGGGCATAGTGTTTGGTTGGGAGTGAGGGACATGGGGCATAGTGTTTGGTTGGGGTGAGGGGGCCATGGGGCATAGTGTTTGGTTGGGGGTGAGGGGGCCATGGGGCATAATGTTTGGTTGGGGTGAGGGGGCCATGGGGCATAGTGTTTGGTTGGGGGTGAGGGACATGGGGCATAGTGTTTGGTTGGGGGTGAGGGGGCCATGGGGCATAGTGTTTGGTTGGGGATGAGGGGGCCATGGGGCATAGTGTTTGTTGGGGTGAGGGGGCCATGGGGCATAGTGTTTGGTTGGGGGTGAGGGGGCCATGGGGCATAATGTTTGGTTGGGGGTGAGGGGGCCATGGGCATAATGTTTGGTTGGGGGTAAGGGGGCCATGGGGCATAGTGTTTGGTTGGGAGTAAGGGGGCCATGGGGCATAGTGTTTGGTTGGGGGTAAGGGGGCCATGGGGCATAGTGTTTGGTTGGGGGTGAGGGGGCCATGGGGCATAGTGTTTGGTTGGAGGTGAGGGGGCCATGGGGCATAGTGTTTGGTTGGGGGTGAGGGACATGGGGCATAGTGTTTGGGTGGGCGTGAGGGGGCCATGGGGCATAGTGTTTGGTTGGGGGTGAGGGGGCCATGGGGCATAATGTTTGGTTGGGGGTAAGGGGGCCATGGGGCATAGTGTTTGGTTGGGGGTAAGGCGGCCATGGGGCATAGTGTTTGGTTGGGGGTAAGGGGGCCCTGGGGCACAGTGTTTGGTTGGGGTTGAGGGGGCCATGGGGCATAGTGTTTGGTTGGGGGTGAGGGGGCCACGGGGCATAGTGTTTGGTTGGGGTTGAGGGGGCCATGGGGCATAGTGTTTGGTTGGGGGTGAGGGACATGGGGCATAGTGTTTGGTTGGGGGTGAGGGGGCCATGGGGCATAGTGTTTGGTTGGGGGTGAGGGACATGGGGCATAGTGTTTGGTTGGGGGTGAGGGGGCCATGGGGCATAGTGTTTAGTTGGGGGTGGGGGGGCCATGGGGCATAATGTTTGGTTGGGGTGAGGGGGCCATGGGGCATAGTGTTTGGTTGGGGGTGAGGGGGCCATGGGGCATAGTGTTTGGTTGGGGGTGAGGGGGCCATGGGGCATAATGTTTGGTTGGGGGTGAGGGGGCCATGGGGCATAATGTTTGGTTGGGGGTAAGGGGGCCATGGGGCATAGTGTTTGGTTGGGGGTAAGGGGGCCATGGGGCATAGTGTTTGGTTGGGGGTGAGGGGGCCATGGGGCATAGTGTTTGGTTGGGGGTGAGGGGGCCATGGGGCATAGTGTTTGGTTGGGGGTGAGGGGGCCATGGGGCATAGTGTTTGGTTGGGGGTGAGGGGACCATGGGGCATAGTGTTTGGTTGGGGGTGAGGGACATGGGGCATAGTGTTTGGTTAGGGGTGAGGGGGCCATGGGGCATAGTGTTGGTTGGGGGTGAGGGGGCCATGGGGCAGAGTATTTGGTTGGGGGTGAGGGCCATGGAGCATAGTGTTTGGTTGGGGGTGAGGGACATGGGGCATAGTGTTTGGTTGGGGGTAAGGGGGCCCTGGGGCATAGTGTTTGGTTGGGGGTGAGGGGACCATTGGGCATAGTGTTTGGTTGGGGGTGAGGGGGCCATGGGGCATAGTGTTTGGTTGGGGGTGAGGGACATGGGGCATAGTGTTTGGTTGGGGGTGCGGGGGCCATGGGGCATAGTGTTTGGTTGGGGGTGAGGGGACCATGGGGCATAGTGTTTTGTTGGGGGTGAGGGACATGGGGCATAGTGTTTGGTTGGGGGTGAGGGGGCCATGGGGCATAGTGTTGGTTGGGGGTGAGGGGGCCATGGGGCATAGTGTTTGGTTGTGGGTGAGGGCCATGGGGCATAGTGTTTGGTTGGGGGTGAGGGACATGGGGCATAGTGTTTGGTTGGGGGTGAGGGGGACATGGGGCATAGTGTTTGGTTGGGGGTGAGGGACATGGGGCATAGTGTTTGGTTGGGGGTGAGGAGGCCATGGGGCATAGTGTTTGGTTGGGGGTGAGGAGGCCATGGGGCATAGTGTATCTAGGGTCAATAAAATATATATAAGTTAATTAAACAGGCGAGGTACAATAACTAAATATAAATAAATTATAACAATGGAAAATGTGTAGTACAAAATGTAAGTTTGAAATGCAAATAAAAATCGTTACCCCTCAAAAACATTCTTTTTCCATGTGTTTAGTACAAATTGGGGGTTTAAAAAGCCTCCTGCCACGCCCCGCCTACTGCCCCGCACACATTTACTTTTCGGCCCACTATAGCCCTCATGTAAGGTACTTTCGGCCCTCTGTCAAAATCAGTTGTGCACCCCTGGTGTAAGTGGTTTCAACCCAGCACTCCACCTAAGTCAATGCCTGGCGTGAGATGCCCAGCTGGAACCCTTAATTATATATTTTTATGCCAAAAGTTCTTTTATTTCAGAACGATGTACCCTTATATCATGCCCATCTCTTTGAATCCCCCGGTCTCACTGAACCACGAAGTAGGTTGTTTTGCAAAGTCAAAAGATTTATTTGAAGGATTGAACAATATATATATCACACTTTTATGAATATGAACAATATCTAAATTTCACATGATTAATATTTATACAATGATCAGCATTGGGTGGTATTGCAATAATCAACAATCTCTTTAATCAATAGGGATGAAAAAGAATGTAGCATAGGATAAGACTTAGTGTGGGTGCAATGAAATGCAATGATATGAGATTAATGCAGCACAAAAATAAACTTGATATGAATTCAATCAAATGCAATGTAATCACTCTTTCTCCCTGGTACTACTCAATCCCCCCTAATATGCAGTATGAAGAGATGGAATGAGGGAACACAGGTTTCAGGAATATACAATCAACAAATGCAGTTTCAATCCTAGTTCCCCCAGCAAGCTGAGAGAGAAACAGGACTGATTTTAAACAGGTCAAATGCTTTTGAATGTGGCTTGTAATGAATGGGAAAAATGCTAAAAATGACTTTAATTCTCAAAAATGGCTTCAGAACTAGTGGGAGCTGCTTTGGATAGTTCCAGGTAGACACTAGCAATGATGTTTCAATGACTGATAGATAGGAAACTGAATTCAGAAGTTAAATGCAAGAAATAGCTATTTTATATGGGATGAAATTGAGCCAAATGTAGAATCGCGGCAAACTTTCGTCACAAGCTGAGGATGTTAGCTTCAAAATGACACTTAAATTCTGTTCCTAGCATGTACGTTTCAGAAGTTATGAAGGTTTTAGCAAAGGTCAATTTTTTTAGATAAGAGTCAAGATTTCAAAATGAGAGATGCACTGTTGAAGATTACAAACAAGGATTTCTTAACACTAAGGGAGGCTATGAAGATGCAAGATTCCAACGGTACACCCACCAGTCCAGAGGCACCTCTGTCTGATCTTTATCCACTGCGACACTTGCCTTTCTTCAGGAAATATAGATTAGCGCAAAGATGATCATCACTACAATTATCACAGGATTATATGGATGAAAGAAGGATTCAGGACAAACAAAGGAGATTCTACAATGCAGCTCTGGATATGTTGGAATAGGTTGGATGGGATAACTTAATAATAAGAGATTGGCTATGGACAATTCTATGCTAAATACTCACAACTATGGTTTCGGAATATGCCTGTCAGGGATCTGATCAAGGGTTTGGACTGCAATCTGCTCGCCACCGGACAGGATTCAGGCGCTTGGTTCTGCACTCAGCAAGGCACTCTGGTATTTGCACGGCTTCTTGGACCGGATCTGACGGGTTGGTTCTGGGTTACAGCTCTGCTCTACTGGTTTGGATCTCTGGGTTCTAGCAAGAGTTCTTGGCAAGAAGCAGAAAAACAGCACAGCCCGGCTGTTGAATTGGTTGGGCCCCTTGGAAGTTTGGGGTTAGAATCAGGTTGCAAGATTTTAAAGGCCAGCTGAGAAGGGAGCAGCTTTGGATTGGGCCTTCTGCTTTCAGGGTTCTGGAGTCTTGATCTGGGTTCTGGAGTCTTGATCTGGGTTCTTCCTGCAGAGCGCTTCGCCAATAAATCAGTTGATGGGTGAATGTGTCTGTCTAGGTCCTCAACAGTCCCTATTTATGTATCTCTCAAGGGGGTGGGTAGGCTGATTATCCTATGCCCAACCCTCTAAGAAGCCTATTGGTTAAGGTATTCCCTCTCCCCTGATTTGAGAAGGAAACAGTGTGTCATAATGTGTCATAGTGATGTGGCAATTTACAATCCAGGGAAAAACCTCTCCTTTGTTGCTATACAGAAAATCTGTTTTTCATATAAAGCATATTTCCAATATCACCAACTTGCTAATAACACTTTTTTACATTACAGATTATATAAAGCATGTATCTGTTCAAGTCCCATCTTCTTAAGAGTTTTGGTTCACAAATGACAGTTTTTTGCGCTTTCAGTGTCAGATCTGGACAACTTTTTCCACATACATGCGCATAACATCTGGGCATATTCCTGAAAATTTCATATTCCTACCATTATCACAATTGATACAATCTTAACATTTTCGTGGTTCAGTCTCTGAACATCGGACAAATTCCAGAGTAGTTTCTACTTGTGAGCAACATTTTCATTTTAAGAATCTATAAATTCCAGATTTTTACAAGTTTAGCACAGTTTTCTATAAGTCTTTTTCTCAAACATATATTTTCTTCAGTCCAGATACACATTTCAGTCTAGCTCCACCTCCAAGGCTTGACTGAGCCAGAGATGCAACCTGAGCTTGTTCCTGCCAGCAGCTGGTTTCTATTGTCGCCCGAATTAACATTTTCTTTTCAGTCACGGGAGTCTTTTGTTTCTGGTCAGAGCAGCAGGCCAAAGTCCCCTCCCATTTCCTTTCACACCTCCCTGCCAGTTCTTCAGCAGATGGCAGGGGGGAAGATTCCTTTGTTGGGTAGAAGGTGTGGAATGGCTTTGAAGCTCAGTGAAGTGAAGTGAAGCTTTAACTTACTTTTTAAAACCATGTTTAAAATAGTCTTTTCCTAATATACAAATTACATTTTTAACAAATATATCCACAAATCTCTTAGTTCCAGTCTTTTTAAAATATAGTTTTGAATTGTATCCACCTCTATTGCTTTTCATAGGAAGTCTCTTCTTTTGCATACTTTGATTTTAATGTAGAAGTTTAAAAAGACATGTCAAGTAAAAGCCAGCTTCTGACACAGGCGAGAGGCGGTATTGCGCCCATTTTTAACATATTTTTCCAAGCAAGCATCTTTGAATGTGGATTTTCTTCTGATAAAATGTTTCTGCTGACATTGTGCTTAGGTGAACTCTTTAATAAAGTGATGTTTAACACCCAACAAGGATGTTGGATCTTTTGTGAGGTTTGGGAACCATGATTTTTGCACTTTCCACAGCCAAGGAAAAAATGATTTTTAAAGCAGTTTTGGGGTTTCCTTTGCAATGCAGCACTGCTTTTTCAAGTAGTTTCATTTTCCTCTGTGGGCAACCAAATAATAGGTTTTGGCAGTGGTCTCCTGTGTTACCACTGACATAGGCAAAATGGATTGGCGGCCTATTTTTCAGGTTTTCCTGTGCACTTTCAGAGATTTTTAGCGTAAAGATCTTTTTGGGGGCCAACCCATTGTTTCCGATGCAGGCAGCGCACAGTGCTGTTGCAGGGCATGGACTAGTGGGTTAAAGCATCCCACAAGCCCCCCTCTTGCAATTTGGCATTGATCGTCCATCAATGGGAAGTCACAAGACTGGGATGTCAGTCTCATTTCTTTTGGTTCCAAAATGGCAAAGCGCATCATCTTTTCTTCCATCAGGGGTGGATCGACCAGTTCTCCTCACCCAGTCCTGATGTGAGTATTGAGCGATACTCCAGGCCCCTTGGATCTTAGCTCCCGGTCCCTGGGTAGTCCTCCTTGGTTCGAGTCTCCATGGTTTCCAATCCTAGGATGACAAAGCAAAAGCATATTTGTAGACATTTATCCACCACTATTAATGTAGTGGGGCGGACACATACATTTTGATAAATCAGGACACATTTTTCTATTTTAAGTTATGGACTATATATGGAATATTTTATAGTTGGAATTCTATGGAACTGAAGTGACCCCCTCTGGGGTTCCAGAAGACTCCTTCAGTTGCTGCAGAGTATGCCTAGGATGGCAGCACTTTAGTTGGTTAATATGGACCCACTTATCTTCCCCCTCTGCCAAACTGATTTTGGGGATGCAGATTTTGTAGGCGACTGGTGAGATTTTGTCTACAATTTCAAAAGGACCCCTCCAGGAAGGCAAAAAAGTGCGCTGTTTGGCCTGGTTCCTTTGGAAATTGTATAAGTAGACCCGGTCTCCTACATTGTATTCTTTCCTAGTAGTCTTTAAGTCATAGTGGGTCTTCATGCTGTCTGCAGATCTTTCTAGATTTCGCTGAGCATGGGCAAAAGCATGTTGAAGGTGTTTTCTTAGATTTTCAATATACTCATGAGTTGTAGAGGCATTGATAAATGTCTGCTCTTGGGTTCTGTAGAGCAGATGCTGGGGAAGCACCATCCTGCATCCAGTCATCAGCTCAAAGGGTGACATTTTAGTTGCAGACGAAGGGGTAGATCTGATGGCCATTAGGACAAGAGGTAATCAAATATCCCAACTTGGCCCAGAATCTGCCACAAACCTTTTGAATATGCTTACAATTGTTTTATTGTATCTCTCCACTGCACCACTAGAGGCTAGCCGGTAAGCAATGTGTAGCTTCCTTTTGACCCCAAGTATCTCCCACATATTTGTCATTACTTCGCTGGTGAAATGGCTACCTCAATCTGACTAGATCTTTTGGGGTAGTCCAAAACGTGAAAAGATGTGGTTGATCATCAGGGCAGCTGCTGTTTCTGCCTTGCAGTTTGGGGCCGGGAGACATTTCACCCATTTAGTAAACAAGCATGTCACGGTCAACATGTACTTATTTCCCCTAGAGGAGCGAATCACGGGCCCGATATAGACTTGTAAATCTGACCAAGGCAGTGTCATCCCCCTCTTTTGGAGAGGCGCACAGTGTGTGAGGGATGTTGGCTGAAATTGTGCACACACAAGACACCCCTTCAAGTATTGGTGAAGGTCCTGCGCCATGTGTGGCCAGTATGCAACCTCTCTTAAGATTTCAAGTGTTGTCTGAAACCCCCTATGACCAGCTGTGGCCGCATCATGGGCGTGACTTAACATCAGGCTTTGGAATGAGGTAGGGACCACCCACTGATCATGGCCAGCTAGGGATCTCCTCACCAACAAACCGTCTTGGATTCGGAACATTTTTGGACATTTCATCAACACTCTGAGGTCCTCTTTCCCAATGTAATCGGTATCCGTCAGGGGAAAGTTCTCAGGGTCCTCAATGTGTTGATAAAACATACCAATTATTGGATCCCCTTTTTGAGTAGTAATCAAATAAGCATCTGGGGTCTCCTTACTCCATTGTGCAGTTGAGAAGTCATTGTGAGCATTTGTCTGGGACCTAGTGATAGCAGTGACCTGGATTTCCCCCAACAGGGACTCGATCTCTAGTAGATCCCCTTGGATGGCTCCGGTTTTGGCCAGCTGATCAGCTAAGTCATTTCCAGTTTTGTCTGGTCCCTCTACTTTGGAATGACCCTTAATCTTTTTCCAGTAAATGGTCAACCCATTCAAGGTGACCAGATCATCAATGTTTTGAATTAATTTCCCATGTTTCAAGGGTTTATTATTAGCACATAACATGCCTCTGGTTTTCCAGTTAACCAGGTGCTCCACAAACCCATTCCGTACATTATCCAAATCTGTGATTATGACCGGTTCGTGGAGTTGATGTTGGACAGCAGTGAGGATGGCTTGATGCACAGCCATCAACTCTGCCACTTGACTACTTCGGGGACCAATCTTGTACCCAGCAGAGGGTTCTGGGGTCTCATTCACCCATGCATTCCCTACGCCAGCCACAAGTTCTTTTTCCCCGTTGTTGTCAACATGGTAAGAGCATCCATCCACATAGACAGTGGGCATTCCCTCACACTTGTCTTCTTCAAAGACTTTGTGTGGGGAATTAAGGTATGCCTCCAGGTTGTCCTTGATTTTTAGACTTTCATCCTCAAGACAGTTTTCTCTGGCACAATCATGCAAGTCAGCTAGACCTTGCGCGAGGGGCTCTTCTTGTTTTGGCCATATCTGACCTCAACAGGAAAGCCTTGCATTGACAGAATCCAGGAAGTAATTTGGAAATTACTTACATTTCTCAGGCCCCGATTCTGTCACTTTGTAGATATTGCAGAGGCTGGTGTGGAGTCTCCACTATGATGTGTTCCCCCTGGATAAACGGGCGGTAATTCTTCAATGCCCACACCTTTGCCAAGAGTGCCTTCTCACAATCATTGAATTTTTCCTCCACAGAGGATAAAGTTTTACTCGCATAGGAGATTACTTTATTGACCTTATCATGATTTTGATATAATACTGCAGTCAATCATGTATTAGAGAACCCTGTCTCCAAGAAGAACTCCTTGTTTTTGACAGGGTAAGCTAGGCAAGGTGCTTGTGAGAGACGTCTTTTGAGTTGTCTTACAGCCTCGGCTTGTTCTGGACCCCATTCCCACTTGACCCCCCCTTCAAGAGATGAACCAGGGGTCTTGTGATCTCTGCGTAGTCCTCAATGAACTTTCTACTTTAATTAGTCAGTCCAAGGAGGCTCCTTAGTTCCCGCAGAGTTGTGGGGTCTTTCAATTTCTGGAGTGCTTCCACTTTCTTTTCCTGGGGAAAGACACCCTGAAGAGTAATCTCTTGCCCCAAGAAATTTACACGGGTTCTACACCACTGTGCTTTTTGAAAGGAAAGTTTTGCTCCGGCAGCCCTCAACTGTGTCAGAACATAACGGATCTCGGCTATGTGTTCTTCCACAGATGAACTTTTGATGAGGACATCATCTACATAAGCCAGGTTACCCCTCACACCCAGGTCGGGCATGGCCTTATGTAGGAAAATGTTGAATTCATTGCCGGAGTTGAGGTATCCGAAGGGAGTCCGGGTCCATGTGTACTGCTGCCCCCCAAAGGTGAAGGCCAGCGTGTATTGGTCCTCCCTACTGACAGGTACAGTCCAGTATCCATTGGTCAGGTCTATTGCAGTGAATACCTGTGACCCCTGGATCTGGGCCAGCCCTTGGTCAATGTAGGAAAGAGGCCATCGGGAAGTATGGACCCGTTTGTTGAGCTCCCTAAGGTCGGTGCAGAGTCTCCACTGGCCATTTGGCTTCAATATCCCCAGCACCGGATTATTGAAGGTGCTGTGGACTGGAAGGATTATCCCACGGGACTCAAGGTTCTTAATTATTTCAGTAAGGGACTCCATTGATGCGAGAGGCAAACAATATTGCTTCACAAACACTGGAGTCATGCCAGGGTCCGTGGGAATTGTTGTTGTGTGGATGTCGGTGCGACCACAGTCATATGAGTCCACCTCAAAGAGATCTTGAAAATCCAAGAAAACTTGTTTCAATTTTTGCCTTTGCTCCAGAGTCTCACAGGCATCAGCTAGGTTCACTCTCTCTTCAACCATCTGCCTGAAGCCTGGAAAGACTTCTGATTTTGCTATCTCAGCGGCCTCCTCCAGCTGGGTGGAGAAGTCCCTCGTCAAAGTGCTGATTTGGACTGGTGGCTTCAGGTGGGGAAGGCAGCCGTCATGGACCTGGAAAATCACCTCATCCCTCCTGAAGTCACAAGTCACATCTTCCTTACCATAAGGGCAGGAAGTGTACACCAGGAAGTTCCCCCCATGCCGGGTAAAGATCCTGTCTGGTGTTGTGTTGTCATCACTGTCACTGTCAAAACAGTCCTTGGGGATAGGTCCTAACAGTTAATTTCCTAAATCTATGGAAAAATGTTGGTCATCAATCGCCATTCCAATAATGCTGCCTGCGCTAGAGTGATGCTATTTAAGTCGCTGTTATGCACCTCTATTGGAATGGTGTCATGTTCTATATTGACTAGTGGTGTTGGGTTTACCCCCAACCCTTGCTGTTGGAGAGAAGCATTTAGATGAATATAGGCATCAGGGTTTTTCAATTTCTGTCCTCTTTTAACTTTCACGTCCAGGGAGAATTGTCGGGTCCTTTCTGGGATGGTGACTTCCTCTCCAATCTGAATTTCAACTGCATAAGGCAGAAGTTGAGCTGACCTAAATGCTTTCTCTGGTTCATCAAAGCCCATGGGATTATCCGGTAATCGGGACCAAGCTTTGAAGTTTATTAGGTCCAAACTAATGGCAAAAGAGATTGAGAATGTCACTGTCCAATTATGGACTATGCTCTTGTTGGAGATTTTGAGCATACACCTGCTTGGCAGGAGATGTTTGGAATTGGGTGTTTCCAGAACCATTTCCCATTTGTCTATCAGTCTAAATGTGGGAATGGCTGGATCTTTTGGGAGTTGGCGGAACATGGCTTCGATGATGAAGCTCTTACCGTTGTTCACACACACTCGGGCGAGAACAGAGTCCTTCCCTTCATTTAACTGAATTGGGATGAACAACTGCTCTCCAATTTGCTGAATATCAGCCAGGCTCTGAGCTGATTTCACATCTTTCTGGACTATAGGAGTGGGAAAATCTGATTGTGGATTGGTAAGGAATTTCAGAGTGTTTCCTTCCAGTGTGGAATGCCACCTTAAACTGGAAGGAAGGTTGATTTTCAGAAATAGAGAGGACCCCCCATCACCAGTTTGTTGTCCTACTGCTATTACTGTCACGTCTGGGATTTGGTTGTTCTGGAAGTGAAATTCTATTTGGTCAGATTTTTGTTCAACCATGTGTCAGGTGCCGTTTAATTTTATTGGTCGGCTAGTCTGGGTCCAGAGGACCTTATTTACGCAATCTATTAGGGGTGACAACCTTCGCAGGAGGTCATTCCCTAGTAAACAAGGGGTGCCCTCTGGAGTTACAACTATGACCGGGTGCTTCACCTTGTGTCGCCCAATTTTAATGTCCAAATCTGCAGTCCCCTCAACGGGAATATCCTTCCTGTCAAAGTTCTGAAGTTGTCCAGGAAGAAGGGTGAGAGGAATTTGGTAATCCTCCCCCCTTCCTGAATTCAGTTCATCAAAGGCCTTTTTGGACAGAAGGGTAGCTTGGGATCCAGTGTCCACCAGTGCCAAAATGGTACCCTGCCCCTGTATTTGGACCGGGGCATAGAATCCTCCCTCCTTCTCCGCAAGGGGGCACATATAAAGTACATTTTTGGACAACTGGTGGGTTAGTTTTATGGTTGTGGACACTGATAGAGAAGAGATTTGGGCAGAATTATGTTTGGAGTCTAAGGAATTTGAAAAGAAAAGGTGGCAACTAGATATGGGCGAAGTTTTGGGTTCCCCTGGTTCTGGGCTGCCCCCCCCCCTTTTTGGAGGCAGTCACCAGGATGGGTTTGAACCAGGGGATTTTCATATTGTTGTTTCTGGGGGTGGATGATGGGCGGCGCTAGCTCAGTCCCCACATCTCCCCTGTGGGACCCATTTTTCTTCAGGAGGAGTTCCCCCATCTCTGAAGGAGAAGATCCTTTTCCCAGGATCCGCTGAGGATCCCTCTCCTTCAAATTGGAAGATTTGTACCTCCTCCTCAAAATGGGTCTGTTTGGGTTCTTTGTTTCTCCTACCCCCCCTCTGCTCCTTGGGTGGCAGACTTTCAGGGGCAGGAGATTTTGTTTCCGGTTCCTGGGTATCCAGGGGCTTTCTACAAGTGGGGAAGGAAGCTTCCTCCAAGGCTTTACACCCCCCTTCCCCTTGTGCCTCCTCCCTGGGAACCGGTGGGCTGTCAGGGTTCTGCCCCCGTCATTGCTCAGGAGCACCAGGTCTGGAGTTTGGGGCATTCTGGACCGGCATGCTCATCTGAGGGTTCTGTTGAGCCCTCAGCATGCGACACAGATCCTGTGCCATGTTTTGGACCTGGCGCTCTAATTGTGACACCCACTCAGGCTGATACAGGGTTCTCATTTCTCCCCTGGGCTGATCCCGGGAAGGGTAGCTATCCCTTCTCTGATAATACCCCAGGTTTGGAAGATTTGGGTACCCCTCCACCCTTGGCCTCCCCTCTCCCGGATTGGGTTATCTGGGCTCAGGAAAGTCGGGAAAGAAGGATGATTGTTCTGGGGTTGGAAGTTTGGTGGGTACCTGGGGAAAAAGTTCTGTCCAGGATTTGAGGAATTTCTGCCCTCCTGGGGGAAGTGAGGAGGGAAGTTCCCTGGGTTAGCTGGTGCTTGGTTGGACCCCCCATTGGGCTGGAGGAGTCCAGACATAACCCAGGATGGGTTTGTTCCCCTTGTAGCGGGGACTTGTTTAGTCAGGGGAGTGAGGGATCCCATTTGTGGGACTACCTCCTTGGCTCCCTGTCTGTGACTGGCCCGAGGGCCTTCTGGGCTTGGGATTGCTCTGATTTTGTGCGGGTGGGTTTTTAGGCCCCCATCTCCAAATCTAAAATGGGGGCAACCTTCACCTCTGCCACCTTAGCAGCAGCAGGGGTGTTGGTTGGTTTGGGGCTTTTTTGAGTATTTTTGTTTTCTATGGGCTTTTGCACCTCATAGATTTGGGTGGCCTGTTCAATGACCCAGTCTAGTGATCTTTTCTCATGGAAATCTCTCACTAGCTGGGTCATGATGTACTTTGGTAGAGCGTGGAAAAAAGTATTGACACATTCTTTGCTGTCCGTGCGCACCCTTTTTGTGTCTGTGCAAAGGCACGCTTTAATTCCTGCGCAAATTCTTGTGGGGCCTGATCCTCCCCACATTGCAAGTTGTAGGCTGCCTTACGAGCCTCTGGAGGATTTCTATGCACAGAAAAATGCATCAAGATGGCCGCCCGATAGGTGGACCATCTAGAATGATTTTGGTCCTCTAGCCCCGCAAAGAAGCTGGAGTATTCTGGTGAGAAGGTCCATTTAACATACTGAATACAGCTACTGCTGTCTTTCAAATGGAAAGTTTCCATCATCTGCTCAAAGAGCTCTAAGTGCTCCCAAACAGAATACTTAGCGTTCTTATGAAAAGGCGTGATGACGCTCCTTATCACCTTGATTTGCTTTAAGGGGTCCTTAAGCAAGGCCTTTTTTTGCCTTATTGGCCTTCTTTGTTCGGGTAACCCTGGTCCATTCCTCCTCTGACTCAGAGGCACTGCTCCCAGAGGTGCCCGTCTGGTCTTCTAGGTTTTCCCGGATTCTGCAAGCCTGTTAATGGCTGGCAGATTGTGGGGACCTAGTCTCCTGTGTCCTGAGGCACTCAGAGGAGTTCTCTGATTCCTCCTTGCTCCCAGGATTTGATGGGTACCCCCCCCCCACTGTCCTAGCTGGGCAGAGGTTTTCAGGATGCCCTTAGTGGGCCTACTTTCATGGAGTTCCCCACTAAATTTTACAGTACTTGGGTACCCATACCCAGATGCCCGCCCATCCATTCCTGGGACGTGCTGGTCTATGAGCCCCATATTTATGATTGGATTGAAATCTGCCATCCCCGTGGCCCTGGGCTCATGTGCGCCAGTGGACATGGGGGTGGCAGAGTCCAGGGACTGGAAGAGGTGAGGGGCTCTGGTACTAGGGTTCCTGAGGTTATGCTCAGGTGTTTCCCTTTCCCAGCAAACCTCATCTCTATCAGCCCCTGCTCCCTTTTGCCATGTAAGAACCTGAGCTTTCTGTTCCTCAATCAAGGCCTTACTAGTCTCTATCAATCTCTCTTGCATGGCTACCTGTCTGTGGAGCCTGTCATTGTTCTCACAGAGAGCCTCATTTTGTCTCTGTGCTTCCTGGGTTGTTTTTGAGTACTGGGCCAGTTTTTGCTGCAGGAGGGTTATCTCCTGAGTCCTGTCTATACTGGCCTGTTCCTTCCTTGGCAGAGCCTCTTCCACCCTCCTGGTGTGCTCTGACAATCTTTCATGCTCTTTTTGGAGGTCACCCAGTCCCTGAAGGGCCAGGTGATTGTCTTTTACTTTCACCTTTAAATGACAGACTTCCTGGACTAAGGTGTCCCTTTCCTGAGTAAGAGCCTGCCTCTGTGCCGCAAGGTCGTCCCTCTGTCTTTGAAGCGCACCAGCTTTCTGGCGCTCTTCATCAAATTCTGCCTCGGTATCCAGGTATTTCAGAATTAATTTGTTACTCTCCTCTTTTTCTCTGTCTAGTTGGCTTTGCAAGGTGGCTACCTGCTCTGTGCATGCCCTATGGAAATGTATCTGTTGCTACTGCTTTTTCTGGCTCTGCAGTAGAGAGTCCAAACTTTCTTGGTACTCCTTCTGCAAGGCCAGAATTCTGGTATCCTGTCCTGCCTTTTCCTGCTGCAGGATACCCATGTCCTCTTTTATTTTGATTGTGTACTGTCTACTCTCATTTTCAGACTCTTGGCTCCTCCGTAGCCTCTGCTCAGCAGAGTTCAGATCAGTTTGGGAATTTCCTAATGCCTGCAATTGCTAACTTGCCAGATCTCGGCCTTCAGCATATTTATCCTGTATGGCTGCTATAGATAGGTACAGATATGCCGCTATTTTGGCAATCTTGTTTTGTTCATCCTTTGCCTTAGGGGCCATATATAGTTCACTCAGGGCCATATGTAAGGGACCCTGGTCTTTCCATGTATCTAACCTGTTGCAGTGATCTGTTGTGTGATTGCCTGCAACCACACATTCTGATGCTGCTATATCCATTCACCTCTCACAAATAACTTATGCAAAAGGTGTTCTCTAGCCATATTGATCTCTACCAATGTCGCCATTCTGGAAATATTGATTTCCTTCCTGACTTACAGAGGTTTTCTTTTATTTTTGCAAAACAGACTGCTTCCTTATAGCGTTCCCGTTTGAGGGGTGCTTTTACAGTGTAACACAGTGTGGTAGCCCAACAGGATTTATGTACCCTGTCAGTTAGCAAACTGTATTAAGTTGTCACAAGTGGTATTTCTAATCCAGAAATCCCGCTACGAGCCCCCAATCTGTAAGTGGTTTCAACCCAGCACTCCACCTAAGTCAATGCCTGGCGTGAGATGCCAAGCTGGAACCCTTAATTATATATTTTTATGTCAAAAGTTATTTTATTTCTGAACGATGTACCCTTATATCATGCCCCTCTCTTTGAATCCCCCCCAGTCTCACTGAACCAAGAAGTAGGTTGTTTTGCAAAGTCAAAAGATTTATTTGAAGGATTGAACAATATATATATCACACTTTTATGAATATGAACAATATCTAAATTTCACACGATAAATATGTATACATTGATCAGCATTGGGTGGTATTACAATAATCAACAATCTCTTTAATCAATAGGAGGAGGGATGAAACATAATGCAACATAGGATAAGACTTAGTGTGGGTGCAATGAAATGCAATGATATGAGATTAATGCAGCACAAAAATAAACTTGATATGAATTCAATCAAATGCAATGTAATCACTCTTTCCCCCTGGTACTACTCAATCCCCCCTAATATGCAGTATGAAGAGATGGAATGAGGGAACACAGGTTTCAGGAATATACAATCAACAAATGCAGTTTCAATCCCAGTTGCCCCAGCAAGCTGAGAGAGAAACAGGACTGATTTTAAACAGGTCAAATGCTTTTGAATGTGGCTTGTAATGAATGGGAAAAATGCTAAAAATGACTTTAATTCTCTAAAATGGATTCAGAACTAGTGGGATCTGCTTTGGATAGTTCCAGGTAGACACTAGCAATGATGTTTGAATGACTGATAGATAGGAAACTGAATTCAGAAGTTAAATGCAAGAAAAAGCTATTTTATATGGGATGAAATTGAGCCAAATGTAGAATCGCAGAAAACTTTTCCGCATGCGGGAAACGAGATTGCGGTACAACCATAAGGAGATAGAAAGCTGAGGATGTTAGCTTCAAAATGACACTTAAATTTCGTTCCTAACATGTACGGTTCGGAAGTTATGAAGGTTTTAGAAAAGGTCAATTTCTTTTTAAAAGAGTCGATATTTCAAATGAGAGACGCGTTGTTGAAGATTACAAACAAGGATTTCTTAACACTAAGGGAGGCTATGAAGATGCGAGATACCAACGGTACAGCCACCAGTCCAGAGGCGCCTCTGTCTGATCTTTGTCCACTGCGACACTTGCCTTTCTTCAGAAAATATAAAATAGCGCAAAGATGATTATCACTACAATTATCACAGGATTATATGGATGAAAGAAGGATTCCGGACAAACAAAGAAGATTCTACAATGCAGTTCTGGATATGTTGGAATAGGTTGGATAGGATAACTTAATAATAAGAGATTGGCTATGGACAATTCTATGCTAAATACTCACAACTATGGTTTTGGAATATGCCTGTCAGGGATCTGGTCAAGGCTTTGGACTAAACTCTGCTTGCCACCGGACAGGATTCAGGCGCTTGGTTCTGCACTCAGCAAGGCACTCTGGTATCTGCACGGCTTCTTGGACCAGATCTGATGGGTTGGTTCTGGGTTACAGCCCTGCTCTACTGGTTTGGATCTCTGGGTTCCAGCAAGAGTTCTTGGCAAGAAGCAAAAAAACAGCACAGCCCAGCTGTTGAATTGGTTGGGCCCCTTGGAAGTTTGGGGTTAAAATGAGGTTGCAAGATTTTAAAGGCCAGGTGAGAAGGGTTCAGCTTTGGATTGGGCCTTCTGCTTTCAGTGTTCTGGAGTCTTGATCTGGGTTCTGGAGTCTTGATCTGGGTTCTTCCTGCAGAGCGCTTCGCCAATAAATCAGTTGATGGGTGAATGTGTCTGTCTAGGTACTCAACAGTCCCTATTTATGTATAGCTCAAGGGCGGTGGGTAGGCTGATTATACTATGCCCATCCCTCTAAGAAGCCTATTGGTTATGGTATTCCCTCTCCCCTGATTTGAGAAGGAAACAGTGTGTCATAATGTGTCATAGTGATGTGGCAATTTACAATCCAGGGAAAAACCTCCCCTTTGTTCCTATACAGAAAATCTGTTTTTCATATAAAACATATTTCCAATATCACCAACTTGCTAATAATACATATTTACATTACAGATTATATAAAGCACGTATCTGTTCAAGTCCCATCTTCTTAAGAGTTTCGGTTCACAATGACAGTTTTTCGCACTTTTAGTCGGTTACCCAGTGTCAGATCTGTACAACTTTTTCCACATACATGCGCATAACATCTGGGCATATTCCTGTACATTTTCATATTCCTACCATTATCACAATTGCTACAATCTTAACATTTTCGTGGTTCAGTCTCTGAACATCTCACAAATTTCAGAGTAGTTTCTACTTGTGAGCAACATTTTCATTTTAACAATCTATAAATTCCAGATGTTTACAAGTTTAGCACAGTTTTCTATAAGTCTTTTTCTCAAACATATATTTTCTTCAGTCGAGATACACATTTCAGTCTAGCTCCGCCTCCAAGGCTTGGCTGAGCCAGAGATGCAACCTGAGCTTGTTCCTGCCAGCAGCTGGTTTCTATTGACGCCCGAATTAACATTTTCTTTTCAGTCAAGGGAGTCTTTTGTTTCTGGTCAGAGCAACAGGCCAAAGTCCCCTCCCATTTCCTTTCACACCTCCCTGCCAGTTCTTCAGCAGATGGCAGGGGGGAAGATTCCTTTGTTGGGTAGAAGGTGTGGAATGCCTTTGAAGTTCAGTTTGGCTGGCTTTAACCCCTTAAGTGCCAAGGACGAGATATCTCGTCATTAGAATTGCATACGCAGTGCCAAGGATGAGATAGCTCGTCCTTTTTGGCACCTTGTTTTGTGTGATCCCTGCAAAGCAGGGATCACACAAAACAGTAATCCAACCCCCGGGCTATGTGAGGGGGAGGTCCCCCCTCAATGCCAGGGGGCTGGATTACCTTCAGTTTTACTTCGGCGTGCGTAAAGCACGTTGCCGTGAAACTGAAAGTAATATCACTGCAGCAGCCGTTTTCGGCTGCTGCAGTGAAGAAAGAAGGTAAGAGCCCTTCTTTCTCTGCGTCGATCTCCGGCTGTATTTCAAGCCGGAGATCGAGGCGGGTGTTGTTGGAAAGGGGAGATTCCAACGATACCCATTGTGTGGCATTTCTGCTCACGGATCGGGCACGGGGTGCCCAATCCTTGAGCAGCAATGTCACCGGATCAATAGAGATCCGTTTGTGACGCGGGGGAGGTGGGCTGCTTACTAGGTAAGCGGCCCCCTTCCCCCTGTAGCCCCAAAGCATGGGGCCACAGTGCTGGAGACCCCTGGGGGGCAGATGATCCCTGGCCCCAGGGGTGAAAATTAAAAAATAAACAATGTAAAAGAATCGAGGGATGGGGGGAGGTGGAAGGGGGTTTGGGGCCCTGGGGCCCACTAGGCCACCAGGGATATAGGAAAAAGTGGTGTCCTTGGAAAGGGGAGGTTCACCCCTTTCCAAGGACACCACGTACATGACGCATTGCTGGTCACGGATCAGCGCAGAGCACTCGTTCCGTGACCAGCAACTCACTGGACCACCATGGATTCGTTTGTGACGTGGGGGTTGGAGGGCTGCTTCAAGTAAGCAGCCCTCTCCCCCCCTGGCCTCCAAAGCATAGGGGCACATATGTGCACAACCCTGGGGACAGATGGCTGATCATCTGCCCCCAGGGAAGGTGGGCAAAAATAAAATACAAAAAATAAATAAATAGAAAGGGTATGGGGGTGAGGGGCCTGGGATTTTTTTGCCCCCATGAAATGGTGGTGGCCCTCCCCCTACCACACCAAGTGGAAAGGGGGGCCACCCCTTGTAGCCTTCCCTGGGGGCAGATTTATACCCCCAGGCAGGAGTACATGAGGTGGCCCCCCATCCAATTGGGGGTGGGGAGGAGGGCCACCAGAAATTAGTGTGCAGGCCCCCCAAAGGATGGGGCCCACAGGTTAGTCCCCCCTGGGGGCAGATGGATGATCATCTGCCCCCAGGGAAGGGAGCAAAACAAAGATAAAAAAATGAAAATAATGAAAGGGAATGTTGGATGGGATTGGGGGGGCCACCAGCCACCAGGGATATATTTTACAGAAACGGGGGGTGGCCCTCTCCCCCTCACCTCAAGGGGAAATGGGGGCATCCGTTGTAGCCCTCCCTGGGGGCAAATATCTGCTCCTAGGAAGGGGCATCTGACCCCAGGCAGGGCTGCATGAGATGCCCCCCTCTTACCTGCCCCCAGGGAGGGCTGAATGAGATGCCCCCCCTACATTTGGTGTTGGGGGGGTAGAGGATCCCCCCCATTACATTAGAAAATTACCTGGCGGTTTCGGGTGCCCCGCAGCCCGCCCTAAAGTGTAGTGTACCTTTTTCATTTTTTTCTTTGTTTACAAAACTTGCCTTGGCGCAGAGAGGCACATTGGTGTGCCAATCTGGCGCCGGGGTACCCAAACCTTACTGCCCCACCCACTGGGGGGCCTGTCCTACCATTATTGGGGGCCCTCTCCCCCAACCCCAAATGGAGGGGGGTGTACCTCACGCAGCTGTTTGTAGGAGGACCAGGGAGGCCTGCATGAGGTGTCCCCGCCACCCATTTGGGGTGAGGGAGGAGAGGGCCCCCAAAAATGGTGGGACAGGCCCCCCAGTGGGTGGGGCAGTAAGGTTTGGGCACCCCGGTGCCAGATTGGCACACCAATGTGCTCCTCTGCGCCAAGGAGAGTTGGGTTACCAAAGGAAAAAAGTGAAAATGGTGGAATGCTTTTTAGGGGGGGCTCTGGGGCACCCCAAAGGGTCGGGGAAGTTTCTAATGGGATGGGGTGTTGACGCCCCCACCCCCAGCCGCAATGGAGTGGGTGCCATGTCATGCAGCCCTCCCTGGGACCAGATATCTGCTCCTAGGAACGGACGCCTGAGCTCAGGGAGGAGTGCAGGACAGCCGCCCCGTGTCTGCCCCTGGAGAGGCCTACATGAGATGGGCCGCCCCTTCAATTGGGGTGCGGGTGGAGAGGTGCACCCCCCTTTACATTAGAAAATTCCACAGCGGTGTAGGGGGCGCCTCCGCCCCCACTAAAGGGCAGGCTTCCATTTTGAATGATTTTCTTTGTTTACTATACCTGCCTTGGCGAAGAGGGGCACATTGGTGTGCCAATCTGGTGCCGGGGTGCCCAAACCTTACTGTCCCACCCACTGGGGGGCCTGTCCCACCATTTTTGGGGGCCCTCTGCCCCCCACCCCAAATGGAGGGGGGTGTACCTCACGCAGCTGTTTGTAGGAGGCCCAGGGAGGTGCCCCTGCCACCCATTTGGGGTGAGGGGGGAGAGGGCCCCCAAAAATGGTGGGACAGGCCCCCCAGTGGGTGGGGCAGTAAGGTTTGGGCACCCCGGGGCCAGATTAGCACATCAATGTGCCTCTCTGCTCCAAGGGGAGTTGGGTTACCAAAGGAAAAAAGTGAAAATGGTGGAACCCTTTTAGGGGGGCTGTGGGGCACCCCAAAGGGTCTGGGAATTTTCTAATAGGATGGGGCGATGACCCCCCTCAGCCGCAATGGAGTGAGTGCCATATCATGCAGCCCTCCCTGGGACCAGATATCTGCTCCTAGGAACGGACGCCTGAGCCCAGGGAGGAGTTCAGGACAGACCCACCCCCTTATCTGCCCCTGGAGAGGGCTGCATGAGATGGGCCGCCCCTCCAATTTGGCTATGTGTGGATTCCCATGGGTGTCCTCTTTTGAGAAATGCATGGGGTCCCTGTTTTCCTTGCTGGCTTCGACACCCTAGGCCCAAATCTGTAGTTTGCCCACATGAATAAAATGGTCAGTGGAGAAAGGCTTGGGGTTACCAGTGGGTTACCCTTTTCTTTTTGCGCCCCGGGTAGGTGCACCCACACATGTGAGGTACCGTTTTCATCGGGACACGTGTGGGGACACGGGAAGGTAGGCCATGTGTTGTTGGCGGTGTGTTTCCATGGGTTGCCAGAGCGAAATGTCTGAGAATTGTCTCCATTTCCAGTCAATTTCAGAGACATTTCCCTGTGTCCACTCACTGAAACACGTTGCCAACAACGGATGTCATACCTTCTCGCGTTCCTACAGGTGTCCCTGTTCAAGAGGGGAAGAAGTTACTGATGGGCCCATAGGTCAGCGCTCACCCTCCATAACTTGTAAGACAAGATAGCTGCACCTTGTGAGGACAGGGGGTGCAAGATTCACTTACTCCAACATGACTCGATAATGAGTCGGCAAAGGGAAGTCTGTTTACTGACAATTACATCAAACAGAGAAACAAATGGAAATCAGCAGCATTGCGATCACCTGTCTCGTTCCGACATCCTCAAACTTCATCGGACAGCACTTCTTATAGGCAAAAATCGCCATCACTGACGTCTAATTTCTATAAAAATCATCATGCAATATAATTGGTTAGGAAAGGTAACTTAAGTATAGGTGTTATATCTGTATATGATAATATGGCATGCGGATTGGATAACTCTTATCGGGTGGGCGTCTACGCCCATCCCTCTACATCACGCGTGATAGACGTCACTACAACTACGACACCCTATTGGTTACAATATCTATAGGAGTCCAGATAACTTGGTCCATTGTGATTGGGCAGGTTACACCCCTAGAAATAAAGTTCCACTTTTAATTAGCAGCATGCAGAATGGACACTCCTGTGCCTGGTGTCCCAAGTTTCACCCTGCCTCCCTTCCATCTGTCAGTGATTTAGGGTGACATGGTAATTAGTTGGCTAAGGATGGCCTCAAAACTGTTGTCTCCTATCGGGAAAAGTTATGGCATCCTCGGGTCCTGGATGACATCAGGCGATGGTACTTCTTCGTGCCTGGCTGGTCACGTGTTAGTTCACCATGAATCTGCTTCAGTTTCAAGCTTTTAGTGCATTTAATTCTGTGTCAGCCTAGCCACCTGCATGGGCCCCCCTTATCTTGACCTTCATGAGGCAGGCTGGTATGCTCTGAAGTTGGAGTCTTGTGAGCTGACGCTCTCCTCCCCTTCTCTGGTTGACCTCGATTTCCTAGGCATGAGCCGCTCTTTGTTGAGTTTTGATTCTGCTCCTTCTCTTGCCTTTGGCTGGGTTTCGAAACTTGGCCTGTCAGGCCTCTGGCCGCCTGGGTACATTTCTGCTTTTACAAAATGGAGTCACACTTGTATAATGTGCCTTATTGAGGTAGATATATGGTTGGCGCTTGCAGCTCTATTATCTTCTACTAAGCATTGCAAGCAGTATCGATTTCTTAGCATCTTGCGTTTCAAGCCTATTTACACACGTTTAACAGGACGGTTGCTTCCATCTTGTCTCGTAGCACTGTTTCCTCATGTTGTAACATTGTCTCCTCTCTGTGTCTAGTCCATTCATTTTCGTAGCTACTCACTCTGGCGTGTTATCTTCGATAGCTACTTTTATTCATTCACTGGGTCTGTTCAGGCCCTTGTGTCATTTCCACTGGCCTTCCATTAAGGCTTTTGGGGTCTCTTCGTGGACCTTGTGTAGGTACTCCTCATTTCGTATCAGCGGCTGGTATGGCTGTCTAATAGGGTACCGTGCTGCCCAGGGTTGTCTGGTTGTGGGTGCTTCTACCGGTATGGATCTTCTGATGTATACTGGGCAGAGTCCCTGTGCAGCTCTTTGTAGGTTCATTTGCTCTTCATACGTCACATGCCTTGGTGAGTACGCTCCTGATACCTCAAAATGAGGGGAAGGTGTGCAGGCCATGTCTGGGACCTCCTCTACACTCCCCCCTCTGGTCGGTTCATCGACCACTTCTGCAGTCTCCTTTGCATTCATTTCTTTTGATTCTTTGGTGTCATGTTCATCGTCCTCTGCGTTGGTACATGTTGGTGTGAATGTGTGAGCCTTTGGAGTCCATATTTTTATCACTCCCTTCAAACTCTGTGCTGTTTTCACATGTTCGTCTTTGTTTCATTTCATTACCTGACATTGTCCATTTGGGCTGCAGTAGATCCATTTTCCTTCATACTTTCTTCGTTTCTTAGGGTATGTGAACTTTGTTCCCTCTGGCG
Source organism: Ambystoma mexicanum (assembly GCF_040938575.1). Lineage (NCBI taxonomy): Eukaryota > Metazoa > Chordata > Amphibia > Caudata > Ambystomatidae > Ambystoma > Ambystoma mexicanum. The sequence continues at coordinate 657,457,070 of NC_090921.1, forward strand.
CAAATTTGCTAGCTTTCACAAAGTCTCTTATTTCATCAGTCAGGTCTCTGGGCTTCCATCCTGGCTTGACATCAATTATTATTTTCATCCCTATGGCTTTCTTCTCTGTTTTCTGGCACTGTGTAATGATTATCTTGATACCGCAGAATCCTAGCAATGCCATTGCTAGTAGAGCTCCCAGAAACTTGAATATATCTGCCATCCATTGTGGGACCCACGAGAATATGTCTCCAAACCAGCTGTCATCGTCTACTTCATTACTTTCATCGATCATCTGGTTTTTCAGGCTTGTCAGCATGCTTATGGCCTCTGTTAGGGTTCTGTTTTCTTCATCGTGTGATGGTACAAATGTGAAACATGATTCTCCGATTTTTGCACAAACACCTCCATCCATTGCAGTGATCATGTCAAGCACATATCTGTTTTGAAGGGTCATCAGTCTGATTACTCTCAGCTCTTCTTTGATCGCGTTGAATCCTTTTGTAGTGGTATTGATGGTCTGCAATAACTCCCATCTGGTTATCTGCAACCATTTAGTATTCACTCCAACTTGGATGTGGGGCAGGAGTAGTGTTGTGAATACTGTTGAGGTGAGGCTGAAAGGACTGTGTACGTACGGGATTGCATGGAATGCCTCTTCTGATTTGGGAGAAAAGTAATTTTCCCTCTTCATCCTGGATACCAGTTCCGCAGTTCTCCTTCTTCTTATATGAGCATCTGATTTTGGGAAACTGTCCAACTTTACGTCATTCTTAGGGATCACTAGTGCGGGAACGTGGACATTCACTAGTGTGCATATGCCTCCCCAGTTTTTCGGCAGACTTATGTATGCCTTGGATCCACACGCCCAGTAATGGTCCATAATAACTGCGGTTCCTTGTGTCATTCCTGGAGCTTCAGTTTTGATTCTCTCCCATCTTCCTTGTGCCATTGTTTCTGAAACATAGTTTCGGGCTCTCCAGTGGTACTATTTGCAGGGGTCTTCCTCTATCTTCGACCCATGTTAGCAGTTTTATCAACCTTGGACACAGAGGTTTTCATAACCTCTGCGAATTCTCTATTGCTTCCTTGCAGGCTCCAAAGACCATCCATGCTCGGCAGATTACTACTCCGTCTTCCCATCCATCTGGGGAGACCACTGACCCCCAGATCTGCATTTGGCATCTGTTCTTCCAGATTTGAGCCTCTTCTGCAGTCTTTCCTTGAACGGTCAGTCTCTGGGGAACTTCCCATTTTATCCCTGATCCTTTGATGCCAGGGTTCTCGTACCTGATCACGTGATTCCTTGTATGCGCTCGGTTTCTTGTTTTAATGTCCTGGACGTAGCTATCTTCATCCGGGTAATCCTTTCTGTTGGCCCATATCAATGAGGCGTCTCTTCCAATAAATTGTCCTCTGGTGTTGCACATTGCTACATGTGACATACAGTGTGCTGTAGGGACATCAATTTCTGCAGCCACGAAGATCTTGGATTTTCCTATGCTGTTTGGTAGGAGAGCACAGACGAAGCATTCTCCTTCAGACTGCCTTCGTCCTACTTCCTTCATGTGCTGGTACCATATGTTATTTTCGAGATGGGCTGTGCTGTCCAGGTAATCATTAAGTTCATTGTTATCTTCGTGTGGGCTTCTTTTGATTCTCAGTGTTCTTCTGTAGTTTGCTATGACTATGTCTCTAACTGCGTTTGTGCTGCTTTTCCTCTCTGGGTGTCTCAGTGGAGCAGGCTGCCTCGACTGCATCGCTGTGGTAGGAGGAGAATTTGTGCTTCCTTTCCTTCCCTTCTGTAGTCTGCCATAAACTTCCCGTAACCACCATTGGTTCACCAACTTCCCAACTCATGGCTGTATTGTAGGCCTGCGGCTTGTTCCTTGCGTTGGAGCATGTGTGCTTGCTGTTATAATTTCTATAGTTCTGTTTTTCTGTTCCCCGTGCAGTTTCTTTGCTCTGACTATGAATGGGAACAAATAATCTATTAGCATGTGTGTCTTCTCTGTTAGTTCTTTCGTGGCCACTTCTGTTCTTTTGAGGGATTTTGCTATGCCCTTTCTCTCTAGTGGTTCACTTTGCTCCTCTTGAGTACTACCACTGTTTTCTGGAATAGATTGTTCGGTATGCAGTCTCCTCTTCTCTGCTGCTTTCGTTGGAGGCCCTGTAGCCATTGACACTTGCCCTTGTCTGTGTGCATCCTGTGTGTGGGTGCGTGCAGTGGTCAGTGCAGCATTTTCATTCATTCCGTGCTGACCCTGTCTCCAGCTTTTCTCTTCATTTGTTACCTCAAATGTGTCTAAATCATTGCTTATAACATTTAAATTGAGTTTGTTACTTTTATCATCAGGTTTTCTTGGGACTGGGATGACTATATAGGGTCTGGGTGCTTTCGTAGGCCCCAGATGTTCATTATCTGGTCGGTGCACTGAGATTGGGGCACTTCGCGCACCAATAAAGAAAGCAGTTCTGATTGTCAATGACAGAAAAACAATAATAATAACTATACATATACACACAATCGTTCGGAACGACAATTTGCAGCATTTTCTTCCAGGGAAGTGAGGGTGCCCTTCTGTTGGGGGTAAAACCAAGTTATGTTCTGGGTCCCCATTTCGAATGAGTTCATAGTCAATTATTCATTCCTTCTTTTGCTCTGGTCTCGTATTTCGAGAGTTCGTCACTATTAGAGGGACGAGTGCTTCTCCAAATTTCGCCCCTCACGTGAGTGACAATGGTAGTCTCTGGGTACTCAGTACAGTTCCTGCGCTAGACTATGGAAAAGGGTTAGGCTAGCAACTTTGGTACATCACATTCATTATGCATATTGATAATAGGTGAGGTCCCAATGCACGCCTCGAATTTGCATTGGTCCTGAGGACATGCTGGAACTTGCTCAATGTGAACGAATGAAAAGATGGAACTGCTAAAAATCACACAAAAATAAATTGTTGTAAAAATAAAAACAAAAATAAAAATAAAAGTGAACATATGAAAAAATAGGAAAACATTAGAAAAATGAAGGAAAAGGAAAATAAGATGGTGAAGTTCTTGTGTTCGCTCCTTTCACTCGGTCTCTCAGCGACAAGTTGAAGAAGAGTGTCTCTCTCCTCCATCTGCTCCACGGCGGAAGGATGACGAAAAGGATAATAAGAAAAATAGAATAAAAATAAAAATAACTAGGATCAATGATGTCATAATCCTCGTTTCTGCTCTTCTCGATCTGTCCTCTGTGGGAAGTTTATTGGAATCTCCTTAGGAATTCTCGCTGGAAGTTGGACAGCTCCACTTGGAGCAATATACCATGGAGATGTGTGCCCATGCGTGGGGCGTTGGCCGGATCTCTAAGGAAGGTGATGACGTCAACATCTGCAGGCCTTCCTACCATTTCTGGATAGTCTGTGACTAACCTAACAACAACGTTCTGCACCAGCCAGGTGTCCTCGGGTGATAGGGACATTTGTCCTGTTTGGCTGTGTCCTGATCACAAGCTTTTCTTTTGATTCGCACAGTCTTTGCACCTTCCCGTCACGTGGATTACCACCAAATGATTTAATTTAGTCCACAGCTGACTCAGTTGAGCTAGGTTTCTTGGATCTCTGATATAAGTGCGTCTGTCAGTTGTTCTCCCGACGAGCCCTGGGCACTTCTCGACTATTTGGAGGAACAACTTAAACGTGAGTTCATCACTGTCTATTGGCGGTGGACGTATTTCTGTCCTTCTCACTGTATTCGGGCAGTACAATGAAGGCTTCCGTGATGACAGTCAGTAGTTGCCAGATTATTTTCTTGTTGGCCGGATCATGGATAAAGTCTGTGACACTGGCTCCTCTCCCTATGAGTGATGGGTATGATAGCACAACGAGTTGGAAATAGGTTAGCACATCCCACTTGAGACTTCTGCCGGAATGTACCATAAGTTCTGTGAACAAAGTCTCAATACTGATTGCTTCAGGATACCGTTTTTGGTTCTCAGAAATGTCTTATTTTCCGCTTGTCAAAGTCTTAGGGCTTTTCCAATGCTTTGTGTGGCTTTACCTTCATATGAGAGCATCACTGCAGCTTTGGATGTGCGATTCTCTTCTTTGCCCTGCACCTTTGGCTGCTTTATTGCTTTTGTCCTTTCAGTGCTTAGAGGAGAAGTTCAGTGCACGCCAAGATTTTCACAAGGAGCTCTTTCATCTTGTCTTTTCTGCTCATGAGTCCTTCTTCCTCGTCATGGATCTTGTCTGCACGTGCTGAGGTTCTTCCTCGTTGTCTGTAGATTCTTCGCAGCTGGGTGCAGCTGGAGGGCTCTCCCCTATGTAGGGTTTAATGTCATTTAGGAAGATCCAGGCTCTTCTGCCCTTGAGCTTGACAGCTGCCGGGTGCAGTCCTCTACGATGAAGGGGCCATTGAATCTTGGCTCGTCCCACCTTTTTCTTGTGTGGTTTCTCACCAATACTTTATCACCAGGGAAGAGGAGGGGCGCACAAAGGATTTGAGCTGTGCCTGCATCAGCACTTCCTGTTGTGTTTTGTGCTGTGCTGTCCCCATTTCGCCGTCGCTGCAGGTGGTCTGTAATGACAGAGGCACTGGATGTCATACAGTTAAGATAGTCTTTCATCTCTACTCCCAGAACCTCCCTAGTTGGCTGGGTATCACATCTAGCTCTATCTTGGGGGGTAAGAGGGGTCCTCATCCTTCTCCCTGTAACTATCTCGTGCGGCGTGAGATGATGGTCAAAGCCGGGTTAGTTCCGAAGAGCATACAGTGCCAGTGGTAGGGAGTGCAGCCATCCCTCCTTTAATGTGTGCTTCAGTTTGGCTATCCTTTCCTTCAATAGGCCGTTGAGCTGCTCACATATGCCATTTCCCTCTGGATGATACGCCAACGAGAACTTGTGCTTTATACCAAGCAACAAGCTGATCTGCTCGAAAACTGTGTTGACAAAGTGAGCCCCGTTGTCTGATCTCATTACCTCGCACACACCCCATCTAGGGAACACTTCCCTCACCAGGAACTTGGCAGCACAGGTAGCGTCGGGGTGTGTGCAGGGACCTGCTTCTATCCATCTAGAGAATGGACACACCACCACAATGAAATAACTGTACCCGTTGCACACTTGAATCATGTCGACGTAGTGGATATGCAAGTGCTGGAATGGTCCATTTGGTCTGGGAATGATTCCTCTCACTACTTTTAATGTGTGCCCAGCGGTGAACTGCTGGCAGATAATGCAGTTCACCATGAAAAATGCAACATGCTCTGCTAAATTCAGTGTGAACCAGTCTTCTGCGAGCATTGCAGCAAGATTTTCTTTTGTCATGTGGATGGGGTAGTGAAGTTGTTCTAACGCTACCTTTAGAAGGGCGACAGGCATTACTGGTTTACCAGTGCTGTCTTACCTCCACAACTCGTCAGAGGGGTTTAAAGAAAAACCTCCACGCTTCCATAGATTGTTCTCCTCCTGAGGAGCCTCGCCCTGGAGCTCCATTAGCTGAGTCTGCCCCATATTGCTATAGGCTTCTGGTGTGGCTCACGCTACCATAATCCTCTCATTGGTACGTGCCACCCCACGTCCATGATTGTTTCAGTTTTGGATACCATGCGCTTGGCTTCCGTGTCCGCTTCATGATTTCCACATGACATGAAATCTGTCCCCTTGATATGAGCAGCGCATTTCATGACCGCTATGCCCACTGGGAGCTGTTGTGCTTTTATCAGCCTGTCCAATAAGGCTGCATGTTGCACTGGAGTGCCGTCTGCTCGGAGGTAGCCCCTCCCTTTTCCAGCTTGCTAGTCCTGCATGTACAGTGGACGTCACATAGGCTGAGTAACTATACACAGTTACTTCCTGGTCTGCATGATTCTCAATGGCGAGTATCAGTGCCAGCAGTTCTGCAGCTTTCGCAGAATAGTGGGATGGTATACGTGCACTAACGAGTACTCAAAACTCCCCATTCGTTAGGTGTTTTACCACGGCCACGCCTGTATACCTTTGTCCATCTTCTTGGTCGATTCTTGAAGACCTGTCAATAAAGACGATCTCTCCACTTGCCAGGGCATTTTCCTTTACCCTGGGGATCTCACCATAGAATTCCTCATAGTTCACACAGTCATGTATAGGTGCTCCCTCTGTAACTGGCTCAGCTATGAACATAGCAGGGTTTACAGTTTTACATCGCACTTGATCGATGGCTGTCATGATGCCTACCCCCGGTGACCCAGACCACGTCCAGCAACCCCGGAAGCAGGCATCAAGTTATCCTACGCAAGCCCAGCAACCCCTGCTAGGGGCAATTTGGGTCCAGTCCTGGCGCCTATGGCGCCAGGCTCATATGGAGAGCCAGTGCTGGCGCCATAGGCGCCAGGCTCATAGATTAAAACTTACCTGATGCAGACCATGCTGCAAGAGCTCCAAGCCAAAAGAGGCTTGGAAGGGACTACTTTACTTAGGGACTATGTTTTACTCGGGAGGGGCTGGGGAGGAATACTTACCTGGGACTACTTTGGAGGCTATTTAAACCACACCTGAAGAGCAGCACACGCTTCGCGTTATTCTGCATCCAGCAGCGTAACGCTCACCGTGCCTGCAAGTCTGCATCCAGCCTTCTGCCACGCCCGCCTCGAGTTTGGAGTACCTAGAAAAAGGGAGAAAGAAGGAGAAAAGGTTAGAACAAGAGCAATACCTTTAATCCTTACCTGAATTCCCGATCCATCGCGCCTTCGAGCTGGAAGAAAGAAGTTATTTTATGCATGCCACCTCGCCTGCTGCAGCGCCGCGCTCAACTCACCGGCCTTCGCAGCATCTTCACATTCCACCGCATCCTCCTGCATGTTCCCGCCGCACTCTGGCACCTAAGGAGAAGACAAGAACAGCAAGGTGAGCCAAGGGAATACGCAGAGGAATATTAGTTACCCCCCATAGACTTACCTGATTTTACCACCGGGGGTACTATTCCTCTTCACGGGTCGGCACAGCTTCCACTGCATCTTCGCCGAACCCTGGCCCCTAAGGGGAAACAAAAGGACAGCAAGGTGAAACAAAGGGACTAACAAGAGGAACCCTCCTCACCACAATAGACTTACCTAATTTTACCGCCGGAGGTATTATTCCCCAAGACTTCATACTTTCTCTCAGCGCCTGAATAAGGGAGAAAGCAACAGGTTACATATTGACATTATTTTATCGAACTGTTTTGGAAAATACAAATCCTCACCAGAATACTATCGGTTGCCACGAGGAACTCTTCATTAGGGTCAAGCTGCAACCTGCAAGGAATCGGACAAGAGTGAAAGTCAGGCATTTGAACTCTTACGAACTTTATACTTACGGCATCTTGCCGGGAATCTCTGAGTCAATATTGTTCTGGAACTCACCAATTCCTTCGAGCCAGTGAAGCAACTGGTTATCAACGCGCCCCTGCGCTCAATGCAGGATGGAGAGCTCATCTTTTCAAACCATCAGGTGAGACTATAAGAGGGGACATCAAAGGCGATCTGTGGGGAGAACAGCGGGGGTGGGGGGATTTACGCTCAACTCCACGGGTGGTTAATTCCCTTTCTCCATTTGCAGAAGAATATACCTACGGGCCAAGCAAACAAAGCTAGGTGGGCCAGTCCAGTCTGTCATCTCGGCCCTACGTGTCACATTGATGGAGACCGCAGCTGTCCAGTTCCGATCGACGCCTCTGTGGGAGCCAGGTGAGTGTAACAATGGATTAGAGATGATCACCTCATAGGCGGATGCTCTCTGAGATGTCAGTGTGCCCTTTGGCTTCTCTAGTATGGCGAATAGTGAGTGCTCAACATACAGTATCATGGAGCACCCCATCACAATGGATGACGCCTTTTCGATAGCGAGTGCGGCAGCAGCTAGGTTTTGTTCGCATGGGAAGTGGCCCTTCATGACCGGGTCCAGACTCCCGCTCTAATATGCTAGAGGCTTGTACCCTAGCGAGGTTCGTTGTGCGATCACTGTCGTCATGAAATTATCATTGGTATGTGAGAACAGGTAGAACTCCTCTGCATAATTAGGAATCCCGAGAACTGGGGCCTTACAAGTTGCCCCCCTTGAGTTCTGTAAACCCCTTTTCCATTGCCTCAGTCCACTCAATATCTTCCCTTGTCGCCTGAGCCTTTTTTAGGGCCTGAAGCAAGGGCTTGGTGTATGAGCTGTAGTCGAAGACCCATGCTCTGATGTAATTGTACAGGCCTAAGAAGCTGTGCATTTGTTTTATCGTGCGCGGCTTGGCCGTGTTCATGATAGCTTCAGCCCTTTCTGGGGTTACCTTTTTCCCCTCGTGTGAGATCAGTTGCCCTATGTACAACACTTCTTGTTGACAGTACTGCAACTTTTCCTTATCAACCTTGTATCCCTTCTCAGCCAGTATATTCAGTAGCTGCACAGAGTCGTGCCTGCATTGCTCTTCAGTGGTGCTGCAGATCAAAATGTCATCTACGTACTGCAAAACAACACTGTCCACCGCAATATTGTTTAGGTCCATCTGCAGGACTCTGTTGAAAATAGACGGGGACTTGCAGCACCCCTGTGGCAACCTTGTGCTTTTCAGGCGCATCTGTCTGAAAGTGAATGACGTCAGGTCTTGTGAGTCTCGGTGCAACGGAATCGAGAAAAATGCATTTTTCAAATCGATCACCGTGAAATATTTTGCCTCACTGGGTATATTGCATAAAATTGTAGAGGGGTTCGGGACTAGCGGGAACTCAGCTTCAACAATATCGTTTAATGCCCTTAAATCTTGGATTAGATGCCAAGACCCTCCCTTTGATTTCTTGACAGGGTAAATCACTGTGTTGCAGGGTGATTCTGACATCACTAGGATGCCCTGCTCCATCATGGCGGAGATTGTCTTTGCGATCCCTTCATCTGCCTCTCTGGACATGGGATATTGTTGCGCTCGTGATAGAATTGCTCCTGGTTTCAGTTTAATCTTCACCTCACCTCCCCCCTTCAGGAGGCCTACGTCATAGAGCCCTGTAGTCCATACTGCGGCAGGCACTTGGGCCATGTCATTATCAAAGTATTCTGGACATATCAGTGCCAACATTATTCTCTGTGGCACCTCCCGTCTGATCATTTTGACCCAAAATATGAGACTCACTTCCACTCTTGTCTCTTCTAGGTCAGGGTGTTCTTCGAACAGATCGTCATCGGTAACGTCAGTCACTCGATACCCTTCTTCAATGGCGATGATCGCACACCATTGTCTGCCCTCATCTTCATATCCTTCGACCAGTACCACTTTCCCTCGCACTGCGGCAGATTTCATCATTAAGGGAAATACTTGTCCCTCCTTTTGTGCATGGGAATTCTTGGTCTGAATAGAAACTCATCAGGGGTTCTCATAGTTTTGTCTGCGAGGCCTGGCAGTCCCGCCATAAGCACCCACACGCCATATGCAAAGACTTCTGGCTCTAACGGTACAGCTCTCATGGCTATACGTCCCGAGTATGCTCTGATCATTTCGCACATATTTGAATAATGCATTCCTGGGGTGGAGCACACTATACCATTCTCGGTAAACGAGATGGTCATGTTCAATTTAGTCATCAGGCCCCGACCCAGAATATTTACTGGAGTCTGACGTGAATATAATAGAGGTACATTCATTTCGCGCTATCCCACTGAGACTGGGAGTGCGTCTGTAAAGGGAACTCTACTATGAGCTCCAGTGAAACTCTGAGTATCTATAGCCTCGCCAGACAAGCAAAACTTGCCTTCTCGAATGCACGAGCACATTGCACCCGTATCAACTAAGAAGGAATATTCTTCCCCCCCTATGGTGACATTCACCCTTGGTTCCCTGTTAGGGTCTGGTGTCACTGATAGGATAGAGCACATCAGAGTCCCCCGTGAGCTGTCCTATTTTATATATAAGTTCGGCCGAATGTATACTTGTTGATTTCCCCCAGTCCCAGGGTTAACTCCCCCTCCGGAGCTACTGCCCTGTGACATTTGCGGTGGTGCCTGCTGGGGTTGTCCCTGCGGAAAGTTCCCCATGTTCGGTGGTTGAACCACTTGCTGTGCACCTTGCTGCATGCCTGACGCCTGCGGCTGCACTGTGTAATTTTGTGCACCGCCCGGTTGCAGGACGGCAGGCTGATTCACCATGCCTGCCCCCATCCCTTGGCTGTTTTGCCACATGCCTTGGCTTCTGCACATGCGCGCCACGTGTCCTGTCATTCCACACAGCCAACACGCTGGCGGTGGTCGGGCCATCTGTCCATCTGGCATAGCTTGACCGCCCATCTGCACATTCTGAAAGCCATTTTGATTATTCTGAAAGCCTCCCTGGTTACCTCGAAACCCTCCTTGATTACTCTGCCATCCTCTTCCTCCAAAACCCCTTCCCCTCGGGTAAAATCCTGTGTTACCTTGATTATTCTGCAATGGGTTAGTAGCTTGTTGTGCGCTTGGCTTGGTCGGGCTGGTGAGCATGGCTCCCTCGAGAGCATACTTCGAGAGCTTCTTTTGCACCAGCTTCGCCTCCTCGCCCTTACGAGTTGCCTCCTTTTTCTGATTCTTTTCTTGCAACAATCTACAGTAGTGTGCGATTGTCAACTGTATTTCGGCACATGGTTTTGCTTCTACTCCTACCAATATTTTAAGCTGCTTCTGCACCGGTTCAGGCAACCCGTGGCATAATATGTGGTAGAATACAGGGATAGATTTCGTCCAAGACTCATGCGCTTCGAGCACCCATGCGTCTTGAAAATTCTGGATGTAAATCAACGGATCCTCTGACTCTTTCATTTTTCGAGTCATTATAGCTCCCATATCAGACATGTCTGCATATAGCGTTCGCAGCGCTTTCCACACTGCTGCCCTACAGTTATTAAACAGCACTCCGTCATGGGAGGTGTTAGTTAGGGTTACCCTAGGATAGCCTGCCCGTTTCCATACATCACCTGCTCTTTCACCAAGTATGGCAATTAGGAGGCCCTTAATGTCCCCTATAGCTAAGGTGACACCCCCCATCATTTTCTCTAACTCGTGTATCCACTTTCTGGCTCCCGATGTCAGCATTCAAAGCTTATTTTTAAGATTCTCTTGGTCCATGTGTGGCCATGGAATATATTGTGGTCTTACTCCCCCTTTTTCTAGCAACGGGAATTGGAATGCACAGTCCTCCTTCTCTTTCCCCGTAGCTCTCTGGTCTATTGCCGGGGTGGCATTCCCGCCTTGCCGTCTACCTGGCAATGCCCTTAGGCTGTCTGCATAGGCAGGTGCTGACGCCCCCCTCTGACCGCGGGGTGTTCCTTCATGACGGCCGGACAGCGGGGCAGACTTTGGTGCCCTGCTTGTGCACCCGCTAGCGTCTGACCATCGTACCTCTCGGTCCCCTGGGAGCCGTTCTTCGCACCGTCTCCCTTCTTCATGTGCCACATCCTCCGTTTCCCCACCAGAGTCAGATTCTGAGTGCTCCCAGTTTACACAACTCCTAGCATCTTCTTCGTTTTGCCCAATCTCCAGCCTCTCTAGGGACAGTCCCCTGCTCCCACTACTTCAGGTGACATCCTCAGTGTCATATAGCTGAGCGCTCTCTAAGCGCTCATCTTCCCTTCCTCCATCGGATATCTGCTCTAGCCCCATCTCATCGTATATTTTATCGATCGTTTCCCCGATGCTTCTGGTGTCGAAGTCATCTTCAATATTTGTCCCGCTTGTACCTGGTACTGCATCGCTTGCAGGAAAGAATTCTTCTATGTCTTCCCATTCTAGTGTAGGATTGGGTTTAATCACTTTCCGCTCCAAATATTCAAGATTCCGTGCCCTCTGTCTGTGCTTACGTTGTATTTCCTCGTCTATTTCATTCCTCTTCTTTGCTTCTTCCCTAGCCTTATCTACTTCCCTCATCCGTTCACTTCTACATTCTTTTGCCCTTCTACTTTCCTCATCTTCCTGCTTTTTTACTTTCCTTTCGTGCACTCTCCTTTCTTCCTCCAACCTTAACATGTTCTGCCTGTACCTTTTATAGGCTGCGTACTGTGTGCGACTGAGCGGTATTCCTGGCTCTTGGTGATATAGTTGTTCTCGCCTTAGCCCATCTTTCTTTCTAGTCCTTTCATCTCTTTCTTCCATCCCTTTCTCTTTCTCTCCCCTTTGCGTCTCATCAGACATCTCCCTTGGCCTCAAATCATCACTTCCTTTCCCATCTAACTTCAGTAATATTTGACCTCCCATCCATTTGTCTTTCGCGATTGCTATCTCATCACCTCTACCTTCATTTCCTTTATGTTTATTTCCCTCTTTCTCTTTATCTGGAGGTGCACAACTCCGTGCCCAATCTTTCCCTTTATCTTCGCATCTCTCTTTGTCCCTTGAGACTGCGGAGGCGATATTGTTTTCCTGTTCTTTTCCCTTATTATCGTCACTACTGTACGTAGGCGACTCATATGCGGGGTTGCTATACCCCGTGGCTGCTTTAAGTTCACTTAGTGGGTAAAGACCCTCTGACTTGCTTCCTTCAATGACTGGCTCAGGCGGGGCTGGTGGCGCGGTAGGCGTCTCACCCCCCTCTGTACATACATTTAGTGTCCAGTCTGTGGGTGGTTCTTCCACCTTCGTTTCTTCAAACATTTTCCACAACTCCAGAATAGCAAGACGTTTCTCTAACTTCTTGCCCGAATATGTGGCGTGTAGGAAGGTAGTCATGTGCTGTAAAACAGCCTTAGAGAGTGACCCGTTCTGGGGCCACAGCATAAACATCTTATTGGCGATACTCTTAAAATACTCCTGGATGTATTTCTTCAGTTTTATTGCATGCTTGGGCAGTTGCTTGCATAAATGCGCAAGTGGTATAACCTCCTCCATTCTTAATTTCGTCACCAACAGTATTTACACAGTTCTTCAACCCTTCAATGGTATGAGCGAGCACCACATACGCAAGCTCCAATCCAATCTTTTCCCACAAAATTTTGTGCCAACAATTTACTCAAAACCCATCAATTCACTGGCGATTCCCTCTTAGTTACAGAATCGTGCAAAGCCAAAATGCATTTCAACCAATCATTAATACAATTATTTTACATTTGACATACAACAAGACACATATGACAGACACTCGACAGACTAGACGGTCACCAGCTGGTCATACATATACCTGCCTTCTAATCAATACCCCGTCATGGGATGTGAACGAACCCCTTTGATGCCATCTTTAATCGTCACCATAGCCTAACTTGTCCCCCCACTGTGGGCTCTGGGTTCACATTCCTTCTGACCACTCTTTAAAGCGCAGGAACAAGGTGAATCCTTACGTTTTTTCTCAGGTGCCCCCCTGTTAATCCTTATGTTTTGTCTCAGGTGCCCCCCTGGTAATCCTTTTGTTTTTGTCTCAGGTGCCCCCCTGGTAATCCTTACGTTTTGTGTTGTGTGTCCCCCCGGTATCCACTCTTTATTTCTTATGCTCGAGTCATTACCCCCTATATATATATAAAGTCTTCTCTACTTCTAACTACTTTATTTTTCTCTGCCACCCACCGTTACCTTTCCCTTACTGGCTCTAATGCCTACACAACATTTGCCAAAGAAACGCGTTTTATTGCTTCACTCACCGATCGCATCTTTTCCTCTCTGGAACTTCGGGATCACCGCCCCTTCCTCTTCCTGCTTTTAAGGTTTTTGTCCGATCCGCTGCCCGTGGGAATGAGAAGGGTTATGCTTCAAAAGGCATGTTCCTTCAGACCCACTGCAGATTTTTGGATTATTACTCTCTATCATTGTCCACGGGGAGCTTCTCAGTCTACTCAGCCGGAATGGCGAAAGGACTTGTGATTTTACCAAAGGCCTAGAGTTACTTCGTGACGTCGGTCTAAAGGTGTCTTATAACTATCAATCGATAATCAATAATCGATGGCCGAAATCATCCTCACGCTACCAAGTGTTCAAGAGGGGAAGAAGTTACTGACGGCCCATAGGTCAGCGCTCACCCTCCAGAACTTGTAAGACAAGATAGCTGCACCTTGTGAGGAAAGGGGGTGCAGGATTCACTTACTCCAACACGACTCGATAATGAGGACTCAGTAAGTTGGCAAAGGGAAGTCTGTTTACTGACAATTACATCAAACAGAGAAACAAATGGAAATCAGCAGCATTGCGATCACCTGTCTCGTTCCGACTTCCTCGAACTTCAGTCGGACAGCACTTCTTATAGGCAAAAATCGTCATCACTGACGCCTAATTTCTATAAAAATCATCATGCAATATAATTGGTTAGGAAAGGTAACTTAAGTATAGGTGTTATATCTGTATATGATAATATGGCATGCGGATTGGATAACTCTTATCGAGTGGGCATCTACGCCCATCCCTCTACATCACACGTGATAGACGTCACTATAACTACGACGTCCTATTGGTTACAATATCTATAGAACTCCATATAACTTGGTCCATTGTGATTGGGCAGGTTACACCCCGAGACATACATTTACACTTTTAATTAGCAGCATGCAGAATGGACACTGGTGTCCCAAGCTTCACCCTGCCTCCCTTCCATCAATCAGTGTTTTAGGGCGATGTGTCAATTAGTTGGCTAAGTATGGCCTCGAAACTGTAGTCTCTTATCGGGAAAAGTTAAGGCATCCTCGGGTCCTGGATGCATCAGGCGATTGTACTTCTTCGCGGCTGGCTGGTCACATGTTAGTTCACCATGAATCTGCTTCAGTTTCCAGCTTTTAGTGCATTTAATTCTGTGTCAGCCTAGCCACCTGCATTGGCCCCCCTTATCTTGACCTTCATGAGGCAGGCTGGTATGCTCTGAAGTTGGAGTCTTGTGAGCTAACGTTCTCCTCCCCTTCTCTGGTTGACCTCGATTTCCTAGGCATGAGCCGCTCTTTGTTGAGTTTCGATTCCACTCCGTCTCTTGCCTTTGGCTGGGTTTCGAAACTTGGCTTGTCAGGCCTCTGGCCACCTGGGTACATTTCTGCTTTTACAAAATGGAGTCGCCCTTGTATAATGTGCCTTATTGAGGTAGATATATGGTTGGTGCTTGCCGCTCTATCTTCTACTAAGCATTGCAAGCAGTATCGATTTCTTAGCATCTTGCGTTTCAAGCCCATTTACACACGTTTAACAGGACAGTTGCTTCCATCTTGTCTCGTAGCACTGTTTCCTCACGTTGTAACATTGTCTCCTCTCTGTGTCTATTCCATTCATTTTCGTAGTTACTCACACTGGCGTGTTATCTTCGATAGCTATTTTTATTCATTGACGGGTCTGTTCAGGCCCTTGTGTCATTTCCACTGGCCTTCCATTAAGGCTTTTGGGGTCTCTTCATGGACCGTGTGTAGGTACTGCTCATTTCGTATCAGCGGCTGGTATGGCTGTCTAATAGGGTACCGTGCTGCCCAGGGTTGTCTGGTTATGGGTGCTTCTACCGGTATGGATCTTCTGATGTATACTAGGCAGAGTCTCTGTGCAGCTCTTTGTAGGTTCATTTGCTCTTCATACGTCACATACCTTGGCGAGTACGCTCCTGATACCTCGAAATGAGGGGAAGGGGTGCAGGCCATGTCTGGGACCTCCTCTACATCCCAACGTAAAAGGTACCTCACATGTGTGGGTGCACCTACCAGGGGCGCAAAAGGAAAAGGGTAACCCGCTGGTAACCCCAACCCCTTCGGCACAGCACAATTTGTTCATATGGGCAACCTACAGATTTGGGCCTAGGGTGTCGAAGCCAGCAAGAAAAACAGGGAACCCCATGCATTTCCCAAAAGAGGACACCCGTGGGAATGCACAGAGGTCTGACTTGCATGAAGCGGGCCAGAATTTATTACCCAGAACCACAGACAAAGTGAACATTGTGTTTTTTTCCCACCAAATATCACACTATGTTGGGGATTGTGGCTAATAAAAACTGGGGCAATTTGCGCAAGGCATTCCTCTGTGGAATCCCACAGGTGTCCTCTTTTGGGAAATGCATGGGGTTCCCAGTTTTCCTTGCTGGCTTCGACACCCTAGGCCCCAATCTGTAGGTTGCCCACATGAACAAAATGGTCAGTGGCGAAAGGCTTGGGGTTACCAGTGGGTTACCCATTTCCTTTTGCACCCCCGGTAGGTGCACCCACACATGTGAGGTACCGTTTTCATCGGGACACATGTGGGAACACGGGAAGGTAGGCCATGTATTGTTGGCGCTGTGTTTCGGTGGGTGGCCAGAGCGAAATGTCTGAGAATTGTCTTCATTTCCAGCCAATTTCAGAGACATTTCCCTGTGTCCACTCACCGAAACACGTTGGCAACAACAGATGTCATACCTTCTCGCGTTCCTACAGGTGTCCCAACGTAAAAGGTACATCACATGTGTGGGTGCACCTACTGGGGTCACAAAAGGAAAAGGGTAACCCGCTGGTAACCCCAAGCCTTTCGCCACAGCACAATTTGTTCATGTGGGCAACCTACAGATTTGGGCCTAGGGTGTCGAAGCCAGCAAGGAAAATGGGGAAACCCATGCATTTCCCAAAAGAGGACTCCCGTGGGAATGCACAGAGGTCTGACTTGCGCGAAGTGGCCCAGAATTATTACCCAGAACCCCAGACAAAGTGAACATTGTGTTTTTCCCCACCAAATATCACACTTTGTCAGGGATTGTGGCTAATAAAAACTGGGGCAATTTGCGCAAGGCAGACCCCTGTGGATTCCCACGGGTGTCCTCTTTTGGGAAATGAATGGGGTTCCCTGTTTCTCTTGCTGGCTTCGACACCCTAGGCCCAAATCTGTAGGTTGCCCACATGAACAAAATTGTCAGTGACGAAAGGCTTGGGGTTACCAGTGAGTTACCCTTTTCCTTTTGCGCCCCCGGTAGGTGCACCCACACATATGAGGTACCGTTTTTATCGCGACACGTGTGGGGACGTGGGAAGGTAGGCAATGTGTTGTGGGCGGTGTGTTTCGGTGGGTAGTCAGAGCGAAATGTCTGAGAATTGTCTTCATTTCCAGCCAATTTCAGAGACATTTCCCTGTGTCCACTCACCGAAACACGTTGGCAACAACAGATGTCATACCTTCTCGCGTTCCTACAGGTGCCCCGACTTAAAAGGTACATCACATGTGTGGGTGCACCTACCGGGGGCGCAAAAGGAAAAGGGTAACATGCTGGTAACCCTAAGCCTTTCGCCACAGCACAATTTGTTCATGTGGGCAACCTACAGATTTGGGCCTAGGGTGTCGAAGCCAGCAAGGAAAACGGGGAACCCCATGCATTTCCCAAAAGAGGACACCCGTGGGAATGCACAGAGGTCTGATTTGCGCGAAGCGGCCCAGAATTTATTACCCAGAACCCCAGACAAAGTTAACATTGCTTTTTTTCCCCACCAAAAATCACACTTTGTTGGGGATTGCGGCTAATAAAAACTGGGGCAATTTGCGCAAGGCAGGCCTCTGTGGATTCCCACGGGAGTCCTCTTTTGGGAAATGCATGGGGTTCCCTGTTTTCCTTGCTGGCTTCGACACCCTAGCCCCAAATCTGTAGGTTTCCCACATGAACAAAATGGGCAGTGGCGAAAGGCTTGGGGTTACCAGTGGGTTACCCTTTTCCTTTTGCGCCCCCGGTAGGTGCACCCAAAATGCGTTTTTTCCCCATATTTCGGACTTTGCAGGGGGTGTCTGGGTAATACATTCTGGGCCGATTTGCTCAAATCATACCTCTGCAGATTCCCACGGGTGTCCTTTTTTCGGAAATGCACGGGGTTCCCTGTTTTCCTTGGTGGCTTGGTCACCGGAGGCACATATCTGTATGTTGCGCTTGTCTGGAGAAAGTGTCAAATTCAGGTGTCGAAACAGACTTGGGGTTACCTGTGTTTTAGGCTTTCCCCTTGGCGCCCAGGTAGGTGCACCCACACATGTGAGGTACCATTTTCATCGGGACACCTGTGGGAACGCGGGACGGTAGGCCATATGTTGTTGGCAGTGTATTTCGATGGATGCGCCGAGTGAAATGTGCGGAAAATGCGGGTTTTTTTCCACATTTCGGACTTTGCAGGGGTGTCTGGGTAATAAATTCTGGGCAGATTTGCACAAATCATACCTCTGCGGATTCCCACGGGTGTCCTCTTTTCAGAAATGCATGGGGTTCCCTGTTTTCCTTGGTGGCTTGGACACCCGAGGCCCATATCTGTATGTTGTGCTTGTCTGGAGAAAGTGTCAAATTCAGGGGTTGAAACAGACTTGGGGTTACCTGCGTTTTAGGCTTTCCCCTTGGCGCCCAGGTAGGTGCACCCACACATGTGAGGTACCGTTTTCATCGGGACACCTGTGGGAACGCGGACAGTAGGCCATGTGTTGTTGGTGGTGTGTTTCGATGGGTGCGCTGAGTGAAATGTGCGGAAAATGCAGTTTTTTTCCCCACATTTCGGACTTTGCTGGGATGTCTGGGTAATATATTCTGGGCCGATTTGCACAAATCATACCTCTGCGGATTCCCACGGGTGTCCTCTTTTAGGAAATGCATGGGGTTCCCTGTTTTCCTTGGTGGCTAGGACACCCGAGGCCCATATCTGTATGTTGCGCTTGTCTGGAGAAAGTGTGAAATTTATGTGTGAAAACAGACTTGGGGTTACTTGTGTTTTAGGCTTTCCCCCGGGCGCCCAGGTAGGTGCACCCACACATGTGAGGTACTGTTTTCATCGGGACACCTGTGGGAACGCAGGAAGGTATAACATTTGTTGTGTTTGTGTGGTTTTCATAACGTTTTGACCCATTTGCTGGTGCCCTTTGTCACACAACCCTTTCATTTCCCAAATGTGACCTACATTTAGTCGCTGCTTTAGGCACCATACACTTTTGTAACCTACACAAGTCACCTACCCTTGAAAAGGTCTGCCTGTGCTCTTTCAAAAAATGGATGCTTGCCATTTCTCACCACATTTGTTTTCCCGATTTACACATACTAATTGCGTCTGTTCAGGCCGTGAGCATAAAACTCCTGTGTACTATGGCTCAGTGTTTGGCTTGTGGTATTGCTTGTTTTGTAAAACACTACAAAAAATGTGTGCTTTCCTAACTGCAAGAGTCGGGGGAATGTAGCGGAGCATTGCTTTTCTCAAAATTCATAGAAGCCATTGCCGTACCAAGCCAATCATATCCAACACGTACCTTTTTTTCTGTCATTTTCCCGCTTTTCCCCCAATCTATGGCATTTTCCCCTACCTAGTTGTTGCCTGACCTACGCAAATCACCCCTTCCTGAACTTGGAATTGTGTCTACTTTTCAGAAATATATGCCTTTCTGTCTTCCAAATCAGCTTTCCAATCCTTTTCTTCCATTCCGTCCATGCATGTCCAATTGGCAAAAATGGCCAAAATCGCCTACCTCTCACAAAACAGTTGATAACCACATCAAAATATTTTCTTTTCGTTTCCACTCGACCTGTTCTTGAAAGCCAGGTAATTGGGGAACTCAGCACAGCAAACCATTTGTTCCTAGCTCTTACAAGGAAAAAACCACAGGCTTCTTTGTACATCATTTTATTGGCATTTTTTGAAAAAAACCCAAATCTTTGCCCTTTTTGCTTATTTTCTCTCACCACCCTATGGTAACCAAGGATTCCTGGTTGGCGTTACGGCCGCCTACATGTGGAAAATAAAGGAGCCAAATTTGGCCGAGATATCTCATGTAACAAAAAATGGGGCCACATACCAAAATCACCAAAAAAGGCCCTGGCACTGGGGGGGAATACCCATGGCACTTAAAGGGTTAACTTACTTTTTAAAACCATGTTTAAAATAGTCTTTTCCTAAAATACAAATTAAATTTTTAACAAATATATCCACAAATCTCTTAGTTCCAGTCTTTTTAAAATATAGTTTTGAATTGTATCCACCTCTATTGCTTCTGATAGGAAGTCTCTTCTTTTGCATACTTTGACTTTAATGTAGAAGTTTAAAATGACAGGTGAAGTAAAAGCCAGCTTCTGACACAGGCGAGAGGCGGTACTGTGCCCATTTTTAACATATTTTTCCAAGCAAGCATCTTTGAATGTGTATTTTCTTCTGATAAAATATGTTTCTGCTGACATTGTGCTTAGGTGAACTCTTTAAAGGAATGGTTTGCCCCAAAAAAAAGCAATTGAAGCTCAAAATTTACAAAAGCAAGCACATGGGGCATCCATTTTGTGAAATGGATGCCCACCTGTGCTCGCTTTTGCTTTTGCGGCACTAATGAAGGAAAAGCCAGCCAGCTGTAGTAAACAAAAGCTACCACTGGGTGGCTTTTCCTTCATTGGTTTTTCTTTCTAAGTTTCTCAGGCTCCTCCGAGCCGGAAGAGCCTGACAAACTTAGAAAGATTTCTGCCTGCAGCTGCTTTCCCATTTGGGGCTCTCTGGCTCGGGGAGCCCGAGAGCCCCAAATGGGAAAGCTGCTGTAAGCAGAAACACCGCGGCATGGAAACACAACCGCGTTGTGTTCCTGCCTGCAGCTGCTTTCCCATTTGGGGCCCTCTGGCTCCCCACAGGGAGCCTGAGAGCCCCAAATGGGAAAGCTGCTGTAAGCAGAAACACTGCGGCATGGAAACAAGGCCGCATTGTGTTTCATCCTGCTTTGGCTTTCCCATTTGGGGCTCTCGGGCTCCTGACGGTGCCCGAGAGCCCCAAATGGGAAAGCCAAGGCAGGCAGAAACACTGCAGCATTTCTAAAAACAACCACGCTGTGTTTCTGCCTGCAGCTGCTTTCCCATTTGGGGTTCTCGGGCTTTCCCACGGGGAGCCCGAGAGCCCCAAATGGGAAAGCAGCTGCAGGCAGAAACACCGCGGCATGGAAACACAACCGCGTTGTGTTTCTTCCTGCCATGGCTTTCACTTTGGGTCTCCGGTGCTCCCGTGGGGGAGTGATAGCCACGTGATAGCCACGGCAGGCAGAAACACAATGCGGTTGTGTTTCAATAACGCTGTTGTTTTTCTTTCTAAGTTTCTCCGGCTCCTCCGGCTCGGAGAAGCCTGAGAAATTTAGAAAGAAAAACCGCAGCGTTTTCAAACACAATCAAGTTATATTTATGTTTGCGGTAGCTTGAAAAGCTACCGCAAACTTAAATACAATGGCCCTCATTACGACCCTGGCGCTAAGTGAAAAACGATGGCAGTAAATGATTACCGCCATCGTTTTCTGCTAGGTCCGATTATGACCCGTGACCGTTAACTACGATGCCATTAGGGGCATTGTAGTTAACGCTGCCGCTAACTGCTCCAAGGACGCGCACACGCGACCTCCCACACCGTAATTACCGGCATAGCGGAAAGGTACGCGAATGCCGACCCAAGCGGACATGCACCTAACGCCATCACCCAGCCCGTTAAGTACCTTACCGCCATGGTGCTAATTACGCCATCGCGAACCAACCGTAAATGGCCATGTAAAGTGAATCCAGCTGCCACAGGTGCACAGAAACAGCACAGGTGGAGGCAATAGACTCAGGAAGTACAAAAAGAGCACACCCCACCCCTTCCCACACCCAGTCACACTCCACAATGATACCAATAGGACTAGCAATGTTGGGGCTGGAGGACCTGATAGCAATGCAAGTGCTACAACAACAACAACAGGCAGCATAGAGGAGACATAGGAGGAGAAGGAAGGCAAGGCAGGGCCAGCAAGCCCCACAAGCACCGCCAGTGCCACCACGCAGGCAGCCCTCAATCCCACGCAAAAGAGCCAGTCCATTAAACCTCAATGCTGAGCAGATCCACACCCTGTACCGTTTGGACCGGGACACCATCACCGCCATCGTAGACATGACACACAACGACATCGTCAGCATGATAGAAACACCAACCGCCATCCCACCCCTACTGAAGGAAGTGTCCGTACTCCACTTCCTGGCCACAGGCACCTACCAGCACACAGTGGGGCACTTGCATGGCATTTCACAACCATTATTCTCACGTACACTCATCCAAGTGCTCGATGCCCTCCTCAAGCACACAGACGACCACATCTCATTACCACAGACTGCCCAGGAGATTGCAAACACCAAAGTGGGTTTCCATGCACTAGCCGGCATACCTGGTTGCTTTGGTGCCATCGACTGCACCCATGTGGAATTGGTGGTTCCACATGCCATGGAGGTACTGTACCGCAATTGGAAACAATTCCACTCAATCAACGTGCAAATGGTCTGTGACTCCAACAGGATCATCACACATTGTTGTGCCCGATTCCCCAGAGCAACCCATGATTCAATGGTCATGAGGAACCCCACAATACCACGCTACATGGAGCGACATGCAGGCCCAAGATCCTGGCTACTCGGTGAGTCTAATGTCATGACCATGGAAATGTGAAGTGGGTAGGTGAACGACGCACCAATGCATACTCCACCTGGCTGAAAGGGGGGGGGGGGTGATGCATACTCCACCTGGCTGAAAGGGGGGGAATGATGCATACTCCACCTGGCTGAAAGGGGGGGGGAATGATGCATACTCCACCTGGCTAAAAGGGGGGAAATGATGCATACTCCACCTGGCTGAAAGGGGGGGGAATGATGCATACTCCACCTGGCTGAAATGGGCGGGGGATGATGCATACTCCACCTGGCTGAAAGGGGGGGTGATGCATACTCCACCTGGCTGTGAGTAGCAGAGACAACGGAGCCAGATCATACCCTAAAGTAACCCAAACTTCACCCAACAACAGTAAACCCAATACATGATGTATGCAGCCCTACCATGTGAATGAGGTTGTGTCCCAACCATGACACAACCATCTGCAAGTGCATTGTACCAATTCAGACCACATTGACTACAACGAAATGCACCTACATGCACGCCACCAAACACCATCAACCGAAAGGCCTGTCCCCCATAACTGCGCACGAAGGAGGCACATGACGGACAGAAACATCAACACACCATTACACAGACAGGAGGGCCCCCAAAATGTCCCTATCAACATCAGTATTGCTCACTGGGGTCATGATGAGGCCGACAGCAATGTTGCAATGATGTGAGCATTGACATCACAGGACACGTGCCAGGCCACCAAAACAAACGGCATGAACGAACACAGTGGATGGGCACTCACAAGGCACTCGACCCCTCGGCATACATTGGTTGATGGCATGCAAAACAGGCCATGAGAGCCATGAGCATATACCGGTCGCATAGTGTGAATCAATTAGTGCATTTAGAAGTGGTCCAAAGTAACAGTTGGATGCAAGCCATGGTGGCACATCATGTTCTGAATTAGACGTCATGACTGACACATACATTCTCGCCCACATACAGGTGATGCAGGCTATCCCCTGAAGAGGTGGCTCCTTACACCAGTCCGGAACCCACAGAACCAGCACGAGGAGGACTTCAACCGTGCACATACACGTACCCGTGTGGTCATTGAGCAGGCATTCGGCCTATTGAAGGGACGGTTTCGCTGCCTCAGCAGGTCTGGTGGGGCACTCCTGTACCGCCATGAGAAGGTGGCAAAGATGGTCATGGCATGTGTCATGCTACACAATATGTGCATCAGACGAAATGTGCCCCTGCCCCCTGACGCAGAACTGCAGCCACCTGACGATAAGGATGAGGAGGGTGCAGATGGGACCGCACCTCATGGAGGAGGCGATGCACAGGAGGGGCGTGAAATGCTTCAAAATATCATCAACCAATGCTTCTAGCACACACGGCTGGTGTGTATCACATGGAGACGGCACTTGGGGCACTGTGTGTCTCTGGGTCATGCACACTGTGGACTGTACACCAATAAAGCACACATACGCAATGAAAATGTCCACACATTTGATTTGGGAAAAAGGAAAATGTGTATTTCAATTGTAAATTGTTGTGACAAACCACCTCCCCCCTGAACACCCCAACACACCCCCACCCCCCTCCCCCCTGAACACCCCAACACACCCCCTCCCCCCTGAACACCCCAACACAACCCCTCCCCCTCCCCCATCCTCCCTGAAAAACCCAACACACACCCTGTGAGTGGCTAAAGATGCCTGTAACAGTGGGCACACGCTATTGCAAGCCCCCTCTCCCGGCCCCCGGGGCACCCCTGCCTGTGGAGCGCAGGTTCCGTCCTGATCGTCGGACGGGGCTGCATTGGGCAGAACTGGCAGCGGAGGATGTCCCTGGTTGCTCACGTGCATACATGTCCTGAAGGGTGTGGGACAGCTCTGAGAGCACACGGCGCACGGCGGCAAGTTCCCCACAAATGTCCCTTGAGGTGGACTGCATTGCAGCCCTCAGGGTCTCCGTGCTCCGCTCAATATCGGCCCTTAGGGTCTCCGTAGATTGTTCTATGGCTGCCCTAGCCCCCCCACATTCCGCAGCATGCTCATTGAGGAGCCTGGTCAGCTGTTGCTGACGTGCAATGACATCCTCAAGGGACTTTTGCCTCTGCTGGGTCATGCCCATTGCAGGTGGTGTCACGGAGGGGCTGCTCCCCTCCTGTGGACTTTCAGCGGGGCATGGGGTGGATGGCCAGTCCTCTTCCTCTGGGTGCCCCTGTGTGGGATCCTCATGGGGGCTGGTATAGGACGGACAGGGGGAATGAGGCAGGTCAGTGGGGCGTCCAACATCGGGCTCCTCTGTATCGGAGTCAGAGCATGCTGCAATGGCAGCTGTTTCCCCTATGGTGCTGCTGCCTGCAGAACCGGTGCCTTCTGTGGCGGACAATGTGGGGACGTGTGGTGCTGCTGCTGCTGGCCTGCTGCCTGCTTGGGTGCCTGTCGGTGGCCGTCCTGTGTGCTGGCAGAGGATTTTGCCTGCTGCGGTGTCTGGCTCACTGCAGCTAAGGTGGAGGGTCTGTGCACGGTGGTCTTGGCCCTCTTGGCTTTTTTTGTGGCAGGGTGTCCTCATCCTCGGGGTTGGATTCTGAGCCTGTGGTGGAGCAAAGGTGGGAGAGCGTTATTGATGGGTCTGCGGACATTGGAATGGCAATGATTGACATGATTTTGGTCACTAGATGAGGCCCATTTGAGGCAGGGGCATGCAGGTTGTCTCCTTTTTGTGTGGAATAAGGATGGAGGTATGTGGGTGCCTGCAGTTAGGGTGTGCATGCTACATGTATACAGGGTGGAGGTCACATGTGGCTGTGGGCAGTGTCCAGCTGATGTGTTGCATTTACACTCTAGGGCAACATTGTGCTACACATGAATGGACTTCAGTGACTATAGCATGTCTTGATTTGAGGCACCTACCTTCATCGCCTGATGTCGGCGCTCCTCTTTCCATCCCTCCTACACCTTCGATGCCTTCCATGCCTATTGTGCTGGCACATACTTCCTCCCATGGTTGGAGTTTGATTGGGGAGTCAGATCCTCCCCCGGTAGCCAGGCCCAGGATGCGATTAGCGGAGATGATGCTTCTGACGCGGAGCCTCAGGTCATCCCACCGCTTCCTGCACTGCTGTGGGTTGCGGGGTACGGTCCCCACCGCACTGACACGCTCTGCCACCAGAGACCATATGGCCTTCTTTTTGGCTATTGCCGGCCTGGTCATTTGCGTAGAAAATACTACGGCAGCATTGTCCTGAAGAATCTCAGCAAGCATGGTCAGTTCCTCCCGAGAAAATCGGTCCTGGCGCTGCCGATCGCATGCCTTCTTCACAACTTTGGGCATTTGTAGGTAGGTAATTGGGTGGGTGATGGGTTGGGACAGGTCTCAGGGTTGGATCTGGTATGGTTGGGGAGGATGGCAATGGATTGTGTTTTTCAAGATGGCCGCCGTGCTGTTTCCCGTTCCGCCGCGATGACGCTATTTCCGGTTCCGCTTATTTACGGTCACCGCTAATTACGGTCACCGCTAACTACGGTGTCCGCTCACTACGGTCGCCGCTAAGATGGGTGGCGGTAGTGCACCTTACGCGGCGTACGATGCCGGTAGGGGCCGTTTCCGCCATGGCGTATTTTACATTACCGCCATGGCGTAATGCTCGTGCGCGATGGGTCGGAATGTGACGCTCTTTCCGCCATCGGTCCACGGCGTAAACGTTCATTACGCCATGGCGGTAATGTTAGATACTTACCGCCTGGGTCGTAATGAGGGCCAATGTTTTTAAAGCTACAGTTTTATTTCTAAGTTTTCCGGGCTCCTCCAACCCGGAAAACATAGAAAAAAAAATGCAGCTTGTGCTTTTAAAAATAAATAAAAATAGCTCTTACCGAGATGCAGCTGCAGCTTTTCTGCCTGTAGTCTCCGGTCTCCGTCCTGCGAGTCCTGGCACCAATGAAGGAAAAGCCACCCAGTGGTAGCTTTTGTTTACTACAGCTGGCTGGCTTTTCCTTCATTAGTGCCGCAAAAGCAAAAGCGAGCACAGGCGGGCATCCATTTCACAAAATGGATGCCCCATGTGCTTGCTTTTGTAAATTTTGAGCTTCAATTGCTCAAAATTGTACATAGGAACTTAAAAAAAATAAGTGCCAGTATATTTTTTTTATTATTGCCCATCTTTTTAGCCAATACATTTTTTTGGGCGAACCATTCCTTTAATAAAGTGATGTTTAACACCCAACAAGGATGTTGGATGTTTGTGAGGTTTGGGAACCATGATTTTTGCACTTTCCAAAGCCAAGGAAAAATTGATTTTTAAAGCAGTTTTGGGTTTTCCTTTGCAATGCAGCACTGCTTTTTTAAGTAGTTTCATTTTCCTCTGTGGGCAGCCAAATGATAGGTTTTGGCAGTGGTCTCTGTGTTACCACTGACATAGGCAAAATGGATTGGCGGCCTATTTTTCAGGTTTTCCTGCGCACTTTCAGAGATTTTTAGCGCAAAGATCTTTTTGGCGGCCATCCCGTTATTTCTGATGCAGGCAGCACACAGTGCTGTTGCAGGGCATGGACTAGTGGGTTAAAGCATCCCACAAAGGTTTGAGACCCAAGATGATGTTATCAACTTCGTTGGTTGTGACTGGAGAGAAGTGGAAGGGGGTGCATGGTGGACATTGGGGATCACGCTGTTTAAGGGTGTTGGAGCTCCGGACTATGATGTTTTTTTTTTTTGAATTTTTGCTTGTAATAAGGCTATTTTGTCTGTAAGAGCCTTCTGAATATTAGCGCACCAGGCCGCATCTTTCGCACAGGTTTCTGTTGGGGGACGGGAGACTCTAGTTCCCCTAGAATGGTGATGAGCTCTTTTGTTCCTGATTTGACATTCTGAATTCTAGTGTTGTAGATTTCTCTTTTAGTATTAGGATAGCTGCTTTATAGGTTATGGCGGCAGTGGAGAATATCTCTTTGTTGAGGATTGAGGGGCGCTTCCTCCAGTTAGTTTCAGCTGATCTTTTCGCATGGCGGAGTAGTTGTAGGTCGGCTGTAAACCATTTATTTAGGTGGGCTATAGGTTTAGCCTTTCTAAGTTTTCTAGGTGCAATTTCATTTAGAGCTTGTTCAAGGGTATTATTTTACAATTCGACCAGCGAGGAGGGGTTGAATGGTAAGCTGGCAATGGGCTTAAGTAGGGGCTGTAAGTTGTCAATAGTTATGTTGCGCTTATTTCTGGACAAGGTTTGAGGGACGATGCTCATGATGGTATTGATGTGGGCATTCTCTTGTATGGAAAAGGTAATGCAATGGTGGTCAGACCACACACACGGTGCATTGTTGAGGATTGTGGTGGTGCAGTTAAGGTCTGCCACCCAATCCAAGGTTCTACCTTTGATGTGAGTGGGTTCATTAATGCATAGTTGGAATCCTAGTTGAGTAATGGGATTTTCAAGGTTGGTGACATTTATGTCTTTGGGGTCGTGAAGTCCTAAATTCATATTTCCTAACAGTATCATTTGTGATCCAGGTTTGGTATTTTGGGTCAAGAGGAGTGTACTGTCTTCCTCAAAGGAGGATGTGGGGCCCGGGGGAGTAGGAGGTTGCGGGAGGCTGTGAGCGGGAGTTTAACTGAGAGGAGTTCTGCTGATGGGAGTGGAGTGCTACAAAATTCTCTAATGCAGATTTGAGATTTGTCTATGAAAGCCACAACATCCCCTTTGCCAGAGGTTTGGTCTGCTCTGATAATTGTGTAATTGTCTGGGAGGGCTAGAGATAAGGTAGGGCCTGCAGCTGGGAATAACCAGGTTTATTTAATTGACAGGGAGTCTAATTGGTTGGAGGATATGAAGTCAGCAATGTCGAGAGCGTGGGCTACCACGGAGCGAGCATTGATAAGTGCTCCTTTGATGGTGGGTGTGACTAGGGGAAGAATTACTGGTGGTGGGGTGGAGTATGTGCAGCTGGGTACTATATTGTTTGTGCTGGGGGGCGCAGTAAAAGGTTTGAGGGTCTGAACTCTAGTGGACATGTTGGTATCTTGGTGTGTAGTTGGGCTAGTGTAAATCTTTTTTTGTAAGAAGCGAGATCCTAGTCTTGTGTTCCTCATACTGAGTGAGCACGAGACAAGTGGCGTAGGTGGTGAAGCAAAGTGAAGGATCCAGTCAGCAGGGGTGAGTGTGCAGGCTGGACTCGGGGGGACGGGCAGGTTAGGGCAAACCAGCTGCGGGTCAGGCTGAATAGATGGTAGGAACTTTGTTGATGTTATGATGTGAGTGTTACTCTGCGTAGGGTGGCCATTTGAGCAAGGGTAGGAGGTATGGCCACTCTGGTTCATATGGTGCTACATAGGTCTGGAATAGGGGGAGCCGGGCCATAGACTCTGGGCAGGACTATAGGAAGTTTAGAGCAATGCTGAACAGAATGGTCGGCATAATGGGCTGCAGGGTAGGGTGCTAGGTACGTGATGTAACACAATAGTCAGAAGAGCATAGTATGGGCCTAATATTAAAGCACAGGTGCCGCTATACACATGGTCATAGGCTAGGCAGAGTAGTCAGCACAATATAAGTGAAAGCATACACATGTTGATAGGCTAGACAGAGTAGTCAGCACAATATAAGTGAAAGCATACACATGTTGATAGGCTAGGCAGAGTAGTCAGCACAATATAAATGAAAGCATACACATGGTCATAGGCTAAGCAGAGTAGTCAGCACAATAGATCTGAAAGCCTACACATGGGCATAGGCAAGGCAGAGTAGTCAACATCATAGGGTAAGGGGGTAGGAGCTGCGTATATGTGGTCGCATAGAGAACAGAAACAGACAATGTGGGCCTAAAGTGGATGCATAGGCAGAACAATACACAATGGTTATGGACTACAACAGAGCTAGGAGTATCAGTCATCAAAGTATACTATATAGTAGGATGCTATAGTATGATGCTAGGCAACATGGGACGGGTGGTAGGCTAACAGCGGTCTAGTAGATAAGGATGGGCAGAACTAGACAAAAAGAAATAATACAATAGGCTCGGTGTCGAAGTGGGGCTCAGCGTGGACAGCGGGGTAGATACGGGTGACCTTGTGGTAATTAAGCCTTGCTGAGTGGCACATTGGCTGATTGCGGTACTATATCAGAGGAGCAGTATGACTAGGTGAGCATGCAGAGCAATACAATCATAGGCATACAAGCAAGTTGAAGGATTAAGTACAAGCATATGCGTCAATGCAATATACCAGGTACAGAGTGGGGCCAAGGGTGTGCGCCCTAGAAACTGGCGGAGAACATATGAAGGAGTGGGCGTACGTGTGAATGTCGGTTTGGTTAACGTGGAGGTTTCGGTGAAGGGCTCCAAGAGGGAGTTTGTAGATCGTCGTTGGAGGAGCAAATTTGTTAGTAATGCTTACCGAGGCCATGATGGTGGGAAGGAGTCATGAGGCAGAGGGTGTGACTGGCATAGAAACGCGCCCTGCGACTCTGATGCGGCGAAGACAGGCAGAGACAGGCAAATGGCCTTATGTATCAGGCCTTAGTAGCACCATTTCAGATGCGTTACCTTGTAGTAAACAAGCGAGGTTAACTCGATAGCGGTCTGGATGCAAACGGGGTGCAGGGTGCTCAGGGCACGAGTGGGATTCCCTCAGATGGGTACAAAAACAGAGGATCTTACCCCTGGTGGCTGGAAGGAGGCCGGGGTGAAGAAGGACACAAAGCTTTCGTCGCGCTTCTCCCTGAAGCTGATGATGGTGCTGGGGGGGAGGGCGGTGGTGGACAGGTGAGGACATGCAGAGACAGGTGAATGGCCTTATGTATCATGCCTTAGTAGCAGAGGCCAGCTAATGCCATCTCGTAGAGGCTTTCGGGGTAAAAGCTCTTCGTTGGCCAATCCACATCTTGGGAGGTTGCCTAGCAACCCGTAAACAAAGGCAAAGCCGCCATTTCAGATGCATTACCTCGAAGTAAACGAGCGAGGTTCACTTGATAGCGGGCTGGATGCAAACGGGGTGCAGGGAGCTCAGGGTACGAGTGGGACTCCAAATTCCCTCAGATGGGTACAAAAACAGCAGATCTTACCCCTGATGGCTGGAAGGAGGCCGGCGTGAAGAAGGACACACGGCTTCCGTCATGCTTCTCCAGAAGCCGACGATGGTGCTGCGGGGAGGGCTCCTGCCCTTTCCTGGACTGCTATTGCTGCAGCGGCGGTGGAGAGATGAGGACATGCAGAGACAGGCAAATGGCCTTATGTATCAGGCCTTAGTAGCAGAGGCTGGCTAACGCCATCTGGTAGAGGCATTCTGGGTAAAAGCTCTTCGTTGGCCAATCCACGTCTTGAGAGGATGCCTAGCAACCCATAAACAAAGGCAAAGCCACCATTTCAGATGCATTACCTCGAAGTAAACGAGCGAGGTTAACTTGATAGCGGGCTGGATGCAAACAGGGTGCAGGGTGCTCAGGGCATGAGTGGGACTCCAAATTCCCTCAGATGGGTACAATAACAGCAGATCTTACCCCCTGGTGGCTGGAAGGAGGCCGGGGTGAAGAAGGACCCAAGGCTGTTGTTGTGCTTCTCCTGAAGCCGACGATGGTGCTGGGGGGAGGGCTCCTGCTCTTTCCTGGACTGCTGCTACGGCAGTGGCAGAGAGATGAGGACATCGATGCCCACCTCCAATTTGGCCAGGATCCTAGGGTCATCCTACTCAACCCTGGTGCCAACTCTGTGGAACTCACTGCCTCCCTGCATTAGACACAGCAAAGACTACATGGCTTCCCAGAAGGCACTGAAAAGAGGGCTCTTTGCTTAAAAAACATAAGGGAATGCAGTGATCCACCCAACCTACCACCACGACCAACACCTGGCGTGGTACCCTGCTGATTACGGACCCTGTCATAGACTGTCAAGTCTGATGATATCTAACTCCCATAGCTTGCTCAGTTGCCCAGAATTGAATTGCGAAAAGTAGCAGCACCAATGTACCTGGCAGAATGTATTCATCAGCCCATCCACAGGAATTCCATACGCTCTGAGGCTTAGAGTTATCTATCACCATTATTCAGGGACGATTGTGCTAGACCCGTAACCCAAGCACCAATAACACTCATGAGCTTGATCAAGGCTATACAATTATGCACTACGCAATCAGTCCAAGAAGGCACATGCCTGCTAATTCTACACACCTGAAAATCCAAGAGCAGAACTAGATACCAGAGGGCTGTCTGGCAGTTATTCTGCTAATCACACCTATCAGTGAATGTATCTAGCAGAACTACCTAGCAGAAGTAGCATCCCATGCACTAATAGCACTTATGAACTTAGATCATTGCCTGCATTATGCTCTACTCTATTAGTCATGTGATTGCCCTTGCTTGCTAATACTACACATCTGTAAATCCCTCTGAGGAGTTATATATCAAGAAACATTGTAGCACTTATTCTTCCCTAATCCCAACTATCTGGGAATGTCCTAGTAGAACCACCCATCAGGGATTCTATGTAGCAGAACTGCAGACCCAAGGACGTCGCTAGCACCTATACAGTAACAACATGAGTTTTGGGACAGATCCGCCTGTCAGCACCCGTCAATCTTCACCAAAACAATCTGACCCATCAAGATACATGGAGATACCACACCCTCAACATGCACTGGAAGCTCAACAGGACCAAGGTCCCCCTGGAAAACACACAGACATTCAAACACACCACGATGCTACTCTTGCCTCTGCACCAACAAACAATAGAATGTAATTACACCCCTCGATGAACTTGGCCTAGCTGCACTCATACTTACATGCTTCCACATTCACCTCAACAGTCTTTAGAACGCAGTTATACACCTCGAAATCGACGTAGCTGCACACATAACGTCTCTCTCAAGCACCATTGCCGCCAGAATGCAGATACCATAGTCCATTGGTCTTGCTGCACACATTCTACTAATAATACACAACCATTGCATCACACCTAACACTAGCATGCAGCTACACACCACCTATTCCACACTGGCTACACTCCTACACCCAAGCACGTTTTACTACACTACTCTCTCTACTGACCTGGACTGCGGTCCCGGAGGGCATTCAACCCACAGCGCTTTGGAATCATAACAATGGTAAAAGCGCTATACAAATGTCCAATAACATAACATACCAGTTCTTTTTATTTTACAATATATGATTTGCTAGCGAATTAAATGGGTGCCCCTTTTAATTTTTCCCAGGGAGCCGGGTAGATCTTTAACTCCATTTTGGTGGAAGAACACTAACGTTTATCTCTTGAGACTATAGAGGTGTGCATCCTATCATCTTGGAGGTCTTGCATATCTGGTATATGTCAACGTGAGGTACATAGTTGTAGTGTCTTAGTGTTTAGGGGGGCACGGTGATTCCTGGGGATTGTGTTTTCGTTGTCAAAAGCTTTGTTGAATGCAAAGGTATTCAGGGCTTTCTGGAACACTGGCAGTTTAGGTCTCTCCCTAAACTATAGGCAAGTGCAGTGCTATAATTCCAGTGCATAGGTTTCAGCTGGGTGAGTCACAAAAGAATACTTTGGTCGTCAGAAGTGTCTGCACGGATTAAGCAGCACAAGCAATGAAGGAAGCTTTAAAACAGGGGCAGCCTATGTAACTAAACCAGTGGCCTAAGGGTTTTGATGTGTTGCAAAATATAATTTGCATTATCGGGAGAAAAATCTATAAAATAGTGAGTTGGATAAAACATAATTAATCAGTCCTAAAAAAAGAAGAAATATATATCTTTTAAAAAAAAGTCAAATCAAAAGCTGTCAATGTAGGTTTCAATACCTTAAAGATCGCTCAAGTTGCTCAAATGCTTGCTCACGGGATATGCAGTACCATGCAGGTGAGAGGTCCCCGCCACAGTAAGGTGGCTCAAAGTGATCTGTGCGCAGCATGCAGGGCACAGAATACTCCCCATTACAACAGAGCAGCTGTGGCCTCACTCTCACTAACGCCCCCCTCCCCAACTAGAAAGTGAAACAACTCTCCACTCTGGGGAAGAAACAACGGAAAGCGTCTTTCCTTAGAAAAGTAGAAGGAACATTTTAAAAACAGCAGCGGGTTTCTTTCTAGCAGCAGTTAATGAGACATTAACGTATCAAAGAGGCTTCTTGTGTGGTTCAATGCTTCACGGATTGGTTGATTCCAATCATGGCTGAGGTTCTGGCAGGGGATGTCTTATGGTAAAATGGTTGGTATTTTGCCTTTACAGAATTTTAAATCTTTTTAGAGCACAGGCCAGTCGCGCAAGTGTAAAAAGTGTGAAACATAGTTCTAAGCCGCCTGTTACATAACACTCCAAGAAGACAATTCGTAAAACTGCTGTTTTTACACTTTAAAGTGAGGACTGTTGAGGATGTTATTTAGTTAATCAGAATGAGTACCGATGAAATGAGACATACTGCAATATTGAACTCCCTTGGTAATGCTTGGAAGATATGAATGGCGTTTATGCATTTAGAATTTTTAGAGTCATATTAATTTTAGATTTCTTTTTATTTAGTTTTTAATATTTCTGAAATAGATTCTAATTTGTAGAAATATTTGCTGTTTTTAAGGGATATAATTGCTTATCCTGCTGTTTGCAAACTTTTACGTCTCTGCTGAAATAAAGATTTGAATAATTAAAACAATGATATCTTATGGTTGAATTTAGAATGATTTAAAAACTCTGCGCCACCACTCAAAGCTTTTCTCCAGGATCTTGGCGGCTTCTAGGAGAATTCTGGTCCTTTCCCCGTAAAGGCTGCGTGGAGGACACACAGGAATTTAAATGGGAGCCGTTGCTCCGCTGGAGCTCAATGGAGTTTTCTTCAAGCCCACCGTGATATGATCATTATTCTTTAGAGCCAGTCTGGCTGCTTGTTTGTGGAGTTTTCTAAGTTTCTGAAACCCTTTATGGCATCTATATGTACTATTTTGCAATAGCCAAGACAGGAAAATGACAGCTAAATTGGTGCTTTGTTTGGAGGAGAGCAGGGACCATCCATGTCCTCATGAGCTGAAAGCTGGTGCTCTTTTAATCAGCAGAACAGTCTTCTCCTCTTCCCCTGGTAGGGTCAGCATCACACCAATTGCCTGAGGGCCTTTGTAGGAAGTTGCTGGTGTTTGTCAACAGTAAGCTCAGTTTATTGAGCTCTTCAGCCAACACTGTTACATTTTAGGCAATTTGTGATTTTGTTTTGAGCTTCTAGCTTGTTTTGTGGGTGTATGTGCACCTGCTTCTCATCAGCATAAATTGTGGAATTGTAGCTGGTATGAGCAGATAAGCATTCTCAGAGGGTCATGCATATGTGAAACGATATATAAATGGCCATATTTTCTCAGTTTGTGGGGTATTGTAATGCCTCTGGCGAACACTCCCAGAGGCATTCCTGCCCACTCCCCTGTATGGGGGCTAAGGGTTAAGCATTTAGATGGTGGGGATAGTGAGGAGTAGGCAGGGGGACTTTAGGTGGCACACAGCAAAAAGTCCCCCAAAAAACAGGAATGCCTTTGATGGCATTAAATGGCAGTGACATTATGACATAGAACTTTGGGGACATCCAAAGATGATGGCCGGGGCCGATTTAGATTTGCTGGCAATACTTTGTCAGGAACAATCATATCCATCCTGAAACTAAGTTGGGGAGGGTGTCCGGTCAAAGATTCGACTCCAATAGGATCGAATGCAATATGGTCGAGGCAATAGGACCGAAAACCAAAGGGTCGAATTTAAAAAAATATATATATATCTTTTTTTGGTTTTCATATAGTAAAAAAACCCTGTTTTTTACACCAAAAACGGGGGTTTGGTGGGGGATCCCCCAACAACAAAAAAAAAAATTTAGACGCTTTGGTTTTCGGTCCTTTTGATTCGAGCCTATTGCATTTCGGTCCTTTGGATTAGAAACTTTCACCTATAACCGTTGGGGAGTCCAGTCGACACTTTTAGGAAAAGCTGGAAAATTTTGTGGTCAATCGGAAGATTGATCAAGAAGAATCATGACTTTAAGGTATCCTGTATCCAGAGATGCCCGGAGGCCATCTCTGATGCTGCAAGAGTAGACTTGCTGCCAGGAGTATTGCTAGGTCTAAAAAAGATCCACGGCTACACTAATTTTGGGACTGTCGGGACTGGGGGCTAGCTAGCTGTTTTGGTTGTAACCCCTGTGCTTCTATCCGGGGCTACAACCAAAAGACCCGGGGCTATAGCCCCCTCAACCCCCCCACGCCCCCAGCAATGCCTCTGCTTGCTGCTCCTGAGCATAATAAAGCCCGGTTGGCAGGTGGAAAGATATGTATTATAATAATAATTAGGCTTTAATAATAATAATAATGATCCTGTGAGAGAACAAGTTAAGTCACAGGGGATCACAACAAAGGGGTACTCTATTTTTGTCCAAAAGCTCCTTACATTGCGGTGGAAATTCCTTCTCCATGTTTTGCTACCCTTTCGTGAACTGTCCCACATTATGTCTAAACTCCAAGTCATTAGGAAAAGTCCAAGAGTGGGCGCGTGGGATCAGTTTCCTCTTCACACCTTTAGTTTAAGGATGTGCTGCTGTTATGCTAATGTGATTCTCCAGTCTTCCATTTGATCAAGAATCCTCTGGTGTTCTTCTGGATGTTCCCAGTGGGCACCGGCGTGCCGAGAACTCTCCACATACATGACAATGCGCCGAGATTGGCCCAGAGATTCAGGGTTTTCATGCTCTTCTCATGGTCCCCAGGGAAGAGCTTAAAAGCTCCAGGATTGTCAGGGCCTGTAATAAATTACATTACATTGGACTTTGGCAACTGCCTTTTTTTGAGACCAGAGATACTCAAAAGGTATTCCCATACATCAATGTGGAGCTAGGGAAGTAAGCTCTAGTACAAGAACCAAGTGTTCCCATTGGAGAAACTAAATCATACAGAATGCATAAACTATTCTGACAGACAATTAATGATAACTTTTATGTGACAGCACAATGTATGGTTAAGCAACACATACGTATTTACCAATATCCAGTGTGATAGTTTCAGGAAAATGTCTACTTGTCTCATAAAAGAGTACCAAAATGTTAATTTATAGAAATCAGTTTAAATGTGTGACAAATACATATCTTCACACTCCTTAAATGCTGCACACAAGACATAAAATAGCACTTCCAAAAGACTGTGTGAATACTACATGCCAGGACACTATTTAAAGAAAAATATTTCTACAAAAGGGAATTAAAGCGAACAATTATTTGAACATATATAAGTGTGTATATACACAGAGTTTAGTGCAATAACAAACAAAGAAGAAAATAAATAGCTTTGTAAAAATTTACATTACAGAGCAACAGTACAAAAAATATACAAATAAAACATAATTTCTTATGTAAACTCCAGTCATGCTCATGAGCAAATTAATGATATAAAAAGGCAATGCCTTCATCCTAGGGTCTAATCATCCTAAGGTCATCCTATAGTGCAATCATACTGTGATCAACAAGTGGTAACTGATACAGTATATCACGAACGTTTCAGCGTCAGTGATTTTCACGCCTTCTTCAGTACCTTGGGCACCCGAAAAGGTGTCTCCCTACTGGTACAGAAGTGTTAAACGAAAATGGCCATATAAGATTTCAATGATTTCAAATTGTAAGCAGTTCCTTAAAGGATCTTTTTACGGTGCAGCAGAGATAGTAGAAATTATGCTAATCTCTTCAGACACAAGGGACCTCATTACGAGTTTGGAGGCAGCCATGGAGCTATTAGCTCCATGGCTGCCTCCAAACTGGGCTCCATTACCGGGTTCCTGCAATGAGGAATAACCGGGTCATTCCGACATAGGAGGACCCGGTAATTCCTCCTTGCAGAAACCATTCCCCATTCCCATTTGAGCCCCCATAGTGCTCAATGGGAATGGGGATGGAGGTAACAACGGGCACATTACAAGTGTCCCGTTGTTACCTCCCTCTTCCCCTCGCGGGACCCGGAAAAGACGTCTGGTTTTACTAGACGTCTGATCTGGGTCCTGCAAAGGGAACCTCCTAATTGGCCCTGACGGAATGAAGGGGGCCGGTCCCGTACCGGCCCCCTTCATTCCGTCAGCGCCAGGGTCGTAATGGGTGTTTGCATTACTGAGGTCAGAGGGGATTTCAGTGGGCGTTCGTATTTCTGTGGTTTCAGTTTTCATCAATCGAGATAGAAGAAATGATAATAATATTGATTAGACTATTCAATATCAATCATATCATAAGGCATAGCTCTTCGTCCTCAGAAAAAAGACACCAAAAGTCTCACCTCAGGTTCACAAAAGATACATGCAAGATGTTCAGATTACCATCTATAGAGGATCACAGAGCGATCAGCCATTAGAGGAAAGAAATATGAGCTGTAACAAGCCCTTACACATACTGGTGAATGTAAAAACATAATTATTACGTTGAGCATGTAGCTTCACATCCAATAGGTGCTGACAAATTGCGCTGAAATTATTCAAGAAGGTTGGTGGTTATGAATTGTGGGCCTATGAAGAAATCTAGAATAGTTGAATAGGACAAGGGAAAAAAATGTATATTGTACGATGTAGAGGAAGGAAAATTATTTATAGACTGCAGGTATATATGACCAGAAAGGATAGCTCAGAGGCAACACCCTGGTCTTGACTAGACTGAGCAGCACGGGTTCTGGGTTCGGTAACCCAATCCGGGTACTGCACTGAGAGGCTAGAGTCCACCATGAAAAGCCATATAGGAAACTGATTTTTAAATGTGTTTTATATATCGCAGGGGAAGAGGGTGGAGGAGGTGATATTATGTACTCAAAAAAAATGTATTTAGTATAAAAAGTACATCCTTACTAATGGGGGAAGTGTGCATTATAATAATAGCTAATTATAACGAAAACACTGGGCCTCATTACGATTTGGCCGGTATCCCGGTGGTAAATCTGGCAGAATACTACCCAACTGAATTACTGTTACTGCCACTTGGTCTTGTGGAATTACCACCGTATTACAAGTGGCAGTGGCAGTGCAATTCCCCATTATTTTTGAGTCCATTGGATTCAATGGGTTTTTTTAGTAGAATTTCTGTGGTAGAAATTCCACCGATTCTGCCAATTTTACGGCGGTGAGTGGCAAAATTGAACTTCAGCATTTTCTGCATAAACTCCACTCCAGGTCCGACCGTATAATTTAATTTAGTGGACAATAGGCAGTAACAGAGGTACCACCAATTTTACCACTTACCACCACTACTCGTAATGAGACCCACTATAAACGGCTTCTCTCTCCTCCCTCTCCTGATCACTCTATTAACTCTACTCTGTCCGCATCTGATTTTGCTCACTTCTTCTCCTCTAAAGTTCACTCTCTGTGTTAAGACATTGTAAATTCTCTCTCCCCAACCACCTTATTTTCATCTCCTCCTATTCCATCTGCCTTTATCTCTAGCTTTGCTCCTGATTCTAATTCTGATGTGCTACTTTTGTCAGCCAAAGCGGGCAACTCCTACTGACCCTATTCCATCTTCCCTCATTCCTAAGGTTTATCCTCTTCTTATACCGTATCTTGTCTCCTTCGTCAACACTTGTCTCTGTACTTCTGTCTTTCCTACAGTCTTTAAACATGCAACTATCATCCCTATCTTGAAAAAACCCACAGATAATCCTCTTATTGTTTCTAATTTCCGACCATCTGTCTCTTATCTTATCTTTCTAAACTCTTAGAGCGTCTTGTGTACTCTCAGATTTCATCCTTTGTCACTGATCTATCTCTTCTTCCTCACTTTCAGTCTGGTTTTAGGGGTTCTGTTCTTTCCTGGTTTTCCTCTTCTCTATCTAATAGAACTTTCTCTGTCTCCTGGGCTGGCAAGATCTCCTCACCTATCCCCAGTGAGCACGGTGTTCCCCAAGGATCAGTCTTGGGCCCTTTTCTTTTCTACCTCTACACTTCTCAACTTGCTGTGATAAGCTCCTTCTTTGGTCTTTCTCATCACTTCTATGTCAATGATACACAACATTTTCTATCCTTTCGTCCTTCACTCCTGAAATTCACTGCACTCTTACAGCCTGTCTTTCTGCTATCAAATCTTGGATGGCTTCTCATTTTCTCACTCTAAATGCAGGAAAGGCTGAGGTTCTTTTCTTCCCTGCTAATACTCTCCCCCCCTCATCCACCACCTGCTTTCATATCCTTTCCTCCCTCTTGTCTCTCTATTTCCCCCATAGCTCGTAATCTCGGCCTCTACTTCGATTCTAATCTTTCTTTTGCTCACCACATTTCTCTTACCTCTCATTCCTGTCATTTCCATCTTTATAACATTCATAAAGTTCGTCCTTGTCTCACTTTTCAAGCTACTAAACTTCTTATTTCCTCTCTAATCTTTTCTCAGCTCTTCTACTGCTCTAACACTCTTTTTGGTCTTCCGTGCTCTCGTCTCGCTATCTTGAAATCAATATTTAATTCTTCTGTTCATCTACTCTGTCTTCTTTCTCATCGTAATTCTATCTCTTCTTCACTTGCCTCACTTGGCTGGCTACCCTTTGACTCCCAACTTAAATTTCAGTTTCTTTGCTTAGTCCTCAAATCCCTCTATCAGCTCGCACTTGACTATCTTGCTGCACTCTTATCCTTCTATACTCCCTCTCGTTTCCTTCGTCGTTCCTGTCTCTTTAGACTGAATCCTCCCCATCCTCAATGTGCCCAGTCCCGGTTCTGATCTTTTTAGCTTCTTGCTCCTTTACATTGGAATGCTCTCCCACTTTCAGTTCTATCACTGATTATTCTCTCTTTCGTCTCTCTCTGAAAACTCATCTTTCTCATAGTCCCTGATTGCCTGCTGCCAGAATTGATGTTTTTATGTTTGATGTTTACCTATCATTATTTTGTACCGTACCTTGTTCTTAATTGTGCAGCGCTTTGTTTGAAGCTGCTATATAAAATACAATAAAATACAAATACAAATATGTTCGCCTGATTATACAAAGGCTCATAATGTTCAGAGAGTAGTGTTTTGTATGGCGTTGTGTGTTT
This sequence comes from Ambystoma mexicanum, assembly GCF_040938575.1. Taxonomy (NCBI): domain Eukaryota; kingdom Metazoa; phylum Chordata; class Amphibia; order Caudata; family Ambystomatidae; genus Ambystoma; species Ambystoma mexicanum. Next base: position 657,497,271 of record NC_090921.1, read on the forward strand.
GCAGTCGCCATAATGGTTGCGGGTATATACACGTCCTAAACGTGATGAAGTAGGTGCCCAAACAAATACTTTGTTTGGCGTCCACGTGTTCACGGTCACCATGGCAGTTGCAATGATAAACACATCCAAAGTATGATGACGTAGGTGGCCAAACATATACTTTGCTGATGTGGCACAAAAACTGTTTCTGATCAAATACAAAGCAGTTCTTACAAATGGGCTACGCTAGTGTTGGCTCAGGTGACAATTTGAGCGCTCAGACAGTAATCACAGGTTCAATAGTCTAGACTATGTCCACAAATGACTGCACTTCAGAGTACCCAGTTAAAGGGACAAGAGACAACTCTTGAATATAGCCTCCATAATAGATTTGTTTAATGTAAAGAATGCCTTGGCAATTCAAATTCTTCATTCAGCCCTGCATTGTACCTGTTCATTTTGTAGATCCGTACAGGCTCCCTATATGCATGATTCCTGGTAATATTGTGTGTGTGTGTGTGTGGCACTAGGATAATAACCCACCACACAATATCATTTGGTGCATCATTCTGTTCAAAGTAGTTTCTGACCAGTGGTGCATGGGTGTTTTTACATCCGATCAATGATCAGAGTTCAGAAATTCTCAGGTTGAACAATGGAATGGTCTGGTCAATTTACCTGAGTCCACACAGGTAATCAATGCAATATAGCACAACAGTAGTCTTGCAATTGCAGAAGTATTTAAGGATCCAAACATAATCTAGTCACTTTCATGGTAAATGTGCATACAGTTCATATACCAAAGGGATAATGGCTGAGAAGGGGGTCCAGCTCCTAGAGTGCTGTTTGATTATTTCTGTTCTTTAGTGAATTCTGTTATGATTATCCACTTGGTCCCTTATGTTATTATTCCTTTTCAAAGAACACATAGGCAGTTGTACATTTGGGAAATGTAATTGGATTTGTGACCAATGTTTCGTGACAATATATTTAATTTTGGTTGTGTTGCGGCTGAAAGTAGTGACACACACTAGGCAATTGTCAGTTAGTGTCTTGCTTTTATTGGAAAGCCACATTTCTCGTGGCATAAACTGTGCTCATTTACTGAAGCGCTTCACAAGTTTGCTGGTCAATCAGGCACCTGTACAATATTTCCGGCTGTTTAGTGTAATCAGATAAGGAGCTTCAGTTTCTACGGGTACATAGGAATTGACCAAACAGAAGGTTGTCTCTAAGGGCTCGTGGGTGGTAGCTCTTTTAATGCAACAGTAAATTCCTATCTGTTCTCTTCCTAAAAAGATTGCAAGTCAGTTTACCTTGTGTGGGTCTAATGGTAAGATCAACGAAGTTCAAGTCCATGTCACTTGCTTCCTTGGTGAATTGTATATTACAGTTTTGAGTGCTAAGCCATGTGTGGAAATCTTCAAGTGATGCTTGATTACCTACACATATCAGTATAATGTCATCGATATACTGTTTTCATATTCTGATCTGTTTAAAAAAAGATTTGAAGCATTTAAAAGGTGTTGTTGTTCAAATCTAGCCATATAGAGGACGGCGAGGGTTTGTGCAAATGCAGCAGCCATTGCTGTTCTTTTTGTTTGCTTGAAGAAAGTAGTTTTGTATTAAATGTAGTTATATTTAAGTGCTATTGACAATATTTCAATAATGAACTAATTTGGGGTCTCACTCAAAATGTCACTGTCATGTAAAACATCTGTAATGCAATCAATAGGTTCTTTTTAAGGAATGTTGGTTTACAAATCTTGAATATCCATAGGGACTAATAATGCAGACTGATCTTCAAATGGCAAATCCCCAAATATTGCAATGACATCCCGAGTGTACCTAAGTTGTCTATCAGTGTTTTGATTTAGGGGCTATAAACAATAGTTGCCAAATTTGCTAAATGGCTCAGAAATCGAGCCACACCCTGAAACAATGGCTCTGCCTGGTGGTTTGGTTAATTTCTTATGGACTTTCGGGAGTGTATAAAATAGGGGTATCCTAAACTGAGGTCCATTTAGAAATACATATTCTTATTGAGTAATCCAATTCCATTCTAACTCTGCTATTGTTACTTCATTAATGATATTTTGTATTCTCGATGTGGGGTTTTGGAAAATGGCTTTCTATCTGCAACAGATAATTGGCCATCTCATCATACAGGTCCCGATTCATTGTTACAATCGTGCCCCCTTTGTCAGCAGGTTTGATCACTAGTTGTGAATCGAGAGCAACAGTGATCAGAGAATGTTTGTGAGAGACATATTACAGAACACCACTCAACCAAGATGGTTGCTGTTTGAAAACTGCAGAAAAACAATTTAAGAAGCTAAGAGAACAGGAGTCACGTGGAGAGATCAGGCCAGTTTCCCCCCGGTATGAGGGTGACCGTAGGACACTTGAAAAGGTTGAACCTGAGGCTTTTAAAGACCCACTGAACATAGGACATGTACCTTCGTGTCCGTTGCCAAGACTAATGGTAACGTTTACGCCAGACAAAATTGCCTCTTCAGTTTGGGACGAAATCAGCTGCGATAAGACAAAGGGCCTCATTACACGGATGGCGGAAAGGGTTTACCGGTACCGGTATTTTACCGGTAAATCCTTACCGCCTTACTACGAGGTCTCTTTGCGGGTTGGGGAATTTAACGCCTGCTTTTTGCAGGCGTTAAAAACCCAACCCGCAAAGGGACCAAGGAGTTAATTACGGAACCGCAATTTGTGGTACCGTAATTAGCGCCTTCCCCATTCCCATAGAGCCCTATGGGGCAAAAATGGAAATGGGGAAGGGCAATGGTGGAAGGGGGAATTACCGCCCAGCCAACGTTGGAATGGGGCAGTAATTCCCCTTTCCACCAAGGCGGTGCCGGTATTTTACCGGCATGAACCATGGCGCTAATAGCGACATGGTTCTCCGCCATCCGTGTAATGAGGCCCAAACTCTTTAAACCAAGACAGAACACAATGGGCCTGGATCTCTGAAGCTTTAACTACTTCTGCACGAAGATAGTCATTCACAGTCGTTGAACGAGACCAGGAGACTACAGAGGACAAACTTGAAGCCCAAAGCGTTGTAACACTGGGCTCATGGAAAACGAGATGTTTTAGTCATCTACTCTCACCTAGTGATATAAATCTAGAAGACTTTGACATCCTGTGTCTCCAAGAGACCTGGTTAACCATTAAACACCATATGGATGGATACGAGACCTTTTTATCTCCAGCTGTGAAAGGTTCTCACGGTCCACCATCCTCTGGTCTACTAACTTTGATTCGATCAAACAGCGAAATTCACTTTGTACAAACTTTGGTGACAAGTCTGTTCTTTCAAGTACTGCTTTTGAATTGGAAAGGTGAAGAATGCTCAGATCCCGAGAATTAAGGAGACGACCTGATCATAATGAACACATATTGGAACCCTCTGGTCACGAGCAGCGAAAAGTTTTTGGTGTTGGCAGGAAACATTTTAGATGAAATCTACATAGATCGGCAGCCAAAATATATAATTCTATGTGGCGACCTGAACCTGACTTATCCAAACACCTGAAAACTAAGAACATCCTCAAAATTACACCTGCAACTGTTCAAAGAGGCATTATGTGGTCTAAACTTCTGATCTCTCGCGACTTATATAATCTGCATACCCTGCTGGAGAGGGATGAGGAACAGGTGCCGACTTGGGAGAGAGATGGAAAATCAGCTACAATAGATCATATTTTTGTATCTAGAGAATTTCTTCCTCATATTGTCGACTTTAAAACAATAGGGACCAAACATAGCGACGACAACTTGCTGATGACAAAGTGGAAAACGAGGCTCGAAATAATGAAGAAAATGAGAGCAAAAGTAGAAGATTGTAGTGGTGGAAACCATTTAAGACTGACAGCAAATGCAGTGAAAAATGTAACTTCTACGTACATCAATAACACCTTAAACCACAAACATCAGGATGTCCAAAACATTGAGTACAAACCTCTCCTGTTTATCTATCGAAGTAAAGGCAAACGGAATAACAATTTACAAAAGCCAAATTGTCATCTCTATGATAGTAAAGTAGTTGAAGAAAGAAGCAAGCTCAGAGCAGCGACTCGCTTAGCGGCAAAAACTAAAAGTGTGGAAGACATAGAAAAAGCCAAAAAAGGCAACGAGAATATACAAAAACTGGCCGAGACTTCACAGAGTAAACCTGTATCAAGCATATGCAGAGAAAATGTTAAGAGTGATATGTGGAAGAAAACCTAGAGAATTCTGGACAATGATAAAAACAACAGAAAAAGAAACAATCAAATCCAAAATAACGTTGGAGAAGACGTCTGGATTAAACATTTCACGACCCTCTTTCATAAACCTCCCCAAACGTTGGGGCGTCAACTGGAAATTTCTGATACAATCTGGGACTTACCTCATGATAAGGAAATGATCAAGGGAAACATTTCAAAATTGAATAGTTCAAGGGCCCCCGGACCAGACGGCCTAACCAACGCCCACCTGAAAGAGTTTCCGGAAGAATGGGCTATCTTTATTCACAAGGTCATCAATAAAATCATTAACACAAAATCTATACCATCCACATGGACAACATCAATAGTAGTACCAATATACAAAAGTGGACCGAGAGACTGCGCTAAAAACTGCAGAGCAATAGCATTATTCAATGTCATTGGTAAGCTCTTTGGTTCCCTAATATTGGACAGCTTTCAAGGTTGGGTCAAGGCGGCAGATGTGGCTGACCCTTTCCAATCAGGTTTTGTGAAGAACACTGGAACCTCAGTGAATATCCTCCTCATGAGCATACTGAAAGGCAGGATAAAAGATGGCAGCCCCAGGATATTTGTGGCTTTCGTTGACCTGGTCCAGGCATTTGACCAGGTCAACCACAATATACTCTGGGAGAAACATCTGGCCAAAAACTGCCAGAGGGAAATTTTAGAACCCATACAAGCAGTGCACAAAAAATCAAGCAGGTATCTTGTCAAAATCAATTCCAACGGTGAGAGGGGTGAAACAGGGCTGCCACCTCGCATCCACTCTCTTTAACTCATATCTATGGGATTTTAAGGAGACAGAATCTGAGGTCAGAACTTTCCCTCCAGTGTTGGGTGGAATTACAGTGTCTTATCTTCTTTATGCAGATTATCTGATTCTATTAGATCAGACCCCTATAGGTCTGCAGCGCCAGTTGGGCAACCTGGCTAAATACATTGGAAAGAACAATTTGGAAATAAATAAAACTAAAACAAAAGTAATGACCTTTGAAAAAACATCAAGGAAAAACAAAAAGCTTCAATGGTAATTGGATGGTGCAAAAATTACACATGTGAGAGAATTTAAGTACCTGGGGTCATGCTGAGTAACAGACTAAAAGAGATAAATATGCAGACAAGTTTGTTTCGAAAAAGTTAAGAAATTAGCAACTCAAGCTTGGGCCATAGACAGAAAATTCTGTCGCTTCTCCACGACACCAATCCTGCAATTCTATAAAGCCAAGGTTGTCCCCTCCTTGAGTTATGGATCAGACACCATGCCAAAAATCCCAGATGAAATTTGCCTGAAGCTGGAAAGTTCTTTTCGGTGCCATGTTTTGGCACTTCCAACGCCGACACCAATGGTGCCGATACAAAGAGAACTGTGTATATTTTCACTCCAGGCCATAGTAGACAGAGGCAGTCTGATGTTATACAGAAAAGTAATTCTACCAGACCGTTCAACATTTATTGATATCATCAATACGGAACTTCAGGGGAAAAGGAACGACGCCCTTATAGACTGAGCAAGGAAAAATCAGACAAAATTAGAAGAGATAAAATCACAGAAGAAGAACTAATAAATAATCCAACCAAAGTGAAAACCAATCTGGAAAAATGGAACTGGATACAAACATTAGACAAAGCAGCTTATTATAAAATGACGTCCCATCTACCAGTGGCAACAAAAAGAATTCATGACATCCGGGCATATATGGGAAAATTCCCTAACAAAGTGTTGCGAAACGTGTTCATGAGGGCACGTTTGAATCTTCTACTGACCAACGAAATCAGGGTTGTCAGAAGAATCTCACCCAAAACAATTGCCTCTTCTGCGAGCTACCTGGTCAAATTGAAACAATTAGACATCTACTTCTATCATGTAAGGGATTGAGAAATGAGAGCAACATCCATATGCGTCATCTGTTCAAAGACCTGTTAACTTAGACTGGTGGAACCGCCTAATAGAAGGAGAAAGAACTAGTGATGTGATAGTTGTGGCACAGTTTCGACAAAAGGTGGACTTTCAGAAACAGGAGGAGAGCGGTTAGGATCTGCAAAGAGAATCCAACATAGTTTTTTCAGCCAGATGATTTAAACCGTGATGCTGGAAGGATTCTTGGCTAAAGTCAAGTCGGAAACCACTTTTCTAAACATAATGGCTGCCCATTCTATATCTGTCACAAAATTTTATTTTTCTGCACTCCTACACCTTGAGGCTATTTAATCAGGCTCTCTCTGACTTTCTATAAATGTTGATTTATATCTAGTAGCCTGTCAACATGTATGCGAAAATTCGAGATCAAAGAAACTAGTTGTAGCGATCACTGTTTTTTGATGTTTGAAACAACTGTAAATGTTCAAAGTACAAAGGTATACATGTACAAACATGATTTGCTCTCTAGTGTAAAGGGTAATAGAATAAAGTGAACTCATGGCAAAAACATCAAGTTCACCTCCACTATGGTTAAAGACTTTGAGACCATGACTTCCTATCAACAGGCTGATTGCTATTCTGCTGTGAACTTTTCCACATACATTCATTTCATCATAAACAATTTTGAGAAACAATTATATGAAAATTACAAATAAAAAAAACAACAGAATCACAGTACTGATAGAAAAGTCCATGAACGCAGACGTGCATATAGGAAACAATTAAGACATCTTCACAAATCAGGTCTTCCCCAATCAGATATCAAGGTAATGACAAAGAAAATTAAACAAAGCTATACAAATTGGCTGATCCACCATAGAGGTCAACATTCACAAATGGATGGTGAAGCTATGTTAAGAGCCCTGAAGGGCTCCAACTGCACAAACTTTTGGTTCTTAATTAATGAATTAGAAAGACCTCAAAAGTTGGCTAATATGAATACCATTAATGAAGATACATGGCTGGGCCATTTTGCCAATTTGTACATCCCCAATAACAGTACAGAACTTATAGAGGTAAACTGGAGACCGAACTGGACCCTAAAATATACTAAAGAAAACATTATGAGCCTTATTGTAAAATCCAAAAATTCGGGTGCCCCTGGTCCCAACAATCTTTCCAACAAACTGTTAAAGCTCGATCCAGTTAATTGGGCCAATATTTTGTTCTTGCTGTTTGAAAATGTTCTTCTTTGTAAACACATCCCCATATCCTGGAGGGTTTCTATCATAATCCCTGTGTTTAAAAAGGGCTCCCGGTTAGCTCCCTCCAGTTACAGACCTATCGCAATTGCGGATCCTGAATCCAAACTATTTGCTTCCTTAGTCTTACGGTATTTGAACAAATGGATTACAGATAAGCATATTCTTGACCCAAAACAAATCGGCTTCAAAAAAAATATTGGTACCGACTGCGGAGGCCTAATACTAAAATCGTTAAGTTCCAGATCTATAAAAGGGGAAAAACCACCAATTTTTGTGGCGTCATTGGATCTAAACTCCGCCTTTGGCAACTACTCAAAGATCTTGACATCCCAATCCATTTGTTTGAAATGATCATGGCCCTCTACTCTGATACTAGGATAAGAGTATGATTAAATTCAGAAGGACTCCTCTCTAGAGAACTCGTTATTCCAAACGGCCTTCGACAAGGTTGCATGTTAGCCCCCACTATTTTTAATCTTTATGTGAGTGGTGCCAATAAAGCATTGAATAACAAGGGTCTGGTCAGTCCCAAACTGAATGATACTTGATTGTCATGGATGGCATATGCTGATGACTTCCTTCTAATGGATAATACTAAGGTAAGCCTTCAACGACGGCTTAAGGCCTTTGAGAAGTTTATTCTTTATTTACGACTTAAAATTAATCCATCTAAGACAGTTATTGTACGCCTTGGTAGACCTAACAAGAAGGAAAATGCTTTTACATGGTTTTGTGGCAATAAAACTTTCAAAGCCCAATCTGCTTTCAAGTATTTGGGCTTCCACTTCTCGGGGTTAGGGTCCAATACTTTAATCAAAAGTCAGCTGAAACCAAAAGCTGAGATTGCGATTAGGCAAATGCATGCCGTCGAAAGAAAATTTGGGAAGTTCTCCGTGACTCTGTTGAGAGAGTTCTATATTAAAAAAGTTACACCTCGTCTTACTTATGGCCTGGAATTGTTTTCGGATGATATACATGCATATTTGACTTATATAGAAGGCAACAACTGGAGGTCTATTTTCTTTTTCCTACCAAAATGTTTGCCATTAGAATTGATCAAATACGAATTCGGCTTAACTTCCCTTGCCACTTCTGTTACCTGGAAACGAATGTTTTTGTGGCGTAAATGCCATATGACGGCTGAGGATACTTTGTACGTATATACTTCTAGGGATCCTGCTAACCCTTTTTTCAACACGCTACATGAGGAGACGATGCAATGCTTAGTTAGGATTGGTATGTCTGTAGTCTCACTTCGCAACAATCCCAAGAAAGTTAAAACTAGCCTCTTGGGTTTTGATTGGCAAGCAACCAAAAGTAAAATTATCGAAACTAAACTATATAAATATGCATGTTCCGTTTGGAAATGGTTCCCGGCCATGGAAGGCTATCTTAAGAAATATCCAAGTAAGCAAATGCGGAATGATTTTATGCGTTTCAGATTCAATGCAATACAAACAAATCAAATTAAATGTATTAGAAACTGCATTTCATGGGACTGGAAATGGTGTCGATTCTGTAAATGTCACGCCACTTTTGGGGAGACCGAGGTCCGTTGCGATCGCTCTCCCTTCTCCCTCCTGGCGGATCTACCCGCGCTTTCGCGCCTGGGGAGCCGCCAGGAGGAGAGCTTCTGGAACTGCTGCTGGAGGGTTGCGGCGCATGCGCGGGAAACCGCTGTCTCGGTTCCGAGCATGCGCCGTAGATTGGGCCTGCGCTTTGGGAAGGGCTTGCCTTCCAAGCCTCGTTTCGGGTCCGCCGGCACCCGGAGACGAAACGGCTTGCGTTTCAGGGCTCGCGGGTGCCGGCGGCCCATAAAAGGGAACCGCAAGCAGAAGCTAACCGCGTCTCAACGCGGAAGCTTCGTTCGTGTTGCTCGCTCCTGGTTTCCTGTGGTTCCTGCTTCCACCTTGCCTTGCCCCCAGCCTGCCTGGGTGCCCTGCTCAACCCTGGGTCCTCTTGGGCCCTTTTGCCTTGCCTTGCCTCCAGCCTGCCTGGGTGCCCTGCTCAACCCTGGGTCCTTTTTGTCCTGCTTGCCTTCTGCCTGCCTGGGTGCCCAGTTTTGCCCAAGGGTCTCTTTGGTCCCACTTGCCCTACTTGACCTTCAGTCGCCTGGGTTCCTTGTTCTCGCCCTGGGTTCCCTTGGCTCCAGTTTCCCCTCTGACTCTCCTGGGACCAATTGGGCCTTTGTCTTTTTCCCTATTCCTTGGGCTCTCCCTTGTTGGTTTCCCTTCCCGATCTGGTTCCCCTTTTCCTGTTTGGTCCTGCCTGGTGCCTCGTCCTTTTTGGATCTACAGACCATCGGGCTAGTCAGCCATCTCCAAACCAGCTACCTGAACTTCGCCTGAAAGTGTCTTCCTGCGGATTGGTGCCCCGACTTAGTCTTTGTTTGGTGTGATCCCGCGTTCACCTTGGACTTCACCTTGTTCCGAATCTTCAACCTGACTGCTGCCTCTCCTGTCTGTGCTTGCACAGTCCCACCGTCACTTTAATCAGGAGAGTGTCTTCCGTGACGCTGGGAGTCTGTCCATCCTCCACCCTGTACCATTTGGGTGGTGGAGAGGCGGGTTCCCCGAGTCACACACTCGTCATTCAGCTGGCTACAGCCTGGCGGCCCCAACAAGATCCACATCTAAGAAAACAGGTACGCAGTCTTCACGTACATCCCAGCTTGACAGATTGAGACGCCTGCCTTCAGACCTTGAGATGGAGGATTCGCAAGAAGTGCGGAATGAGTTACAAGCACTCAGGGCGGAGATGATCGCCTTACGCCAGGAAAATCAAACTCTACGCCAAATGATAACCCAAGGGGTTCCGAGTACCTCACAGGCGGAAGGATCCTTGGCACACACAACGCCCATCAAGTTTGATGGAGATCCGCGACGAGTAGCGGAATTCTGTAATCATTGTCGAATCCATTTTCTTTTCAGGTCGACTCATTTCAACAATGATAAGGCCAAGATTGGTTATATCTTGGGGAATTTGACTGGCAATGCTCTGGCCTGGGCAACTCCGTTTGTGGTTACCAATAGCCCAATTTTGAATGACTTTGCATCTTTTGAAAAAGCATTCCTTGAGGTTTTCCAGACGCCCAACCTGGCCTCCGCTGCGCAGAACCAGTTGATGGATTTGAAACAGGGGAACGCCGACATAATAACATACATTAGTCGCTTCCGTCTACTGGCAACCGATTCCCAATGGCCAGAAATCATACAAAAGACTCTGTTTCGTCGTGGGCTAAGAGAGGAGTTCAAGGATGAGTTACTCCATATATCCGAACCAGAGACTCTTCAACACCTAATCGAGCAGGTGCTCCGAATTGATCAGAAACTGGCAGAACGGAAGGTAGAGAGACGTCGGTTCGAGAGGGGCAGTTCCAGAACGACCAGTTTACCTGCCGGATCATTTGGGCCTACTGAATCCGGACCAGAGCCTATGCAACTAGGAGCTATGAGGGGTCCTTTATCAGAGGAAGAGAGAAGACGAAGAAGAACGTTACGTCTATGTCTCTATTGTGGAGCTGCTGGGCATTTTCTGGGTACGTGCCCTTTACGATCCCAGAAGAAGAAGGCGGAAAACTAGAGGACCTGTCGTGTATTGGGAAGGCAGCGACAGGTCCCCCTCTTTCTTCAGACCTTTCCACGTTCTGTTCAGTTCTACATCCCATGCAACCCGCGGTGCTACAGACTCTGAAGATCCGAATCAAGTTGCCTGGCAGAAGTTTGGAGGTGTTTGCTCTGTTGGATAGCGGGGCTTCCGGCAATTATATTGATGAAACATTTGCCTCTGTGAATCGGATTCCACTCTTGTCCAGATCCACTGCTCTGCCCGTGGAAGTCATCGACGGAACTCCTTTCTCCTCTGGGCCTGTCCGACAATTCACAGTGGGTCTACCTCTTCAGATTGCCGACCATCTTAAAGATCTCGCATTGGACGTCATTAATTCCCCCACCTACAAGGTGGTTCTGGGCTTACCATGGCTGCAACACCATAATCCGGTAATTGATTGGAGAACGCACACCCTGACCTTTTCCTCTGCAGTTTGTGCTCAGAAGTGCTGTTTGTCCGCTCCGACCCGGGCTCCTTCGACTCCCTTGAACTCTAATGGTAGTGGGGTCCGTGTGTGTTCCATCTCTCATGTTCCTCAGGAGTACGCCTATTTTGAGCACGTGTTTTCTGAACCGGGCGATATACCTCTACCACCACATCGCTCGTTTGATTGTTCAATCGAGTTGTTACCAGTTGCGTGATTCCCCATGGGAAACTATACGCTTTAACACGGGATGAGAAACAAGTGCTTCAGGATTACTTGTCGGATTGTTTACAGAAAGGATACATAGTTCCGTCTAAGTCTCCCGCAGGGTTTCCCTTGTTCTTTGTGAAGAAAAAGGAGGGCACCTTCAGACCTTGTGTTGACTATCGAGAACTAAATGACATAACAGCTAAAGACCGATATCCACTTCCATTGATTCGCAATATCCTGGAAACCCTACATACTGCCCGGATCTTCACCAAACTGGATTTACGTGGAGCGTATCACCTGGTACGCATCAAGAACGGGGATGAATGGAAAACGGCTTTCAAGACATCATTTGGGCATTTTGAGTATAAAGTCATGCCATTCGGTCTGTGCAACGCCCCAGCCATCTTTCAACGGTTTGTGGACTACATCTTTAGTGATCTCATTGGTTTGTCAGTCTGGATATATTTGGACGATATCTTGGTTTTTTCCAGATCCATCGAAGAACATGTGAGACATGTACGTAAGGTCCTTCGACGTTTGTCTTTCAACCACCTATTCGCAAAGGCTGAGAATTGCAGTTTTCACCTATCCAGTATTGAATTCTTGGGATTTGTGATCAATCAGGATGGGATAGAGATGGACCCCAAGAAGGTACAAGCCATTCAGGAGTGGAAACAACCCCATGATGTAAAATCTCTACAACGCTTTTGGGGATTCGCAAACTTTTACAGGCGCTTTATCCCACTGTTCTCTCAAATCACAACGCCCCTTACCAGGCTGACCAGCAGTAAGATCACTTTCAGGTGGGATTCTCTCGCTTCTCAGGCGTTTGACACCTTGAAGTCGGCCTTCATGGCCGCCCCGATTCTGCGCCACCCTCAGGATGATCTACCTTATATCGTAGAAGCAGACGCATCGAACCTTGCTGTTGGTGCAGTTCTTCTGCAGAAAGATCCAGAAACTTCCGTTGAACATCCGGTGGCCTACTTCTCACGCAAGCTGAGTCCCAGTGAAAGAAATTATGCGGTTATCGAGCGGGAACTGTTGGCTATAAAAACCGCATTTGAGGAATGGAGGCATCATCTACTTGGAGCCCGTTTTTCAGTGGAGGTTCGTACTGGTCATCGCAACCTGCAGTATCTACGCTCCTTGCAATGCCGAACGCCCCGACAGGCTAGGTGGGCCTTCTTTTTCTCCCCATTTGTGTTTCACGTTACATACATTCCAGGAACTGCTAACTTGAAAGCGGACGCTCTCTCTCGATCCCTGGAAAAAGAGGAAGAAACGCCCAGCTTGGATCAGCCACTGATTTCCCCTCAACATTTCTTATTGACTTTGTCATCTCATCTACAGTCTATCGCTGACGCCACCTGGACGGATCCTGAAAGATCGGCCCTTCTTCGGCGTGAGTCTGTATCGGAACATGATGGACTCCTGTTTTTCCGGAAGAGGCTTTACATTCCCGAGGGTACGATTCGAGAGGGCATATTGCATGGGTTTCATGATTCACCCATTGGAGGGCATCGAGGAATGAGAGCTACACGTGAACTGATATTCCGACAATTTTGGTGGCCTAGGTGGGCTACCGACGTTCAGAGATACATCGAGAGTTGTCCCGTCTGTGCCCAATGTAAGGTCCCAAGGAAACGGCCTCTGGGATTGCTGGTACCAACTGAATTAGCACCATACCCATGGCATACTATCGCCACTGATTTTGTGGTTGATCTACCTCCCTCTGACGGGTATACTTGCATCATGGTTGTGGTCGACAGCTTCACCAAATATGCTCATTTCATCCCATTCCACAAGATCCCTACGGCTGCTCAGATGGCTTCAGTCTTTCTCCACGAAATCTATCGATTACATGGTCTCCCAGAAAAGATAATCTCGGATCGTGGTTCTCAATATCTTTCAGCTTTTTGGAACAAGGAGTGTAGTCATCTGGGTATACTTAGAGCATTGAGTTCTGGTTATCACCCGCAGACCAACGGGCTTACTGAAAGGACTAATCAGACCCTGGAGGAGTACCTCAGTTGTTTTGCCAACGCCACTCAGTCCAACTGGAAGGCATGCTTAGATCTTGCAGAAGTATCCTACAACAACACTGTTCATGCTTCCATTGGAATCAGCCCATTCTTCTGCTCTACTGGTCAACATCCCAAATTGGTGCCGTTTCATCCTGTGCCCACCAGTACTGTTCCGTCTGCTGATGTCCTGGTCTCAACCATTCAACGACAACAAGAATTGGCACGTGAGATCCTGAAGAGAGCCAAGGAACGGATGAAGGCCCAGGCTGACAGGAAAAGGAGTTTGGAACCAGATTTTCAAGTGGGGAATAAGGTGTGGCTGTCCTCCAAAAACCTGCCACTTCGCAATTTACCGGTTAAACTAGCTCCCCGGTATTTTGGTCCGTTCACGATAACCGAACGGTTATCCTCCGTAGCCCTCCGTCTCCAGTTGCCTCCCTCTTGGCATGTACACCCTGTTTTCCATGTCTCCCTTTTGAAGCCCTATGTGGCCGATCCCTATGGTCGGTCCTGCCCTCGCCCTGCCTCTGTCCTCGTCCAAGGGGTCCCAGAATTCGAGGTTCAGGAGATTTGCGATGCCCGCTATCGCAGGGGGGTGCCTCATTTCTTGGTGGATTGGAAAGGGTACCCGGCTTGTGATCGTACTTGGGAACCTCATCAGCATGTGCACGCTCCCCGCCTGGTGCGAGAGTTCTATGATCGGTTTCCTTGGAAACCCGGGGCCCCGGGTCTTCCTGGGAGGGGGCATAGTGTCACGCCACTTTTGGGGAGACCGAGGTCCGTTGCGATCGCTCTCCCTTCTCCCTCCTGGCAGATCTACCCGCGCTTTCGCACCTGGGGAGCCGCCAGGAGGAGAGCTTCTGGAACCGCTGCTGGAGGGTTGCGGCGCATGCGCGGGAAACCGCTGTCTCGGTTCCGCGCATGCGCCGTAGATTGGGCCTGCGCTTTGGGAAGGGCTTGCCTTCCAAGCCTCGTTTCGGGTCCGCCGGCACCCGGAGACGAAACGGCTTGCGTTTCAGGCCTCGCGGGTGCCGGCAGCCCATAAAAGGGAACTGCAAGCAGAAGCTAACCGCGTCTCAACGCGGAAGCTTCGTTCGTGTTGCTCGCTCCTGGTTTCCTGTGGTTCCTGCTTCCACCTTGCCTTGCCCCAGCCTGCCTGGGTGCCCTGCTCAACCCTGGGTCCTCTTGGGCCCTTTTGCCTTGCCTTGCCTCCAGCCTGCCTGGGTGCCCTGCTCAACCCTGGGTCCTTTTTGTCCTGCTTGCCTTCTGCCTGCCTGGGTGCCCAGTTTTGCCCAAGGGTCTCTTTGGTCCCACTTGCCCTACTTGCCTCCAGTCGCCTGGGTTCCATGTTCTCGCCCTGGGTTCCCTTGGCTCCAGTTTCCCCTCTGACTCTCCTGGGACCAATTGGGCCTTTGTCTTTTTCCCTATTCCTTGGGCTCTCCCTTGTTGGTTTCCCTTCCCTATCTGGTTCCCCTTTTCCTGTCTGGTCCTGGCTGGTGCCTCGTCCTTTTTGGATCTACAGACCATCGGGCTAGTCAACCATCTCCAAACCAGCTACCTGAAGTTCGCCTGAAAGTGTCTTCCTGCGGATTGGTGCCCCGACTTAGTCTTTGTTTGGTGTGATCCCGTGTTCACCTTGGACTTCACCTTGTTCCGAATCTTCAACCTGACCGCTGCCTCTCCTGTCTGTGCTTGCACAGTCCCACCGTCACGTTAATCAGGAGAGTGCCTTCCGTGACGCTGGGAGTCTGTCCATCCTCCACCCTGTACCATTTGGGTGGTGGAGAGGCGGGTTCCCCGAGTCACACACTCGTCATTCAGCTGGCTACAGCCTGGCGGCCCCAACAAGATCCACATCTAAGAAAACAGGTACGCAGTCTTCACGTACATCCCAGCTTGACAGTAAAAAGGAAGGAGTCGTTGAAACACTACAACACATTCTCTTGGTGTGTCCTGGCCTTTTGCCCTATAAGATAAGTTATTTTGCTCAATTTGTACAATCAACCTACGAGGTAAACAGAGAATTCATATGGCATAGAATGTTACATGAGAATTCAGCTATACTGAACATGCGGGTCACTTCTTTTTTGAGAAATGTTTGTGACTTATGCAAATGTGGTGAAAGGCTGTTATTTTGTTTCGCCCTCTTTTATCGCTTGCTGCTTCTTTTTTATGGCCCTATTGTATAATTTTCTCAGGACCAATATTAGGTTAAGGAAAGTTGTTTTAGGTAAGGGTCCAAACTTTAACGAGATCATTTGTCTGATTCGAACCAACACCCCAGCTGCTACTGTTTTGTTTAATCGGTTACATTACTTAATTTGGTGTTTTAAAAAAAAGAGATTTTCTTCTCTCTATGAATTCGTATTTCAAGAAAAAATTATTAATTGTTTAAGCTATCTGATTTCTATTATGTAAGTTTTTATTCTGAGATAGAATCAATTGGGTTTTATTCTACTTAAGTTCATATTTTGTCTTCTCTGTATTGTACTGCTTTGTTTCTTTCATACTCTGTAAGTTCGTTCATTGTTTGTTGTTCTTATCTTTTTGTAAAGGTATATTACAAACCAAAACAAATAAACATAAAAATAAATAAATAAATAAATGTTGATTTGGGGAAGAAGATGTAGATGTATTTTAAGGATGTGAAATTGTAAAAATTGCTTATGCAATTAAATCAAGGAAAAGAAAAGACCACCACTCTGCCAGCAAATTCTGCAGGGCTCCCAATGTGGCTCTATTTGAATGCCATTTCGAACACCACATACAATTATTTGATTTGGCTGGAGCCATTCGAATCTTCCTAGAGGGGGATTGCAAGTACAATTGAGCTAAGCTTAATGTCTTATTCAGCTCGTATGTGGGCCAAATCAGATTGATCCAATTCATGCCTTTCAGGTCCCTATGGTTTGAATTGGGCTTAAGCATTTTTTAGCATTAGACATATATTGATTTGAATCAGCTTAGTATTTGCCTAACAATATTAAAGTATTGATTCAAACTATGTTAAGGGAGAAACAGAAGTGTTTGGTCAAAGGCAAAGTGCTGTCCCTTGAACAAAATATGAAATGGCTGTTCCAATCTATGTTTTATTCATGGTTGTGAAACAGAAGTGTCAAAAATGTGCCAACTTTGCCAACACGTGTTTCGACCCTTCCTGGGTCTTTATCAAGGCAATGCTGAATACATAAATAAACAATCAGTGAAAATGGAACACATTGGTAATGAAAATAAAAATAAAAATGAAAATGAAAGGACAACCGAGGAAAAAAGGACCCATTTTGCAGGTAACATAGTTCCATAACCACATAGATGGTGCAGAGATGAACAATAGCTATTGGCTAACAGAAGAGCAATACCAGTACATGACCATCACACACCCTATCACTCCGACCATTTATTTTCTACCGAAAATCCATAAGAAATTCACCAAGCTACCATCAAGCAGGCCCATCATCAATGGCATTGGATCAGTCACCGAACATATCTCAGAGTACATAGATCACCAACTGTAACCACTGGCAAGCCCCCTCGCTTCATACATCAGAGATACCACTCATATCATACAACTTACAGACAATATACCGTGGGACAAAGACTACTGGCTGATAACCATGGATGTCACATCATTATACACCAGTATTCTTCACGACAAAGGACTCACCACCACTGAGTATTTCTTGATAACCCATTCCGTTTCTCTCCATGACCAAAACAACATGATTCTTGAGATGTTACAATTCACACTTCAAAACAATATTTTCACTTTCAACAAATCTCTCTACCGGCAAATACAAGGCACAGCCATGGGCGCAAAATATGCCCCAACATATGCGAATCTGTACATGGGCCACTATGAACTAGAATTTGCGTGGCAACATCCATCATTCACTCACCTCAACAATATTGTTTTTTGGGCCAGATACATCAATGACATTTTTCTCATTTGGAATGGATCAATACAAACATTTCAGGACTACTTCCACTATCTCAATCATAACACCTACAATCTCAAACTTACTACAGAATACAGTCAAACAAACATCAATTTTTTGGACATCACTTTCTACATTGACAGCGACACTATCTGTACCACAGTCTACACCAAACCAACCGCTGTCAACAGCATACTCCATGCGTCCAGTAGCCATCCACAACACCTTATCCGCAACATACCCTTTGGTGAAATTTTGAGAGTTAGAGGAACTGCACCAAGGAAGACGATTTTGCAAACCAGGATACAAAAACAATGTACAAATGTATTGAAAGAGGATACCCAACAGCACTTGTAAACAGAAGTTACCAGAAATCACTCACAAGGACCAGACAATCATTGCTACAAGACAAACTCAAAACAAACCCAATAACAGATGGCAAAAACAGGAAAATCAACTTCATTACACACTACAGCTCAAACAATTTAACCATTCAGAAAATTCTCACCAAATATTGGAACATTCTCAGATGAGACCCGGATCTCTCTACCACATTGAAGTAAGACCCACCTTAACCTTCAAAAAAGCAAGAAGCTTAAAATATGAACTAAGTCCTTCGCACTTTGTGAGCAATCCAATCTCAAGAAACCTTGTCACACACACCATGTGGCTACAGAAACCACTAAAAGGGAGCTACAAATGTGGCCAATGCTCGGTATGCACATTTTCAGACAACGCAAGAACCACCGTCACCAAACCAAATGGCACTATCCACACCATCCAACAGCTCATCAATTGCAATAGCAAATTTGTCATATACATCATCACCTGTCCTTACAATAAACTATACATAGGAAGTACTATCAGAAAATTGAAAACCAGAATCAGTGAACATATTTGAGCAATCACCAATCAGGACACTAGATCACCAATAGCAAATCATTTCATGGAATCCCATCGACCGGCACAGATCAGTGAACTCAAACTTTTTGGAATTGTTAAACTTCAACTCCCTCCAAGAAGAGGCAACATTGAACTCCATCTGAGACAACACGAAGCATGCTGGATCTGCCTAATGGACACCTGCAACACTGGCCTGAACACAAACCAAGAGCTATGCCACTTCCTGTGAATTTATTCAACTTGTAACATAGAGTCTCCACAACATTTGAACAATTGGTAATCAACTTCTTTCCACCATTTGGGAACTTCGCAATATCCAAAACAACTCTGGGAACATTGTCACACAACTTAAGAGACCACATTTTTCTACCGTTTCCGAATCACTGTGCCATTTAGACATACCTGTCAACACCCAAGCATTCATCCACATCGACTGCTTTTCTTTCTCCTCCCAACTCTCACTTATCATACCACAATACTGCCACACCAGCTATTAGCCCCACTCTATATGTCATGTCTTACACCACCTCTTCCTTTTTATTGAACTAACTGTAACATTGCTACACCAGCTACTAGCCCATGTTTTCATATCAGAGAACATGTCTTGCACCACTTTCCCCTTTGGTACTAAGGTACTCTTCAGAGCAACACATTTCAGTCAACCATGACAACCCATAGCTTAACACAGGTCCGACTGCTGTCTACACCACCGAATCTTGACTGTCCACATGCACTTATCCAAAATTAACTTTTTGGCTCATGCATGACATTAATAACTCTAATGGGGAATGATTGAACACAATCACTTATATCTCTGCGATCAGGCGAGCTAGGGTGAGACCGTCCGGATTCTCACTCTTTTCATACCAATATGATCTCAACATCTATTACCTGCTAAGGCCGTCCCTTTACCCATCAGTTTTATTTAATAATCAAAAAAAAAAAACAGCGTCATGCCATAAATTCGGCCCCTGCGAATTGCATGGCGGACGCCACATCGATTCGAATGAGAAGTACCAGATACAGCTTAACAGCGGTAAACTCATCTCTATAATATTTAGCCTGACTACCTTCTCTGGACTCATTCAAGCCTTCATACTAGGAGGTAATGTCTTTACCTTAGCACATTTCCCCCTGATCCAGTACTCTCTTTGGCCTCATCTAGCCTCCGCACCAGGAGGCTATGCCTTTATCTTAGCACACTTCTCCTCGATTCAGTACCGATTAGTTTGTGAGCCCTACATTGATAAAGCTTCATGCCAGTTGCCTAATATGCTCAATTACAATTTTTGTCCTTTATAGACTTTATCGAGCAATTTGTACAACACCTTTTCTCCCTCACAACCCGCTTGATATTCATGTACTCAGCACACTTTTATATTAAAAAATCTTGGAAAATAGTATGCAATGAAACTGTTTCAGATCATCAGAATGGAATGACAGTCGACCTTTCAGGAAAATCGTTAATGCTCCTGCATCATCTGAACACCACTTATCTTACAATAGTCAACAACTTGTAAGTATTAACCAGTCGTGCTTCACAATACAGTGCATCTCCTTCACTATATGAACCAGAGAGTGCAAGACTATATGCTCTTAAAATCAATTTTCTTCTCTTCCTCTCAGAAAACATTATCTGTATTTACAATGGATACCTAAACAAACAAATGACAAATACGGAAACAAATCTCTGTCAATAGAGGTTCCTCCTGAAGAACCACCGCGACCATGCGGTGGGAAAACACGTGTCGAGGATTACATTTGCATCTACGTGTTGTCCTCAATAGGACTCTCCTCAACCACAGAGCCAATTGCTCTTGAGGTCTACTCATGCAATTTCGTGTTGTCCTCAAAAGGACTTCTCTCAAACATTGAGCCAATTGCTCTGCCTCGCTATTCTAACAACAATCAAGGACACATTCTCTCAATAACATTAACGAGGATCTTTTACATACTTACGGACAAATATTGTTCTCTAAAGGATTTCATTCAAACACAGAGACAAGTGCTCTTCCGCGCTACCCCAACTAGTACAAAGGATACAATCCACCATCAACACCAATAAGGACCACTAGAGACCAAATCCTGATCTAAGAGAATCAAGAACATCTGGACCCTATTTAGACATCTGATACTATTTAGACATCTGATCAACTTGTGACTCTAACAATCTTTTTTGTTATATTCTAAGGTGCGGCAAAACCTGCTCTTTAATTTAAATGTGTTTGTATTTGTCCAATGAATTAAATCTTGTTTTTTTCACTCAAACTCAAATCTACCTACTTTTGGTCAACATTTTGTAACACTGAGAAGCGCGACAGTAGAGTTTTTCTTCTTTTCAGTTTGGTTCAAGCCCAGGTCAGCCACTGTGGCATCCCTTTGTTGCTGCATCTCTGCTTTTGCTATTCTGAACCTTTTAGATCTTCCCCACTTGGGGCACCAACACTGTATTTAAGGCTGATTTTTCTCTTTCATTAATAGCTATTGGCAAGGAGTTGTTTTAAAAAAAAGAAGTAAAATGCATATCAACAAAGGTAGTGCATAATTAGAAAAAATAACATTAATAAATGATTTTGGAAATGATAATAATGATCAGAGTGAGCATAAAATAGATAAATCCACAAAGAAATCAGAAGTACATAATGGGCAACAGGAGAAGGAAAAGATAAAAACAAATGATAAAACCGATTAGTGATACATGCAACAATGCTGAGTTCATCTTTATAAAACAGAGTCTTTTTTAAAGCAATATCTTAACAAAAGCTCCTTAGAACTAGACTTGAAAAGATATGTTACCAGGTACTAAGTTTGTAAACTTGTCTCAAATCCCAGCTCCACCACGTAACTAAAATGTGTGATCCTGGGAAAATCATTTTATCTCACTATGCCTTATCTGTGTGTTACTTTTAATGGAAACAACTTAAATCCTGTTTCTGTTATGATTGCCTGATGATCTAATAACGAAACATAGAAAATGTGTGCATTTTTTATTAGTTTATTGTTTTCCGATTCCTTTATACTTAAAAATGTCCATTTGGCATGAGAGAGAGAGCTAGAGAGAGCAAGAGACGGAGAGAGAGAGAGTGTGTGTGTGTGTGTGTACACATAGTAGTGTAAATATCTCCCCTTTTTAGTTTTAATTATTAGGTGTCACTGAAGCACCACATATAAAACAAAACTATTGCATTGGAGTACAGCTAGGAGGGAGATGGGATGTGAGGAGGGAGAAATAGCTTGTGCGTGTTATCTGGTGATTTACCCACCCATTGACTGCTCATGGCCATGCTAATGCCTATGGCCATTCCCATAGACTACCTACCCACCCACGCCCAAGACACAGCCTCCAGAGATCTCTTTGAGCTAGCACCTTTCAGCAGTAACATCAAACTTGGAACTGCAACTGTTATTTCCAATTATTCTGGTGAGTCAATTGCTTAATTGCAGCTGTTAATCCATTACTGGTGAAATAAAAATGTTTAGATCAATTGTGCCTACAGCCACTTGATTTATAAGCAGTATGGTGCCCTTGCACTGACGACCTGTTAAAAACAGTCATTTGTAAAAGCAACAGTTTTGGCTTCTGCATAGGTATTAGACAAGCATTTGCCAGGCTTTGCTATAATATCTGCTATCATGCACTACTCTAAAACACATTGCACAATACCTCTGACATTAGAATGCAGCTATCCCCCACGATTAAAATTCGGTCTCGCTGCACACATAATGATTTGTCCTGCTATCACAGACTCTCCAGACTACCTCTCAGCATCCATCCACTAAATGCACTACTCTAAGACACATTGCACAACACCTCCTACTCTCGGGTACTCTCCAGACTACCTCTCAGCATTCATCCACTTCATGTACTACTCTAAGACACATTTCACGACACCCCCTACTCTTGTGTACTCTCCAGACTACCTCTCAGCACCCATCCACTAAATGCACTACTCTAAGACACATTGCACAACACCTCCTGCTCTCGGGTACTCTCCAGACTACCTCTCAGCATCCATCCACTTCATGCACTACTCTAAGACACATTTCACGACACCCCCTACTCTTGTGCACTCTCCAGACTACCTCTCAGCATCCATCCACTAAATGTACTACTCTAAGACACATTGCACAACACCTCCTGCTCTCGGGTACTCTCCAGACTACCTCTCAGCATCCATCCACTTCATGCACTACTCTAAGACACATTTCTCGACACCCCCTACTCTTGTGTACTCTCCAGACTACCTCTCAGCATCCATCCACTTTATGCACTACTCTAAGACACATTTCACGACACCCCCTACTCTTGTGTACTCTCCAGACTATCTCTCAGCACCCATCCACTAAATGCACTACTCTAAGACACATTGCACAACACCTCCTACTCTTGTGCACTCTCCAGACTACCTCTCAGCATCCATCCACTAAATGCACTACTCTAAGACACATTGCACAACACCTCCTGCTCTTGGGTACTCTCCAGACTACCTCTCAGCATCCATCCACTTCATGCACTACTCTAAGACACATTGCACAACACCTCCTACTCCCGGGTACTCTCCAGACTACCTCTCGGCACCCATCCACCATATGCACTACTCTAAGACACATTTCACAACACCTCCTGCTCTTGCATAATCTCCATACTACTTCTCAGCACCCATCCTCTGCATGCCTGCTGGACATGGATGACAAGCAGGGACTTGGCCACCCCTAGGCGCTATACAAATCATCATCACACTATTTTGCACGTTTTATCATGTTATGGTCAGGCAGTACCATTATGGCAGTGACTGGGAAATGCCTAGACTAGCCCATACCTACACAAAAAGCCACAATAATGTTGGCTTTTCAAATGCTTGTAATATTAGGCCCATCCCCGAAACAAGAAGCACTTTGCTCCAGGGTTCCAGTGGTCAGAAAATGTCTGGAGGGCAGATCAGCATTGCTTCATTAAAGTTTTATATTCATAAATACGCACGGCGGTTATAAACAATAAGTAGTACATGGTGTCCCCTTTCCTCATCAAGTAAAATTTGACAGGTGGGAACGCCCTCTTTGTGTCTTTAGTCGTGCCCCCTGTTGATATGATTTTGATATCAATTTAGTATAAACAATATATCAACATGATATCAAATTTATATTTTTATAGGAAGTGTGTTTGTGTGTTTTGATGTGTTTTGACATAAAATGAATTTCAATTTGATATTAAAATGATTTTAATATGGGAGAGCGCGAGTGCACTGTTGCTTGGTCGAGGGCATAGCAAGTTGTGAGGAGTTAGCCGGCAAGTGTTAGGTGTTGGTGACGCTTTGATGATGTAGGAGTGAGTTGGGGCCTTGATGTCATGATTTTATATAAAGCTGGAGGGGATTTTGATAAGCCTTATCAAAATGTTAAATCTCTGTTTGCACCATTAAACAAAAATACACAGGGCTAGACTCTAGAACATACACTTTTAAATAAAATGGTTTTCACATCATGTTTAAATATTTTACACTTTTAAAACAAAGCTATTTATTTGCAAGCTTGCATTAAATACATAAAATCAACTCAATTTTTAGAATGCCTCTTTCGTCACCGGATTTATAGATGGCCTGGGGTCCACAGTGGCCTGCAAATCTCCCAAAATCCACAGCGATGTTCTGGCAAGGGTCCAATGTCTAGGTTTTAGAGACATCCAGTTAGTGACCCACAATTCCCCTCAGCAGAACACTCCCCCATCTCGCCTATTTCACGTGCAGTCTGCTCCAGGCCTTAGAAAACCCCTACTCATGGGGAGTTTACAATACAATGGCGTTATTCAGATGCACTTTAGACACAGCAGCCACAATCCGGCTGGAGGATACACGAGCCTTGGGCTACGCTTGCTTTACAATTAATGGGGCCATGCAAATACAGTTTAGTCACACCAGGTACATGGCGGCCGGTGATCACCCTAGCCTTGGGGCTTCATTATTCTGTTGTGGTTTCAAATCATTTCTAATACACAGAGAGACCAAAATAGCTGAGTCAAAGCGCCGGGCCTCGTGTGTGTCATCATCTGTGAGTTCTCTGCCCTTCTACGGCATCTTCATAGATAAAGGTCAGTTGTAGCTGTGTTGCTGTGAACATTGCGTTTTACACACCAGGCCGAATAGCAGAAGCCAGTGTCCCAGCATTTTGCATGCGTGGGTCTGTGGTTTTTTTTGGAGCCCTGGAATTAGATCTTCAATTTTCATTTAAAAACCCTAATACTGATTTCATCAAAAATAATGCTTGTAAACTATATATTCACAGGCTGTGTAACTCAGCTGTTTAAAAAAAAAATATCACAGCTTTTACTATAATATATTCGCAAAGCGTTCATGTCAGGGCATGCCATGGCAACTTCTCAATGCTGCCCCAAAAAAAATGGATATCAAATTTTTGTAATGTTGATATCAAAAATGTTTGATGTCAGCCCTTTCTAGAAATCTGATATAATTTTGATATAAAAAATGTTGATATCACTTTTTTATTTTGATTTAAATAATCTTTGATATAAAAAACTTTAAATTTTGATATAAAACAATTAGGATATAATTTTGACATCAAAACCTTCTGATATAATTATGGTATAAAAAAATGTATATCACATTTTTTTTAATAAATAGAAATAATATACAGTTTATACAAAATCATTCAAAGGCTTATCAAAATCCCCGCCAGCTATATATATAATCATGACGTCATACCTTCACTGCTCCAACCCACTCCTGCATCATCAAAGCGTAACCAACACCTAACATTCGCTGGCTAACTCCTCACAACTCACTATGCCCTTCACCAAGCAACAGCAGACACGCACTCTCCCATATCAAAATCATTTTTATATAATCTTTATATGAAAATCATGTAATATAAAATGGAATTCACTTTAATTTTAATATCAATTGTATATCATTTTTATATGATTTTTATATTAAATTGATATCAAAATCATATCAAATGGGGGCGGGACTGAAGACACAAAGGGGGCACTCCCACCTGTCAAAATGTACTTGATGAGGAAAGGGGATCCCATGTACCACTACAATATATCACCTAAGACAGCTTATTCATAGACCGTGATCATTTCAGTGTCATTTGGGGATTGAATGTCATAACCTTCCCGACCCCTTACCTAGTAGGGTGGATATTTGTCTTTATAATGGTTTCAATGATTTATGGCAGTCTTTGCATTCCTCAGTTGCATTGGTGCTCTTGCACTTCATAGTGGCTACGTGCAGTTATTTGATTTGATTTTTATAGTGCTAACAGCCTGGACAAGGTTTCTAAGCACTGCCCAGAGAACAGCGAGCAGTTGCATGCACTCGTATCCAGAGTCAGCGAAATTACCAGAAAATGCTTTGCGGTTAACATCCTATTGGCCTTTCTATGGTGGTTGGTGAGTGCTTCAGATTGGGCTGAAGGATCTTGACAGACCTGAATCACATTTCATTTACAGATTTCATGAAAGCAAGCTACACAGAGCAGTCAAACACTGTTCCCCTGGAGAGGGACCCAGAACTGGAAGTCTAGATATGTGTGATTTTATCAAACTGGCTATGTGGGCAGTGAATGCATGGATAATAGGTGTCCTGTAGTTTGCACTGAAATGTGCTGTGCAAATGCAAGTGTTTGAGCCATATACTTAGTTGGCTTTGTTTAATAATATATGAGTAAAATGAAAATACTTTTGTTCTATTTCAATCTGTTTACAAACGAGACCCATTTAACTACCCTTAAGAAAATATTGTATTACCATTTGATTGTGTACTTTACTATTAGAACTGTCCATTCAAAATTGCACATAGGTTTCGATTTAAAAATCTGTGTTAAATCAAAGAATGCAATAATAGCCAGGAGAGTAGATTATGTCAACTGTTAGCAAAAAAGCTAAAGTACCCAGTGTCTTTGAAATCAAATCTACTAAGGTAGTGTATCCTTACTTCTAGCAAAGCAGGGCAGGTTATGAACAAATGCTTTAGCGTTTCAGTCACTTGTTGATCACAGAAGCGACAATAGGGGGGTGGACAATCCATTTCATTTCATTCCTTTTTCCAGGCCAGCTTACACATAACCTTTCCTCAGCTGAACTGGACTCACACAATGCTGACACATATATGACATCAAATGTATGTGGCTGAAATAAATATGACAGTTGCTAGTCAACATACCCTAACTCTCTTATGGGTGATATATATGGCTTATATTTAAAATGTAGAACTGCCACCAGGTTAGCAACTCTCATAGTTATGTGGTTTTGGGAAAAGGGATGCAAATGCAACCCCTGCATTGCAGTGGTTTGGCTGTCAGTGCAGCTGCCAGAGGGCACCTGTGCTCATGCAATCTCATTGTGCCATAGGGGAAGCAGGCACTGTAGACCAGTATACAATTAATTTTCTGAATTGATGAACCCGAAGGGAGTACACGTCCAAGTATATTGTTGCCCTCGAAGCGGTATACCTGTGTAAACTTGCCTTTTCCTTTGAGGGCAACAGTATACTTGAACCTGTACTCCCTTCGGGAACATCAAGTCAGGAAATGAGTTCAACATTTTCCTTCTTGAGGCTTGATGTGAGCGAAAGAAAAAAAAACTCTGCCTACATGGCTGTTGATCAATAGCTCAACTCAGGAAGAACATCTGGCAGAAATCAGATATGTTCTTACCCAATTGCAAAAATCTGGTGCAAAATTATGTTTACAGAAAGCACATTGTTGCAAGACCACAGGGAACCTTCGAGGACATGATCCTCAGAAAAAGAAGGTAGAGGCCTTACTCAAATTAAAGAGCCCCACAACTCTGTGTGAGTTGCAAAGCCTCCTTGGACTGACTAATTATGGTCCAAAATTCATTGAGGATTATACAGAGAACACTCAACCTTTGGTCCCCATATTGAAGGCCAGTGTAAAGTGGGACTGCGGGGAAGCAAAATCTGAGTCTCTAAAGTAATTGAAAAAAGAATGTCACAAGCACTTTCTTTGGTGCACTCCATAAGGATCTGCGTGAAATTACCGAATGGAAAAGTCTGAGTCCCAAAAGTCAATTTCCCCCCCTATTTGTTCTCATTTATGTATGTGGGGGGAGACCCCCACGCCCCTCACCTTACCACTATACATTTTTATTAACTTGACCCCCCCCACATATATATATAGAAACAAATAGGGGTCAGACTTTTGGGCTTCAGACTTTTTGCCCTCAGCCATTTTGCCCTATTCTACCCCATAAAGTATAAGGAGTTTTTCTTAGAGACTGGTTTCTCAGATACTTCTTTGACATTATTGTTATGAACAAAAATGTACAACACTATTGTAACGCTCACCTGATTCCCGTAGAGGCGCCGGTCTTGACTGGGCGTATACCGTATCTGCAAAGGTGATGTGTAACACACGGCTGGCTCTTTGGGCTGGACCTCTGTGCACTGTATGTCTGACTTGAAGGGTAAGATGTCTGCAGATAGAAAATATGGGATTAAGGAACTGGGTTATTGAATGTCTCTCTCTTCTTCCCTTTCTCTTCTCCTGTAGAACCCCAAAGGTTAACGCTCTCACCTTAGGTAAGTGAACGCCGTGCTCTCCATCTGCCTCGGGGCAGGGTGCTGTAACCAGTTTCTTCACTGGATAAGGGGAGCAGGCCTCTTGACTTCAGAGGACTGCTGTCCGTCTTTTACTGCACGAACGGTAAGTTTCGAGTAATTCTAATGTCTTTAAAGTCTTTAGTAATGATGTTTCTTGTTTTGCAGGGTTCCGGCGATGGCGGATGACGGGCTGAAGTGAGTTGAAGATGGAGCCCGTGTGATGAATAGAAGCGCCTGGAAGCACGTAAGTAAGCGCTTGTTGCCTGCTTCACGATGAGCTCTAACTGTCTTTTTATTTTGCAGGTACAAGTTCGGAGCGGCTGCAGGGTGCCGGAATACCCACTGGGTTAGATGTGGAAAGGAGTAATGGCACGTGAGTATTAAAGTTCCCCAATGTCTTTAAACGCACCTTGTTTTGTCTTTCAGATGCGGGATGCAGCGCCGAAGGCCTCCGGAGCGTGCGAAGAGTTGGTAAGCTTTTGTCTTTCAGATACCGGAATGCAGTGTGAAGACCTCAGGAGCGCACGAAGAGTAGGTAAGCCTTTGTCTTTCAGATGCCGGAATGCAGCGCGAGGCGTTGGTGACAGCCGATGGACCAGGTAAGTGAAGAGCTGTCACTGAAGACCGTAATGCTAACCTGTTCTTTCTTGTCTTTATAGGTGTTGCTGAAGACTGGATTCAGGATGGTAAGCCTTTTTCCTTAGGCCCAGGATCAGATGCAGAAGACACGATGAGTGTTCTGCTGCAGAGGATGCAGAATAACGCAAAGCAAGATTCATCCATCGGGTGTGGTTTAAATAGCCTCCTGTAGTGCTTAGGTGTCTCCTTCCACAGCCACGCCTAGGTAAGAAAAGAGTTCCTGCTTTCCAGAAGAGTTCCAGTGTTCTGAATCTAGGGAGTGGCTCCTGCCCCACCCAACAGGAAAAGTAGTTCCAAACAGAAGAGGATCAGAGGCTCAACTGGCAGGCAAGTAAGCAGCATGGTCTGCTGCAGGTAAGTCCACCCAAGCATTATGAGCCCGGCGCTTCCAGCGCTGGGACTGGGCATATTTATGAGCCTGGTGCCACTGGCGCCAGGACTGGGTCCAAAAGGTCCCAATTGGGACTGGTTGGCACTCGGAACCTGGTTTATGGATCTGCTTCCAAGGGAGTTGGGAAAACCCTGACCTTTTGGAATATTATGGACATTTTGGAATATTTTGGACATATTCAGCAGGTTCCCAGGATCTCTCTTGGGGGCCGTAGCCTTTCCAGTCAATTAGGTAAAATAGTTTAGATTTGGAGATCTTGGAGTCCAGAATGCTTTTGACTTCAAACTCGAGTTCTCCATCAACTAGGATAGGTTTTGGAGATTTAGTTAGTCGGGTTTGAGGTTGCACGGGTTTTAATAGAGAGACGTGGAAGACCGGATGTATCTTCATGTGCGGGGGCAAGTCCAACTTGACTGCTACTGGGTTTACTATGGTAGTGATGGAATAGGGACCAAGGTATCTTGGGTTGAATGTGCGTGGCCCTTTTAGAGGTAGATATTTGGTGGATAACCAGACTTGATCCCCTACTTGATATTGAGGGGCTTCCTTCCGATGTTGATCTGCTCCTTTCTTGTATTGTTCTTTAGCCCTTTGAAGGTGAGAAACAGCTTCCTTAAAGGCTTGGGTGATTGTAGAATGCAGGTAGTCTACTGCTGGTGTTTCAAGATCTTGGAGGGGATCCAACTCCGAGGTTCGAGGGTGACTGCCGTACAAAAGAAAAAACGGGGTTTTCCCAGTTCCCGAATGGACAGAGTTATTGTAGGCATATTCGGCTATCCAAAGGATGTCTTTCCAAGTTTTTTCAGTTTGTTGCAGCATGCAGCGTAAATACTGTTCCAGAGTTTGATTGGTCCTCTCGGTTTGTCCGTCGGTCTGAGGGTGGTGACTGGTCGATAGTCTCACATCAATTTGAGCCGACCGACAGCAACTTTGCCAAAAATGAGAAATAAATTGACTACCTCGATCCGAAATTAGAACCGAAGGAAAACCGTGCAGTCGGACAATGTTTTCGAGAAATTCTCGGGCCAGAGTTGCTGCTGTTGGCAAGCCTTTGAGCGGAATGAAATGCGCCATCTTGGAGAATAAGTCCACGATTACTAGAATCGTATTGTATCCGGAGCATGGAGGTAGATCGGTGATGAAGTCCATAGAAAGCGTATGCCAAGGGCGAGGTGGGATGTCAATAGGGCGTAAGAGGCCTGCTGGTCTTTCCTTTTGACTCTTGTTTTGGGCGCATACTCCACAGGACATTATAAAGTCTCTGATATCTTTTTTCCAAGACGGCCACCAGAAGTAGCGCTTGATCTTTTCTGAGGTCTTGGCCATACCGGGATGTCCTTCCATTAAAGAATCGTGATAACAAGAGATTACTTTTTTCTGTAAATCTGTGCTGGGTAGGTATAATCGTTCTTGGAAATACAATAAGTTGTCCTTTACTGCAAAGTCCTTTCCCTGCAGATGCCAATTCTGTATGTCTGCTGGAGTTACAAGTTGCCTGGCTTATCCTTAACTTCCTCTATGGATTCTGTGGCGATTACACCCAGAATTCTTTGTTCGGGAATGATTGGTACAGGTTTAGGGTTGATCAAGTGTTCTTCCACTCCCATCCGAGAAAGGGCATCAGCTTTACCGTTCTTTGTACCAGGTCGATAGGTAATTATGAAGTCAAACTCGGCAAAGAATAATGCCCAACGGAGTTGTCTAGAGGATTGGGCTTTTGCGGTTTTCAAATATTGCAGGTTTCGGTGATCCGTAATCACAGTAACGGTGTGTCGGGCCCCCAGCAGATAATGCCGCCAAGCCTTAAAGGCAGACTTGATAGCCAGAAGTTCCTTGTCAGTAATCGTGTAATTGATTTCAGGAGGCGAGAATTTGCGGGACCAAAATGCCACGGGATGCAACTGATTGGTTACCGGGTCCTTTTGTGATAGAACTGCCCCCATGGCAAGGCTTGAAGCATCAGTTTCCACGATGTAGGGGAGTTCGGGGCGAGGGTGTTTTAAGATTGGTGCAGAGATAAATTTAGTCTTCAAATCCTGGAAAGCTTGTTCCGCCTGGGTAGACCATTCAAAACGTTTGTTTTTCTTTAACAAGGCAGTGATGGGCTGGACTATTCGAGAGAATTCGGGGATAAACCTGCGGTAAAAGTTAGCGAAGCCTAACATGCTTTGCACACCTTTTACGGAGGATGGTGATGGCCATTTGAGAACTGCATCGACCTTCTTTGAATCCATACGCACTCCGCCAGGTGATAATATGAATCCCAAGAATTCAACTTCAGTCACGTTGAAAACACATTTTTCCAACTTAGCGAAAAGTTTGTGTTGACGCAATCTTTCGAGGACCATTTTCACGTGTTTCCGATGTTCAGATTCCGATGAAGAATAAACGAGGATGTCGTCAATGTAAACAACAACACACACATCTATGAGCTCTCTGAGGACATCGTTCATAAAATATTGAAAGGCGGCCGGGGCATTGCAAAGTCCGAAGGGCATGACCTGATATTCAAATAGTCCATACTTGGTGCGGAAGGCCGTCTTCCATTCATCGCCCTCTTTTACTCGTACCAAGTGGTAAGCTCCTCTAAGATCCAGCTTTGTATATATGCATGCTTTTCTGACTTGGTCCAGGAGTTCAGGGATGAAAGGTAACGTATATCTATTCTTAACGGTGATCTGGTTCAGGGAGCGATAATCTATACAAGTTCTAAGGTCTCCTTCCTTTTTTGGAACGAAGAACAAAGCTGAAGAAGCAGGGGACTTGGAAGGACGAATAAACCCATTTGCCAGGTATTGATCCAGGTATTGTCGAAGGTGAAGGTTCTCAGGCTCGGTGAGGGCATAAATTCTACTACAAGGAGGAGTAGATCCAGGTATCAGGTCTATCTGGCAGTCATAAGACCTATGAGGAGGTAGAGAGTTAGCCTGATCCTTCCGGAAAACATCTTGGTATTCTAGGTATTCGGGAGGTAACTGGGGAGTCTCTGAAGAAATTGCTGCCAGTGCAACACCAGGTGGCGGGTGACAAGTAGAGACACATTCTGGAAACTGGACCGTTCTTGCTCGCCAATCGATCAGAGGATTGTGTTTCTCTAACCAAGGTATTCCTAGAATAATCTGAAACTGAGGGGCCTTGATCACATCGAACACGATCTTCTCATGGTGTCCATCTTGACTTACTAGCGTCACCTCTTGAGTGGTATGCGTTACTGGCCCGGAGGCTATCTCCGTACCATCCACCGTAGTAATGACGTCCTTTACAGCCTTGGGACAAAGAGTTAGATTCATCCTCAAAACCATTTCATGATCCACATAATTGCCGATGGCACCGCTGTCGACGTAAGCTTCAATTGCATGTAATCGATCCGGATTATCAGGGCTAATGAGGACCATAGGTATCACGAAATGCGAGGTCACGGAACTGGTTTTCACGCTCGGCAAGAGGACCTCTATTCTTGTCGGGCGAGGTCGTTTCCCTGCTCAGAGTTTGTAACTTTGGTAACTGCAGCTCCTACTGCCTTCTTGGCAGGTTTCACCGGACAGTCTCGAAGAAAGTGCCCTGAGTTTCCGCAATAGAGGCATAATTGCAACTGTTTTCTCCTTTCCCGCTCCTTTTGTGTTAGAGGACCTTTCAGACCCCCTATTTGCATGGGTTCCCCGGGGTCTACTCCTTTGGAAGGAGTTGGCGGTTTGGAAAATACTCGAGCATCAAACTTGGAACGATCGGCCTTCCTGTTCTGCAGTCTGTGATCTATTTGAACGACTAAGTCTATATAGTCCGAACAATCTTGTGGGGGATTCACTACTTGGGCTAACACATCTTTGAGCTCTCCACGTAGACCTCTATAAAACAGCGTAATCCTTTTGTCCTCAGGCCATTGAGTTTCCACTATCAGTCTGTTGAAAGACGCAATATAAGCCAAAAGGTCTTGATTACCTTGTCGCAACGAAAGAAGCTCATTGTCCAAGGCCTGCCCCTGTGAATGTCTTGCGAACAGTTTTTCCATACTGAGCTGAAAAGCTTGAAAATCATGGAGGACCGGATCATCTTGATTTACTAGAGGGATCGACCAGTCTGCCGCATTGCCACTAAGGTATGAAAGCACGAAAGCTACTTTAGCTTGATCAGTTGGAAAGGCTGCTGGCCGGCATAAGAAATGCAACCGGCACTGATTGATAAATACTGCAAACCTCTTTGGGTCACCAGAAAATCGTTCGGGCGGAGCCAGAGGTACATTCCCAGGTAGGTTGATCTGCACTGGATTCATAGAGGATGTAGAAGGAAGATTTCCCCCAGATGCGGGTAACGGGGTCTGTCCGGCTTGTGACTGTAGCAATTGTCTAGCGAGATCATCTGTTCGCTCCTTGGAAATAATCAGTTCCCTTCTTAGAGCGTTCGTTTCCTGACGGGCTGCATGCACTTCTGCCCTTAGTTCCCCAAGTAACTGGGCTAGCTGGTCGGTATCCGAGGTTTCCATAGCGCCTGGACGGGAGTTTTGTGGTAGGCTTTGCGTTCTGTAACGCTCACCTGATTCCCGTAGAGGCGCCGGTCTTGACTGGGCGTATACCGTATCTGCAAAGGTGATGTGTAACACACGGCTGGCTCTTTGGGCTGGACCTCTGTGCACTGTATGTCTGACCTGAAGGGTAAGATGTCTGCAGATAGAAAATATGGGATTAAGGAACTGGGTTATTGAATGTCTCTCTCTTCTTCCCTTTCTCTTCTCCTGTAGAACCCCAAAGGTTAACGCTCTCACCTTAGGTAAGTGAACGCCGTGCTCTCCATCTGCCTCGGGGCAGGGTGCTGTAACCAGTTTCTTCACTGGATAAGGGGAGCAGGCCTCTTGACTTCAGAGGACTGCTGTCCGTCGTTTACTGCACGAACGGTAAGTTTCGAGTAATTCTAATGTCTTTAAAGTCTTTAGTAATGATGTTTCTTGTTTTGCAGGGTTCCGGCGATGGCGGATGACGGGCTGAAGTGAGTTGAAGATGGAGCCCGTGGGATGAATAGAAGCGCCTGGAAGCACGTAAGTAAGCGCTTGTTGCCTGCTTCACGATGAGCTCTAACTGTCTTTTTATTTTGCAGGTACAAGTTCGGAGCGGCTGCAGGGTGCCGGAATACCCACTGGGTTAGATGTGGAAAGGAGTAATGGCACGTGAGTATTAAAGTTCCCCAATGTCTTTAAACGCACCTTGTTTTGTCTTTCAGATGCGGGATGCAGCGCCGAAGGCTTCCGGAGTGTGCGAAGAGTTGGTAAGCTTTTGTCTTTCAGATACCGGAATGCAGTGTGAAGACCTCCGGAGCGCACGAAGAGTAGGTAAGCCTTTGTCTTTCAGATGCCGGAATGCAGCGCGAGGCGTTGGTGACAGCCGATGGACCAGGTAAGTGAAGAGCTGTCACTGAAGACCGTAATGCTAACCTGTTCTTTCTTGTCTTTATAGGTGTTGCTGAAGACTGGATTCAGGATGGTAAGCCTTTTTCCTTAGGCCCAGGATCAGATGCAGAAGACACGATGAGCGTTCTGCTGCAGAGGATGCAGAGTAACGCAAAGCAAGATTCATCCATCGGGTGTGGTTTAAATAGCCTCCTGTAGTGCTTAGGTGTCTCCTTCCACAGCCACGCCTAGGTAAGAAAAGAGTTCCTGCTTTCCAGAAGAGTTCCAGTGTTCTGAATCTAGGGAGTGGCTCCTGCCCCACCCAACAGGAAAAGTAGTTCCAAACAGAAGAGGATCAGAGGCTCAACTGGCAGGCAAGTAAGCAGCATAGTCTGCTGCAGGTAAGTCCACCCAAGCATTATGAGCCCGGCGCTTCCAGCGCTGGGACTGGGCATATTTATGAGCCTGGTGCCACTGGCGCCAGGACTGGGTCCAAAAGGTCCCAATTGGGACTGGTTGGCACTCGGAACCTGGTTTATGGATCTGCTTCCAAGGGAGTTGGGAAAACCCTGACCTTTTGGAAGCAGAGATCATGACAACTATGCACACCTAATATTAACAAATGATATTCATACATTTTTTAAATAATTGTAAATGATTATAAGAACATTTGTAAATAATTTGTCGAATGATTATAAGAAAATGTTTACACATTTTTGAGGTGCGGGGGAGATAATCTCAACCTTGGCATCTGGGTTGGTACAATAACAAAACAAGAGGTGGATGTTCCCAAAGTGGGGAACTCCCGCCCCCTGCACACTGTCTAGGGTCTCTAAGAACAGATCAATAATTTCGCCATATGGTGTGTGTTATACAAATCACCATATGTAGTTAAAGATATTCAAATGTAATGTATACTGTTCATGTATAGTAGATGGAAAACACATTTTCATTAAAACATTGAAAAATGACAACTTTCATAATTAACACAAGAACTTCAGTTTAATTCATCATTTATTGGCCCAATAGACAGGCCCAATAGACAGCTTAGAGTTGTCTTACTAGTCAACCACATTGTGAATTCAACATGTTTGGTTTAAGAGATTTTTACAATATTGTAGTCTATTCACATGATTGATCAATAGGCTTGAGATTCTCAACACGGCTACATATTGAGTAGATTGGCAATGATGTATTCCAAAATGTTTGCCATTGCTATTTGCCAGTTTGTTCTGTCGCCTACAATGAGCCTGCACCACCAGGTTTCTTCCTCTTGTAATATGTCTGTTCCTGCAAAGTCTGCAAGATATTGTTGTCTTAATGTGCGAGTTGCGGGACATACCATCAGTAGGTGCCATATAGTCTCTTGTGCAGGTGGCGCTATATCATGGCAAAATCGACATTTGTCGGTTTGCGTAATCCCTCTGATATGTAGAATTTCGTTTGTTTTGAATAGATTGAGGCACGCGCGCAGTATTAGGTTGCGAGCCTATCTGTTCGGAAATTTCTTTAATAGATGTTGCAGTTCATTTTGTTTTCTCGTGTTGGGTGGGAGATGTGAAGTCAGATGTAGTTTTGCCACTGTGTCTAGGGTCTTGTTCCAATCTGCATCCTTTGTTTGTTCAGAACTTTACACGGATTGTGTATTAGTTCTTCCTCGTCTGCTGCAATTAGGTGAAGTAGGTCTTTGTTGTCTCTTTGCCAATTTATTAGCATGACGGATTTACCTGCGTCCATTTCACATTTGATCATCTTAAGGATTTTGTTGGTGTCGGACATTCTGCATTTCCTGTACAACATAATTGTGTTGCAATTTACAGAGCATTCTAAAGACTGAAGGCTCAGCTCACGACTTATCACGTCACCCGAGATTGAATTGGGTAACTTGAGGACCTGACGCCAAAATATGGCTTCTAGTTTGTGCCATATTTTCTTTGGAATAGTCAGCAGGGCTTCTGTGCCATATATTACCGCAGGCGCCACCTTCATTTTGTAAAAATGGATGGTTGGGATGAGGGAGAATTTTCCGAATTTGTTGTCTATTGCCTTCGCCTGGGCCGTGAACTATTTGATTTTTGCATAAAGAACTGATTGCATGGTGGTTTCGTGTATTGAACTGTCTAAGTGCACTCCTAGGTATTTAAAGGTTTGCACAATCTCAATTTTTGTGTGCCCCAAGTACCAATTCATGTCGTTGGATTTCTTTTCGTGCGTTGATAGAGTTATTACTTTGGTTTTTTTCTCTATTGATTTCGAGGAAGTTTTCATTTACATACTGTAGTAGCCCATTGAACTGACGCTGGAGACGTATTGGGGTCTGATCACATAGCGTAAGACCGTCCGCATAGAAGACACGTCCAATCGCTGTGTTGCCGATTTTTGGGGGGAACGATCTGATCAGCTTCTCGCTTTCTTGGAAGTCTCCAATATAGGCCAGAAACAGCGCAGATGCCAACGGACACCATTGTTTTACCCCTTGTGAAGTAGGAATTTCAGCCAATAGTTCGCCCTCGTGACTTAGACGTACCCTCAAGACTTGAATTGGGGCTAGTAGTTCTACAGGACAATTCCAAGCTTTTAGTTTCTTCCATAGGATGGCTTGTTCAACACGGTCGAACGCTTGGGTAAAGTCTGGGAACGCTAGGTACAGATGTTGTTTGTATTGTAGGGCTTTGCTTTTCAGAATGCTGAAAATCATGATGTTTCCAGTAGTGCCAGCCTTGTTTTTGAAGCCCGCTTGGAGATGGTCATTGCAGCTTGCTGCTGCCGCCCAAGCTTGAAATTTCCTCAGAAATAGGGATGCGTATACTTTTCCCATAACGTCCAGTAGGGCGATTGGGCGGAAGTTCTTGGGGTCTTTTAGGTCGCCCTTCTAATAAATTGGGATGATTGTTGCTCTTGTCCAAGAGCTAGGTATGGATCTTGTTTCGGCGCAACATCTAAAGATGACACTCAACAAGTCAGCCCACTTCTTGGGATGAGCTTTAAGTTCAAAGTTGGTGATCCGTCTGGCCCAGGTACTCTAGAATTTTTTAGTTTTTTGATTGTTTCTAAGATGTTTTCTCTGTTTTCCAGGTTAATCCATTTTGAGCGTCCTTGCTGTGTTTCTGATGTGTTGCCAATTGCCACCGATTTGAACACTTCAGTGAAATGCTTTGTCCATGTGTTTTGAGCGATATTGTTCAAGATCTGGTTTTCCAGTGGCTTGTTTATGGCTCTCAATAAGGTCCAAAAGTCTCTTGTGTTATTGGTGGCTTTTGTAATGTCTTCTGCGTCTTGCTGGTTTAATTTATGTCTGTGAAATCTTGCCCAGGCTTTGTATTCGGTTTTTATGACTTTGATTTTTGTGTCATCATCCCTTGCTAGTTGTTGTTTCTTTGCTTGTCGCAATGCTTTTCTGTAGTCGCGTCTTCTCTCGACTAGTTCTTTGTTATATGCGTGCTTTCTGCAGATTTTTGGTGTCCTTGCGCTTTTTCTTGGTTGCATATAGGGAGTGAGCAGTGGTTGATAGTCAATGGAGTTGATTTTTTCACATTGAGCTTTCGCTGTGTATTTGGACGTTAGCTCCTTGATTGCAGCGCCGCTTAGCTTTAGCCTTGATCCCTGGGCGCTAGGCTCGATTTGCATATTTACACCCTCCTTTTTGGTACTTGTCAGATGCCAACAGGTTTCTAGTATGTTGTGATCGCTTGCTGCTGTGCGCCGCACATTGAACGCGGTGGACATGCGTAGAAGTGGCTGTGAGACAAAGATGTAATCTATCGTTGAGGCCGAGTTTGCTCGCTCCCATGTGGGTATTCTATTTGACTGTGTGAATGCGTCGTTCAGGTTAAGGAGCACACGAGAATGGGTAAAATCGAGCCATGCGTTGCCTCGTTGTTCAGCCGGGGATTTTGAGTTTTTTGTTCAGCCTTTGTTCTGTGTTTTGCACACTGTGTTGAGGTCACTGCATACAAGTACAGAGGTCACCAGATACATGGTCATGACTGTGTCGATCGTTTGTTCGCACATGGAGATGAATTTGCCTTATGAGGTTGCAGCCGGGTTCCAATATGTGTTGACGATTGCTATCGTATTAAAAGATTCCTTGTTTTGCCAAGTTACTGTAACTGCCAAGATTGAAAGGTTTGCGATTAGTGTCTTTCCGATGGATAGCCCGCATCCGCTGCACCAAGAAATCATTAATCCTGAGGTGGGGCGTCCTGCATGTCCTCTGGCAGCAGGGGCTAGGATGATTTGATATCCTTCCATAGCTGGTGGCTGCAGGAGCAAGGTCTCCTGGAGACATATGATGTCATACAGTCCTAGGTTGATTTCGCTTGGCACTGTCAGGTGTGAGTGTCCTCGAGTGTTCCATGAGCAGAGATTTATGTTGTGTGTAAGTCCCTCTGCTTGAGGTGTTGCCGCTGTCTTCTTGATTAAATTTGCGGATTGCTACTTCTTTCTCTGCATGTTGAGAGCTTTTGGTAGCCAGGCCCAAATTCCTTGTTTATTGCCTTGAGTTACATTTTGATCTTGTTGCGTTTGACTGTTTTGTACAGTTTGAGAGAAGGATCTTGATGTTACGTTCTTTATGTTTTTTGTCCACTGATCTCTTTGATCTTGAGCACTATGCAGTGATTCGCTTTCTTTCGTTCTGTTTCTTGCGGTTGTTGGCTCTCTATTTTCTTTTAATTTGTTTGCTGTGTGGGCACCCTCATCGTGTTTGGGCAGTTTTGCTATTGTATGCTCGTCACGGATTCTTTTCACATACTCCCTCTTTTCGCCCTTGTTTCTGTCACTTGTGGGTTCCTCGTGTCGGCTACTCGTCTCTGTCCTTATGGTTGATTCTCTCTTTTCTGTGGTGTCTCCTCGCTTTGTTACATCTTCTAAATAGTAGCCCTGTCTATATTTTTCGTGTTTACTTTTGTAGATCAGTTTATGTACTGCTGCAGAGTCGATGTGGAGCAGAGCAACTGCTCCGTAAGGATCGTGCCAAGGTTCGACAATGGTCAGGTCCTCGGAGGTCATTGGCTTTAAGTTAGTGCTTTGGTGAAGAATTGATAATACATATCTTCTGTTAAGTATGAGCTCTTTGTTGTTACTTGGTCTTTGAGTCATTCTAAGTGTTCATCTGGTTGCTTTGCTTTGCCGTGTTGGCTGATCAATTCCCTCTACTCTTGATCTGAAATGAATTTTCTGTCCCATTCTCAACCGAGGTTCTCTGGACCGTCTTTCGTTAACTGATCTTTTCCTATGTTCAGATTCATGATTGTTTGTCCTTCCTCTTGAGCTTTGTCTTTCATCCTTTGTAGCGTACTGTTTTGCCTTGATGTCTTGCTTTTGATTAGTGGTTTGCACTAGAGGCGTCTGTACTTTGTTTGTCCTGCTTTCACAGTTTTGTTCATTCCTCCGTTCTGATTTGACGGGTCTGTTCTTGTCAGTTCGCGCTTTTCTTTCGTCTGTTCGCTCGTACTTTCCTGCTTTTATATCGCGTTGATCATTGTTGTTTTGTGCCTGCATTTTTCTGGTTTTGTATTGATTCATTTTGTTGGAAAGCCAATTGTGTTTGTCTTCCAGTGTTTCAAAGTCTCTCTCTTTGGGAGCTTTTTTTGCCTTTTCATTCAGACTTAGCAAAGCCTCGTCGTCTGGATATACACTAACATTCATTAGTGAATTGTCTAGATCCGACTCCGCCGCTGCGGTCGGCAAGGCCGCGACGGTTTGATTGTTGCTCTTGTCTTTTGCGATCTCTGGTTGTCTTGATTCCATTTGGCACGCCTTGTCACTTGATGCAACCATTTGCTCGCTTGCTTTAGATGTTCTCCCTGATGATGGAGAGCTCTGTCTATTACATTTGTCTCTCAGGGGGGCATTGGTTTTCGAATAATGAGATGTGGGGATCGCCTGTGACTGGATTCCTCTTTAGAATGGTTTTGTCAAATATTGAGTATGTTGTTTCTATGACCTCGCTGTCACTCTTGCTGTGTACAGTCATTTTGTCTAGTACTAGGACCACTGTTGCAGCGGTTGTGGCATGTTTTGAGCTCTCTTTTTCTATATCAACAATTTCAGTTCCAGCCGCCTGTAATCCATGTTTAGCTTTCCCATTATTGTCTGCCGTTAAGTCGATGAATGCTCGCGTTTACCGTGGTGGTCCCCTACTGCTGCCGCTGCGTGGTCCCTTGTTATTGTCATCCACTTGCGGCTGTGTTCATGGTCCGTGCTTGAATCAACGCCCCTACTAGGGGTGAGATGCTGGAGCTTTGTTGAACTCATCATTTCACCTGCTCTTGGGCATGCGGTTGTGGGTGCCGCAAGTAATTTCTTGCTGTCTAGTGACGGCGACAGGGGTCCTGCATCACATGT
This sequence comes from Ambystoma mexicanum, assembly GCF_040938575.1. Classification (NCBI taxonomy): domain Eukaryota; kingdom Metazoa; phylum Chordata; class Amphibia; order Caudata; family Ambystomatidae; genus Ambystoma; species Ambystoma mexicanum. Next base: position 657,538,085 of record NC_090921.1, read on the forward strand.
CGTCTGCGCCTCATCATCTTCGGGTATACAGATATTTTTAGTTGTTAACATGTTGGTAGGAAGGAGGCTTAGGGAGCTGAGACCTCCACTCGACTGAGTATCGCGTTTTATGAGGTTAGGGTCGAGTTGGGAGCCTTGCATTTCTCCTTTGTCATTTGTTTGTGGACCCTGTGTTGATACTCCTCCGATTTTATTGCATGAACTGCGGAGGCAACGTCCGTCTTCCTCTTCATGACTAAGACATTGAGCCATGAGTCTTACCGTCTTTAGCTTTGTCGCCATTTACTCTGTGTCTAGAGAACACTTACTCTGTGCTACTCGCGTGTCAATACTGTAGAGAACCCAGTGGGTCAAAGGATTGCCCGCAGTCCCCACTCGGATCAGTCTATTTCAATGCGAAACGAAAAAAGCCTGCAAAGGGGAGCGCGGGTAACAGAAGCCGTTTGTTTCGGAGCACGGTCAGAGCAGCCGGCAGTGTCTTACCAGAGTTCCAAGGGCACGCTTAGTCGCTCGCTGTTCATGAGAAGGACAGCGGAGTCAGAGTGACAACGCTCCTACACCGCCTTCGCACGCCAGCAAACACCACTTGCCCTCCACTTTCGCTCCGCTTTTGCTGGGGGAAGTGCTGATGTAGCTTCTTCCTGCTGCTGAATCTCCGCCTCCAGCCAGTTAAAGGAATGGTGTCAGTATTGTGGATAGCAAGGTCCCGACACCGACAAACACCACTTGCCCTCCACTTTTGCCACAATTTCCACAATTTGTTTTGTTTTTGTAGAAACTTAGAAATTCTCAATTTTGTCACTGATGAAGAGTGAATACTCGAAACGCGTTGGGCCAACAAATGATGAATTAAACTGAAGTTCTTGTGTTAATTATGAAAGTTGTCATTTTTCAATATTTTTATGAAAAATGTGTTTTTCATCTACTATATATGAACAGTATACGTTACATTTGAATATCATTAACTACATATGGTGATTTGTATAACACACACCATATGGCTAAATTATTGATCTGTTCTTACCAACCCTAGACAGTGTGCAGGGGACAGGAGTTCCCCACTTTGGGAACATCCACCTCTTGTTTTGACATTATTCTTATACAAAAAACATGACAAAGTCACAAGGTAATCTCTCACTCAAGAAAAACATTATTCTTTGTAGAAGTAAAATTCAATGATTGTGAAAAAGCACTTCTGGCAACAGTTTGGGCATTGAAAAACTACTGCTAACTTATCCAGGGGGCACACAAGATAGTAGAGACCACACACCAACTGTTACAATATCTACAAAGTGATAGAATATGGGCTGTGAATGTCTCTAATTCAAGAATCACTTCTTGGATTCTGTCAATGTAGGGCTTTCCTTTGGAGGTCAGGTATGGACAAAATAACAAGAGCCATTTGGTTCAAGGATTGGCAGACTTCCATGATTGTGCTGAAGAACACGGTCTCGAAGACGAAGGTCTGATCACCAATAATAAAGTGGAGGCATACATGGGTTCACCGCACAAGGTGTATGAAGTAAGCACTTGTCAGGGTATACCCACTGTTGATGTGGATAGATGTTTCTACCATATTACAAAAGATGGGGAGAAAGAATTGGTTGCTGCCATTGGGAACAGTTCAGTTAATGATCTTCCCAAACCCTCTGCCGGTTACCAAATAGGTCCCCGAAGTATTCAGGTGGCAGAGCTGATGGCAATTTATCAAGCTGTCCTAACTGCTGTAAACCACCAACTCAAAGAACTGGTTATTATCGCTGATTCTGATCATGTGCAAAATGGGTTTGTTGAACACCTAATTAATTGGAAAAATAGATAGAGGTATGATTTGTGCAAATAATAAACTGTTTAAACATATTAGGTTGAGCCAGACTATTGACAATCTAGTGATGTCTAATGAAATGACCATATATTGGAAAAAGGTTAAAGGTAATTCCAAGATAGAGGGTCCTGATAATATGGTAAATGACTTGGATGATCAACTGGCCAAAACAGGAGCTCTACGGGGGACTTCATAGATATGGAACACCTCCTGGGAGAAATCCAGGACACGGCAGTGACCAGATCACAAACTTGCACTGACAGTGAACTTACAGCTGCGCAGTGGAGTAGAGATACTCCTAATGCAGACTTGATCACTGCTCAAAAAGAGGATCCCATTGTTGTGAAATTCTTTAAATATTTAGAATATCCAGTCAGATTTCCTGTGGTAGAATCTGACTGCAGAGGAAAGGAAGGCCTTTGCATTCTGATGAAATGTCAGAATATGTTCAAGGTTCAAAATGGGATGTTGGAGAGGAAACCCCAATCTGGTGATGACCAGTGAGAGGTAACTATCTCATTCCCAAGTCTGATGCTAAACCATGGCCATGACATGGCCACTGCCAGTCATAGGTTATTTCAAAAGACTCTTGAGATACTGTGAGAAGTCGCTTACTGGCTACAAATGTGCCAGGATCCCAATACCTATTTAAAGAGATGTCTTGTGTGTGCTCAGTAGTTCCAACCGAGTTCTCCCACACACAGAGCTTCTTTACAGAAAAGAGGAATTACATTCCCATGGTCAGATTTGCAAGTAGACTTCGCTGGACCAGTAACTTGTTATTCCAGAGGAAACAAATGCATGTTGATGGTGGCATGCCTTTTCATATATTGGATTGAGTGCCTTCCTACCCAAATTGTAAGGCAGAGACAGCCACCACTCGCTTCAGTCTTCCTCAAATGATTGAGTCATTTTACCAAGGAGGTGATGACTAAGATGTGGGAAATTCTAGGAATAAAAAGAATACTCAACATCGCCTACCACCCACCATTGAGCAGAGGTGTGGAGAGATACATCAAAACAATTGTGAGCATCTTTAAGAAGTTTGTGGTCGATTATGGACATCCAATTGCTGCTTTTCCTGATGGCCATTCGGTCTACACCGTCTTCTGCCACCAAGATGTCTCCATTTGAATTGATGACTGGATGAAATAAAATGGTATTGCCTAAACATGTTCTTTACCGAACTCAGGAGCCGAGGTTGGTAAGTGTCTAAACTACTCATGAATACATTAAGAACTTAAGGAAGCACCGATAGCATGCTTTTTCATATGCCCAATGCATTATGGAGAAGACTCCTGAAGGAATGTGGTCTTATTATAACCTCATGACAACAAAACAGGAGTATGAGATACAGGACAGGGTTTATCTATACAATTTTCAAAGAACCAAGCCAAGGGGAAGATGTTTTTACCTTCTTGGTTAGGTGATTTTGAGAAAATAGAAAAGATCTCTCCTGTTGTCTATAAATCCGAATCCCAACAGGAGATATAGTTGAGGAAAAATGGGTCCATATTAATCAATTGAAAAGCTGTAACCCTCAATCAGCTTTGAGAATGATTGAGGAGCCATCTGAAGTCAGAGCTGAAGAGAATGGTGAAGAATGAAATTTGAAGAACAAGAAAATGAAAGGAATAAATAGGAAATTTAACAGGCGAGTAATCAAATTAGAGTACTAGAAAATGACTGACTGAAAAATTAGCAGGTAAACATTTGGTGCTAGGATGCATTGTTTTTGTAAAAATGTGTTTCTCTATGTGTTAATAAATCAGCCTTTCTACCCCTCTCTTTAGGTCATTAAATAAATAATTATTTCGAGGACCTGTTGAATGGGAATGGGTGTTTCCAAGGAAATCTCTTCAAGAAAAAGAACAGGGAGGGAATGAGGATCTATCTTAAAGCTAGTAAACTCTTTGAAGCCCGCCCATTTCAGATAAGGATCTTCCTGCAACAAACAGGTGAAGCAAACCAAACTGCACTATAAAGTTTAATTGTTCAGTTTTATTACATGCCCTGTGTGTAACTTAGGGGTAAACATTAAAAAAATTAAAATGTAATTCAGATGAATCTGTGGTCCTGCTCAGTCCAAATCTGTTAGGACCATCTCTCAGGGCTTCCTGAATGAAAGAATGTAACACTTGATAGGACTACAGGTCTGGAAACTTCTCAAGAGGAGTCAGAAGTAACACCATGAAACCACAGATGTTCACATTACAAAGGCTCTTATCATCAGCCAGGCCCCGAGCCATAAAGACCATATGAGCCAGGCCTGAGCCAACAAGAGCAATTTTCCAGTCCGGACTCAACAGAAAACAAATACAATGTTCCTAGTCTTTGTATCTAGGCAGAAGAACTATAATTGTAGTACAATATTTTTTTTTATATAAAGGAAAACGTCATTTACATTTACATTCACATTGTCATTTATGTACATTGAATTGTTTATATTGCCTGTATCTGTGGAACCACACATTTTAGAGACCTCATTTAGGTATTGAACTTTTCAGCTCAAAATCCTCTATTAGATGGAATAGGGACTATTTTTTAATAGAGTTTTAATATGCAAATTTGGTGAATGTACATATCGTTGCACCAAAATGGCGCACACCAGTGACCCATATGTCCTAGTATTTGCAGTGACGAACCCCTTATGCTGAGATGGAAAAATAATTTGAATATAAACGTAGAAGTAAGTTAAAGGGAAAACTTAATAACTCAGATATTATTTGTGCTATAATAATAAAAATGGCATCAATTAATTTGTGCCAGAGAGAGGAATCTGGTGAGCTTATTATTAAAGCGGTCACATAGGTGGCATTTATTTTTTCAGAATGTGATACATTGTAATGCGACACCTTTGAAATGACATGGGAGGGAAACTTGGTGTAGAAGTTACTCTCATTGACTGCCCCCTTCATTAACATGCCCAATGACTATTGAGGGGAAGGCCTACTGTGATGTCATTTGGGAACATTGTCCAATCATATACATTGACCAATTAGATTGGGGAAATCATGCACACCTCCAAAGGTTGGGGTTTCTGTTCTATAAAAGGTCAAACACCCACTCAGACCAGGGACTCAGTCACTCACTCATGGACACTCACTGAAGAAACTCACTCGCTCACTCACTAAAATATGGGAAAGAAGGAGAGAAAGGAGGATAGATAACACCTGGGAGGATATCTTATCGGTAACGTGTTTGTCTTGGAAGCAAGAAAATGCATAGCAACACAGGTTCGAATCGCAGGCTCACGCTTAGAAACTGGTCTCCTGTATTAAGCGTTTTATACAAGAACAATTATAATTATAACAACCAGAAGGAGATTAAATAGATTGCTCTCTTTTGGACCGATTGATGGATTATTATCCAAGGCTGTAAGTAAGACCTGGCAGGAATTGAAGTTCCAGGCCTTCTTCAGTGGGAGAGAAGGCCGACAGGCTGTGGAGAAAAGCTGATGCAATCTTACTGGCTCATGCACATTTGTTCATGGAGGGGTAGAATTGAAGCAGTCTTTAAGAGGTGGTGCCCATCTGTCTGTGATTCAGCCAAAGGAAATCCAGATGTGAGTATTATCTAAAAGGGAATTCATCTTGTGGCGAGTGATCCTATGAAGGGAATTGGCGTAAATCCCAGCCACTATAATTTGTTAGTACTGAGGGGTGGGAATATACAAATTGATTGTGCATCCCGAGAAGTTAGGGAACATTTCAGAAGTGTATGTGCTTCTGGAAAAATATATATTTTAAAGGTTAGGTCCCATTGTGTGCGTACAGTGAGATTGACCTGACCCTTTTCTCTGACGATGACTTCTAACACAGGAGAACTATTCACAGGGGATTTAAAGGTCATCTTACTGTTTGCATATCTAGAAAAAGAAAATAATGGTTGTAATTCCTGGGTGTGCCATCAAGCCGAATATTGTTATTAATGCAGGTTTGCTCAAGATAAAAGTGAGAGGGTGATTAATTGCTGTCCATTTCTTTTCGCTATTCAAGGTGCCCATTGAAAGTGGGAAAGATACATTTTACCCGGTAATTGAATAGAAACATCACTGAAGGGAATTTTTCCAACATACTGATGAACCTACATTTTATTTTCTACAAGCCATTCACATACCAGAAGGTACAATAGTTTGTTACCATTGAGTCGAAACCCGGACCTATCTATTGAGTAAAGGGGGTGGTATCTGTTTGCAATGACGGGAAGAAGAGGGCATTGAATAGGCAAGGACCTTTGGATATGTTTCTATAACTGCGGGCATTGGAAATTAAGGTGTCTAATGTGTGGATTATTGTTATCAGTGGTATTTGAAGTTCACGGAAGTATAATTTATATATCTTTAAATTGATTTAATTGTTTCTATTTTGTTAATACATAGACCTTCTGTGCAACCCTGTATGTTTCTTGTCCCAAAAAGGAAGGACTGCTATGGGGAATCAATTCTATAAAATGTGGGTCCCATATTCACAAAAAGAACTTCATTGAATAAAGGAGAATTGTGCATACCTGGTTTGGGGTGGGTAGAAAATTCCCCTGAATTAGATATTGCATGGTTAAAACATCCTCGAGAACTTCCTTAAGCAGGCTGCATACAACTAAAAGACACAATCCGGTGTTGTAATTTTTTAACTGCACTGTTCATCTTACTTAGATTCACAACCTCTCAGTTACAAGGTAGCTTTTTCTCAAACCTAAAACCATAAGTTGATTTCTGTAATTTAAAGTAGGTTTATCTTTTGTGCTTCATAAAATGGTAAACTGTATCAAACAATAATTGACAGGTGATGTTGCACACAGATATTTGCAGCAATTGCATCAACTAACTGATGGCTCTTACCGTTTATATTCAAAGTATATAGTGTGCTGCATTAACTACTTGAGCATAAGTTAAAAAGTAAGGTTGGTAGCAAGAAAAATGTAATTCTCGATGGTAGAGTGTAGCAAAATCAAAATGGGATAAATGCAAGGCTTTGAATTAAACATTGATCAAGAAAGCCTTTCATGTCATTATTCATTAGTACATCAGTGTCATTACAGAAGGGGACATGCCTTTAGAATCTTGGTTCTGCCATCAAACAGTGCAATTCAATCTTAACTGCTAGGCCATGTCCCCTCTGCACTGGAACACTAGCCACTGCAGGAATTTTTAGGCCTTGGGTTCTATCAGTTTGGGCAATGTTGCTCACATTATTGGCAGACTCATGGCTTATTTGCAAACGATTGTATGGAAGTCTGACCAGAGCAGTGCTGGTGCTTATGATTGATTGAGAAACTTACATCCATCCTTTGTTAATTTTGGCTCTTAGGCGTAAGCCAGAACATTGGAACACAGATAGGACAGAGATGGGATGTTAAGAGGGACACACATCCTATTTTCCCATTTGGTCATTTACCCACTCATTGCCGTATTAATCCCTAAACTATTCCCACCAATTACCTTCCCCTCCCTGTCTAAACACACCCTCTTGAGAACTCTATGAGCAAGCCTGTCACAAAGTATCACCAAACTGTGTATGGTATAGGGCCTTCTAGTGTTATATCTAAGCATTCTTTTGAGTGTTTTATGACTTCATTGCTTTTGTGAATGAGCTCCTGGTGTGATAAACATCTTTTAAGTATGAGTGTCTTCAGCCAGTTGATATATAAGCAATGTGTGCAACCTCGCATCTGTTCTTTGCGCTTCTGTCCTGTCCAAAACAAGCAATCACCAAGTCAACTGTTTTGCTTGTGTATAGGTATTAGATGGACATTTGACAGGCAACGATATCACATACCCAGGTACTTGCACCGTTTTCCAGTTGTTCCCGTTTTATGGCCAGGTGGTTCACTTATGGCAGTGTGTGTGGCCTAGCAGTTCGGGCTGGACTGCCCCTTTTGGGGTGGGGCCAAGCATGATTTGCATATGGTCTTTCCCTTCTTTAATGGCTTGGCAGGCGAAGAACGGTGGTCTGGAGGGTTGCCCAGAGCATTGCCAGTGGTTAAGATTAAGTCTAAACCTTCCAGCCATCACCTCTTTGTTTTTGCTATGTCACCCCGAGTGGGACGGGTATGCCCAGACGTGTGTCCCGTGCCTGCTGGGCCTAGAGACCCAAGCTACTCCTCACTGATCAGCCCCAACAAGGGCGAATCATGTTTGGGGATGCTTGTGGTCTCGTGCAGAAGGGATGTGGCCTAGCAGTTCGGGCTGGACTGCCCCTTTTGGGGTGGGGCCAAGCCTGATTTGCATATGGTCTTTCCCTTCTGTAATGGCTTGGCAGGCGAAGAACGGTGGTCTGGAGGGTTGCCCAGAGCATTGCCAGTGGTTAAGATTAAGTCTAAACCTTCCAGCCATCACCTCTTTGTTTTTGCAGTGTATGGCATATGCCTACCCCATAGCTACTCGAAAGTCGAAGCTGTTGGATTTGCCATTATGTGTTGGTTTTAGTTTGTCTGCCAAAGTGAAAGTGCATATGCCCAGATGTGGGTGCCTGGTTTGCTACACCTAGGTAATCAAGCTCAAACACCTCACTGTGTTGGTCTAGCAAGTCCCTACCTGAACATGTCAAGGCTAGGATGGCAAGTATGGACCAGTTTCAGATCTTCTCATACGTACTTACCAGTGGGGTTCCAACCTCAATAGAATGTATATTTGTTTGTGTGGAAGCCTAGCCTGCCCTGCCAGAACTTTTCATGAGTTACTCTTAACAGAGCGTGTGTGCAAACATAATACATCATGTGCATTGTGGGTCTTGTTTGGAAAGTATGATGTAACTCCAGAGTGCTGGAAATGGAAATTATTTACTGGAGGATCCCACCAGTGACAGGAGGGAGGGGGGTCAAGAAGGGAGGATTCATCCCACCCCCCAATAAACATTTGCCTCTCAGAAGATTATTCATGAACACCTGGAAAATGACACAAAAGAAGAGTGTGTCCTATAATGTTACCTGCAAGTACAAATGATGCCCATATTTCACACCTAAAAAGCGGAATTTAAATATTTCCAGCAGAGTGCAATCAGAGGTGCATTTAATTGTCCGACAAGGGACAATTGCCCATGGGGCCCCCTTGCCTTGTCTCTCCTCAAAGAAAAACAGCTAGGACTGCACAAAACCTCCCAGCAAGGCCTTATCTTTTTAAGGTGTCTCAGCAGAAGATCATTTACAACAAGAAGTGATTAGAGATCGGAAAATGTAACTGCAGTGACCATTGTGGTGGCACTTTTTTCTTAGAATTATATTAGGTTTAATAAACTATTTAAATGTGATTGTTGGGGTATTAGAAATTATGGGGAAACAGAACAAACTGTGTGAAGCAATGAGCTTGCCCTGCATTTGATTTAACTTTTTGTCTGTAGGAGATGTTTTTGTAAATTCTCAATAGTATGAATGCTGGAGCTTTTAGGCTTCCGTTAAGGATAAAGAAAATAAAGCTACAATCATATGGGGCAATTTTCCAAGTCAAGCAAGTGGAAAAAGTGGCGCTAAAAGCATTTGCTGCCACTTTTTATGCACTGCAGAATTTAGTATGATTTGGCAGGCAAGTTGGAGAGCAGACTTAATGCGTTCGCCTGCTCTTATGGAGCACCCTGTCAAATCCGATTGGTTTTCCACCAGCATGTCATTTTTATGTTGGCAAAAACCTAATGGGTTCCACCTAACCTTTACAACTGGTAAAAGCAGGCAGATTCCAAAGCTATCCATTGCATAGGGATCCCAAAATCGTTAATTGTAGGAGGAATTTTCACTATTGCAGACACGTAGTGGAAAAGTGAAGTGCAAAGTGGATTTTGCCTAAATTTTACTATTTACTTTTTGCAAAAATGAGCAAATAGGACCTGTCCCATTCATGCAATTTAGGATTCAAAATAAAATGACCCCCTTTTTGTTGGTTTAACATGTGTCTCGTGCAATTTTAAAGTAACCTGGATACAATGGAGTATTATTTTAGGCATTAAAAACCAAACTTCAACACATATACATTTGCACTGGGAAGATATGTGGTCAAGTACCTACATTTCAGGCAAGTGATTCGGTTTGCATTATAAACCATTCCCAAAAAGCCTCACTCATGGTTCAACAGATGGGCTGCTTAGGGGTCAGGACCCACCAAGGGGGCACACCCATACATCGTCCTTTGGAAAATATAAGGCTGCATTTATTGAACAGACTTGTGACATTCAATAGCAAATCAAAGTAAACTGTTACGCTGCCGTGGACATCCTGGGTCCTCAGTCGGGGACCCAGTGCCTGGCGCTTCTACCCCTGGTGGCACCTGAATTGGAGGTGTGTGCGGCATCATGACTCTTACCTGTGGGCCCACAGTTCTTCCTCCTCGGGGCCAGCTTGGCGTGTCTCTATGGTTCTGCGTCACAGCTGCGGGGCAATCAGGCTTGGATGTTGTGTTCAGCTGAGCGCTGAATGCTGCAGTGGGTCTCCGCAGCCATGACATCATCATGTAGCTCAACGGTACCGGTTGCCATGCAACCATAGATAAACAGTTTCGTTTCCATATCCAGGCTTAAAAGGAGGAAGTAACATTCACTCGGTGCGTCTAAACACTTCTGTTGTATCGTTCCTGCTCCTTGTTCTTCTTTTCTCCGTTCATCCTGGACGCGTCCTTGCTTTCTTCCTGCTGCTCTCCTTTTGTGACTTTGTTTCACTATTACTATTACCTGCTTCAGTCTGATTCAGTCTGTTCATAAGCCTCTTGTCTCTGCCTGCTGCCCCTTTTTGCTGGTCTCTTTTTGCCTCCTTACTATTCCATCTACGCATTGTTCTTGCATCATGTTTAATCTGGGGAATTCTTCTCGTGGTGCAAGAAGACTAGTCCTATTTCCTGCCTTCAAGGTATTGTGGTCGTGGTAGGCGGGTGCAGGGTGATGCTTCTACTTTGCACTTTCACGATTCCAGTCTCAGGGGACACTGTGTTGGATTCCATTCCACGGCCTTCAAGACAGAGTACGAGCCAGTGCTCCATTTTGCTTGACAGAGTGATACGCCTACCTTTCGAATCAGACAATATGGAGGCTATACAAGCACTAAGGGATGAAGTAGAGCGCTGCGTCAGGAAGTCACTTCATTAAAACAAGAGAACCAGCTCTTAAAAGATACCATTGCCCAAAGCATTGTTGCACCGCTTGCTTAAAGCACCATCGCCACTTCAGGGTCTGTGAAATACGATGGGATCCTTGTACCTCCCTGGCAGACAATGTGGCCTATGCCTCTCAGGTCCTCCAACAGTTACTGGACAACCATCTATTTGCCAAGGAGGAAACATGCGGCTTCCATCAAGAACAGATCACATTTCTGGGTCATCAGCTCCACTGGCATTGATATGGACCCAAACAAGATTAGGGCTATTGAGGAATGGTCTAGTCCTTAATACATCAAGGCAGCCCAATGGTTCTTGGGTTTTGCCAACTTTTATCGCCAGTTCATCGCAGACTTTGCCCAACAGACCTGTGACATCACTTGTCTTTTGCAAAAGGGTACAGCTTCCACTGCGATAAAAAGGCTGAACAGGCTTTTTAAAATATCAAAACTAAGTTTACGAAAGAACCAATCTTGATTTGATTTGATTTAGTATTTATTGAGCGCGCGTTCACCCGAAGACACCTTGGTGCTATAGACCAGCAAAGCAAAACCATCAGCTGACCTCAACTAAAAGAGAAGGGTATTTACGGCTCACTGAAAAGCTAAATGATTCCCCATAACCCACAGCCAACGAGGCATTGAGTTCCAGAGCTTGGCGGCCGCTTCAAAGAAAGCACGGCCACCAACATGAGAGCCGGAACTTAGGAACCGTGATAACAGCATTATACCGGGAGCAAAGTACACGGCTGGGGACATACAGCTGAAATTTCTGTTGCAGATACTCTGCCTCCAGTCCATAGAGCGCCCTGTGTACTAAGCAAAAGGATTTAAACTGCGCTCGTTTCTCAATTGGGAGCCAGTGAAGCTGGTGAAGAACAGGCGAAATGTGAGTAGAAAACAGGACTAGGGACACCACTTGCGCTGCTGAATTCTGGAGTACCTGAAGCCATCGTAGGAGATATAGTAGCTGATCTAGGTAGAGTAAGTTGTAGTAATCTTACAACATCCTAACAAAGATCAGCCATTTATCATCAAAGCAGATTCTTCTGCCAATGCTATTGGCTCAGTTTTGCTGCAATGGAATTCATCGAAAGGCAGGGAACATCCCTTAGCCTATTACTCACAACAATTGATGCCCAGTAAGGGTAATTACACCATCATAGGATAGGAGCTGCTGGCCATCAAGGACAGCTTCTCAGAATGGAGACATTGCCTACTGGGAGGTCGATTTCCTGTAGAAGTTTTCAGCAACCATAGAAACCTACACTATCTCCAATCTATGGCTTGTAACAACAGCAGACATGTTGGGCATTGTGTTTTATCACAGTTTGAGTTCATGATTGCACACCCCTGGAAGACAAAACACTTAAGCAGATGCCTTATCATATAATAGGGACACATGTGCTTCTGGTCCTATGGAACCAATGCAAATAATACCTGCTAAACAATTCATGATGGCAGTAGAGTCCTTTCTGGACACCGTGAAGTTGGCTCAAGCCTTGGATCGATACATGCCTACCTTAAGGGATTCCGTGCACTTCAGTATCCAAGAAGTACCTGTATTCTATCAGGGTAAGCTCTACCTACTGTTCCTATGGAGTCATCGCTGATTCCCTGGGGATCTACTCCCACATGGCCAGGGGACTGCAGCAGCTACCTGATCCTGACCCTTGGGGTGGTAATATGAGGGAAGATCATGTGGAGGAGGTGACTACTGGGACGAAGTGATGACTCCATTAGGAGAACCGCTGTATTCTCCCACCACTTTTGAAAAAAAACCTATGGCACCTTAACTTCTGATGGCACACTGTCATTCTAAGCAGAATACCATTCATGCCTCATATGCACGTAACACACATCCAACATCTGTCTCTGATGTTTTTGTTTCAAATATAAACCCTAAACAATATCACTGTAGAGGTCCCAGAAATCCTATGGACTCCAACTCCCATAACGCCTCAAGCACTGAGATGAGGAAGAGGAAGAAGGAGTTAATGTGGATTGAAGGAAACACAAAGCTAAACATGAAGACTAATTGTAATGATGTGTGAGTTTGCGGGAAATTTAAAAATGATGTCTGCATTTGGAGAGGAGGAACAGGAAAAGAAGGAAGCAAATCAAGGGAGAATTCAGAAGCACGGGGCCAAGCCATGATGCAGAAGGCAGGCATTTCCACCCTGCCGCTTGCAGGCACTACCTTCCAGTGTGGCACGAGGCAACAGAAGACACAGGAGGCACCTTGTGAGATCCATCGAGGAGCCAGCAGCAGAGCGCTGGATGCGCAGTCATGCCGAGAAGCTGCAGTTTTACCAGTGGGTGAACACAGAACTGGCAGGAGATCTGGGAGAGAGTGTCATACATCGCCCTTGGAAGTGTTGGAACAGATGGAGATACACTTAAACATGGACGTACAGAAGCCCACAGTAACGTTCTAGCCTTTTTCCAAGCTGGCCACTCTCTGTTTATCTACGAGGATCCGGGATACGATCCTTGCGTGATATCATCTATGGTTACTCAGAGCTGCTATGTGTTTCCTGTGACCCGCTTCGACATCCCAACGCTCCGTTCTTTCTTCCTTCCTCGCTGTTTGTTCCCCTCTTCGTTTGCTTCCTTCTTGCACTCAGGTGATTTCCGTTTACGCTATAAGGTATTGTGGTTTGTATCCTTTCCTATATTTTTCTTCTTACTTTAGTAGTTTTTCTTTGACTTCCTTGCTATCTGCACGCCTGTCAGTCTTAGGCTTTCTTTCTTTATACTTTACCTCTGGCTTCAGGTGCCAGTGTCTCTTACTGCTCTCCGACTCTCGCAGCGCAGCCTTCAGCTTCTGACCCCGTTGCACGGCGTCTGCGAGAGTTCGGATACATACCTTTCTTTGACACCATTGTACCGGCTCTCTCAATGCCTTTCCTAACGCTACTGGGGTAGCGCAGCGTCTGCAAGCGTTCGGCTTCTGCAGCTTCCGAATCGTATTCCTTTCGATGCTCGGAACTGCTTGTTTTCCTCTTTATTCATCTACTTATCACTGCCGGAATTTCTGTTTCCTTATTTGCTAGACATACTCTCGTACTCCTTACCTTTTCTTACCCTTCATCTTGCTGATTACGTATCTGTTCATAGCTGCCAGTCTTCTATCCGCTTGCAGAGAGGCCAGCAGATCCTCATACAATTCAAAACACCGGAAGAACCACAAGTACCACAATCACTGTCGTAATACCAGGACTCAGATTCACTTCTTACATAAAATCTTCCCTTGAAGTCAATACTTTGGTTTTTCGTCTGCAATCCACCTACCAGGGTTTTTTCAGCCAGGAGGCTTTTTCCCTGAGACTTTTGGGTCCTGCTCCCTGGGGTCCACCTGATCTGGGTTACATTAACAGTCAAGGTAGCCTCCGAAGGAGCGTGTCCTTATCTACATCAGAAAAAGGAGAAAAGACCTACAGAACAAAGGAAGACCCGAAGAAAGAAACACTCGGAGAGCCAGGATAGCTCAATAGAGGAGACAGGTGAGGAGGAGTGTGGGGAACTCATTCAGGAGTTTGACAGAGAGTCAGCAGTGCTAGACATGCCATTCCTGAGAGAAAGCTACACCGCAGCAGCATGCCACAGGTCAAGAACACTTCCAGAGACTGGTGAGTCTGCCCAGAGATATTGGGCATCCCGGGGCATACCGACAGGCATGTAAGCAATTACGAAACTGTTTTGAATACCAACCAAATCAACTACAAAGACAGAACGTGCACAAATCCTCATGCATGAGATATCACTATGGGGAAAGTTGGAACAAGTAGTACACTAAGCCAATTAATGAAGGAATACAACTGTGCCATATTAAAGACAGTATATTCAGAAACGAAGTCCTGGTGAAAGAAGCACATCAGGTAGTGAGCATAAGGGGGAAGATACCTGGCAGAGAAGCATTCCAGGGGATCAGCAATCCATTCTAAATATAAGGAAGAATAAAACATTGTAGCAAGATACCTGACAGGAGAGTATACCAGGGGATCTGATGAACCTACTAAAGGATTCCTGTCAGGGGAGTATACCAGTAGGTCATGCTTAAAGAACTGTTGTTTGAAAGAGATACATTTGCCATACTTAAGAAACTGTTGTTTGGAAAAGACACTTTTGCTATCCTTAAGGAACTGTTGTTTAAAATAGAAACTTTGCCATCCTTCTTGGACAATCCAGGGTAAGGTAACCACCTTCTGGATAAAAGGAGTTCACCTGGGAAAAGACTGTTTTTATTGGATGTATCTATTTGCTTTAATTTTTAATTGAATTGCTTTTTGCGATGCCTAAGTCAGAGACATTTGGCCTCATTACGAGTGTACCGCTCTGGTAACAACAGTGCCGATAAGCCTACCGGCACTGTTGTTACCAGACCGGCACACTCCGAGTTTGCTGGCGGGTGCCGTCCCGCCCACAAGCTCAGACCTGGTGGACGGGCGTACCAGCACCGGCCCACAGACTTTGACAGAAGCACCAGCACTGTTGTGCACAGTGCCAGTGCTTCCTCCTGCCAATTCCCATTAAGTCCCATGGGACTCAAATGGGAATGGGGAGTTACTTTTTCCGGTGCCTGACTTCCAGGACCACCGGGGCTGTAATTCCCAGGTAATACCCCAAAGCCAGGCGCCGCAAAAAACCACAACTCTGGCATCAGCCGTGCTGTTTTTAAAGGCCCGGCTACCGCCGGGGTCGTGCTGAGGCCCACTGCCTCACACCCTTAGTTCATTTTTAGTGTCAGTGTTAGATTAGTATGTTTTGGACACAAGGGCAGTTTATATCATTTATATGTTGAGGCACAGACTGATCTTTAGCTTTAGTTTCCTAGGTAGGGAAACTCTCTTTAGGATAGGCATAGGCAGGCCTTTATCCAACAATTTCATTTTAATACAGAGGTCTGACAATGAGAACATTACAACTTTGTGTCTGCCTCTCATTTCAGACCCCTCACACTATCCACCACCATCCTACAGGATATGATTGTACATGGTTTCCAAGACTCAACTCAAGCTGGTCATCGTGGACAAATCGGTACCTTGGAATTAATTTCTCATCAATTTTGATGGCCTAATATGAGATCATGTGTACTTTATATATGTCTACTTGCCCCACATGCACCATGCATAAAATGCCTCAACACAAACCTGTGGATCTGCTCCATTCGATTGAAATACCATCATATCCCTGGCATACCATTGCTATGGATTTTATTGTGGACCTACTCCTGTCTAACAAATACACGTGTATATTAGTGGTGGTGGACTGCTTCAGTAAGCATGCTCATTTTATTCCATTTGCTGAGCTTCCTATTGCTTGCAAAACAGCAACAACCCTTTTCCATGAAATGTATCACCTCTGTAGCCTGCCTGGAAAGGTCATAACTGATTGTGGACAACAATTCATCTCCCGTTTTCAGTCAGCGTTGTGCCAGGCCCTAGTCATAGGGAAGGTTCTCAGTCCGGGGTACCACCTGAAAACCAATGGACAGCCAGAGAGCACCAACCAAACCCTGGAGGCCTATTTATGCTTCTACACTGGTTCGGTATAATCGAATTGGGCTGACTATCTAGACACCACAGAGGTGACATATAATAACGCCAAACATATGGCCATTCAATGTAGTCCATTCATTTGTACCTTTGGGAGTCATCCTAAAACCATGCCCCTGCCTTCGATTGCTGCTACTTCCATGCCAATGGTCGACGACCTCAGCAGAAAATTACGTGACACTCATAAACCTGTTTAATCCATCTTGGTAAAGAACAAAGCCATGTAGGAACACCATGCTAATCGGAAGAGACCCCCAGCACCATCTTACCTTGTTGTTGACAGAGTGTGACTCAGCACCTAGGATCTGCCTTTCTGCAACTGTTCCTGTAAATTCACTCCTCGTTCTGTGGGACCGTTCAGTATAGTGAGGAAATTATCATCAGTGGCTTTTCGTCTTCTCCTGCCCTCTACTTGGCATATACACCCAGTGTTCCATGTCTCCTTGTTCAAATCATGTTGTCCTGATGTTTTACATCATCTCAATATGCGCCGGGATCTGGTCTATGTTGATGGGGAGACCGAATAAGAGGTGGAAACTGTATGTGATGCACAGTTTGCGGTCATCTCCAATACTTGGTTCATTGGAACGGCCGTGCACCTTGTGATTGCACATGGGATCCTGCTTCTCAAGTATTTGTTCCTCATTTTGTTTGATGCTGCTATCAAAACTTTCCTTGGAAAGCGGGTGCCCCGGTAGTCCCTGGGAGGGGGCAGAGTGTTACACTGCAACGTATATCCCAGGTCCTCAGTCAGGGCCTGGGTGCCTGTCACCTCTACCCCCGGTGGCGCATGAATCGGAAGTGTGTGCGGCATCATGCCTCTTAATTGTGGGCCTGCAGTTTTCCCCCCTCTGGGAAGTATGTGGCATGTCCCTTTGGTTCTGCGTCGCAGCTGGGGGGGATATCAGGCTGGGATGTTGTGTTCGGCTGAGCGTTGCCATGCTGAAAAGAGAATCCGGAGCAATGACATCATCACGCGACTCAACGGTACCGGTTGCCAGGCAGCCACAGATAAACAGCCTTGTTTCTATATCCAGTCTTCAAAGGAGGAAGTAACATTCACTCGGTGCATCTCAACAGTTCTGTTGTCCCGCTCCTGCTTCTTGTTCTTCTTTTCTCCATTCATCCCTCCTGGGTGCTTCCTTGCTTTCTTCCGGCTGCTCTCCTCTTGTGACCTTTTTTCACTATTACCTGCTTCACTCTGTTCTCGAGCCTCTTATCTCTGCTTGATTGCTGCCCCTTTTGTCTCTCTTTGACTCCTTACTATTCGCTCTGGATACCCCAGTCCACTGCTATGCATTGTTCTTGTGTCACATTAAATCTGGGGAATCCCTCTTGTGGTGCAACAAGACTAGTCCTGTTTCCTGCCTCTGAGGTATTGTGCTCTTGGTAGGCGGGTACAGGGCGGTGCTTCTGCACTTTCATGATTCCAGTCCCAGGGGACACAGTGGCAGATTCAGTTCAATGGCCTTCAACATCAGGTACGTGACAGCTCTCCATCTTTTTTGACATAATACATCAAAACAAGAAGTCTTCATGGATAGTTGCATATTGTAAACAGTATGTAAACAGTATGTACAAGACAATTACGTATAGGGGCGTGGTAGGGGAGCAGGGTGCCTTCTCCCTGCCACGCCCCACTGGGAGCGATAACAGGATACCAGAAACCCCTCATCCTATACCATCTGCCTCCTGATTCTGCATCCCTGTTTCTCTCTCCTGTATGCAAGCACTCCCCCACACCCTCAACTCAAAATGTGCAGCAACAATGCAACAAAAAATAAAATGTTGTGCTCCAAAGTTTGTAAGAAACAAAATGTCCTATTTTTGTCTTCAATATTTTTGAGGGTGGGATTTGTCTTTCACAACAAGATGGCGGGACCACACACAGCTACACCGTGGCTTGCTGTGAGTACAGTGCTCAGGAGATGGAATAAGGACGGGGAACCCCATTGCTCAGACCTGGAAGAGGAGGAGGCATCATCCTCAATTCTCACCAGCCAGGCCTAAATAAATGGTGGGGGTGGGTGGGGGTGGATGGGTGTGGTTTTAAATGCAAATGGTGTTCAGGGAGAGCTGATGGAAGATTACTGTGGGGTCAAAGGTGAAGGAGGGGTGGATGGAATAGAAAGGTGAGCAGATGGGATGGGAAGAGAAGATAAGTAGATTGATGATGCTGCACTATTCATCTTGCTTATATTTTACTCTCTACTGGTTTTATAGCTAAATTATAGCACTATGTTGAAAAAAACATAAGCCTGTTCCTAGGGCATAATTCATTGTGATTGACCTTTGAGGCTCTTGTTCAGTGGCCTGCAGTATGCAGTTTTTATTTTTTTATGTTTTGGCAATCGTTTTCCTTATGGAGAAGTGGGTATTGGGTGGAAGCTGAAGAGAGTTGCAAATGGAAGGTCAAAGATGTAAGGAGGCTAATAAAAGGAAAGAAAGGATCAGATATAAGAGGAAAGAAATATACTTTGTAAGGGGTGTACTGGAGAGCATGTGATTTTGGAAGAGATAAGATGGAAGAGGAGAGCAGATTTCCCATTTGACCAAATTTAAGTGATCCTTTGTCAGCAAAACCGCTGTCTCCATCTAGAGCAACCCCCTTAAACACACAACTCTAATAATAGAAAAAGACCACTTTAAAAACAGGGAACATTTATAGAACTCGTGACAGTCATTAATGTCTCCCACCCTAAACTCCAGCCCCATTCCCCAAAAACACAGGGCCATCTGTGTGTCTTGCCCATGAAGCCCTTTGCCGTGAATCTGACAAAGGGTGCAATCCTAACAAGCAACCGGATTAGACATTCAAGTAGTCTTAGGTGCAAGTGTTCTCACTCCTGATCCAAACAACCTGGATTTGAAACCGGGCTTCTGCACCTTTTAAAGCAGTCTAACAGATTAAAGCAATTGGAGGGTGCAGATGGTTTTCTGTATCTGGGAAGATGTTTCAATGCCAGCACTTTGTTTAGGCTACTCCTAGACCCAAACCTAATTGAAATTGGGTCCCCCTGATCAAAAGCCTGTCAGATTCAAATGAAAATTCCAGGAGCCAGACCTTACCCTACCACTGCCACTCATGTTCCTTCTGCATCTAACAACTCTTTTCACCACACACTTCTGTTCCTTCTGCACCCTCTAACTCATGTTCCATCAACATCTCATAGTTTTGTTCACCATCTCACTCCTATTCCTTCTGCATGTCAGAGCCCCGTTCACCCTCTGCTTGCTATTCTTTCTGCTGCTTGTTTCACCTTGCACACTTGGTCCTTCTGCTCCTCACTGACCCTTTAACCCTCTCTTCCATGTGTTCTCTACTTCCTCCTGCTGCTTTGGCCACCCTTCTGTGCAACCCACAGGTAAACTACAATAACCAGCCATGAAGTAGGTTACATCCTATATTGCAGCAGATTAAAGGTCATACTTTGCGTTTAATCATTTGTCAAAAGTTCAAAATCACTTTTCTCTTCTTTTCCTTCTACTTCACATTACTCCATATGCCCTCTCACATCTGTCCCTTCTACTTCATATTACTCCATATGCCTTCTCACACCTGTTCCTTCTACTTCATATCACTCCTTATTCCCTCTCACATATGCCCCTTCTACTTCATATCACTCCCTATTCCCTCTCACATATGTCCCTTCTACTTCATATCACTCCTTATTCCCTCTCACATCTGTCCCTTCTACTTCATATTACTCCATATACCCTCTTACATCTGTCCCTTCTACTTCATATTACTCCATATACCCTCTCGCATCTGTCCCTTCTACTTCATATCACTCTTATTCTCTCGCACATCTCTTCCTTCTACTTCATATTACTCTTATTCTCTCGCACATCTGTTCCTTCTACTTCAAATTACTTCACACACCCTCTCACATCTGTCCCTTCTACTTCATATCACTCCATATACCCTTGCATATCTGTTCATTCTGCTTCATAGTACTCCCTATACCCTCTCACATCTGTCCCTTCTACTTCATATTGTTCCAAACATTCTCTACATCTGTCCAATGGACTGCACATTGCAGCTTTCACTTTAGCACTGGGGTGGAGGCGCAGGGGGAGTGCATGGCTTCCTGCGCGCAGTGAGCGGGGGCCAAGCTGCAGCTTTCGCAGACAGGCTGTTTCATTGGGGCTTTGGTCATTTCTATCTAAAAAGGAGTCGCAAAGCTTTCAAAATGGCGTTTATAGCACGCTACAGTATAAGCCGATTGGCCCTGTGTGTCGGTCAGCAGCCACCCTGCCACCCGAGCACAGGTGCATGGGGGGCTGCTGACGAGCCACGAACCTCACAGGGGTGGGACATGTCGGGGAAGGGGTCCCGTAGACCTGTCCTCCCATACATTTCCCCCTTTTGTTACTTATGTAACGAATACTGTAACTCTCCTAACCTCTGGCGCTCTTTCTCATTTGCAACAGCCTCATCCCATGCTGGTGTGCCTTTTATCGGCATCCAAGCTCTGCATACTCCTCGGAGGCTCTCCCCCCTCCTAGCATATTCATATGGTGTGCAGGTCATATATATACATCCCCCATCTCCTTCCAAGTCCACCCATACCTCTCTATACCACTCCCGTTCTTGGGGCTCCTTTATTGTGGTGTGATATAACCTACCTACTATGTCTCCATCGTAATATAATGGCACCATTCTATACTTTGGCTCTGGGTCTTCCCCCGTTTGTACTTGAGCTTCTTGCATGACCTGTGCCACAACTCTAGTGTTTCCCATTGTCACCATCATCATTACGCCATTTGGCACTGCATTTGCTCAACATCGGAGACCCAGCTGGCACACGCAAAAAATCAAAAGTAAAAATACCAAAGTAGGCATCAGCATCTTCACCGTCAGTCCTAGCCATGATGGTACCCAGGAGAAAAGGTTGTCGAACCAGGTGCTGGCGTCTGCTCCACCTTCGTTTTTCATTCGTTCCCCCAGGTTGTGCACTGCTGCGATAACATGTGATAGTGCACCGTTGTCTGTGTCTTCAGAAGGCACGAATGCCGCCGTCCATCGCCGTTAACAGGTCTAGGACATACCTGTTCTGCATGGTCATTAATCGCAGGGCTCTTAGCTCCACCTTGATAAGGGAGGTGAAGAATGTTTCTGCAGAGTTGAACAGCCGGTACTTGTTTGGAATCTGTGCCAACAGTTCTGAGGAGGCTTTGGAGATGTAGTTGGATGATCTCCGCCGTCTTGATAACTCATCTTGCACATTGCCTAGGGACAGGGCATACAATCGCGGTTCTTCTGTTGGCCGTGTGTTTTGTTCACGATGGGCACCTGGCACTCCTTTTCCTCCATTAATATGGCTCTCCGGAATCACCATCAAGGCTGAATGCAAAGTTGCCAAGGAACATGTGCTCCTCCATGATTGTGGGAGGTGCAAGTACGCCTGTTTTCCGCAGACCCAGTAAGTGTCCATAAGTGCTGCTGTTCCTTTCTTCATGTCTGGGATAATGAGTGTCCGGTTACAGTTCTTATTTACACCCATGATATTTTTCCCTTCGCCATTGAAACACAGATCATATGATATTTCTTTCTGCAATTTGAACGGTTTTTCTAATGCTCTTACCCAGGTCAGTTTGGTGATGTGCTCTTTCCAGACTGGTGTGCAGGTTTTCTCGATCCACTGTAGCTTTTCTGCCATCAATCCTCGTAGTGCTTCAGCCTTGCACGATATTACCTCATCTTTCAATTTATTGTCCAAAAATAATGTCCCTTTAATCACGAAAAAAGGTTCTTTCAAACATATTACTCCTTTGTTCTCGAGTAGCAGGTTGTATTCATTTTGCAACATTTCAAAAGATACTTCGTGTGCCTGGAAGGTGTTCTTAATCCTGCACAGAGTGAGATTAAGGAGACACTGGGCATCTGCAAGAGGCAATTCTTTAGGCAGCAGGACTTTAGGTGTACCTGAGGCGGGGTGGATCAGGGAAAAGACATAACAACTTTCGTTGGTTGTCTGTTTTGCAGTGGAGCTCATGTCTGCATACCATTTATTTGATTGATGTGGGTGTCAAGGGTCTTCTATTGTGTCTAGGCCCAGGCCAGAATATTCGTCATATTTTCGCCTCCCCGCCTCCCTCCTTCTCCTACTGCTTGTAAGGTAACCTTTTGCTTCTCGTGCTGCTTGTGACATCGTTCCCACTTTCCCCACGACCCCCTTTTCCCATTCATCATATAGAGCCAAAAACCTCTCTGCCGTTTCTTCATTCTCTTCCTTCCTGCCTGCAGGTGGTCTAGTTTCTGCAGTTGGGGTAACTTATGGTGAGGGCATTGTGGCAGTAGTGTCATACAACCATGATATGACAGAAGGGTTGCGATCATTTAAACCATAAACATTATATTCCGAGACATTTGAGGGCGGAGCTGGACTTCTACTCGGGCTGTTGTTGGTATCATTTAGGGGCTGTGCATGGGTAGGGACTGTACCATAGCCCCATACAAGATGGAATCTGTCCCATATTAAATAGTCCCCTTCCTTAACCATCCTGGTTCCATTCCCCATGTTAGTTCCATTTCTTCCCCCCTCATTCATCTCAGTAGAGATGAATGAAACAAACCAATAAGTGACAAGACCAAAAATCATGTCAAAAAATAAAACAGCGCATACAAACAGGCCACATTCATACGAATATCTGCGTAAGTCAAATGCATTATTTACATTTCTAACTGCCCTAATATTATTCGTTGTGGGCTGCCTGTCCGTTGCCATGGTTACTCCTATATGTTAAGTCATAAAAGTGCATTAAGCATACTCAAACAGTTATATTCATCATTTTACTATTTACTGATGGAGAGATAGAGAGAGATAGAAGAAGAGAAAGAGATAGAGAAAGAGAAAGAAAGAGAAAGAGAAAGAGAGAAAGGTCACATTTGCATTTCAATCATATGTACATTTTTCTCTTTTTTATAGAAATATTTTGCATCAATATATTTTCTTATTGTCATTCATTACTCTGCACCCATGTATGACACAAATCTTGCTTTTGTTCTTTTTTCTTTCAACCTAGTGTCACACGTCTTCTGTGCTTTGCACTTCTTCCTCTTGTTCCTCTCTTACACTGTCATAGGCTTTTCGTACGTCGGTCAAATGTATCTAATACCTCAGGCCCTTATCCTTTACAGCTGCCGGTGTACAGTACACCACCTCATATGGGCCATGAAATCTTGGAGCATTCCAACTATGCACGAAGTTCCGCACATATATCATCGCACCTGGCATTAACTGACCTTGTGGATTCTCATCAACAAATTTAACTGCCTCATTCCCTTCTTCCCGTGTGAATGGCGGTGCAAGCTGTCTTGATATCATGCGGGATGCTCTAGTGAGTTTTGTTAGATAGTCATTAAATTCTTCACCTAATATGGTGGTGCTTTCATGTGCATCTTAATGTCTGCGGAGTGGGGAGTGTGCTGTGTGCATGCGTCTTTCAGTCACAATCTCATGCGGTGACAGATGGTGGTCCTTGCTGGGCTGATTCCTCAGCTCGAACAAGGCCAGAGGCAGACAATGCACCCAGTTCTTTTTAAGGAAGAAACACAGTTTTGACAATCTTCCCTTCAGGAGGACGTTGATCTTCTCAACCATGCCATTGCTTTGCGGATGATAAATCGAGCACAGTTTATGCAGAGCTGTGACTTCTTTGAAAAGCTCAGTAACAAAATGTGTGCCATTGTCCGAGCGGATCACGTCGCAAATTCCCCAGCGTGGGAATACTTCCCTTATTAAGAACTTTGCAGCGCATTTGGCATCTGGCCGTGCACACGGCCCTGCTTCAACCCATTTTGAAAATGGACAAACTACCACTATCATGTACCGTGCGCCATTATACCTTTCTCCCATATCTGCATAATCAATATGCAGTTCTATGAAGGGCCCTATGGGTTTGGGTATTGTTCCTCGCAGTGTCCTTAGGGTTATTCCTGAGTTCTATATTTGACATGTTTTACATTCCATTGCCAACTTTGAGATATGTTCCTGTAGCCCTGGCACAAACCAGTCCTCCTGTATCTCTGCTGCGATATGTTGTTTTGCATTGTGTGCTGGGAAGTGTAGTTGCTGGAATGCTATTTCTAAGAGTTTGAGTGGCATGACCACTTTCCCTGTGTTATTTTGATGCCACAAAACATCTGTTGCCGACTGGCTACATCCTCTCTTTTCCCACAGCCCCTTCTCTTCTTCACTTGCACCTTCTTGTAACTCTAGTATTTGTGACACAGGCATAGTGTTGTAACCATATGGGAGCTCTTCCTCTATTTGTTTGTGCATTAAGTACTCACCTGTCTGTTCTTTCTCTAAATAAGAGGCTTCCTTGGCTGCAGCGGTCCCCAAAGAGATGACATCTGTGTTGGTAGTATGGGCTTGGCACTTCACTATGGCTAACATGGTGGGCTCTTTCAATGCCTCTATGAGTTATTTTAGGAGCTCTGCATGTTGAACTGGTGACCCACCTGCTCTGTGGAACCCTCTCTGTCCCCACCTTGCTAATCCGCTGTGTACGGTAGTGGTCATATAGGCTGAGTCTGTGTAGATGGTGACTGCGCACCCTTTCGCTGCATGTAATGCTTCGATGCATGCTATGAGTTCTGCGGCTTGAGCTGAGTAATGGGCTGGCAGGCGATGCTGTACTATCACTTCGTACTCACCTTCTTCCATCCTCACAACTGCCACCCCCACATGTTTTTCCCCCGTGTCTGGGTTTATTGATGCTGACCCATCTATGAAGAAAACTTCTCCTTCTTTTAGTGCATTTTCGCTTACAACAGTACTTTCTCCTTCCTCCCCCTTGAAAGTAGCACAGTCGTGAGCCTGCATGTCTTCTAATGTACATGGTTCTGTAATGAATCTTGCTGGATTTACTGTTTTACATGGAAATACTTGGATGTTTGCGCTGGATATTATTATTTTTTAGGCAGTTGCTCTTTATGTTGTCAGTGTGCTTTTTGATCGTTCCAATATAGCAAACAGGGAGTGTTCCACAAACAGTGTCACAGAGCATCCCATCACTATTGTTGCACTTTTTTCAATGGCGAACGCTGCGGCTGCGAGAGATTGCTCGCAAGCGAAGTGTGCTTGCATTACTGGGTCCAGTGTGCCACTGTAGTATGCTAGAGGCTTGTGCCCTAAGGATGTTTTTGTGTCAGTACTGCAGTCATGAGGATCCCCTTGCAGTGGGAGAACAGGTAGAACTCATGTTCATAATCTGGGTTCGCGAGCACGAGTGCACTCGAGATCAACTCTTTCAGTGACGTGAATGTGTCACCCAATTCTGTGGACCATTGTATTTCTGGGTTTTCTCGTTGGGCCTCCTTGAGTGCCTGTAATAACGGTCTTGTGTATGCTGCATAATCTAGTATCCATGCTCGGCAGTAGTTACACATGCCAAGAAATGTTTGCATTTCCTTCACTGTGTTTGGCCTCCTTACAGCTTTGATAGCAGCTACTCTGTCTGGTATTATTTTCTTAGCATCCTGTGAGATTAGTTGTCCAAAATACAACACCTCTCATTGGCAGTACTGCCTCTGTTGACCTTTTAGCCTTTGTGGGCCAACAATGTCAAGAGAGCAATAGAGTCTTTTCTGCATTCTTCCTCGTTTTTTGCGCAGATGAGGAGATCATCTACATATTGAATAATTGTGCTCTCTGCTGTCATATTCCCTAGATCTTCATGGAGGATGCGATTAAATATGCTGGGGCTCTCACAATATCCCTGAGGCAACCTGCAATGCTCATATCTCTTTCCCCCCAAAGTAAATGCTGTCAGATATCTGCACTCTTCTGCTAGTGGGATGGAGAAGAAGGCATTTTTCAAATCCACTACTGTGAAATGTGATGCATTCTTTGGAATGCTGCACAGTATGGATGCCGGGTTAGGGACCAAAGGGAATTCTATTTGGATGACGTCATTTAGTGGGCGTAGGTCTTGGATCATCCTCCATGCCCCACCTTTTGCTTTTTTGTTTGGGTAAATGCAAGTGTTGCATGGTGAATTTGAGCGTACTATTATTCCTTGGGTTAGTAATGCACTGATTGTTTCTTTTATCCATTCCTCTGCTTCTCGGGACAGGGGGTACTGTTTTACCCTTGGCAAAATTGCTCCAGGTTTAAGTTTTATTTTCACTGGTGTTATGCCATGCAATCATCCCACATCATGAGGACCTGTGGTTCACAAATTACGGGGTACTGATTCCATGTCATCATCAAAAAAGGAAGGAGGTGCTCCTACCACTGCCATTAGTTGTACTGGCACTTGTCCTTCCTGTATCATGATGTCACAAGGTATGGCTATCTCCATTATTATCTCATCGTCTGAGTCTGAGAAAAGATCAGATAGATCTCGTAATGCAATGTTGGCATTGATGCACAGTACCGTGCGCCACTCACAGCCATCTATGTCCATCTATGTCCATTGCAATGACGGCTATTCTTTTGGCTGAAATCTGAACTGCATGCAGATCTAAGGACATCACTGTCCCGGGCACATTCTTAGGGCGGGCTATTGGTCGGAAGATGAACTCTGCGGGTACTCACCAATCTAGATTTTTCAATTCTGGGACCACCCGTGCCAATGTTTTCAGCCCTTGAATGAATACATCAGGGTCTACCGGTATGCCGCGCACTTCTGGTGCTGTTGCTCATGCATGCACCACCAGCATTACGTGCATGGGACATATCCTAGGAGTTGAACAAACTATCCCTCTCTCTGTAAAAGAGATAGTCATATTAAGTTTACTGAGGAGGTCCCTTCCCAGTAAGTTAATTGGGGACTGTTCGTAGTACAATAGGGGTGCTCTAATGATTTTACCGCCCACGGTGACATCTAAATCTTCTGTGTACTTTGACAACAGCCCCAGAGAACCCCTGCGTCTCAAATTTATGATTAGATAGCAGAAACCGGCCTTCACATAAACATGGTTTTTCGGCTCCCCGAGTCCACCATAAATATGAACTGCTTGTTCCCTATCTGCGCCCCTATCAATGGTTCCTTTGCTGCATTGTAGTTCGTAGATAGTACAGGACACGCAAGTGCTCCCTGTGGCCTGTCCTAAGCTGGATGTCTCGTGTTTCCCCCTTGACCAAAGACATTACCCGATACCACTGCCACTCCACCGCGTGGCAAAAGGGTTGTTCTGTGTGTATTGCATGTGCTCACGGCATTGTGGATGTTGTTGTACATTGTGAGGTGGTTATCTTCGTTGGTCTACATACCCTTGCTCTGATTGCCCTTGTGCCCCTCCCATTGGTAATCCGTATGGGCTTCCCAGGTGTGGGTGTCCATAGGGTTGGTCATCTTGGTACACATTCGTTGGTCGATTTCTGCATTCTCGTGAGAAATGTCCCCACCTACCGCAATTCCAGAAGTTTTCTTCTCCCCCTCTAGGACCTTGCCCTCCAAACCCGCCATTTCCCCCATACCCTTGACCATCCCCTCTGCGTCCTCTGTACCCACCTTGTCCTCCGGGGGGGCCCACACTTGCCACTGCGGTCCTCCGTACTGCTCCTGCCCGTTCCACTGTGGCTGCCCATTGCCTGACGAATTTGCTGCCATCTTCCCCTGTATCGCTACCAGTCCCTTCACCAGTTTCGTTTGTACTAACTTTGCCTCATCTGCCAACCTCTTTTGAAAGATTTCTTTCTCCCTTTCCTTTATTCATTTGCAGTGGTGCACTATTATGCTTTGTATTTCTGGCCACCCTTTCGCCTCAATCCCTGCTATTTTGTTGAGTGCTTTCTTTACCTCTTTTGGGAGCCCTCTCTTTATTATAAAGTAAAATAGGGATGTTGAAAGGTACCAGGGCGTACCCGTCTCGGCTCTCCACATCGCCTGCACCCGAAAAATGAAATCCATAGCATCCTCCCCATCATTCATTGTGCACTGCATCACTGACTGTAAGTCTGGTGTGTCTGGAAATGCTTCCCTCAGTGCATCCCATACTCTTGCATGCACTGTGTTAAAAGATGCTCCATCATGGCGATCACAATCCAATGTTACTCCCGGGAAACCAGCTTTTGCCCACACACTATCTGCCTGATCACCTACTGCCGACACCATTAAGCTTTTAACATCACCTACCACCAATGGCACTCCTGCGGTATGTTTCTCAAATGCATATATCCACTTACTTGCCCCTCCTGATAGCGGGGGGCAAGGATTTTAACAAATTGGCTTCGTCCACCTGGGCCCAGGGTACGTAATTTGGCCTCGCACCCCCCCTATGTATCAATGGGAGTTGTAGTTTGCTCTTTGTCATTTTGCCTGTACTCACCTTCACTCCTTTCTCCCCTAAGGTGGCCATTCTTCCCATTCTATTCCTTAATCTCCCCGTCCACTCCTCTTCCATTGTTCTTCCCAGGGGCGTCTCGTCTCCTCTACCTGATCTCCCTCCCGCCACCACACCTAGCCTTCCACTTTCCTGTTCTTCATCCTCAATATCGCACCACAGCTCTTCCATCCCCCCAATAGCCATTCCCTCCTCACCTGTGTTGTCTTCCAAATCCTGTGGCCCCAGTTCTATTATTCGAGTTGGTTCTTCCTGAATTCTAAATAGTATTTCCCCTTTCTTCCATCCCTCTTCAGATGAATTGTTGAGTGCCCGTGCCCTAGGTGTTTGCTCTGTTCTTGTAACACTGATTACACTCTGTTCACATATGTCTCTTATTCTAGTCAGTTCATCTCTGGCCATTGAGAGTCTGGGTCTTCTGTTAACTTTTCAATATCTACTGTTGGGGTGCTTACCTGTCCACGCTGTCCGGGGCACTCATATGGTGGCGGGGCAGTTGGTCGTGGGGTGGCTGTGGGGGCTGCGGTGGGCACATATGTGGGATCACTATATCCTTCTGCTGGCACTGGTTTGTTTAGGAGGGGGTACAATCGTGTTACCTCTATCAATCCTTATTTTCCTGTCTCCTCCCTTCCATTTTCATGTGTGGTTAGGGGAGTGTCAGTGGTAGTGGGCTGATCAGGTACTGTCTCTTTCTTTTTGATTGGAGGCACTTCTTCAAATAGCCTCCACAAATCTAATATCTCTCTTCTATTATGAAATTGTTTTCCTTTGTATTTTATGAATATACACGTGGCTACCATATCCAAGATACTTTTATCAAATGATCCCCCTTGTGGCCATACTTGGGGTAGTCCCTCTCCTTTTAATTCCGCGACCCACTGGTCATGGTACTTGTTTATGCGTTCTGCATAACCAGGCAGATTTTTGCAAATGTGGGCCTGGGGTGTTTCTGCCCCCATACTGTATGTTCGTTAATCACCTCCCCGTGTTAATTGTAACTCTCACCGTGACTCATGTACATGTGTCTCTTATTTCTAACAATTTTTGTTTGGATTTTTTTTTTACCTTTTTCACAAAGTTACTATCCTAGAAGCTCACCATGTCACACTTACAATGACCATATCACAGAACCGTTTAACATCTCTAATTTAACATCACTGCTTGTGCAATACAATTTTCTAAAACATTACGCGCTTAACATGTGCAACATGGAATCGACATTTAACAAACTTTTAACAAACAACACATAACAATTACCCCCCTCCCTTTTTTCTTGATGTGCACTTATCTCCCCAACAAGGCCTCTTAACCTTTACCTACTACTTGTCCCTTCACCCTTACGAGTTATGACACTTTCTCTAGTATTGAGATACCTAGAATGAAAAAGAAAAGAAAAGCAGTTTCTAATGTATACACCGTGTCTCCCTATTCTTAGACACTTTTATTTTATTCTCCACAATTCAACTTATTCCCAGCACTAGTCGAGATAGCACTATGCAGCGCCGCCTTCTACCCCCTTACAGAGCTAGGTTCCCGTCTTTATGTTCCCTTATTTCACCTTATTGGCCTAATGGCCATATGCAGAGAAAGAAAATAGGATTAATAGATGAAATAACCCGTTAACTGACCTTGTTTAATCTGACTCCCTCCCCTCCACCTTTTATAATCACTCGCACTTAATACTCACGTGCCCGTCTTGATTCGAGATTCTCCGGACTGGTTCCGTCCAGGCGGCGCTGCCTCAC
Organism: Ambystoma mexicanum; assembly: GCF_040938575.1. Lineage (NCBI taxonomy): Eukaryota > Metazoa > Chordata > Amphibia > Caudata > Ambystomatidae > Ambystoma > Ambystoma mexicanum. The sequence goes on from NC_090921.1 coordinate 657,568,589, forward strand.
ACTCAATGGCCAACCCTGGCTCCGGCGAGTGGTACTAAGGTTTTTTTTCGAGCGGGACCCGTACCCTTTGGTTTCCTGCATGTGCATGTCTAAGCGTACCAGTTGCCGTAGGCGGTCAGCTCTCTGCCGCCCGGAATTTCTCGTGCCAGAGGGGACGATGAAAGATGAAAGACGATGAAACAATCTACCACGCCTTCGGGGTCACCACTGAAAGCAAGCGTCCCCAAAAGGCATTACCCTCCCCGCAATGAGAGGCAATAAAGGACACACCCCAGGAGGGAATGCGACCAAGACCAAGTGCGGGTGAATGTAAAGGGTTTTTATCTTAATCAAAGTAGGGCATGCAAAGGACTCTGCAAGCTCCGAGAGCGCTCTGTCTGACAATAGCAAAGACAGTCATATTTATTACAAAATCACGTCACAAATCCTACATGCTATAGGGGGCATATAGTCTCAGGGATTGGGTGGCGTCGACTATGCTATAAGGGATGCAGTGATGAGCCGCTACTGGATTGGCGGATATCCGCGTGGTGTCAACGTGGGGTGGATGGGTCAGCTGGGCTCGTCGGGGTGGACCTGCCAGGCCAGGCGCGGTCAGTGTCGTTGATTGATGGCTGCACTAACATTCTGCCCTTGTGGCCACACACACACAAACACTCATCCTTTAAACGATTCCAGTTGTCCTGTAAATCCTAAAATATGTTACTCTAAGAAATAATAGGAGACCGGAGAAACAACATGCAATGTGAAGCTTCACCAATACATCAGTGCACTGTTACTTTTGCCCTGTTGACCGGGTGTCATAAGCCTGGGTGTCTGGTCTGAGGGCACAAGGTGAGCTGCCTTGTCGTTCTGTCCTGTTAGATGTGGTGAGGAATTACTTTATGATATGTTAGTCCAGGGTTGAATATCTATTCTCCAAGGCCCATTAACTTGGGGTGAGCTGGAGTACTACTGGATCAGCGAGGGTGCACCTCTGGCCCCTTGAGGCGGTGGGGTTTAGGACCAGGTTGTAAATAATTCATTTGGCCGACCATGGAGGCCTCGGACATGGGGGAGGTGAATACTTGAAGCGGGTCCAGCAGAATGAGGGGAGGTGAGGCTGGGCTGCCCGCGCACCAGCAAGCCCTGGCGGGGCTTGGCGGGAGGAGGGGGAGATGGCCTTGTGGCTATGCACAATTCTCTGTCCCTGGGATGCACACTATACCATACGAGGGGACAGTTAATAAAATTAGTAATATTAGGATGAGTACACATTTCTAGTGCTTAAACATTCATGTACTACTTCATATGCGACTTAGAGAGTCTGGCAGTGTCACATATATCACATAACAGTTGAATACATGTTAGTAATTACATAAGGGATATGGATAACACATGAGGTAGCATCAGGTTGGGTTATGTACTCAGGAGCATAGAAGCAATACGTTCATATGTGATTGTACATTTGCATTCTTGTTCATAACACTTAAATGTGTCCCACTGTATGACGCACAAGTACTCTCAGTAATGCTTTTTCGCCTTCCTTTGTACATTAGCAGCAGTCGTTAGTTCAGCACTAGCTGGGCTCTATCAAGCCCTTTCATTGAGTTTTCAAGGCACATAGTGGCTTACACGGGCTGCGGTCATTCTCGCGTTATCAGTACTATAAGCTTTTATCCCTTAACCAACACCCGTGTTATACTTTACACAACAACTCTGTGAATCGTTAGGCTTTGGTATGCGGTTAATACTTCATTTGGGGGAAGTAGGCAGGGGTTCATATAGGGAGGGTATTGACGCCATATATTTTAAATGTTAGGGGTTAGATGCCGGGTCGAGGCCTGTTCAATTGGATTGGTTCTTGTTATTTTCCAGACTTGAAACGCGAGTCAGGTCACTTCGGGGACAGTGATGTACTGCGGAAGGTAACTGATACAGTGTTAGTTCTGATATTTGTTTGTGTCTAGTTGCTCGTGAGAACGGGCCTCCAGCGGATCTGCCATGGGGTGGAGGCGGAGGGGGAGTGCGTGGCTCCCTGCGTGCAGTGAGCGGGGACCAAGCTGCAGCTTTCGCAGACAGGCTGTTTCATTGGGGCTTTGGTCGTTTCTATCTAAAATGGAGTCCCGAAGCTTTCAAAATGGCATTTACAGCACGCTACAGTATAAGCCGATTGGCCCTGTGTGTCGGTCAGCAGCCACCCTGGGACCCGAGCACAGGTGCATGGGGGGCTGCTGACGAGCCACGAACCTCACGGGGGTGGGACATGTCGGGGAGGGGGTCCTATAGTCCTGTCCTCCCATACAGTTTTAACCCGCATTGTTCCTTTGATCTTCTGAACCCTGTTCCCTCTTTTATTTACAACTTCATTTACACTCCCATATTTTCCTTCAACTCCTCTGTGGTCATTTCAACACATTCCATGGGCTTGTAATTCTCATTGATTATTTCACCCTGTCACACCTGATACTTTTATAATGTATCAACCTTCCAAACAATTAAATAAAGGGAGAAAGAGTGTGTTCGCTAGCATGCATGTGTTTGTGTGTATAGATGTGTATTTGAAAGTGGCTTCTTGTCAATACATGAAAAGGAGCAGCACAGAAAAATTGCAGAAACATATAATAAAACACTGTATGGTTTCCTTGTCATGCAGTTATTGACACATCCTCACATGTGTGACCATGCACCCTCATTCGATTACTCAAATACTCATTTCCAGTTTCTAAATACACTTTTTATTTTGAGGCTTCCATTATTCTTGGCAGCAAGGGGCCTAACTAAAAGATCTCAGTTGGTTAAACCTGCATTGATTTATTTTTAAATTTGTTTATTGGTATTTTGTTATGGTTACAATTTTTGCATGTCATATAAGTGTGCCGTTGATTATGAAACTGTCGCCAACCTGTAATAAAACAATAACATTTCAAACAAAACAACATTAACTGTCTCCATATTTTGTCCATATAGGTTAACTCAAATAGTTTTCAGCGTGGGGGGATATCTGGGTGGCGGGGGGGCACGGGACAGCAGGGGGCCTGTCTGGGTTCATGTGCATCTCTCCATAGATGTCGCTGCGGTGGATATAGACCAGCGTTGTCTGGATTGACTTGTTCATGGGGGCTTATCATCTGATGGATGAAACATATTCCTTGTGATTTCCTTCCATGCTTGCGTCCAGTGCCATACTTGAGTCTTCGGTGGATCTAGTGACACTGTCTTCCCAGGCCTTTGTTTCGGCGCCCACCCACTGCTCCAGCTCTTTGTACCATGCGTTGTACTGTGGCCCTGCAGGCTTTTTCCAGGCCATTGCGATAGTCCTTTAGCCAATATGCATGTTATGTCCATGAGTCTTACTACATGTTTGAGTTTGGCCAGTCTGGGATAAGTTCCTAGGAGGCATTCAGCAGGGGTCCACTTATACCTGGTCATGCCCGCTTTTTCACAGATCTGTCTTATTCTGGCCCAGAGGGACTGTGCCTTTGTGCATTTCCACAACATGTGGAGTAGGTCTGCCTTGTGTGCCTTGCACCAAACGCAGTTAGGTTGTATTTGTTTGTTAAATTCCGCTATTTTGCATGGTGTTAGGTATGTGCGGTATAGTACGTTCAGCTGTATCAGTTGGAATCTAGGGTTCCTAGACACTTCTTTAGGAAATGTTAGTGCCCTGTCCCATTCCCTGTCTGTCATCGCTTGTCCTATATCTGTCTCCCACCTGGTTTTCATTTCAGAGCTTTGGGAGCTGGGGATGTCGCTCAGGTGACTGTATATTTGGGACACTGGTTTCCATCCCTCCCCTAGGTTGTATAACAATGTCGTGAAGGGGTCTGTGTCGGGTTCCTCATGCCAAGCTTCTCATTTGTTTCGTGCTATTTTACGGATCCTTTTGTACCATAAGAATTGGCCAGTATGGATGTCATCTTCTGCCTGTAGCGATGCAAACTCCTGGAAGATACCCTCAGCATATAAGTCTCCCCAGGTGTAAACCCCTTTCTTTTCCCAGAGTCTGATGTTCTTCAGGTCAGTGTCAGTTTTACATAGGTCCGAGATCATTGGTACTTCTGGGGAGTATGGGTGTTTTAAGTGCATACACGTCTTAGTTCTGTGCCATATTTTCCTTCCCAGGGTAACTAAGAAGGGTGCATTACTCAGAAGATGTTGGGGCGCCCAAATATTAAACCAGCATTGATGAGCACCACAGAACTGCATGATCTTTACAGGAAACAAGTACACATTCTTTGTCAATACAAGAAAATGTGTGTTGAAATGGGCCCATGCATGCAATGTGACATTAATAGGAGAGTCTATGTTGTAAATAAAATAGATTGAAACACTAGTACACTTGATATGGAAAAGGATATTTTAATGAACACTCCGTACCTCCAACCCTCACATTTACCTTTTCTTACTTCCACTCCCCTTTAGAGATCACAACTGCTTTCTGACACTTCATTTGCTCCTTCTCGAGCTTCTCCTTATTTCTATTCGACCTTCTCTCTACCAGGAGTGCATCGGTTCACTTATTTGGGAATGGACGTGGAAGTCTGAGTCAAAAATACTGCTATCTTAAAATTATGGACGCAGAGGGCATCCATTAAATAATAATTGTAAGTCAATTGTTTGGGAAGGAGAGATGCAGAATTATCTTGGCTTGCCAAGAAGCAAGTGAATTTGACAAAGCCCTGATCTGCACACAGGGAGTGGATAGAGCAAATCGGGAGACATTTAACGAAAATGACAGACATCATCAACATGTTTAAGAATAGCGCATCTGAGACTGCACGACTGGAAGCCATCTTTTGAACAAGAGCAATCCATGGAAGTCATTTCTTTCCTGGGTTCCAATCTTTGGAGGCCTCACAGCCTTTTCTGGATTTTAAAAGGTCATAACTGAAGCACTGTATGCCACACTTTCCTGCTTCCCACTGCTTCTCCTCACACCTGTTTTGTGATCATTTTACTCCTCCGTTTACCCACTCTCACCCTTATATGCTTCCTTTTTCCTCACCAAATCTACTCCTCCTCATCACACCTACTCCTTCAGTCACTGTGCATCTTCAGACATCTCATAGGACCTCACACACTTCCTTGCATCTACTTGGCATACTTGCCTTCACAACCACCACTCATGTAGTCCCCTATGACTTTACTAATGGCTAGCAAGCACTCTCTTGAGAGCCAATTTGATCTCTTTGTTCCTCAAGCTATATATGAAAGGGTTCAGCATTGGAGTGAGGGCGGTGTACATCAAGCTGACAAGTCTGTTGCTGTAGAGGGAGCGGGTGGAAGAAGGCTGTAGGAATGTACACATCCCCGCTCCATAGAACAAAGAAACAACAGCCAGATGGGAGGCACATGTGGAAAAGGTCCTCCATCTTCCATGAGCAGTCCGTATCTTTAGGATGGCCAACACAATCTGAATGTAGGACAGCAGAACACACGCCAAAGGGCTCATGATGAGCAGAGAAGCTTCAATGAAGAGGACCGTGTCGTTAACGGAAGTGTCAGAGCAGGACATCTTCAACAAGGTCGGAAGATCACAGAAAAAGTGGGTGATGATGCTTGAGCCACAAAATGACAGTCTGGTAGTCATTAGTGTATGCAACAAGGAGTGCAAGGAAGACACAGCCCAGGAAAAGGTCACCAGTGCAAAGCAGACCCTTCTGGTCATCACTGTGGTGTAATGCAAGGGAAAGCAGATGGCTATGTAGCGATCGTAAGCCATCCCTGCCAGGAGAAAGCTCTCTGTATTCCCAACAAATAGGAAGAAATACATTTGTACAAAACAACAGGAAACGCTAATTGTCTTCCTTAGAGATAGGAGGTCTGCCAGCATTTTTGGCACGGTCACTGAAGCCATGCTCATATCCACAAAGGAGAAGTTAGCAAGGAGGTAATACATGGGGGTCTGCAAGCGGCTGTCCACCCATACTGCCAAGATGATGATCATGTTTCCCAGCAACGTGAGCATGTATGTGATGAGGAACAGAGCAAAAAGGAATGGCGGATGCACTGGGAGTCCTGCAAGTCCAAGCAGGATGAAATCCATGAGGATGGAGCTGTTAGCCGTGCCAGTATGGTTCATGTCTGTCCTGGACCTGGAGGTCATTAACAACAAATCAGATGAGTGTATGATTAATATACATGAGAAAAACATTTCAATTGGCTGTGATGGCCTGATTATTGTAGGCAAGCAAATTAATTGTTTGTATCACAAAAGAGGGCAACACACAACTGTATGTCATTAAGATTAGGCAGTAGGAGACACCCATTAGGTATAAGGCAAAAAACACTAGCATTCAATGGCCAAGGAGATGCAGGGTCAGTCGGAAGACAGTAGGATAGTGAAGAAAAAACTGTCTAAACCTGTCCTACCCTTGAGGTTTTAAGAGAAAACCCTATCCCTAGGAAGCGATGATGTGCCGCTTACAAACAGGGGGAGACAGTAAAAGAAATCAAAAGAGAATTCATTTTTGAAAAAGCAACAACAACATGAAGGTTGTTTAACTCCTGAAAATCCTTGGTCACTGAGGGTCCTCACAGAGGAGGAATGGGCACAAAAAGGGAAAGGATGTAAAAATAAAAGTAAAGTTTACACCTTGGTCTAGGAATCCAAATGGATGGCTACGAATCTGGACTGTCTATTATGGGTACATTACACCTTTACTATCCCATAGACAAGTCGAGATTTCCCAAGGTGACTCTACAAGTAAAATTATAGGGAAAAAGAGCTCAACACCATATTATTATATTGCTGTAGTCCAAGCTAATTAGTCCAGCAAATATCCCCTGGTGGGGATGAGGTGAGCCAATTTCAGGTGAAGACGAAACGTGAAGACACCATATAGGTAACGTTAACCGTTCCTATTAGGTATTTAAATAGTAGGAAGGGACGTGAGACCTCATAAAAAGACATAAAACAGGTTGTGCATGGTAAAGGTAGAGTATATTTTGGTTCTCCACCATGTAACAACCACCGTCGTGGTACCAAAGATCAAACTGTTGGAATAGTTTACTGTTGCATACATAAATTCATCTAGTTAGAAAGAAAACAATTGTATTGGTTACATGTAGATTTTTTAATGATATGAATTAAAACATATTTTAAATAACCCTTGTCAACAGGTTTTGCTACAAGCAAGATTTGCCAAGGGCCTAGAAACTAGTGAAATAGTATTTGAAGTGTAATTTATTTACATTGTGTACATGATATGCTAAACATCTGTGGTGTGCGTTCAGTGCTAAGTAGATGAGTGTTGTATTCTTAGTTTGAGTTTTGGACTGCTAATCCCAAATTAGGTGAATGCACAAGTACATTGATTTGTAATCTCACATGGCGAATACTTTGTGTCTCCAAACTAATCCATACATATGAAGCCGGATTTGTGGTCATACTCAAATCACGCAAGGCCACAACATTTCTTATTGGTTGATGGTATGTTGTAAATTAAATGATGTGTCATGTATTAATTTGCTCTGTTCCTTCTTTAAATATAGCCGCATTTCAGTCGAAGAGGCCCACCTGTATCATGCTAAATATGGGTGTAGGCAAATATATCCATCTATTGCAGGACAAGAGGCATGTGTAAACAATATGTATGCATTCTTGGCCAATAATGCAATATGCAACTATATCCAGCCCCTGAGTATGGGATCCAGCACATTTGAGGAAGGGGCTTCGCCTGAGTATCTTCGACTAAAATACCTCATTGTTTTGAGAGGATAGCTCAGGGGCAACACCCTTGTCTGGGAAACAAGGCAACGAGCAATACAGGTTCAAATTCCACTCCGTTTATAGAGACTTGTCCCCAGTATTAACTGCATTATGAAAGATGAATTACTTTTTTCCGTCCTGTCCTGTGTTAACAAAGACGTAAACTGGCCCGGCTCTGTCTATGGCTAGAGATGTGGGTCTCACATTCTTAGTGCTTCTGTATAAATCTCTCTATCTGTGCAGACCAATTAACATGTAAGTAAACGTCTGATCATTATTGCCATCCATAATCTTTCCCATTAGCTCGGTAGGTTCGCGGAGACTGAGATTCCTCATTCATAGTTCTATAAAATCTTTACAGAACAAAGGTGACAAAGAAATAACAGCACATTATAAATTAAAGAAGTTATACATTTCTGATGAAATGCACCCACAGATCAGTTTCCCAAAACAGGACACATAGGGCCTCATTACACGGAAGGCGGTGAGCCATGGCGCTATTAGCGCCATGGCTCATGCCGGTAAAATACCGGCACCGCCTTGGCGGAAAGGGGATTTACCGCCCCATTCCAAGGTTGGAGGGGCGGTAAATCCCCCTTCCGCCATTGCCCTTCCCCATTCCCATTTCTGCCCCATAGGGCTCTATGGGAATGGGGAAGGCGCTAATTACGGCACCGCAATTTTGCGGTGCCGTAAAATTAGCTCCGAGGTCCCTTAGCGGGTTGGTTTTTAACGCCTGCAAAAAGCAGGCGTTAAAGCACCAACCCGCTAAGGGACCTCGTAGTAAGGTGGTAATGGTTAACGGTCACCGTTACCATTAACGGTGGCCGTTAACCATTACCGCCTTCCGTGTAATGAGGCCCATAGACACAGTGTTAGGAGCCCACACCATTCTAGTATCATTTATCCCTATTTTGCCCCACCCATGTTTAACTGGCTGCAAGATGGGAGATGCTGTTGGTTGTGGTCCTCGATGAGAAGCCACTTTATTGTTAATGACTAGTGCTTTTACATGTTAGGTGTGTGTTTACCATTTAGGACAACAACTGTGAGTAGCCTGATATAACAGTGGCAGGACATCACGTTTAGCTCGCAGCATCCCATACCGGTCTAGTTGTTGCAATATAATGAGGAAGTGTGCAGCAGGGCTTCAAAGAGATGCCAGACGCTGGTGACTGATACCTTTGCAATTTGCATTGAGGTCCCAAACCTTGGTCTACAGAAGACTAATGGAACTCTTGGGGAATCCATGCCCAGCATTTTGAAGTGTTGGGGAAAATACTTGGCTAATTACAGGCACAGAGGGGTAGCTTGCACTGAAGTCCTTTGTATGTGGGCTGGTGTCCTGGATCTTTATGTTTTGTCCTTCCCCTGTAGGATATCCCTATTGTACTTCCCATCCAGATAGTCACCGAAGAGGCCACCCGTCTGCCCAGGCTTATACACTTGGGTCTCACTACTCCCCGAAACTCCTAAACTATGATAGAAGGAAGGGGACTTAGAGGGGGTGTCTGAAGTTTTCTCATGTCTGGTGGTGAACTTCATTTTTGGCTCCTGAGGACAGCTTCCACTCTGCTAAGGTATGTGGGACCTAACAGATTCATAAGATGTTTTTCATCCTCCCAGACAGAATACAAGACATACTGGAAGGGTTATCCACACCCTTCCAAAACTTGCAAGGAGAGGTGGCCAGGAAGTGCTGATCGGAGTCAAGGTAATTATGTAGCAACTAGAGGGCCCTGGCACCCAAAGTAAGAAAAAGGCGACACAAGATGAATGTATGGGTTTACTTTGGGGAAGCAGAGGATCCCGTTCCGTAATGTACTAAAAGGGTAACCCATGTGTTGTCAGGAAACGCTCACACTATTCCCTCATCCAGTCTACAGTGTCACACTTTTCTCTTTCTCCATCTACACAAGCACTTTATCCTACCATTCAAAATAAATCTACCCACATATATCTTTGAGTTACCAGTTCACTGAGATATGTCAGTGAACGCCTGGTCTAGCTATGATAGACCGTGGTCCTCATTACGAGTTTGGCGGCAGCCATGGAGCTATTACCTCCATGGCTGCCGCCAAACCAGGCTCCTTTACCGGGTTCCCAGAATGGGGAATTACCGGGCCATTCCGAGTTCGGAGGGCCCGGTAATTCCTCCCTCTGGGAACCCGGGCCCGGACCTTCCCCATTCCCATCTGAGCCCCCATAGGGATCAATGGGAATGGGAGAGGGAGCTAACAACAGGCCGATTACGACCGGTCCGTTGTTACCTCCCTCTTCCCCTCGCTGGACCCGGTAAAGACGCCTGGTTTTACCAGGCGTCTTTACCGGGTCCAGCGAGGGGACCTCGTAATTTCGCAGAACGGGTTTAACGGGTCCGCCTCCATTAGCGGAGCACGTTAACCCGTTCCGTGAAGGTTATAATGAGGCCCAGTGTATTCAAAGGAACCTTTATAAACATTAATTTCTCATGATTCTGTTTATGATATAAAAAACAAATGGAACATATTCACTCTGTAGGTAGTTCCACTTTAACCTCAGGTCGTATTCTACAGCAAACTTTATCTATGGGTATGTAGAGCAGACCGACCATTAAAGAAATTAGTTGCTTTGATGCTACTGAAACTTCATATGTCCAACCTATCTTAAAGATGGGGTTTCCCTGAGCCTCGGGAGGACCACACACTTCTCAAGCACCTTCACTCAGTGACGTAGATGCCCCTCGGGAGAAGGGACCTTATTTGAAACTTAGATTGACCATTCTGCATAATGTCCCAGTTGAATATCAAGATCATTTAGATGTCTTTGATGCTCAAGAAGGTGACTGGATTGTACCTCATAGGACATACGACTATCACATTGATCTTTTACGTGAAGTACCCATTCCGTTTGGTTGCAAATTGTTGCTGAATGAGAGTGTGGGGAAACAGGTATGTTTTGAGGCTCTTTTGGAAAGTGGTGATGGAGCATGCAGTTCTGTTGTCAAGAGGTAGGGTGTGACGAATTGGATTCTGCTTTACAGGAGTACAAGGATGTTATGTTATTTCAAGGTTCTCATACCGCGCACTGTCGCCACTTGCATGGTTCCTTGGCGCTCTGGCGGCATGTAAAGCAAGAGGTTAGTGGTGGTAAGTTAGCAGGACTCCGCGGAAAAAAGTAGCAAGAGAGCTGTGCTGTGCTGTTGACAGGTTCAGTTCGGTTGACACCGTTCGCTGAGCGTAGGTGTATTTTACGGTTGGTAGCTTTCTTGTGCTGTTGTGCAAGGCTATTTGTGGTTTGTTTCATTGTTTCGTTGTTGTGGTGTAGTGAAGTGCATGCGGTTTGTTGTGCTGTAGAGGAATAGTTCAGTTTGAGAGGTGCACGCAGAAGGATTTTTTAGGAGGGATGGTTAGTGGCAATGCCTTATCCTACACCCTCTGTCTTTTTTTTTTTATTTTTTAAACTTTTATTTTTATCGGCAGAGGTTCACAAGGTACAAACATCGAGGCAACAGGCATATGAATCATATAAAACGTGGAGCAGTTTACAGGCTACCTTATCATCATTACAACAGTGACTACAATATTTTACGAATAAAGGAGGAGACCAGAGGAGGTCACGATGCAGGAGCGGAGGCCGGGGACAGACAAGACCCCGACCCGCCCTCGGACTGATTGTTGAGATATGTGTTAAATTCATTCCAAATGTTCCTGGGACGAGATTGGGCCGGCAGCATAGTCAAGTAGTCTTCCTCGCAGTTCCGTGACCATGTGAGCAGGCCCAACCATCTCTGCGGGGTCGGGGGAGAGGAACACCTCCAACTCTGGAGTATACACTTCTTGGCAATCATACACCTTATATTTAAACATTTTTTCAGGCGCTTAGTTTCCTCAGTGCTCCAAACCCCAAATAGGACTGCCAGAGGATCGGGATCAATAGTGGTTTCAGTTACTGCACTAAGTGTATTTAGGACCTCGTCCCAGAAATCGAACAATTTATGACAGGTCCAGAACATATGTAGGTGATCAGCGTCCGCGGCCCCGCAGCGCGGGCAGAGGCGCACCCCAGAACGAGCAAACCCCGAAGTCCTGCGCGGTGTATAATATAGCCTATTAAGGAGTTTATATTGCATGGCCCGAAAACGGAAGTTGAGGGACACTTTTTGGGTGTGGAGACACATGCTCTCCCATAGCTCATCAGTTATCTCTAGGCCCAGTTCGTCTGCCCATTTGTTGCGCGCTCCGAGAACCGGGGTAGAGGAGACGTCTTGCAGGATATGATACAATGATGAGATGACGCCCCGTGCACCGCCCGAGTTGGCAATGTACGCTATTGCCGGGTTATCAGGGGGCTCATCTGGGAAGGAGGGCCACAGAGTACGGAACGCAGCGCGGAGCCTGTAGTACTGAAGAGTCTCTAAGGGGGATCTAGTGTGACCCGGCCTCCAAGTCTGGGGGTCTATGAATTTGCCCTCTGGATAGAAGTCCGACAGCGCCCTATACCCCAGAGCCTCCCAGTGGCGGGCCAAGGCAGCGTGCAGCGTGGGCTCCAGCCCGGGACAGGCCCATGCGGGCAGCCACTTGTAGTACGGGGAGGTCCCATCTGATGGGCTTAGTATGCGTGTCCAGGAAAACATGGTCGCAGCAATAGGGTCAACGGGGGAGTCCGGAGTGTAGTGTCGATGCAGCACTAGGGACATTAGATTAATACCAGCGGATGCCAGCCGTTCCAGCTTAACGTGAGGGCGCACTGGGGCGCCAGGGTACCAGTGAGTGGCATATTGGGCTTGGGCCGCAATCCAATATGTAGCAAAGTCAGGAGCAGCAATACCCCCACGTCTGTATGAGAGTGCCATATCAGTCCACTTCTTGCGCACCGCACCTGAGTGCCAGAGGAATTGTGCGCAGAGCGTGTGCAACTTAATGAAGTATGCCCTCCCAGGCCATACGGGTATGTTACTGAAGGTGTATAGGAGCTTGGGGAGCAGAATCATTTTAATCAGGGACAGCCGTCCCGCAACGGATAACGGAAGAGTGCGCCATCGTGAGAGTTTAGCCTCAACTATCTGCGCTACCGCAGAGTAATTATCGGTAAGTAGGGTGGGTTTAGAAAGGGATAGATGTACACCCAGGTATTTAATGCCGTCAGGGGCCCAGCGCAGGGGATATTCGGAGACGGGCTGTGTGGTGGATTTAGTGAGCGGGAAGATCTCCGACTTGGAGTAGTTGATCGTAAAACCGGAATGGGTGCCAATGCGGGTGATATCTCTCAATATGGGATTGAGGTGAGTTGTGGGATCTCTGATATAAAGTAGGACGTCGTCTGCGTATAGGGATATAATTTCAGGCTCCTCTATCAATCTTATTCCCTTACGAGAGTGTCTTGAATGGACATAGTCCTCCATTGGTTCTATCACTAATGCGAAGAGAATTGGAGAGAAGGGGCAACCCTGACGGGTGCCTCTAAATAGCGTGAAAATCTCGGATGTTAGTGAGTTAACTCGAACCCGCGCAACGGGGGAGGTGTATAATAGTCTAATAAACCCTATCATGTTTGGGCCAATACCCATTGTCTCGAGGACCAGCCACATGTATTTCCAAGAAACCATGTCAAAGGCTTTCTGGGTGTCCAACGTAACCGCTGCCGCCTGGGCGTCCTGATCTATGCGGGACATGACATTAAACAATCTCCTGATATTATGGGAGGTGGACCTGCCCTGAACGAAGCCCGCTTGGTCCTCATGCACCAGGTGCGTCATGATTGGCAAAAAGCGATTGGCAATGATCTTAGCAAAGATCTTTGTGTCAAGATTCATGAGGGAAAGAGGTCTGTATGACCCGCACTCGTCTTCAGGCTTACCCGGTTTGAGCAGCACCGTGATGACCGCTTCACGCTTGGAGGGGGGGAGGATGGAGGCCTGGAGTGCCTCATTCCATACCTCAAACAGCCGAGGGGCCAGAACCGCCACGTGCTCCTGGTAAAAGTCTGCGGTGAGCCCGTCAGGGCCAGGCGCCTTGCCTTTGGGCAAGTCAGAGATGGACGACACTATCTCGTCTAGCGTGATCGGGGAGTCTAGCTGGTCCCTGGTCTGTTGGGAAATTTCTGTAGTGGGGATCTGCGCAAGGAGCTCGCACATTCGTTGCTTAGTGTGCTCTACGGGCTGGGAGTAAAGGGAGCTATAAAATTCAGTGAATGTGTCTAGTATTTCCCGGTCTGCCCATTGAGCCTCACCATTTCGATCTTTGATAGAAGAGATCTGCATTCGGCCCACCTCTCCCCTCACAAGTGTCGCAAGCGTTTTCCCAGGCCTGTCGCCCTCCCCATACCTCCTGGCGGCCTGAGGGCGGCTGAAGTAACGGACTTTGGAGGTGGCCAGTGTGTTATATACCTGGAGTTCATCCGAGATTTGGGCAAGAATGGAGGGGTCAGAGCCGGTAGTGTTGCGCTGCTCAAGTTGTTTCAGTTTGATCTCAGATTGCCCCAGAGCAGCCCTAATGGCCCTCAATACCCCGGCCTCCCGGGATATGGACAGGCCCCTTATGTATACCTTGAAGGCCTCCCATCTAACCGCGGCAGTCGTATCCCGAAGTGAGTTAAGTTCAAAGAACGACCCGATATCAGCTAGTATTTCGGACTTAAACACAATGGGCCTCATTACACGGAAGGCGGTAATCCAGGGTGCTATTAGCACCCTGGACCATGCCGGTAAATTACCGGCACCGCCTTGGCGGAAAGGGGATTTACCGCCCCATTCCAAGGTTGGAGGGGCGGTAAATCCCCCTTCCGCCATTGCCCTTCCCCATTCCCATTTCTGCCCCATAGTGCTCTATGGGAATGGGGAAGGCGCTAATTACGGCACCGCAATTTTGCGGTGCCGTAATTAGCTCCGAGGTCCCTTAGCGGGTTGGTTATTAACGCCTGCAAGAAGCAGGCGTTAATTCCTCCAACCCGCAAAGGGACCTCGTAGTACGGCGGTAAGGGTTAACGGTCACCGTTGCCATTAACGGTGACCGTTAACCCTTACCGCCGTCCGTGTAATGCGGCCCAATGTCTTTTAGGGCTTCGGACTTAAAGTGCCAAGTGCTGACTGTTGGAACAGGGGTGCCCAGTCTTAGGGACAGTGTGATTGGAGCGTGATCCGAAAGCGTGCGGGCCAGAATGCCCGCACCCTCCACCCCGCCCATCACCTCGCTGGAGGCCAAGAACAGATCTATCCTGGACGAGCTGTCATGCACAGATGAGTAGTAGGTGTATTCCTGCTCCTGGGGATGGAGAGTTCTCCAGGCGTCACAAATGTTGAGCGACTGCATATGGCCCCGCAGCCTGCGCGCCGCGCGGGACATCGCTCTGGGACCCGTGGCAGTTCTGTCCAGAACAGTGTCCAATATAAGGTTCAGATCCCCTCCCCATATAATATGCATCCCCACAAAGCCCAGAAGTATATTGGCTATTGTGTCAAAGAATTCCGGAAAGTCCACGTTGGGAAAGTAGGTGTTAACAAGCAAATATTCCCTGTTGACAAGTGTGCAGTGCAGTATAACGTAGCGGCCTTCGGGGTCGATGTAGCTTTTATGCAGCCCAAACTTAATAGATTTGTGGATAATCGTGAGAACACCCCTAGATTGCGTGGAATAGGAAGTGAAAAATCTGGCGGGACCCCATGACGGGGCAACTGCCCTTGGTATAAGGCCATTGGAATGTGTCTCCTGTAGGAGCAGGATCCTACAGTTATGCCTGTTGGCATACGCCATGATCTTGCGGGCTTTGGTGTGGTTGCTCAACCCCGAACGTTCCAGGACATTATGACAGTAGACATTTCAGTGGTGGCCATCCCCAACTGCAATATCGATCCTCAGTGAACATCCCAACACAAATGACCATGTGAGCTCCCAAAGTAAAAACAGCATGCGCGCTTGTGCCACCTCAGGATGCGCCTTGCGAAACCTTGTATGCCTTTTTGAGAAACAACCCCATTTCCACCCCCCACCCGCACCACTAAACATGAATCAGCAGTGTAAACATCACCCACCCTTAACAGTGTGCAGATGAGCCAACACCAACCTGGCCAACACTTCCCCAAGGCCCAACGGGGGCCAACCCATTCCAGCAAAACAGAAGAGAACAGTGCAATCGCAATGGGGTGCACCGTTGCCACGCACTAGCACGCTTAGAGCCAAGTGGCTCTGTTGCAAAACAAACAGTAGTAGTGGACTTATAACGCAGGTCCCCACCCGCGGAGCGGGAAGCCGGGGACTGCGCACGAGCCCCTGCGGTTCCTGTAACTACCATAACGGTGTCAACAGTCACATAGCATCGCCCCCTGTGTCCCAAAGTGGGGAATTGGGCCAGTCTCAAAGAGGTAGAAGTCCTGCCGTTGTGCAATTGGAAGAGGAAAAATAACAGTAGGGCAGCAAAATATTGCAACATTGGCTTCGTGTAGAGCATCATCAAGGCCCCAAGAAGGATGAGCGCCTGGACACTGTGGCCTGGGTAATCAGCAGATACGTAGACCATCCCAGGGGGAGCAGGCCCCAGAGTAGACATCTGGCTCCCAAGCGAGCGCAACGCCAACAGCAGGTGGCCGGAGAGAGTGTCCCACCGTGGCCAGCCTTATGGGCATACCACGATCCAGCATGTACTGAGCGAGGCCCAGCTCTATGGCATGCGAAGTGTTCGGGTGATCTCGGGGCCAGTCACCGCCCCCCAGGACATCCAACCACGAAGGGAGACTGGAGTAAACGACAGTTCCCAGCAATGTGAGGGATAAGTGGCCAGTGCCATCAGATCGTGGCCGACCCCCGCCACGGGCGAGCGCCGCCAGGAGCCAGAGCAACCCAGTAAGCTGAACAGTGTTAACAGTGATAAATTGTAAGTACAGAATCAACAAATGCAGCCAATATCCCCACTCCATGACACCCAATTAACTTTCATCAGCGATGGCATCTCCAGGGCCCTGAAGCCCTAAATTTTACCACCTCTTCAGGGATGGTAAAGAAATAGAGCTTGCCCATGTGGGTGATTTTGAGTCTAGCAGGAAATAAAATGGCATATGGGACTTTGCGCTCCCTGAGCATCTTCTTGACGCCGAGGAACTGAGGCCTCTCCTGCTGCACAGCCATTGAGAAATCCGGGAAGATTCGGATAGTATTAGCCTCCAACCGCAACTCCCCCTTCTCCCATGCCAGGCGGAGGACGAGGTCCCTGTCACGATAATTGAGAATCTTGGCTATAATGGGGCTGCGGCTATCTCCAGGCCTGGGACGCGGAGACAGGGTCCGGTGAGCCCGCTCAACAGTGAAGTAGGGGGAAAGGTCCGGGTCACCAAGCAAGTCCTTGAGTAGACGTTCGACCGCCTCCTCCATTTGACCCTTCAGGGCAGTTTCGGGGACCCCAATAATGCGCAGGTTGTTTCTGCGAGAACGGGATTCCAAGTCGTCACATTTTGCCTTTACATTCTTCATGTCGCGCGATAAGGCAGCCACAGTGTCCTGTAGTGTGTGTATCTCATCTTCATTGGTGGATATCCGGTTTTCGGCCTCCGTGATTCTGGAGCCAGCCTGATCAACGCGTGTTTTGAGTGAGGCCACGTTAGCATTGATGTCATCAAGCTTTTCATGGAAGGAGGCGAAGTTTTTGGCCATCGACTCCATCATGGCAGTAAGTTCAGGAGCCGCAGCCACGGGACTCGGCTCGGTATCAGGTTCCTCCGGCG
The DNA here is from genome assembly GCF_040938575.1 of Ambystoma mexicanum. Taxonomy (NCBI): domain Eukaryota; kingdom Metazoa; phylum Chordata; class Amphibia; order Caudata; family Ambystomatidae; genus Ambystoma; species Ambystoma mexicanum. The sequence continues at coordinate 657,585,973 of NC_090921.1, forward strand.
TAGTTGACGCGTGGCCTACTTCGGATCAAGGGACCGCCTTTGTAAATTTGTCCATGGCCCCCCCCCCCTGGCGCCACTCTTGGAGCGATTCGACATGATCAGGTTCAGAGAATCAGAGGGTGAGATGCCAAGATGAGATTAGCCAGTTACGGCAGCACAGGGGCTGCTACGGGCAAGAAAGAGGCAGCCAAACAGGTCCAGGTCGATCCAGCCAGCAGGATGAGTTGCAGTGTTCCCCAAGGGCGACTCGACTCCGGGAGCGGGGTGAGGCCCCACTGTGGCAGTGCGGTGGAGGGAGGCCCCCGCAGAATGGGCAATGCGTGGTGTGTCCAGGCCTCAGCAGGCTATCCCACATGCAGGGAGAAGCGAAGAGAGAGAGCGCGGGAAACAAAGATGGCGGCAGCCCCCGATCTCACCTCCAGTCCGCCGTGTCCTCCATCCAGGTGCCGCCACTCCAACCCTAGGCCAGGCCGACACACCAAGAGGCCCCGCCAGCGGCCCCCCGATCCCAGAGAAAGGGGCCGCCGATCCGGGGGCCGCCTCCAAAAGCCGCGACAGCGGCGGGCGAAGGGCGATGCACCACGCCCAGCCCGTCCCCGCGGCCGCAGCCAAGCAGCCGGCGCGGCGCCGATCCTCAGCGGGAAGGGCGGGCAGGCGGAGAAGACAGGGGCACCAGTACAGCAACGTGGAGGGGCCGCGTCCGGGACCCAGGCACGGGTCAACGGCGATGGAGACGGCGGGGGCACCCGTTCGAGCCGCGGTGCACACGGGAGACGCCGAACGGCCTAGGGCCGCGCCGCTGCCGGCGTGGTATGAAGGCAGATCAGGGGCACCCGATGTCCGATTTTCTCCGGGATTCGGCGTGCGGGACGTGCACAGCAGCAGGAGTATGCAAACCGAAGCAGGATTGCAGGATCAGGTACAGAACCGCAGATGTAGGCGGATAGATGGCGGCTAGGCGCGGAGCTCAATCACTAGGCAGCCATCTTGCAGGCTGCTCAACAGCGCCCCTACACCCTCTGTCTTGATTGACTGTTGCACGTATCCCTTCCCCTGTCGTGTATTCCGGTGCGATTCACTTGCCCCCTCCTATGTTGTTTGCAGAATAGTGGATCCTTAAAGGGCTGTATCTTCCCCTCCATTATATTTTCAGTGTGCCGCAATTACAACCTCCATAGTTCCTAGAGGTTGGGATGTATGCCCAGCGTCCTGCGGCTCTGCGGTCCATCATCTACGATCTGGGTGCCTATCTCCATCCGCCTCCTTAAATCAGGCTCTCCATCGGTGGTCCAACCAGGTCGGACCCATATCTGTACCTGCTTCCCGTATGACTCCCGATAGGGAGGGGTACACCTAGGTCTCCCTCCCATTCAGACTGCTTTCCTCCGCCCCGTGCTCCATTCCAGTCCGGCATACCCTCCATTCTTTCTCTGTCGTGTGTTCATTTTATGGTGAGACAATGTTATTCATTTGTTTTTGTCCCATTCAGAGTTAAAGAGACAGGTTTTTAGAAGTTTTCTGAATTTTAGGTGGTCCTTCATAGTTCTTATTTATTTGGGGAGGCAGTTCCAAAGTGTAACGCTCACCTGATTCTCGCAGAGGCGCCGGTCTTGACTGGGCGACTACCGTATCTTCAAAGGTGATGTGTAGCACCCGGTTGGCTCTTTGGGCTGGACCTCTGTGCACTGTATGCCTGACGCGTAGAGTAAGATGTCTGTAGATAGAAAATATGGGGTTAATGAACTGGGGTTATTGGGGTGTCCCTATCTCTTTCCTCTTCTCCTCTCCTGTAGACCCCCAAAGGTTAACGCTCTCACCTTAGGTAAGTGAATGCCGAGCTCTCCATCTGCCTCGGGGCAGGGTGCTGTAACCAGTTTCTTCTCTGGATAGGTAGCGCAGGCCTCTTGACTTCAGAGGACTGCTGTCCGTCGTTTACTGCACGAACGGTAAGTTTCGAGTCATTCAAATGTCTTTAAAGTCTTTGGTAATGATGTCTCTTGTTTTGCAGGGTTCCGGCGATGGCGGATGACAGGCTGAAGTGAGTTGAAGATGGAGCCCGTGTGATGAATAGAAGCGCCTGGAAGCACGTAAGTAAGCGCTTGTTGCCTGCTTCACGATGCGCTCTAACTGTCTTTTTATTTTGCAGGTACGAGTTCGGAGCGGCTGCAGGGTGCCGGAATACCCACTGGATTAGATGTGGAAAGGAGTAATGGCACGTGAGTATTAAAGTTCCCCAATGTCTTTAAACGCACCTTGTTTTGTCTTTCAGATGCGGGATGCAGCGCCGAAGGCCTCCGGAGCGTGCGAAGAGTTGGTAAGCTTTTGTCTTTCAGATGCCGGAATGCAGTGTGAAGACCTCCGGAGCGCACGAAGAGTAGGTAAGATTTTGCCTTTCAGATGCCGGAATGCTAACCTGTTCTTTCTTGTCTTTATAGGTGTTGCTGAAGACTGGATTCAGGATGGTAAGCCTTTGCCTTTCAGATGCCGGAATGCTAACCTGTTCTTTCTTGTCTTTATAGGTGTTGCTGAAGACTGGATTCAGGATGGTAAGCCTTTTTCCTTAGGCCCAGGACCGGATGCAGAAGACACGATGAGCGTTCTGCTGCAGAGGTTGCAGAATAACGCAAAGCAAGATTCATCCACCGGGTGTGGTTTAAATAGCCTCCTGTAGTGCTTAGGTGTCTCCTTCCACAGCCACGCCTAAGTAAGAAAAGAGTTCCTGGTAAGAAAAGAGTTCCTGCCTTCCAGAAGAGTTCCAGTGTTCTGAATCTAGGGAGTGGCTCAAGCCCCACCCAACAGGAAAAGTAGTTCCAAACAGAAGAAGATCAGAGGCTCAACTGGCAGGCAAGTAAGCAGCATGGTCTGCTGAAGGTAAGTCCACCCAATCATTATGAGCCCGGCGCTTCCAGCGCTGGGACTGGGCATATTTATGAGCCTGGTGCCACTGGCGCCAGGACTGGGTCCAAAAGGTCCCAATTGGGACTGGTTGGCACTTGGAACCTGGGTTATGGATCTGCTTCCAAGGGAGTTGGGAAAACCCTGACCTTTTGGAAGCAGAGATCATGACAGTACCCCCCCTCAAGGCCCCTCCCAAACCGGGCTTCTCCGGGGGTTTTGGCTTGTCAGGAAATGTTCGGTGAAATCTTTTGATTAGGCGAGGAGCGTGGACATATTCAGCAGGTTCCCAGGATCTCTCTTGGGGGCCGTAGCCTTTCCAGTCAATTAGGTAGAATAGTTTAGATTTGGAGATCTTGGAGTCCAGAATGCTTTTGACTTCAAACTCGAGTTCTCCATCCACTAGGATAGGTTTTGGAGATTTGGTTAGTCGGGTTTGAGGTTGCACGGGTTTTAATAGAGAGACGTGGAAGACCGGATGTATCTTCATGTGCGGGGGCAAGTCCAACTTGACCGCTACTGGGTTTACTATGGTAGTGATGGAATAGGGACCAAGGTATCTTGGGTTGAATGTGCGTGGCCCTTTTATAGATAGATATTTGGTGGATAACCAGACTTGATCCCCTACTTGATAGTGAGGGGCTTCCTTCCGATGTTGATCTGCTCCTTTCTTGTATTGTTCTTTAGCCCTTTGAAGGTGAAAAACAGCTTCCTTAAAGGCTTGGGTGATTGTAGAATGCAGGTAGTCTACTGCTGGTGTTTCAAGATCTTGGAGGGGATCCAACTCCGAGGTTCGAGGGTGACTGCCGTACAAAAGAAAAAACGGGGTTTTCCCAGTTCCCGAATGGACAGAGTTATTGTAGGCATACTCGGCTATCCAAAGGATATCTTTCCAAGTTTTTTCAGTTTGTTGCAGCATGCAGCGTAAATACTGTTCCAGAGTTTGATTGGTCCTCTCGGTTTGTCCGTCGGTCTGAGGGTGGTGACTGGTCGATAGTCTCACATCAATTTGAGCCGACCGACAGCAACTTCGCCAAAAATGAGAAATAAATTGACTACCTCGATCCGAAATTAGAACCGAAGGAAAACCGTGCAGTCGGACGATGTTTTCGAGAAATTCTCGGGCCAGAGTTGCTGCTGTTGGCAAGCCTTTGAGCGGAATGAAATGCGCCATCTTGGAGAATAAGTCCACGATTACTAGAATCGTATTGTATCCGGAGCATGGAGGTAGATCGGTGATGAAGTCCATAGAAAGCGTATGCCAAGGGCGAGGTGGGATGTCAATAGGGCGTAAGAGGCCTGCTGGTCTTTCCTTTTGACTCTTGTTTTGGGCGCATACTCCACAGGACATTATAAAGTCTCTGATATCTTTTTTCCAAGACGGCCACCAGAAGTAGCGCTTGATCTTTTCTGAGGTCTTGGCTATACCGGGATGACCTTCCATTAAAGAGTCGTGATAACAAGAGATTACTTTTTTCTGTAAATCTGTGCTGGGTAGGTATAATCGTTCTTGGAAATACAATAAGTTGTCCTTTACTGCAAAGTCCTTTCCCTGCAGATGCCAATTCTGTATGTCTGCTGGAGTTACAAGTTGCCTGGCTTTATCCTTAACTTCCTCTATGGATTCTGTGGCGATTACACCCAGAATTCTTTGTTCGGGAATGATTGGTACAGGTTTAGGGTTGACCAAGTGTTCTTCCACTCCCATCCGAGAAAGGGCATCGGCTTTACCGTTCTTTGTACCAGGTCGATAGGTAATTATGAAGTCAAACTCGGCAAAGAATAATGCCCAACGGAGTTGTCTAGAGGATTGGGCTTTTGCGGTCTTCAAATATTGCAGGTTTCGGTGATCCGTAATCACAGTAACGGTGTGTCGGGCCCCCAGCAGATAATGCCGCCAAGCCTTAAAGGCAGACTTGATAGCCAGAAGTTCCTTGTCAGTAATCGTGTAATTGATTTCAGGAGGCGAGAATTTGCGGGACCAAAATGCCACGGGATGCAACTGATTGGTTACCGGGTCCTTTTGTGATAGAACTGCCCCCATGGCAAGGCTTGAAGCATCAGTTTCCACGATGTAGGGGAGTTCGGGGCGAGGGTGTTTTAAGATTGGTGCAGAGATAAATTTAGTCTTCAAATCCTGGAAAGCTTGTTCCGCCTCGGTAGACCATTCAAAACGTTTGTTTTTCTTTAACAAGGCAGTGATGGGCTGGACTATTCGAGAGAATTCGGGGATAAACCTGCGGTAAAAGTTAGCGAAGCCTAACATGCTTTGCACACCTTTTACGGAGGATGGTGATGGCCATTTGAGAACTGCATCGACCTTCTTTGAATCCATACGCACTCCGCCAGGTGATAATATGAATCCCAAGAATTCAACTTCAGTCACGTTGAAAACACATTTTTCCAACTTAGCGAAAAGTTTGTGTTGACGCAATCTTTCGAGGACCATTTTCACGTGTTTCCGATGTTCAGATTCCGATGAAGAATAAACGAGGATGTCGTCGATGTAAACAACAACACATACATCTATGAGCTCTCTGAGGACATCGTTCATAAAATATTGAAAGGCGGCCGGGGCATTGCAAAGTCCGAAGGGCATGACCTGATATTCAAATAGCCCATACTTGGTGCGGAAGGCCGTCTTCCATTCATCGCCCTCTTTTACTCGTACCAAGTGGTAAGCTCCTCTAAGATCCAGCTTTGTATATATGCATGCTTTTCTGACTTGGTCCAGGAGTTCAGGGATCAAAGGTAACGGATATCTATTCTTAACGGTGATCTGGTTCAGGGAGCGATAATCGATAGAAGTTCTAAGGTCTCCTTCCTTTTTTGGAACGAAGAACAAAGCTGAAGAAGCAGGGGACTTAGAAGGACGAATAAACCCATTTGCCAGGTATTGATCCAGGTATTGTCGAAGGTGAAGGTTCTCAGGCTCGGTGAGGGCATAAATTCTACTACAAGGAGGAGTAGATCCAGGTATCAGGTCTATCTGGCAGTCATAAGACCTATGAGGAGGTAGAGAGTTAGCCTGATCCTTCCGGAAAACATCTTGGTATTCTAGGTATTCGGGAGGTAACTGGGGAGTCTCTGAAGAAATTGCGGCCAGTGCAACACCAGGTGGAGGGTGACAAGTAGAGACACATTCTGGAAACTGGACCGTTCTTGCTCGCCAATCGATCAGAGGATTGTGTTTCTCTAACCAAGGTATTCCTAGAATAATCTGAAACTGAGGGGCCTTGATCACATCGAACACGATCTTCTCATGGTGTCCATCTTGACTTACTAGCGTCACCTCTTGAGTGGTATGCGTTACTGGCCCAGAGGCTATCTCCGTACCATCCACCGTAGTAATGACGTCCTTTACAGCCTTGGGACAAAGAGTTAGATTCATCCTCAAAACCATTTCATGATCCACATAATTGCCGATGGCACCGCTGTCGACGTAAGCTTCAATTGCATGTAATCGATCCGGATTATCAGGGCTAATGAGAACCATAGGTATCACGAAATGCGAGGTCACGGAACTGGTTTTCATGCTCGGCAAGAGGACCTCTATTCTTGTCGGGCGAGGTCGTTTCCCTGCTCAGAGTTTGTAACTTTGGTAACTGCAGCTCCTACTGCCTTCTTGGCAGGTTTCACCGGACAGTCTCGAAGAAAGTGCCCTGAGTTTCCGCAATATAGGCATAATTGCAACTGTTTCCTCCTTTCCCGCTCCCTTTGTGTTAGAGGACCTTTCAGACCCCCTATTTGCATGGGTTCCCCGGAGTCTACTCCTTTGGAAGGAGTTGGCGGTTTGGAAAATACTCGAGCATCAAACTTGGAACGATCGGCCTTCCTGTTCTGCAGCCTGTGATCTATTTGAACAACCAAGTCTATATAATCCGAACAGTCTTGTGGGGGATTCACTACTTGGGCTAAAACGTCTTTGAGCTCTCCACGTAGACCTCTATAAAACAGCGTAATCCTTTTGTCCTCAGGCCATTGAGTTTCCACTATTAGTCTATTGAAAGATGCAATATAAGCCAAAAGGTCTTGATTACCCTGTTGCAACGAAAGAAGCTCATTGTCCAAGGCCTGCCCCTGTGAATGTCTTGCAAACAGTTTTTCCATACTAAGCTGAAAGGCTTGAAAATCATGGAGAACCGGATCATCTTGATTAACTAGAGGGATCGACCAGTCTGCCGCATTGCCACTAAGGTACGAAAGTACAAAAGCTACTTTTGCTTGATCAGTTGGAAAGGCTGCTGGCCGGCATAAGAAGTGCAACCGGCACTGATTGATAAATACTGCAAACCTCTTTGGGTCACCAGAAAATCGTTCGGGCGGAGCCAGAGGTACATTCCCAGGTAGGTTGATCTGCACTGGATTCATAGAGGATGTTGAAGGAAGATTTGCCCCTGATGCGGGTAACGGGGTCTGTCCGGCTTGTGACTGTAGCACTTGTCTAGCAAGATTGTCTGTTCTCTCCTTGGAAATAATTAGTTCCCTTCTTAGAGCATTCGTTTCCTGACGAGCTGCATGCACTTCTGCCCTTAATTCCCCAAGTAACCGGGCTAGGGGGTCAGTATCCGAGGTTTCCATAGCGCCTGGGCGAGAGTTTTGCGGTAGGCTTTGCGTTCTGTAACGCTCACCTGATTCTCGCAGAGGCGCCGGTCTTGACTGGGCGACTACCGTATCTTCAAAGGTGATGTGTAGCACCCGGTTGGCTCTTTGGGCTGGACCTCTGTGCACTGTATGCCTGACGCGTAGAGTAAGATGTCTGTAGATAGAAAATATGGGGTTAATGAACTGGGGTTATTGGGGTGTCCCTATCTCTTTCCTCTTCTCCTCTCCTGTAGACCCCCAAAGGTTAACGCTCTCACCTTAGGTAAGTGAATGCCGAGCTCTCCATTTGCCTCGGGGCAGGGTGCTGTAACCAGTTTCTTCACTGGATAGGTAGCGCAGGCCTCTTGACTTCAGAGGACTGCTGTCCGTCGTTTACTGCACGAACGGTAAGTTTCGAGTCATTCAAATGTCTTTAAAGTCTTTAGTAATGATGTCTCTTGTTTTGCAGGGTTCCGGCGATGGCGGATGACAGGCTGAAGTGAGTTGAAGATGGAGCCCGTGTGATGAATAGAAGCGCCTGGAAGCACGTAAGTAAGCGCTTGTTGCCTGCTTCACGATGCGCTCTAACTGTCTTTTTATTTTGCAGGTACGAGTTCGGAGCGGCTGCAGGGTGCCGGAATACCCACTGGATTAGATGTGGAAAGGAGTAATGGCACGTGAGTATTAAAGTTCCCCAATGTCTTTAAACGCACCTTGTTTTGTCTTTCAGATGCGGGATGCAGCGCCGAAGGCCTCCGGAGCGTGCGAAGAGTTGGTAAGCTTTTGTCTTTCAGATGCCGGAATGCAGTGTGAAGACCTCCGGAGCGCACGAAGAGTAGGTAAGATTTTGCCTTTCAGATGCCGGAATGCTAACCTGTTCTTTCTTGTCTTTATAGGTGTTGCTGAAGACTGGATTCAGGATGGTAAGCCTTTGCCTTTCAGATGCCGGAATGCTAACCTGTTCTTTCTTGTCTTTATAGGTGTTGCTGAAGACTGGATTCAGGATGGTAAGCCTTTTTCCTTAGGCCCAGGACCGGATGCAGAAGACACGATGAGCGTTCTGCTGCAGAGGTTGCAGAATAACGCAAAGCAAGATTCATCCACCGGGTGTGGTTTAAATAGCCTCCTGTAGTGCTTAGGTGTCTCCTTCCACAGCCACGCCTAAGTAAGAAAAGAGTTCCTGGTAAGAAAAGAGTTCCTGCCTTCCAGAAGAGTTCCAGTGTTCTGAATCTAGGGAGTGGCTCCAGCCCCACCCAACAGGAAAAGTAGTTCCAAACAGAAGAGGATCAGAGGCTCAACTGGCAGGCAAGTAAGCAGCATGGTCTGCTGAAGGTAAGTCCACCCAAGCATTATGAGCCCGGCGCTTCCAGCGCTGGGACTGGGCATATTTATGAGCCTGGTGCCACTGGCGCCAGGACTGGGTCCAAAAGGTCCCAATTGGGACTGGTTGGCACTTGGAACCTGGGTTATGGATCTGCTTCCAAGGGAGTTGGGAAAACCCTGACCTTTTGGAAGCAGAGATCATGACACAAAGTTTAACGTCTAAGCAGGAGAATGCTGAACCACCAAGTTTTTTTCTTTTGTATGGTTTAGGTTCTAGGCGGATATCGTCGCTGGATCTGAGTGTTCTAATCGGCTTGTAGATAGTGATTTTCTTTTGTATGAATTATGCTGCTAGGCCGTGGATTGCTATGTGTGTTGTGCACATAGTTTTTAAGATGATTTGGTTTTTTGACTGTGTGTCAATCTAGCATCTTTAGCGCTGGCGTGATGTGGTCCCTTTGTGAGAGTTTTAGGAGAAATTTGGCAGCTGAGTTCTGTTTACGTTGCAGTTTCTTCAGTAAATAGTCTGGCATTCCTAGGATGAGTAGAGGTAAAACGGCCCACCTAGCCCTCGTACTTCTACAAACCAATTACAATAAAACAATAAAAATACAAAATACAACTACAATGCAATCATAAAGGTAAAACAGGGACAGTTAAGAGACATACCTCCTTTGCCTTGTTTTGTGGTTATGCGGGCCGAAGTAGGCTAGGTTCTCCAGATGGGTGTGAAGGTGAACCAGTAGTGATCCAAACAACACAGTATCACAGTATCACAGTATCACAGTCCAAAATAAACAGAATGTCTGATCAAGGTTCTATAAAAATATAAACACTTTAATAAAATATAAACAATTTAATAAAACATACAATTGAACGAATATAGAGAATACTGCATAAAAACCCAACCAAAGGAAGAACAGAGAAGATGCAACAGACTGGAGAAAGCAGCACTCTGAGCGTGGTTTAAGGGGTGGTAGGTAAAGTACTAACTACAAAAAGGATATCTTGTTGAAAACAGGAGCAATCGTGACCTAACCAGTCTCTAGAGTCCAAGGGGACAGATGGGGTACTTCAGAGCCAACAGTACCTGGATTCAGTTCTTGGTGGGCTGACACAGTCAGACCCGGGGTCGAAGGTCAATGCAAGCTGATCAGGCACAGTTCGGCAGGTAGGATCTTGATGGACTGGGCAGCAAGTGGTCATCGAGTATGGGTGAATGTGGGTGCTCAGCTCAGTAGAACGGCAGCTCTTCAATGTGCAGGTCCGTGAGGTCCCAGAAACGCTTCACAGTTGGCCAGGCTCAGTGGGCTTTAGCCGCTGGGAGGGTTCGATGAGTGACGCTCCAGCGGTTCAAGTCCACGATGGTCATCAAAGTGATGGTATTGCGTGTGTTAATTTGTGATCGAAGAGGTGACAGTGCAAGGGCTAGCTGGGCCAAGTCATGGTTGTAAGCCCTGGTTAGATTCGGCGAGTGACTCTCCAGTGATTCCATTCAGAACCCAGCATTGAGCAGTCTCTTCGGGCCTACCAGGTGACAAGCTTTGGTGTGGTCACGATTCAGTGTTAAGCTGATCAAAGGTGCAAGCAATGTTTGTTGGATGGAGTCGTGCAGCAACCAGCGCTGGTGACGTCCCGCTTGTTCCAGGTGCGGTGAACATGGAGCAACCAGTTCAGTGCAGTGAACAGGGAACTTCAGTTGAGCTGGTCCTCAGGTTGCTGTGAGGCACTCTCAGGGGGACTCAGGGATAGAATGGATGTGGAAGGTCCTGATCCAAAGCAGGGGTTACTCCTGGTGCACCCTAGGATTGGTAGGGGACAGATCTGCCTTCTGTCTTTGATGATGACTTCTTCACCTCAGGCTGTGGGCTTTGGAGAATACAACACTCCCAAAGGAAGTCTAGTGAGATCGTCAGAACAAATCTGTGGCCTCAAAGGATTCAAGAGGAACTGAGTGAATCTGCTGAAGGGGTGGGAGACCCCTTCTTTTACGGGCAATAGCCCTCGGGTGACTGGGCTAAAGCTAGCCTGCCTTAGTGGCCAATCCCTGCTCTGGAACAGAGTGGACCTTGCCCTTCTGATGTCACACCCAAAGTGCTTTGCTCCAGCAAAAGGGGAGGGGTCAGGAAAGAGACAAATAGAGACAGTGGACATCAAGATGGTGGAAGCATCCTTCCCTTTGTCAGAGCCCTCCTTCCTATCCTAATCCCGTCCCTTACCTTCTCACTGAGAACAAAAACATTTAGAGATGCAGCACCCTGGTATGAGGCTACTTCTTTTGAATGTGTGTGTGTTATGTCCCCCCCTGTCACAGCAGTGGGACCCAGGTAAAGAAAGACATTGGCGATGTCAATGAAGGATAACCTTCCTCTACTTAATTCTTTACAGTAACTTACTCTTTCCTCCATCTTTATGTCACTTCCTCCTTTCCTCCACTCCTCCTTCTGCCAGCACAATGACTCTCCAAGGACACAACATCTTCCCCACTCTTATCGGTCCAATTCTAGATCTCTTCCACCTATCAGTGAGGTCAGCGGATCATTCTCCCTGATCGCACCTGGGGTACCTGCCGATCAGGGCTCACCCTTGTATAATCGTCTTCTGTGCCATGGCCTTCCTCTTCCTCCTCTGATGTTCTCTGTCATTCTCCTTCCGATATTTCTTCTGCAGATTTTCTGAATGCGCAAAAATGCAGTGCATTCCTTATCCTCTAGAGCCACTGTGATCATGGATCCTTTCTGCATCATTATGTTAGCCAGATCAATCATGTATCAGGGATCTGTATTTTACATCTGTCTCTGCTGCACTAATACCTCATCTCTAACATCAAAGGTTTTCAGGAATGCTCCTCTATATGCTTTCGCCACCATTTTCCTCTGGTTGTCCTTTCCTCGGATCTCTTCACCACCCATATTCATAGGCCCAATGCAACTCAGTAGTCTTGTTGTGAGGGGCCTAGCCATCATGAATTCAGTGGGTGTTGCTCCTATTGATTCATGTGGGGGTTGACCTATATTGTCTGGACACCTTGCACAATGCTTGCTGCAGAGAAATGTTGTCAACTTCCTCCTTCTGGGTGTGCTTTTTATTGTCCCAAAAAAATTCTCAGCCATTCCATTGGCCTTGGGCCACAAAGGTGTTATTATCTGGTGTTGGAAACCCAGATGCGTTTCCAGCCTTGCAAACTAATGACCATGCAAGTCCATCAGCTGGGCCATTGACTTGAAACTTGTCGAGGATATTACCCTGGTGATGGGGAACCTGTAGTATTTATCAATGAATAGCAGAACATATGACCCCTTTTGTGTCAGACCATAAATGTCCGTAGCCACGGTGTGCCACGCAGTGTCTAGTAAGTCTCTTATTGCTAGTGGTACCGGCATGTTTGCTTTTGTTGTCATCTAGCAGGACCTGCAATGTTCAATCAGCGGCTGAACCATTTCATCAATGCCGGGAAACCAGACGTGATGGTGTAGCAATCGATTGGTATTGACCATTCACCAGTGACCTTCGTGCACTACTTCAATGACACCCTTTTGTAAGGTGTTCGGGATGACCAGCCGGGGACCTCTACTGAGTAGCATCTCAGCCGAGACTGATAGTTCTGTGTGAATGGCTGCTAGCCTTTTCAGGTCTCCTCTGTGTGTTCCCTGCAGTACCTCAATGTACTGTTTATACCCCCTCCACTGGTCGTTCTTTGGGAGTGTGATTGCCACCTGTATTGTTAGGTCATTCCTGGAAGCTATTTAGACATCCTTCACTGGTACCACTGGAAGAAGCGCTTGTTCTCCTAGGTAGTTGATGTATACCCGCCACCCCCCACTTTGTCATCTAGTGAAGTCGTCTGCATGGTTGGGTTCCTTGAGATAAAATCTTCTAGATCTTTCCCCGGGCCGATGAAAGATGCTATAGGCATATTGCGGGAGCCTCTGTCAAGAAACCCAATCAGTTCAATAACACGGTAGTTGAACTCGTAGTGTAGTTGTAGAGTTCTCCCTACCAACGTGTCCCTTTGTATTTCCAAAATAAATACAAAGGAACCAATCAGTCGAAAGATGGGGAACACCAAACTGGACTTCTGAGGAGACGGGAACACCGTTGACTGCAGAGGAGGAAAACACTATGATCACCATTAATTTAAGGACTATATATTCAACAGACTGAGGGGCAGATCAGAGGGAGAAAACAGTATAGCAATAACGTATCTCAATACAATGAACACACAATAACCTACCAATCTGTGAGGGGAAAATGAGTTGCCAAAGAGAAAAGCTGCACAACCCAATCTATTCCTGAAACCCGACAGCACGAGGGCGCCTAGACGAGTGCAGGTGTACAAGTCCAGTGCCTGTCCCGACGGAACGAGGACGCCTGTCGACTCTAGTGCCAGTAGTACCAGTCTCTAGTCCATGCGCTGTATTTTGGGTTATGCAGTTTCTTTCTGGTGTATGAGTTGAGATCCCCAATTGAATTATCCAAGGAGTGGTGTGGTAAAGTCTATGCAATGAAGATCCTTCCTGCAGTTGCTGGAAAAAGATGTAGCGTGCGAAAGGTAACACACATTCCGGGTTCGGTAACTTTGCTGGCAGCGTAATGTAGAATCAAAGAGCAGAGCATGGTCAAAATAAACGTTCCAAGTTGTTAGGGTGCGGGCAGCGTGGTGTTAAATTCCTAAGGCAGCAGAGGTCACAAAACGTTCCAAGTCTGGCAGCGTGCGAGCGATAAGGATTGAAGATGGTAGGCAAAGACAGGTCGTAACACAGGCCGTAGTTGATTTGGGAGGAATTCAGGAAAGGAATGGGAAGGGGCAAGGTAAGGAAAGATCAAAGACAAAACGTACTCCACGAGTACACAAGAACTTAGCCTAGATTCAAAAGCAAAATCAGAAGCGGCGAGTGCGGCAACCCCGGAAGCGTTATATCGGGTGACCGCGAGCTCGTCGAACTCCGCCTCTCCGAGAGCGAGTCATGTGATGAGCATGGTGCGGACGCCATAGTTGCCATGGCAACCTTGCAGAGTGTGTTTTAGAAAAGAGAGATCGAATGCAAGGAAATCCATGACGCGAACTACTCACGTGGGTAGAGTCATGACCAGAAGATGATACATTCCTGCAGGTAGAGACTTCAGGTTTGTGTGATGATAAGGAATGTTTGTGTAGAGCTTTTAGATTACGGATACAAGGACGAATCCTGACAGCCTCATACCCCATTGTTCAATCTGTGGAGGCATGCGTGTGCGGGGGTTGCCAAACAGAGATAGCAACGGCTGATGGTCCATGACTAACGTAAATTGCTTGCCAATGAAGAAATGGTGGAAGTGCTTGCACACCCATACAGCTGCAATGTTCTGCTTTTCAGCTTGTGAGTACACCACTTCCATCTTGGAGAGTTTTCTGCTGGCATACGCAATGATGCGCTTCTCTTGTACCCTCTCAGAATCTGCTTGGGCTAGTATAGCACCCAGTCCCACCTGGCTGGTGTCCACAGTTACTTCGGTGTGTTTCATCAGATCAAATTAGGCCATGTGGTGCGCATTTGGAAGGGCAAATTTGATTTCTTCAAACCCCAACAGACAGGGGCCTGCCCCAGGAATGTAGCCTTGGCGTTCAGCAGCTTCCCCAGAGGTTCCATAGTTGTGGCATAGTCTCCGATGTAGCGTGAGCAATAACAAGCAATGCCTATGAAAGAGCAGAGGTCAGCTAAAGACACTGGCGGTGGGCGTTCGCTGATGGTGTGTCCGGGACCATCCCCAGTTTTAAAAAATTATGTCCAAAGAACTTAAGATCGGGTGTGTTGACCTCACACATTTCCATATTAAGGGTCAGCCCTGCGCCCATGAGTGCTTGACACACGTTGATCAGTGTCTGATCGTGTTACACCTAGGTGCGCCAAAATACAAGGATATAGTCAATGTAGTTAAATGATTGCTGAAATGGAAGCAGGATGCACCTGATGGTGTAGTGGAAGATTTCAGCTGCAGTCAAGATCCCGAATTTGAGTCTTGTGTATCTGTATAACCCGTCATGGGTTGGAAAAGCAGTGATTGGCGTGGAGGATGGGAGGAGGGAAGTTGATGGTACACCTGATTGAGGTCTAACTTAAATAATTTTATTGCACTATTATATAGATGATCACATCCTCAATGTTTGTCCCGGGATGGTGTTCTCATTCAATTGCTGTGTTGTTGATGCTCATGTTGACACAGAGCCTATGCACCCCCCCCCCTCTTCAGGCACTACCAACACCAACCTCACCAACCTCATAAACCATGAGTTGGGTCCCCTACTTCTTTCGATGATGCCCGCTGCCAGGAGACATCTCAGTTCTTCTTGAGACCATGTGCTGCAGGTGGAAACCGACCCGTATGGGATATTGTGGTACCAGGCGAACTGCCTCCTTGATAT
The DNA here is from genome assembly GCF_040938575.1 of Ambystoma mexicanum. Lineage (NCBI taxonomy): Eukaryota > Metazoa > Chordata > Amphibia > Caudata > Ambystomatidae > Ambystoma > Ambystoma mexicanum. Next base: position 657,601,178 of record NC_090921.1, read on the forward strand.
GTAGGATGATTGGGGGACCTTTGAGGGCTCTCAACCCCATCACCATACCCGGAAATAGTGCTTGGATGATAGTTTTGGACAGCAGATCTGGATGTGCCGGTGGTAGCTGCTGGGTGTCAATGTGATACATAATCTCAATGAGGCCTAAACATTTTTCCTTCTTGAAGCACAGCAAACATCTACTGAAAGCAGGCGTACAGGGGACATGAAAGAGGGCAGGAAGTTTGAGGTATCCATGACAAAGAACATGGGAGAACTGGCCGAACTGGCCGACACATGGGAGGGGTTCCTATGCACCCTACTGAAAAATATGTGCTATGGACGGAAACAGACTTTTCCATGTTGAAATTGCCATTCATATATTATATTTACAGTCGCACCTGTGTCAATCACAATTTGGACATCTCGACCCAGCATGTGTAAAGTTATCTTCAGGGATGTTTTCTCATCCACTTCTTCTGTCATGAGGTGGACATATTCATCATGTTGTTCGTAGATGTCCAACTGTTAAAAAGAAATGTTGTGTCCCACATCCTGCGATTCCTCAGTAGTGAAATGATGCATCATGTGCCTCCTCTAATCTGAGTTATAGGGCTGTTGCATCGGAAAGGGCGTCCATCTCAGCAGACCATTTGGAAATGTCATTGTCGCCCACATTTCCTGCATTGTTGCGTCCGTGCCCTACATAGGTTTCTGTGTGGAAAAAGGAATCCACATCTGTAACATAGACATGGCCCTCGGTCTGCTGCAGCTCTCATGTTGGTGGCAGGTCATATGTGCACATTACATGGGGCCCTCAGTCGAGTGGTTGGACATGAGTATACTTATTCCCTCATCGTTTGGCAAGTGGTGCTGGTCTTTGCTGACATTGCTGTACCCGCTGCCGTTGTTTTCGGGGCTTCCATGACAGCTACTTGAAAATCCACACGTTCATATACTCTATCTATACTCTATCTAGCCAAGTCAAGAATTTCTGATAGAGGGAGTGGTTTCTTTAACAGTGCTGCCCCTGGGTTTGGGTACCTGTCTCCCATGTGAGTTGATTGTCTTCAAGTCCAGCGGCAGTCCCAAAGAGCCCCGGCAGGGTCACCACCCCTACCACGGAGGTAAAGGCTGTTACACAGCAACGCCAGAGCTTTAGGACAGCCAGGGGTGATGCCCCTGGCCTTGGGTGCCTGTTTCCCATGTGGGTCAACCATCCACAAGCAAGCCATGGTTCGAGGGATCCCTGGCAGGGTCCCCAGCCCTCCCCGGAGGGAAAAGTTGCAGTGCAGCCCAGCAAGAGCTCCAGGACGGCTGAGGTGCTGCCCCTGGTCAGGGGTGCCTGTCTCCCATGTGGGTATACCATCCCCAAGCACAGTGGTTGTCCCAAGGAGCCCCAGAAAGGTCCACATCCCTCCCCTGAGTTAAAAACACAGCGCAGCCAGAGCTCCAGGAAGGCCGGGGGCGATGTCCCCGGCCTTGGGCTCCTGTCTCCTATGTGGGTCAAATGTCCCCAGGTCCAACGGCAGTCCCAGGGAGCCCCGGCAGTGTCCCCATCCCTCCTGGAGGGAAAAAGCTGTAACGCAGAGCAGCAAAAGCTCAAGGACAGTTGGGGTGATGTCCCCAGCCATGGGTGTCTGACTCCCATATGGGCCGATCATCCCCTAATCCAGCAGCGGTCCCAGTGACCCCCGCCAAAATCTGCATCCCTCACTGGAGGGCAAAGCTGTAACGCAGCCCAGGCAGAAGTCAGGGATGGCTGGGGGAGCTGTCCCTGGCATTGGGTGTCTGTCTCACATATGAGATGACTATCCCCAACCCCAGCGGCAGTCCCAGGGAGCCCCTGCAAGGTCCACGTCCCTCCCCTGAAGGAATTCATCCCTGGACCACTGGTGCTGTGGAAGTTAATTCGTCAGATTGGTGGCAAGTGTTCGGATTGTTTGGAGCCTTGTGCACTGCTTAGTCACCCAACAAGAAAAATACTATTGCAGATAACGTTTAGTCACTGCTAGGTATTAGTAATAGTCATGGAGCTTGACATTGAGACCATAAAAGGCATGACCAAGGATGTCCTGCGTGTCTTATGTCAAGAGGGGGGACTTCCCCACAGAACTAAGGTTAATAAACCTGGGTTGCTGACCAGCCTCCAAGCTTGGGTAGAAGCGTTGGGCAGTTGGGGAGAAGACCCCAGGGGATGGGCTAGGCCCTGTGTACCCGAACGGACAAGACCTTCCAAAGGGGGTAAATAACGAGGAAGGCCGCATCAGCAGTGTTTCTCACCAATCATCCCACCAGGGGGCAAGTGTGGTTTCTCAACACTCGAGAGTGTCAGTGAGGACAGGGGCTAGTGCGGCATCCCGCAGGTCCCAGGCCTCAGTGCAGTGTCCAAATGGCCCGGTAATTGTTCTGGCTATTAATGATGTAACGGCTAGAAAGCTCCTGCTTGAGGAGGGGAGACTAGCGCTAGAAGAACAGAAACAGTAGGACAAGGTCACCATAGAGATGTGCAAGTTGGCGCTTGAATAGCAGAAGGAGGTAAACAGATCCACCTCTAGCGAAAGCAGCAGTAGTGGCTCAAACCAGAGTGCTCGGGATAAGCCCTGACAGCACATCCCCAAAGACTTAGTACAGGCTTACGAAGTAGGGAAGGATACTTCCGAATGGTTTGAAGCACTCAAGCTGGCATTCAAGCTGCAGGAGGTGGATGAGGTACTGTGGAGTTCAGCCCTGATGAGTCACTTACCGGCATCAAGGACTGATGCAATTCTTCCGTTAACTCCTGAGGAAAGGCCTGTTTATGGCAGCATGAAGGCAGCCCTTCTCAGGAATGTCTGTAAAACTCCAGAAAAGTATCTCAAGAGCTTCAGAGAGCTCCGAAAGAAAAGTGGGCAGACATGTGAAGCGTTCACACACTTGTCATTGAAATATCTGACTGGGTGGGTGACTGGTAACAAAGTTGAAACATTTAAAGGGATGTACAATTTGATTGTGTGTGAGAATGTGTTGAAAAATTGTGAGGTTGACCTACACCAGCATCTTGCGGACAAGAATATCACACACCCTAAGAAGCTTGCAAAGGCTGCCGACAAGTTTGTGAGTACTCAAGTCCAGAAAAAGACTGAGGTGAACACACCCAAACCGGAAGAGAAATCAGCGGACAAAAAAGTAAACAAGGATGGGAAGGACAAAGGTCCAACCCAATCCTCTTCAATGCAGATCTCCAAAAGAACAAAGAGAAACCCCCAAACCCTAGTTCGGCCATGCACACCAACACCAAGAGGGCAGGCAACCGTAACAGTGGACACATGCGTTCTTACCACACAAAGGTTGTTTCATGTGTAAGGAGCTAGGCCATAGGAAAGGGGATCCTGCTTGCAAGGGCTTACCCAAGCAAGCTATAGTGAATGTTGGACTTGTTGAAGAGGTCATCATTAGTGTGGGCTTTTCAGAGGAGGATTTCCCACTAGGCCAGGAAGTGACCGAATGTGGATTGGTTACACTGAGTGGGAAAGGTACCGGATCTGCAGGAGAGACCCCAGTTCCAAATAATACTCAACTCTAGAGCACATGTACATCAATAGAAACAAAACTCCTGCGGTCCGAGATACCGCGGCTAGAGTCACCGCTGTCAGCCGGCAGTGGGTACAGCCAGGCCAGTATATTACAGGGCCTGATTTGTGCATAAGTGGATTTGATGGTAAGAGTAAGTGCCCCTTGGTGATAGAAGAGTTCAGCTGACAACGTGAAACGACCCAGAACCGTGTAGCTGTGAAAGACTCCATCCCTATCCCATGTCTGTTGCGATCCCCAAATAGTCATAGCGGCTATGCAATCGAGGGCCAAAGAGAACGCTAGATTGAACTCTCTCAGAGCCTTAGGGCCTGGAGTGCTTCCAGAGGGCTTTTTGGAAGGACCAGCATGGCTGGTAGTCCCTAGTCCAGTTCCACAGACTATTGAGTCACCTACTCCTGCGGGAGAGGGGCTACTAGACACGGAGGATCCTACTTTGGTAGCAGGTCACCCCTTGACTTCAGAGTTGCCTGGCACAGCGTAGGAACCCAAGGTGGAGGACCCGGTGGGCGCAGATCTGAAGGGTCTGCCCAAGCCGGATGAGTTTGCATCAGCTGGGGGCCCAGATCAGACTGACTTATAAGCAGCCCAGAAAGAGTGTCGCACTTTGGCGGGTCTGCGGAAGCAGTCGGAGGAGCAGGCTAATGGCGGAGCCCCTGGACTGTTCAAAGTGTACTGGGAGGATGGATTCCTGTAAAGTGAGCCAAAGGATTCTGAGGGCGAGGACACCAGAAGGTTAGTGCTTTCCCAATGCCACAGAAAGTTCCTTTTGGATTTGGCTCACCAAATTCCTTTAGCGGGTCACTTAGGAGTGACAAAGACATCAGACCAGTTGTCTGTGCACTTTTACTGGCTGCAGTTCGGCGTATAAGTTAAGGAATTTGTCTGGTCCCGCCCGACTTGTCAAGCTTCTGGCAAGTCAGGTGGTGCTACAAAGGCCCCCTTAATTCCACTACCCGTGGTTGGGCGGCCTTTTGAGATAATCGGCATGGATATTGTGGGTCCTTTGGATCCTTAAACAAGCTTGAGGAACAGATATATCTTGATGGTGGTCGACCACGCCACAAGATACCCTGCGGCTGTCCCTCTGAGGAGCATCAAAGCCCGTATGGGTGCGAAGGCTCTAAATTGGGATATTCTCCCATGTTGGATTTCCCAAGGAAGCCGTTTCTGACCGGGGATCAAACTTCATATCAGCATACATGAAGGCTATGTGGAATGAGTGTGGAGTCACCTACAGGTTATCTACCTCCTTCCATCCACAGACCAATGGGCTTGTTGAGCAGTTCAACAATACCGTGTAAAGCATGATAGGTGGCTTGGAAGAGCACCTAATGAGAAAATGAGATATTCTCCTGCCATGCCTTCTGTTCGCCTACAAGGAGGTGCCACAGAACGGAGTAGGGTTTAGCCCCTTTGAGCTTCTGTTTGGACACCCTGTATGAGGTCCCCTCAGTCTAATGAAGGAGGGATGGGAAAGCAAACCCTCATCACCATCACAAAATGTGGTGGACTATGTACTCAGCCTTCGGCTTAGAATGGCAAAGTACATGGAACAGTCAACCAAGAATCTGAAGGCCAGTCAGGAGCTGATGAAGCAATGGCATGACCAGAAGGCCACAGTGGTAGTCTATTCTCCAGGCCAATGGGTGTGGATTATGGAGCCTGTCAAACCCGGTGGCCTTCAGGACAAGTGGACTGGACCTTACTGTGTGATGGAAAAAGTTAGTGAGTTGAATTATCTCATTAACGTGAAAGGACCGAAACAGATGTGCAGGGTCTTTCATGTCAACCGGCTAAAACCCCATTATAGCCGGGATGACTTGGTCATGGCGTTAGTGACTGATGGAGAGACTGAGGAGGAGACAGATTCCCCCCCAGACCTCCTGCACACTGAAGCCAGAGATGGGTCAGTTGAAGGGGTCAATCTAGCAAAAGACATGTCAGAACAGCAACTGACAGATTGCAGCTGTTACTGGGACAGTTTGCCAGTCTTTTCTCTGACTCCAAATTGCGCAGATTGGTGCACCCATGATGTGGACACTGGAGACAGTAAGCCGGTGAAGAGAAGGATTCACTGAATGTCCGATAAGGTCAGGGACACCATCAAGGAGGAAAGTTCCAAGATGTTGTCCCTAGGAGGGATAGAGTCCTCCCATAGCCCCTGGGCTAACCCAGTGGTACTGGTCCCTAAAAAGACCAATAGTGGGAAAACTGAAGTTTGCTTTTGTGTGGGCTACAGGGGGCTCAATTCTGTCATGAAGACAGATTCTGACCCCATTCCTCGGGCAGTTGAGCTCATTGACAAACTCGGCGCTGCCAAGAACATGAGTACTTTCGACCTCACAGCGGGGTATTGGCAGGTCGGGTTGACAAATGGAGCGAGAGAGAGGTCGGCATTTTTAACCCCGGATGGACATTATCAGTTCACTGTGATGCCTCTCGGATAAAAGAATGCCCCTGCAACCTTTCAGAGAATGGTTAACCAGGTTTTGTCTGGACTGGAAAACTTCAGTGTCCTCTATTTAGATGACATTGCTGTGTTCAGCTACACCTAGGAGGATCATGTATCCCGCCTGAAACAAGTGCTTCAGGCACTGCAGAATGCAGGCCTGACTATCAAGGCCACAAAGTGACAGATATCGCAGGGTACTGGGACTTACCTAGGGCACCTGGTTGGTGGAGGTAAGAAACAACCTCTTGAAGCAAAGGTAAAGGCTGTGAAGGAGTGGGACATGCCCACCACACAGACGCAGGTGAGTGCCTTTCTAGGTCTCACCGGATACTACCGGTCATTCATCAGAGGGTATGGGACCATTGCCATGCCCTTGAATAATGTAACGTACAAAAAGATGCCAAATAAGGTAACGATTTAATGGATGTATTGTGCAGGGCCTCAGTTCTGAAAGTTCCAATCTATGGTCAGGAATTCATTAGCCAGACGGACGCCTGTGATTTTTGGATTGGAGTAGTGTTTGCGCAGCTGAATTCTGAAGGGGTAGAGCAACCTGATGCCTACATTAGCAGGCGGTTGACAAAAAGGGAAAGGAACTGGGCTGTCGTAGAAAAAGAGGCAAATGCGGTCGTGTGGGCTGTAAAGAAGCTGAAACCCTACATCGTTGGGTCTCACTTTATGATCCAGACGGACCAGATACCTCTGTGATGGTTAATGGCCATGCAAGGGGAGTACCCTAAGATTTTGTAGTGGGCAACATCCCTACAGTGATTAGATATGGACATCCAGCACAAGCCAGGCGAACAGCATGGAAATGCTGATGGCCTCAGACAGTACTTTCGCTTTGATGACGAACCAGACTCTCAGTAGGGTGGTGGTTCACATGTTGAGGCTCGGGGGCATGTGAGGATTGGGGGATTGGTGCCATGGGGAAGGGAGGAAGAAATATAGTCATACTGACCCACACATTCTAGGCTTTGCTGATACCGCACCTCTCGCACTCAAGGCTTCCACCATTGTTTTGATCTATGATGTATCCCTCCCTGTACCTCGTGTTATAAAACACATTTTATGCTGAGGGGTGAAACAGTCGAGCATGCTTAGATCTTTTATGATTACTTTGGTTTATGCTATGGGCTGGGGGGGTCACTACCTATAATGGAATATATGGGTTTGGGGGTCAGGTCGGTGGTGTGGGCTCTGGTTCTGGGGTGGCTGGGTGGGGTTTAGAGGCCTGCTGACAGCTTGGTTGTGATGAATGAAGGCGAGGAGCCTGGAGTTGTCTCACGGTCTTGCAGGGCGCATTCCTCCCAATGAAACTAAATGATTGCAACAGTGAATGGATAGTGGGGAAGCGAGCTTCAGTGAGAACTGGTGGTACGGACTCATTGGGCCTCATTCCGAGTAGGGTGGTAAGGGTTAACGGTCAGCGGTAACGAGACCGGTGCCGTTAAACCCTTACCGCCCTACTACGAGTTCCCTTTGCGGGTCCTTCCTTAACGCCTGCTTTTAGAAGGTGTTAAGGACGGGACCCGCAAAGGGACTTTAGTGCTAATAACGGTACCGTAAATTACGGTACCGTTATTAGCGCGTTCCCCATTCCCATTGAGCCCTATGGGGGCTTAAATGGGAATGGGGAAGGGCCCTGGTGAATGGGGAATTACCGGTCCCTCCAACCTTGGAATGGACCGGTAATTACTCCATTCACCAGGGAGGAGTCGGAACGATTTTGGAGGCAGCCTCCAAAGTCGGAATGAGGCCCATTGTGCCTTAATGATCGGGGCCTAGTGAAATCCTTCCATGAAGCTCGACTGGTGCATCACGGCCATGCAAGTCCCTGCCTCTGTCATAATTACAAAATGGCGTTTCTTTCTATGTGCCCTTTAAGGTTATGCATCTGCCGTTTACACTATATTATATTTGCAGTGAGTTTCACAGTGCGGTTCCCTCCCCCCTTGCACACTACACTATTTCATAGGGGATCCGCCTCAACTGAAAGCACCTATGGGGGTGGGATATACTAATTTCCATCCCAACACAACCTTGACTGGACAGTCCCTTTTATCATTGTGTAATAATGTATTTTTGCTGTGCTGCAACTAACCAACGATCAACAGCCTTGCCGAGATAAGCCTGCAGTTCCGTCCACATTATCAACATTGTCAAGGAGGTCTTACATTTCACAGTTTTCCAATCTGTTCGGATCCCTTCCAGTGTACTAGAGGTGTGTGGTTGATTGATAGTTTAGAAACCGATATTCATCCCTGGAACACTGGTGCCTCGGAAATTGATCCATCATAAGAAGACCATAGTACTGAGATCCCCTGTACATTTATTAGGCGGAAAAGGCTAAAGCACTGTTAACCCCATGTGAATATAGCAGGCATAGGAGAAGGCCAAATCACTGCGAACACCAATTGCATTTAGCAGTTGAAGAAGGCCAGCTCTTTGAACACCACATGCATTAAGTAGACGGAGGAGAAGCCCAAAGCACCTCAAACCACATGTGCATTAATTGAAGGGAAAAGGTTAAATAAATTACCCTATCTGCTGCTCTAATTAAACTTAGTTATAGAAAGATTCGTAGGGGGAGGAATGTATTTGTTGGGTGTGTTTCAGTCCAGATAGTAAGTGGTTCTCTGCAACAATCCTGCCCATCAATCACTAGCAGCAGATCTCTTCTTTTTATAAAGAAAAAGGACATTTGTCTCAAAAGCATCTGGCTCATTGGGAAGAAATGTAACTTTTCATACAGCCCCTTTGCACTTGCATTAGGTGCTAAGTAATGATGTTTTGATAGAGGTGAACGAAATTGAGCTCCCACCAACCGAGGCATATGATGGAGAAGACATGACATCAGCTTAGCAACAAAGATAGAAAACCATGTATGAGGAAGAAGAGGTGATTCCTAAAAATGTCCTTCTTCGGATTGCCTTGAAAGCAGATGACACAAAAGAACACGACAAAGATCATGCTCCAGACCCAGATTCAGGAACAAGACACAGACAGCTCTACTGTGATGACCCACAGATTGTGAGGGAGAGAAAGAGACAGAAGAAGAGAGTCCAGGTATGGACAAACCCATGCAATTATCAAGTGCAAGCATTGAACCCAGAAAGCAAGCTTCAAACACTCCTCAAGCTAGTGTAATAGTGTTACAATATTTATCAAATAAAAGGTCTGAAAAACACATGATAGTGGTAGTACAATGTTGCCGCCAGTTACATCAAGACTACTGGCTCCTCAGTAAACAGCGCCTGCACCGCATCCACTGAACTATACAACAAGAAGGCCCCAAGAAGGACGAGAGGTTAAGGCCTGTGTCAGCCTTCCCACAAAATCTGGAGTGTGGAACTATTTTATGGCTGTAAAGCCACAATATCATCTTGCCACCTGCCCAAACTAAGCAAATGATACCATCAAGTGTTGGCCCACAGGAAAGAGTTGGTACTTGACTTCCTCCGCAAGATACTTTTCAGGTACCAATATGGGCACCTGTGCGGTCAGAAATGAAAGCGGGACACAAAGTTGTCATGTTTTTGGTTAAGACATTTATTTAAATGAAAATGAGGAGGGAAAATGCCTCTATGACCCTATTCTAAAGAGGAGTCTCCCTACATAAAAAACAAAAATTAAGGATCTGTCTGTTTCAGAATGTCAATAACTGAAAAGCCATCCTTGTGTCCAAAACGTCCTATCCTGACCCTCACACTACAAATGAAACATTATAAAGTGTGATAGGAAATGTCTTCAACCTGATATTGGCAGAAAAGTGTGCACGACTGAAAATTAGAATAGAGAAAATGTTCTCAAAGGTGAAAGAGCGTGGACCCAGAGGTTGATTCCCCTTGCCCTGCATTCTGAAATGGGATGTCAACGGGCCTCATTAGGAGCTAGGCGGCCGTGGAATGAATGGTGCCGGTAAGGGACCTGCACCGTTCATTCCGGGCCACCACATTACGAGGTTTGCAGCGGGTCCTGCTCTGGACGCCTGGCCAGACCAGATGTGCAGAGCGGGACCCGCTAGCAGACCAGGATGCTAATAACGGGCCTGTCATTAACGGGCCCATTGTTAGCATCCTCCCCATTCCCATTGAGCCCTATCGGGGCTCAAATGGGAATGGGGATGTACTGGGTCCGGGTCCCGAGAATGGGAATGACTGGGCCTGCTAAAGTCAGCATGGCCCGGTAATTCCCTAGTTTTGGGACCCGGACCCGGTACCCGGTTTGGAGGTAGCCATGCCTCTAAGAACGGCATGGCTACCTCCAAACTCCTAATGAGGCCCAATGTCTCTTTTACTAAGAGTTCCTTTGTGTCTCTCCTTAATTCACAATATTCAGGCTAGGCAACAAGTTCTTAACAGTCTTTCTTTAGCACAAGTGTCTCCTTTCTCTAGCAAACAGTGTCCTTCGTCAGTATGTCTTGTAGCTTTGCAACTAACTTGGTATACTCCTCTGCCAGGACTCTCTATGCAATTCCAACTGCCTGGTGTACACTCCTGCCAGGTCTTCTCTTGTGATTGCACTTGCCTGATATACTTCCCTGCCAGGACTTTTCTTGTGTTTTAATTGCCTGGTATCCTTCCCTTGCCAGGACTTCTCGTGTGTTTCACAGCTCCTCTGTATCACCAAAACCGCATATACCGTTCTTGGCTCAGTGTATCTGTCTGCAGTAATTTTCATTCAAATTGTGCCCCACACTTGCATCTCATGCATCCATATCTTAGTGGGGCTTGAATCTGTACATTGGCTTTTCTGCATTCAAGCAATCTTCTTGTAGTTTCTGTATTAGCAATCGAATAACATTCAAATTGTCATTTTTGCATTCGGCAGAATGCCCCGGGGTACCCCCTTGCTTTGTTTTGACAGACCGGTCCTCTCCAGTATCTCCAGACCTTTCATTCTTCGGTGCATGGCGGTGGCATGGCTCCGCTGCTCGCCTCCCACTCTAGAATGTGCAGACGTCCATCCAGCTTCCTTTGCGGCTCCCTTCACGGCTCTGCGGTCACATGTCAGCTTTCCCTGAGGTCCTGTATGGAGATCTTAGTGCCCAGGAACTCTCTCACGGCTCTCAGCATCTCCACAGCTCGTCCTGCTCGAGCACTGCGTTTCTCCTTCTGTCTCAGCGGTCTCCTCTGCTCCACCACACTGGTACTTGTCTCCCACACTCGAAAGCCTCTGCATAGGAAGCAACGTCTTCTCCTGCACTTCCACACTCAGTAGTGTGGTGCATTCTTTAAATGTCCCATGAACAGGTGATTCTGTAGAACAATTAGTCTGCACATCGAGATTTCGGGCTCCTCTTACCTTGTACCAACTCCTTCATCCTCCTTGTCACAGTACTTTGCTGATTATGGGAGTTGGAATCCATGGGTGTCATTGGACATATAGGCGGTCATTACGAGTTTGGAGGTAGCCATGGCGCTTTTAGCGCCATGGCTGCCTCCTAACCCGGGTCCGGTCTGGTTGAATGGGGACTTACCGGGACATTCCGACCAGTGCGGACCCGGTAAGTCCCCATTCAACCAACCATTCCCCATTCCCATTTCAGCCCCCATAGGGCTCAATGGGAATGGGGAAGGCGCTAATTACGGGCCTGCAAATACCGGGCCCGTTATTAGCACCCTGGTCCCTTAGCGGGACCTGCAAAGGACGCGTGGTCAGACCACACGTCCTTTGGGGGTCCCGCTAAGGGAACTCGGAATTGGGCAGTAAGGGTTTACCGGCACCGGGTTCCTTACCGGTGACCGTTAACCCTTACCGCCCAACTCGGAATGAGGCCAATAGTGTTTTCTCAGTGGTTTTACATGAGAAAATATTGACATAAAGTCATATCAGAAGCAAAAAGGGTTTTGTTGGAGCTATGTGTCGCTAGGTCATAGATGGGGGTTTGACCTAAAGAATATTGGTAAGAGGTTTTTTTACTTCCTATACAAGGGGAAAAGGGAAAAAGAATTGCTGACAATTGGTCATTAAGGTTTTGTGCATTAGATGGTCTTCCTCAAGGGGGGGATACCGTGTCTTGTCCAATGAAGTCATGAGATCTCCCCGGTAGTTGTCTGCTCCCATGTGATCCTCCATCACATAGCCACCCTCAGGATCACAGATCACAATTTATGGCATCCCCCACATAATTTGGAGGAGGAAAGGCGATAGGGCAACCTACCACATCTCTCCTGCAGCAATTGGAAAATGTGCATCACCATCAGGCACCACTACACCAGAGATTCTTGCTGATTCACAGATTTTCACAAGCTGGGCTAGAATGCCATCTGTTGTGTATTTTCAATTTTACTATGATGAAGGTATGAAATCTGAGCATATTTCCAGGCCATGTATTTAATATGAGCCGCAAGTGTAATGCATTTGAAATAAGGCAATAAGTAGGCTTAACATCTATCTTAATGCAGAGAATAATGCTTTGGTTTGGACTTTCGGGCTCTATGCCAGACCTCATCTTTGTTGTGATTCTTGCGGGCAAATTCACATAAACTCTCACTGACTGTATTCTTGACTTTCTGGGAAGTATTAGAATTGCCTCAGTAATAGTAAATAAAACTGAAATAGCAATAATTGAAAGAACAACAGAAAAACTACAGTGGTTCCTGCAGAGCTTGTAGCGGCGAGTGGCTTTTTGAACTAGATGAAAGGTAACGGCAGACTGCATCGGCCTTGCAGCCCTGCTTTTAACAGAAACAATATTTTTGCATCCTTGAAAAGATGTTGAACACTGTTAATGGGCCGATGATTTAATCAACTTTTTGCTTCTGTTAGACAAGTATACTAATAGGGGAGTTGACAGTTTATGCCCAGATAGTATACAAGGGAGGCTTCGGAAGGCAAGGCAGGAGATTAGCTGTTACCAGACGCAAACAGAGGCAGACAAACAGCTGGAAGGACAAAGGGAGAAGGAGAAGCACTGGGACCATTATCCTCTATGAAGAAAAGGTGGGAGCCATGTGCCTCAATTTTCCTTGCCTGATTTTTGTAACCACTAAATTGGATTGTTGGCTTTTTGAGGCATTTTAAATCCTCAAAGTACCCTCGCCATTGGCTTTTGAGCAGATTTATACATTTTTGGCTGAGCTTTATGGGTCAATTTGTACATTTCCACCCAAACAATTCTTCAGTGATGCGAGCACCATGGTTGTTCCCAATTGACATGAACTCTTTTTGAAGCATTTTGTCCTATTTTCCTGCTTTTTTGATAAGAAAAGACCATGGTGATGTAATCGGTGGGTTTTGATGTTTTAAGGTATTTTTCATGGATTGCAGACCACTCAAGGCATTCAGTCTTCTCCAGCTTTTATCTCTTTACCTGCTGCAGATAGTGAGTATGGGAGGTTTTTTCTTATTTACTCATCATTGATATCACATTGAGAATTGTATTGAGGTATAGATAGGTGGCAGTTGCTTTGATGAAGACTGCCTAGCAAGATTTGATGAGATTGCCTAGCAAGACCTGGTGAGGTAGGTAGTTAGGTAGTTATTTTTAAGGCAAATAAGTGCAGAGGCAATGACTATGATTGCTGCATATTCATTAATGACTTTTTGCATTTTAGGTGTGTTATGTGTAACGAACACAATGGTAGCAATGTTTATGACTTATTTCTCATTATTACAAGATTTACATTAAGCATGAGGATGTAAGAAGCCTGCATTGAGTGCTCATTACTGAGAAATCTGTCAGAAGCATTTTGGTTATGAACTTTTTATGTGGGGCATCTACCTAACTGTATTGTGTATTGATATGCTATAAATGGTGCATATCTTTAACACACACAAAAGGTTGCTGGAAGGTATAAGCAGTAGACTATCAATACAAAATAATGGTACATTATTAAACCTCTCTTGTGCTGATGAGTGAGAGTAGTCGCTCATTGCAGGGAGTTGTTGTTTTCTCTGTTAGCGGATACACAGTCACAGGTATATGCTCCTCCCTATCTCCATTCCTACCGGAGCCCCAATAGGGGGCAGGGTCTTTGACACTCCACTGGGGGGTGGAGGGAGGGCTCTGGAGGTAGGGATGGTAAGAATCACGTCACTTCTTTGCCTATCGGTACAATACAGAAATATCTTTAGAGCCCTATTCCATTATCGAAAGGTCAGCTCCGTAGACTCATGGATCCTGGTTTGGGAAATTCCAAATAAGCACTACTTCATGCACATTTCTTTACCAAGCCTCTATGGCCATGCGTGGAAACAGTGAGAGTGGCACTGGACCTCGGTGAGGATCAGAAAGGCCATCTAACATTTCACATGCTGATCATCCAGGCACATATGCCAGATTACTATGATATTTTTGGTATCATGGCCATGATCAGAAACTGGGTCACCTCCCCTGCATCTCTTATCAGCAAAGCTCAGTACAGCAGTCACCTAATATCATTTGGCAGCAGGCCACCTTGTGTAGGAAGAATTTGACAGCAGGTCCTACTAGGCAGTTGATCTCTGAGAGAAAATGAAGAAGGTAATGGCACATTGGTTCACTCCTCATAGTTTGTAATTAGGCTTTGTGACCATTGACAATGGGTCTAATGTCGCATCTGCCCTCTTCCCAGAGTATAGGTGAAACCATGCATGTGCCCGGCTTTGTCCATGCCCGCTATCCTGTGGTGGCCCACTTCCTGAGCCGGTATACACCACTAGATGCTTTGGTAAGTGTGACCCAGATGTTCTATACACAATTTAGTCACTACTAAAGTGCCAATAACATGTTAGCAAAGAAGCCGTTATACCAGCAGGTCCCTTACAATCATCAATGGAATTCAATCCTCCATATGCTGGAGTGTCTGCGAGAGCAGTGCAACACAGTGACCAACTATTGCAATTGGCCTGGCTGGAAAATGGTCAGTGCCTACTCAACATCTACACAATGGAAGCTGTTGGACAATATGTGTTCTTTACTGCAGTCTTCAGAGCCCAATAGTTTTTCTTCACACAAAGGAAGATTTAGGATGGTTGACTTCTTTGAAATGAAGTGCTTCGCAAATATATCAATAGCAGAGGAACCAGTAGTCCCCTCTTCTAGTAGAGGAAAAAGGGAGTGAAAGTAATTCAAAAAGGATTCGAACATGTAAGCAGCATAAATAATTTCCCAAAAAGCAAAGTTAGGAGCTACATGAACCCTTTTGAAGGCAGTTCCAATTTGTTAATCTAGATTGTCTTCAAGGGAAGCATCTTCAAATGAAATGGATATTCATCTAGAGTAGGAATTAAGTTACGATCTATTTTAGAAGAGCCAGGGAACTCTATCACAAATCTGTTCAGTGGATATAGCCAGGTAAGTATCTTGGGACGGGTGGTTTCATTGGGGATTTCCACTCCTTCAGAATAATATTTTTGGACACTTTCAGGGGAAGGAGATTGCAGTATCAGTCTTGTCAGGATCAGCAGAAAGAGGGGCAGCAGAGCCTTCTACACCCATGTTCATGAACTACTTTCCAGAGGAATCGCAGTTATCTTCTTGGCACTCAACAGCCTGAGGATTGTCAGGGGGAGAAGGTAGAAATGGTTCCCCTAATTGGTTATTGTGGAATTGAAGAGAATAAAATTGGAGGAGGATGGAGTCTACCAACTACTCCATCATTCACCAGTTCCTCATAATTATTTTCAACTCTATTGCCAAAATGGTAAGTGAGTTTAGGAATATGGGCCTCTGCAGTGTTATGAGGTACCACATGCTTCTCTGCTGAGTGAGCCATGGCAGTGTCTTGATTGATTTCTTCACACATTTGGCTCAATTATGCTTTGCAGGGCATTGGAAGCATGGAGGGGACCCTGGGAAGGAGTGCTGCTTTATTTTCCTACCTCCACCCTGTCCTATTACAAGTGAAACATACACAGATCAGGAACACATAATACAATCTGATCTTCCCAAGCCTTGCCACAAACGTTTTGAAAACCTACTTCCAGAAGCTTGCAATTTTTGAGAACACAGTTTGGGACAACAGCGTTGACATCTAACACAAGACACATTGGGGGGAAACATGGGTGACAGAGAGTAAAGCTAGGTTTGGAAAGGGTGGGGGTCTGGATATGATAAGTAAAAGCTATATGTTTGCTGGATTTAATTTAAGAAAGTATAAGTGGATAAGCCACCCAGTCCTCAATAGCTCCCAGAAAGCACCAACTCAATCTCTGGCAGCCACTACCAGCCGTTGGGGACACTCACACCATACAATTGTTGTGCACTGGTTATAATGCCACTGAAGCTAAAGTATGGACCGCTCTAGATATCCCTTTTATAACTTCATCTCCTCTTGGTTAAAGTTACTAAGTTGACTGTGTTCTCGTCAGAAGATAGGGAATTATGTTAATAGCTATGACAAACCACCATTTAAGTAAAATAAAAGAACTGAGATGTCATGCGACTTTTGGCAAGTGATATCACTTCCATTGCTCCCTAGTAACCAACTGTGGCATGTTAGTTAATTACTAGCTAGTATTTAGTTAGTGTTTGGACACTTGCATTTCTGTAAATTACTATACTAATAAGCCAAAATTTGTTTTTACTGATCAGTTTCCGCATTGCAGGTCACAGATTGTATAGAGGTGATGGCAGATTGTACTGGACAAAAACAAAGTAGTTATTACAACTAATGTTTGTGAGATTTTTTGTTTCAAACACAACATTTTGCAGAGTGAATTGAGGCTCTTAAATGATCATTTGTTATTTATATAGCACTTACGTCTAAGCACTGTACATAGAACATGTATACATACATTTGTCATCCCAACCGAAGTTGGTACTGTCATGATGCCTACCCCCGGAGCACCAGGACAGGCCCAGCACCCCCGGGAGCAGGCATCATGCCCTCGGGTAAAAGCCCAGCGGCCCCTAATAGGGGCTCTTTGGACTTTGTCCTGGCGCCTTTGGCGCCAGGCCCATGTTGGACATCAGTCCTGGCGCCATAGGCACCAGGCTCATAAAAGAGGTTGTTTGGTGCACTTACCTGGCGCAGACCATGCTGCATGAAGCCTCAAGCCAAATGAGGCTTAGGAGGGACTATTTTATCAAAGGAACTATTTTTCTTGGGTGGGGACCGTGGAAGAATACTTACCTGGAACTTCTTCCAAGGCTATTTAAACCACGCCCGGACTGCCACACCTGCTTCGCGTTGCTCTGCATCTAGCAGCTGAACGTTCACCTTGCCTGCTCCTGCATCTTGCTTCCAGCCACGCCCGCCTCGATCTTGGGATACCTGAAAGGAAGGAAGGGAAGAGAAAAGGTGAAAACCAAGAACTTAATCTAATTTCCTACCTGTGTCCGGACCCATCACGCCAGCGATCCTGAAGGTAGACATTCTTTAAAAGCATCGCGCTACTTGTTGCAGCGCCGCGCATCACTCACCTGCCTCGTGGGCTCTTCACTATCCACCGCGACCTTCTGGGCATTCCGCCACATCTCTAACAAATGAGGAAAGCCTGATTTTCCGTCACAAGACTTACTTGGCCATATTTGACGGAACCACTCCTCATTTCGGGTCGGCGCCACTTCTTGGCCTGGTACCGCACCCCGGCCCCTAAGGGGAAAAAAGAAAGACATTACTAGAGGGATTCAAAGACATTTAAAGGGATCATTTTATCACAAACTCACCTGAGTTTATCTCCGGCAATATCCCTCGAAGCATCACTTCCACTCTGCACCTGAAAATAAGGACAGATCGCAGGTTAAGAAAAGCAAACAAAGAGAAGACACTACTCTGGAACCTTTTAAACTGCATACTTATGGCATTTCGCCTTCTGAAACCAGTGAAGTAACTGGTCAAATTAAGGTGAGCCTTGATTGGGGATTTCGGAGGTGGTCAGAGAAGAGCAAAGGGGAGGTGGGAAGCAATCACAATACTCTGCAGTCAGTTAATCCCCTTTCTCCACCTACAGAAAGATTTTTCTACGGGCCAGACAAGCCAGATTTGGGGGTCCAGTTCAGTCGGTGTTTCGATTCCTGCGCATCACGCTTGAAGAGATCACATGAATCCAGACCAGGACAGTGCCTCTGTGGGAGCCAGGTGAGCGTTACAGGTACTCATTTATTGACCTCGGAAGCATAAAAGGCTGAGTTGGCCATGCCAGGATTCAATCTATGACCTGCAGATTTAAACATAGATCGCAGCAGCGAGCGCTCAACCCGCTGAGCTATTTTACCAGCCTCTGAGCTGTCTTACCGGCAAAGACATTAAAGGCAATATTCATCCTAAAGTAGTTTTCATTTGTAATGTCTCTGATTAAAAATCACTAAATATTTCTACAAAACATTGATTTGATTATTTCAAAATGTATTGGAAATAAGAATGCAAGAATTACATTAACTACGTTCAAATCATTTAAACATTGAGGTTGTAAAATTATTTCTAATTTTAATACATATCATAAGGACTTTTTAATAATGCAGGCTAGTTTATGGTTCCTGAATTATATAGACAATAAAGTCACTCAGTGGTAAGTTCCAGAGAGGGCATTGCTAAGATATTTCCCTGTGTCTTCTATTCTAACCCTTAAAATTACTGCTTATGAAAGGTGTCTCCATCAATTAGAATTTCAAAAACAATGTTTTTTAGTCTATTACATTTTCTGAAAAGATTTCTTTGTGGAACAACCCATCATATAAATGTCATAACTCACTCAAATATTGAATTACATTGATCAAATGAAAATTATTTCTCTTACTTTTCTTTCTCTTTGGAAATGTCATGTTACATTTCGTCTATCCTTGGATCAATCTTATATTTATCTAAACTGTATTGTATTTAAAATAGTTTGGTCCTTAATTACTTTAATAATCATATTAATAACATCTTTATTTCAAATATCAAATTAACATTGAAATGCATACTATGTCAGGTCATAATGTTTCTCAAATGTATAAATGCGTCTACATGGGAGTATGAGTATCACTAAGATAAAGCATTGCAATATGTCCATACCTGCCATTTTTATCAAAGAATGTAACAAACAATACTGCTTAATTTCAGTACCTTTCTATATTCAGCTGGTGCAGGATAATGGGTAATACATTTCAATGTTTCAAAACGACTTTAAAAATATTTGGGGTATAAATAATTCAATTTTATTATCTTGTTCCTATAACAAACGTGAATGTTTGGACATCCCTAAAATTGTTCAAGGCAAAGCTTATGAATTCTGTTAAATATTGGCATTGTGAGTCTCCTGGGGAATCCCTAAAGCATCTTCTATTTGACTGCAAACTAATTCATGAGTTTTGGAAACAATTTTCGACTATAAACTTTACAATTGTACATAGAAGAGAGATCTAGACTTATAACATATGTGTTCTAAAATCTAGTGCACTTAATTCACAATTATTCAATCCACGCTGATCGATTTGAATTCTTAATCTCAGTTGCAATCTATGACAGCTAAGGGGAAAGATATTACATTTTCATCTGTTGATTGTTGGTGGTATTAGGTGATTGGGTTGATTGCTGGTGGGCTTGGGTGATTGGGTTGATTGCTGGTGGGCGTGGGTGATTGGGTTGATTGCTGGTGGGATTGGGGGATTGGGTTGATTGCTGGTGGGCTTGGGTGATTGGGTTGATTGTTGGTGGGCGTGGGTGATTGGGTTGATTGTTGGTGGGCTTGGGTGATTGGGTTGATTGCTGGTGGGATTGGGTGATTGGGTTGATTGCTGGTGGGCTTGGGTGATTGGGTTGATTGTTGGCGGGCGTGGGTGATTGGGTTGATTGTTGGTGGGCTTGGGTGATTGGGTTGATTGCTGGCGGGCTTGGGTGATTGGGTTGATTGTTGGTGGGCTTGGGTGATAAGGTTGATTGCTGGTGGGCGTGGGTGATTGGGTTGATTGCTGGCGGGCTTGGGTGATTGGGTTGATTGCTGGTGGGCTCGGGTGATTGGGTTGATTGTTGGTGGGCGTGGGTGATTGGGTTGATTGCTGGTGGGCTTGGGTGATTGGGTTGATTGCTGGCGGGCTTGGGTGATTGGGTTGATTGTTGGTGGGCTTGGGTGATTGGGTTGATTGTTGGTGGGCGTGGGTGATTGGGTTGATTGTTGGTGGGCTTGGGTGATTGGGTTGATTGCTGGCGGGCTTGGGTGATTGGGTTGATTGCTGGCGGGCTTGGGTGATTGGGTTGATTGTTGGTGGGCTTGGGTGATAGGGTTGATTGTTGGTGGGCTTGGGTGATAGGGTTGATTGCTGGTGGGCTTGGGTGATTTTTACATGCAGACATTTTGTGGTCTTATTACTTTACTGGTCAAAGACAATTAAGTCACATATTGATTTTGGGAACCCCTGTTACAGAATATCTTAAAATGCCCTATTATCAACATATTTGAGTTCATTGTAATATAAATTGAATGTGTTAATATATTTGTATAATTGACAGGCTTATTGACTGATGTTTGTATTTATTTAAGCTAGATATCTAGATAGACTTTATTTGCATTTTTGGATGATTTAGCCTTTCGTGACAGCAATATTCAAAGTAATAAAACTCACGCCATACAGGGTAAATAGAAGATACAACAATTACAAACACTACATTAAGGTACAATACAAACGTTCATGTACGTGCAAAATGACAACCATTTCACACATAAATTAGAGTAAAATACATAATATGATATAAAACCCAAAACAAAACGCGTCATGGTGGTGAATTAGGCCCTAGCCGCCCTACACACCATCCTGAAATAGACTACTCCGATAGGATGATTAGACATGACCCAGGGGAGCGTCACAGGAAAAGGTGTGTAAAATGATACTCTCTCGCAACCCCTGGTATAACCTAAGAACCTGTGAACGAAAGGACGCTCGGCATAGTTATTCTTTGATGCCATGCCCTGTCGATAAAACCTGCCACTAATTTAGTGCTATCACAATCAAAATCCCCTAAGAGAAGGGACCTAACTGAGCTAATATTCTCTGAGAGACCTTCCTTCAGTAAATGGGGTTTGATACTTCTTTATCTAAAATAATCGTAATCTGGGCACGTGAGGAGAAAACGTCGCAGAATGTTACCCTCCTCTCGCATTTTGCACTTTGCGCTAAGTGCACTGTTGCAGGTCTTCAAATTATCAACCAACGTAAGTGTGTTCCTAAAAGTAGTGGCTTATAGTGGTTGTAGGTCAAATGGTCGAATATAAATGGTCGACAGGACAAATGGTCGACACCAAAAGGTCGACAGGTCAAATGATCGAATTTGTTTTTTTTTTCACATTTCTTTTTTTTTGGGTAAAAACCCCTTTTTCCCTAAACGAAAACCTAAAAAATATAATTCGATCATTTGTCCTTTCGACCAAATTGTGTCGACCATTTGTCTGTCGACCATTTGACTAGACACCGCTTATAGTTACTGCATAAAACTGTAACAAACGTATCATTATGCAATTGCATCAGAGTATTGTGTTTGTCAGTTATATTTATTATTTCTTTTCTGAATGTCATTACGTATCATTTACGTTTTTAAATGTACATTGAGCTGAAAAAGGAGAGAAGGCATTCCTTTGTGCCGCCAGGCCAAAGAGTGCCGCTGCAGTGTCAGAAAATGAAACTATGCAGTGCATCGTGTATAATGATCGTTCTGTTTTAATAACACAAAACGTACAGAATCTCAGCTCCTGCGTGCCTCGTCAGTGACAGCGTATCAAGGACACCTGGGTGCAAGAGCGTGTAAAGTAAGAAGAGAATGGACACAGTTAAGTAGGAAAATGCATCAAAGTGCCACAAGCACACCGTTTAGATTGGTGATGTGACCTTATCCGTCAGTATCATCTCCATCAAGCAGTCCCTAAGGCACCCCACAACCAAGAGCAACACCACACCAACACCCCACATGACCGCTGCACTCCAAACTTACACCATAGGTGGGTGAATGTCAGGGTTTCAAGCGTCTAACGTAGGCAGCTGTTCCTTTGCTGAAACAGTACCTTCATGCAAGTGACCGAAACAAAATGCTGTTAAAATCACCAAGAGATACTTGGTGATTTTTTTCTAGCCATGCATAGTTGCCAATTGCTATCATGTTTTAGGATTGTTAGAACATGCTACTGCTGAACGTCTGCGGACATTCCAAAACAGAGCAGTTGTATGTGTTTGATCAACCCATAGAATGAGGGTAATATTCAGTGAGCGTGCTGGTTCTGAGATGTGCCGTTTAAGGTATACCTTGCATGGCATGGAACGTTCCTATTCCCTCCAGAGGTGCTAGAAAATACCAATGGCTAATGGTTATAGTTGAGCCCCCAGCTATGCACCTCAGGTACTCTGCCACCCGCTCACACAGGAGCTCATGAATTTGGTTTCTCACCTAAAAGACGCTCCTGGATGAGAGCCGGGTTCCACATGGGATAGTGGGATAGTCCTCTGTCAGTGAAGATTCCCCTCCGCTGCCTGACTTCCACCCACACTGCCTACCAGCAAACCCTGAAAAGAGACCTGATTTTAAACATGCGGTGACCAATCCCCAATGCACGCAACAATGGTCATATGAACACACAGGGGACAGAGTTAATTAACATGTACCCGCACTGCCAGGCCGCATTGCAAGCTCAGGCCAGGATGTAACTAGCGCAATCAAAAATAAGTTTTGTGTGGGTGAAATATATAAATGATATCAAAAAACTACAGGTGGCAAAAAAAAGAGAAATCATTGAAAGTGGCAGCTAAAAATGGCAGATAAATAAAGAGTACAATATAGGGCCTCATTACGACCCTGGCGCTAATGGGTTAACGGCCCAATTTAGCGTTAACCCATTTAGCGCCTGATTACGAGGTCTACACCAGCCGTTAAAGTAGGGAGCCGCAAAGGGACCTTGGTGCTAAGTATGGTACCACAATTTGCGGTACCGTTATACAGCGCCTTCTCCATTCCCATAGAGCCCTATGGGGCGAAAATGGGAATGGGGAAGGGCCATGGTTCAATGGGGAATTACCGCCCCGCCAACCTTGGAATGGGGTGGTAATTCCTCATTGAACCATGGCGGACTCGTTACAACACCGGCACCAATCATGGTGCTAATAGCGCCATGGTTTAGCGCCGGGGTTGGAATGAGGGCCATAGACTCGGAAACATGATGGAGACGCGGTGGACACAGAGATTGAAAAGAAGCAGTAATAGGAAGTTGACGGCATTTGTCGCTGGGTGTTTGGATACGGGTTCAAGGCGGTCTGGAGTAGAGTTTTCTTCTTTTGATCGCTGTGTCTCCGCTCTAATACTTGTGGCCAGTCAAGTGCCACGGGTCATTAATGTAAGTGGAATGCGATTTGAGGGCTATATTTCAAATATTCAGTTACCAGGAACTGCTTCTTTCAAGATAAGAACACATTTCACGAAAGAATTGCCACACAGTGAAATAAAAGCATGCAGGCGCTTGAACAGGGAATTCTCATTAAAATTCTCTGAAGGAATTTGCAGCTGACTCTCTTCCACAGACATGTTTACTATTGAAAATGTGAGACATATTTTAGGCATATTTTAGGGAGGCCTCGCATGTCTGTAATCTGCATTTAGAAGAAAAAAATCAATGCTACCCAACACAAACATTTAACCATTACATGAATATATTGACCTACATGTAGCGACTGGAAGAAAAAGGCAGGTGTTTACTTTTGAGTTTTGCGCATAAGACTCGCCAGAGCAACAGAAAGCAAACCCGAAACTAAATACAATTGCACATTTCACACAAAAGTGCAGTTATCCTGTTATCAGCCATTCGGTCAGTAAGAAGATTACTACAATGAAAAGTGGGGTGGGATGCTCTGGGGCTCAAGGCCAACAGGCAATGTGCTGTAGCTGGAACACAGCACATCACTTTCGACACGAGTTACTTATTGAAAATGCCAAAGTGTGGGAGCTGGGAATTGAGCAGATAACATGTAATTACTTCAAAGCAAAGAGCTGTGAGTAGACGAGGTAGGTTGTGAGAAGATCAGTGAATAGATGACAGTTGATGATTACTCTTCAAATGAGTTGAGTGTGAGGCTGAGAAGATTGGTAATGGGGGAATTCAGACTAGAGCACTCAGGTGAGAGGGCTGCAGGGAGAACAAAGGTATCAAAGAAGTTCAACAAGCACGCTGGGGACAGGTACTGACCAATAAGATGGCAAGTCAGATGGGTAGAAACTACCTATTGCCACCATCGTTCTCAGCAGACATCACTGTCTCTCCCCTGGGTTTCCACCATGCTTTCCCCTGAACTGCTCTCTTCAGCCCGCTACATGCCCCTCCTATGTCCGGTGTCCCCAGTGGGCTCCCGACCTCCCTACCACACACCCCCAACTCACTTA
Source organism: Ambystoma mexicanum (assembly GCF_040938575.1). NCBI lineage: Eukaryota > Metazoa > Chordata > Amphibia > Caudata > Ambystomatidae > Ambystoma > Ambystoma mexicanum. Next base: position 657,625,448 of record NC_090921.1, read on the forward strand.
CCTGCTTCAAGACCCACAGCACACCGAAGCTCACTCCATCATCCAACAAAACATCCAGAAAAATTGTGAATAGAAGTACTCCCTTTACTAATTTCCAAGGCAACCATTTTGGTTTGCAGTTTTTTTTATGGAATTTGGGCACAGTTGGTAAGCATATCCTCAATGTTTGCCTTGGCTCCACTCTTCTGCCCCCTCCATGGCTCACCCACACCCCACTACCCCAGGTGTGCTCCCACCACTCCCACCTATGCTCAACCCGATTTACCTTTGTCAAGCCCTGGCACCGTGACCATCTTTGTTTGTATTTGTTTTCATAGAATTTGGGCACACACGTTAGGTGCATCTCCAATTTACCTGCGAAAGATGTTATTACCACCCTGAACGAAGGATGCGGGATGCTAATAGCTACCACCCCCTTGTTCAGTGGTAGTCAATGCTGTGGACCCTGAGCCCTCGCTAAGGCACAAGCATAGGCAATTACCAGGTTGAAAGCATAAGCATTGGGGCAATATGACCCTGGGGGCAAGCCAACCCTGCCAGAAATGGCCCGTGTCCAGGTTAAGTTCAGTGTGACCCCTGGGTTCATTTGGCATTAATGCCAGTGAGTAAAACACATAGGTGCTAACTGTTTTAAAAACATATGTATATTCCTTTGACGAAATGATGCTGATGGCCAAACACTTTTGGATGGAGGAATATTTTTTCCCAAACATTGATGGCCATTATATAAACAAGGAAAGTGTGCTCTGAAACAGCAAGAGGCATCTTTATGGGTTGGTAATAGGGGCACTGGCCTCAAACTTCGACCTTAGGAGGGACCCCCATCTGGATGACTTTTGCAAAGAAGTCAGTGTAGAACGTTTATAAAAACATAAACTACACATCATGTTAGTATGGGTTCGGTTGGGGCTCTGAACCTGATGCAACCTGAATGTTGTTGACAACTACGTTCAGATCTGACCAATTAATTCTATGGTGCAGTCTGTGTTCACAGTTTTACATACAGTGTGTGTATTCACTATAGTCGGATTTTTATGTAATTTTTGTCTAAGTGAATATACTGTAAGAGCGCCACGATGCCGTAGGGCCGCTGCGCACTTTATAAATTTAAATAAATAAATAAATAGCCCACCTTGAGTAGTGTTTTCACCTTTCTGTGGGAAATCTATTGTTTCCACGCGATAACTGAAGTTGAAATGCATATTGATAAGTTGAGAATGCCAAGATGGTTCAGAAGATGGCTTTATGTCTTACACACTTGTTGCCGAGGTCTGAGTTCAAATGCCAGAACAGACTTCCAAATCTGGACATGGTAGACTCCGCCTTTCCTCTCTTTGAGGGGGATAAACTTGAGTGTATGAACTTTGGTGATAATAACACCTACTGTACTGCAAAACAAGAGGTCTGCCCGGGAAAACGCGTGTTAGAAAACCTGGCATAGCATCAGTATGGTGCATTTCTAGAGCTCAGTCTATCACAACTAGACTTGTACAAACTGGGCAAAGACCCGAAATGAAGGGCATGAGACATTAGTCAGGAGAGATGATTAGAAAGCCAAATTTGAGACAGTTGAATCAAAGTGACAAGGATCATATGCAGCCTTTGTCACAAGACCATGTTCTTATTCTGGACAGATGATCTTGTCTCTGTGAGTAGTATTGTACTATCTTCAGTGTAAAGATTCTCCTTATCATACTCTGGTGGCCTTGCTTACCCCATTGCCTGCTCTCCCTTCTAATACAGGCCAAACAAGTGGAAAATGTCCTATACAGGGGAGGCTTCTAGATGCCACACACCTCTGCAAGCTTATTTTCAAGTCTTCTTATTTGACCAAAGAAATGGTTTGCTTTTTTTCTGCAAGTCTATATCAACCAATGCCTAAGACCAGTTAACAGTATCACATTATTTATTTTGTTGGATAAGTTGAAATCCTTAAAATATAGTAAAAGAAATGCAGAGAACATATTTAGGCTCAAATAAATTATAATTCTGCAAATTAAAAACTTCCATTTAGGATAGGCAAACTAAAACTATAACCATTCTGCTTCGGCATAACATGTTTCTGTAAGGATTTATTTAATACATGTTGTCATGTTGGTTTATCATAATGTTTGTGTAGTTCCTCTGTGAGGTCAAAAGATCAAGGTAATATTTGAATTCCTAACAGTCAAACATTCACATATAATTGTACCTTGCTGTATGACAAGACTCCAGATTACGCCCGGGACATTGCGGGCTCCAGGCTTTTTCTACATCAATTGCCTTCCCTCGCTATTTCCTTTGCCACAAAACCAACTTTGACATTTATGACTGTTGCACTCTTGGACTAGGCCTCTGAATCAAGATTGTCTTGACAGCAGAGGCGTAGGCAGGGTAGGGCCTGAGGGGCAAGGCCCACCCCAAATCTGTAAATGCCCACTCAGCAGCGCTGTGTGGGCATTTACAGATATTTTTGTCAGTGCATTGGGCCCAACTACATTAGCATCAGGCCCCATTTGCTAGACAATCCTGGCTACGCCTCTGCTTGACAGTCCCAGAAGTACCAGCCAAAAACTCTACCAGGATCACCTGATCATGCTCTCTAGCTCCTCACGCACGCTCCCAACACCACACTAATCGTTATTTAATTCATAGCCCTCCAAAACTGCCTTGGAATCAAATTACCTATGCTATCTCAACACATATATCCATTCTCTAACTTTCTCTAGAAGGCATTCCATATGAGCGGGAGGGATCACACATTTATCCTTACACAAAGCACTTCCCTTTGCCCTCCTCCTTCTCTCCCCGCTCTCCGCTCTTTGCATTCCTCTGTTTTGTTCACCATTCCTCAAGCTGACGGAAGTCTGGAGCACCTCGGGCATGGTAGAATATGCCACGAGCAAGGATCAGGTGCTCTGAAACTACTATGGTGGTGATCTGCAGTATGAAAGCTGAGAAGCTACCACAACCAGAATTAATTGGAAATCAAGTGGAAATGCGGCCAATTGCCAAACATGCACAGTGGGCTCAAATCCCAGCTTCACCACTTAGCCAAAGTGCATGAAGCTTGGCAACACATTTAAGCTCACAGTGCCCAACATTTAAAATTGCTAGTCCCTAAAGATTTCAAAATATTCATTCAAGTGTGATGTGCTTCTGACTGTAGGCTCTTCAATAAAGCATCCCTCATGGTTTAACTGGCTATAGTGCTGCTTCATATGTACTATGAACCATTAATGTATCGCACACCACAACGTCGTTTGTTCCTTTTTGCCTTTATACCTGGTTCTGTTGAAATGTGTCCTGTGCCTACGCTAGAACACAAGTACTCTTATGGTGGACTCCTAATGTTGCCCTTTGACTTTTGTTGTTGATTCCAATTCCAGCGCAGAGAAACCGAGAAAGGACATTTGGATCCTTTTATTTGTTTGTTTGCTTGGTCTCCGACCTTCTAGCTGTTTGTTGCCTGGGCTGCAAAAATCCTGTGAAATGGCCCTGAGGAGCCCCTTTCTCTTTCTGTGGCGGCCATTCTGGCGAGGTGGGGTCTGTGCGTGATGGCAGAAGAGGTACATGCCTGGGCATTGCATGTAAAATGGCAGGGCAAATTGGGAGAATTAATAAGGGGATAGAGGGAAAGTGGGAGGCATTGGGCAGAGTGGCAGGGAAGTACACCGGCGCCAGCCGTCACTTGGGAGGCAGGCATTAAACCCGCGAACAATGCCTGTTCTCTGGGCATCCTGATAGCCTGGGACAGCCATTGAAGGCCCGATTCATGGTTATCAACGGAGACAGCAGAATTCAGACAAAAAGGAATAAAGAGTCCAGAATCCATCAGGGATAGTATTTGCCCTTGCAGAGAGATCTAATCATGTCCCTTTTGCATTGCCATACCTGCATGGACATTGCATTTCGCCAAAGTGAAAGGGTTAATTACTGTTAATGTTATATAATTGCTTGTTTTTCTATAATTTCTATAACATTGTATAACACTTTCAAATGTGAACGATGGCTCTACATTTGAGGCAAAATCGTTCCACTTCATTTGTTAACAGAGACACAGGAAAATTGGGATAAAAGGAAATTGCTCCTTTTTTCCATGATCTCAAAATGTATGTAACATGCCTGTTGCAATATACAAGGAACAGTACAGATATGGATGTAGCCAAGAGCATATCTACTGTTAGCTTGAATGCCGAGCAGGTGGCCACATGTTTAGCCGATGCTGAAGAGATGTGTTATCAGCAGCCTTGTGAATGCACTTTATAAAAGCAATTAAAATCACTGTTTCTCAGTTCTTTTTCAAGTTTCTGATAGCTTATCGACAAGCAGCAGTTTGAATGAAATTTATAAAATGCCAATGTACTGAACGTACTGATTGTTTGATATCTGTATCAACGTTTGACAAAAGCCAATGTATACGCAAAGTCGTATGTTTTAGGACCACTTGTCAAACTGTTAAAAACTGTTAAAAGCTGCACTTCGGTGCACAGTCTATTGAAATGTGCAGTTCTACATCAAAAAGCCACAGGGAGACTCCGGCCCGATTCTGAGGTGCGTGCAACAATAGAGAAGTGTCCATGATCCATGAAGGAGCAACACTTCTTAAAAGCAGCATTGTCTGTTAAACTAAGAATGTCACCAGCTGGTATCAAAGCCTTCGTTTTTGCATGTGCCTGATTTAAGGCCTTTAAATGGCCCTAGTGACCCTCATTAATTCAGGGCAGACACCCAGAGGGCATTCTCCTTTGCAGAGCCCTCCTTTTCTCGGTTGAAAAAAAGAGCTGAAATTTGGCGCCATTTCTTCACAGGTTTTTCATTTAAAAGCTGGGCTTTACTGAAGGCTCAACGAGACTTTAGTGAATAAGAAAAGTGGCAGACGTTTTAGAAATCCTCCCAGAACGGAAGATGTTATGAGCTTTTGCAGCTGCAGCTGGAAAGCAGGACAGGGCCCCCCAGATCTTTCCACCCACATCGGAATGGTGGTGCTGGAAACTGGCGGGGAGCGTGTCAGCTTTCCACTCCAGCTATTGACACAGCTCAGAATCAGGCCCTTCATGCATATATTCTGTTTTCCTGAGGGATAACCCACCTGCACCCGGGAAGGACCACCAAGATGAGCTCCAGGATTCTCAACTCTTTGGAAACTGGAAGTAAATGTCCTGTACCTGAGTCAGACTATGGTCTGGTTGAGATGGTATATCATGACCTCTGTGAAGGAGCCGCCACTTCCAATGCCGCGCACTGTTGACGAGGACATGGACTCCCAGCCTTCTTGAGCCAACACTTTTCATGGGAAAGGGGAAAAAGGTCGGGGAAATAGTGCCAGACCGTGTTCCTATGAGCGCTGGTTGCACGCTCTCTCATCTCTGTGTCAATTGAGGACTCTTTTTAAATGCAGCTGTTTGTCCCAGAGGGTGTGTGGGTCTCCAATGCACCTCTGCATTTCTGCAGGGGAAGGCAAAGGGCAATTAGTATAATATTGTTCGAAAGTCGCTTCCATTGTCTTTCTCCCAACCCTGTCCCTGTTGAGCTTGATGTGTACCTTTAATCAAGAGGGATTTGGTGCTTGTAATAGGAATTCCCAGTGGTCTCACAACCCTCTCTCCTCATTAATGTCTATCGGCTGCGACCTGGTGCACAGAGATAGTAATGTCACTGCCAGATGCACACAGTGGAAGCAGGGACAGAGTGGAAGACTGTCTCTCAATCCCTTCATTTGCAATCCCCTTTAGTGGATTTAAAACAGCTCTCTTCATATCTAATCTACACGTTCATTATCAAGGTAATGTCTGAGTGCCCGCTCCAAAGAATGGGGAAGTGGGTGTACAAGAAAAGACCGCACCGCAGAACATGAAGGGCAAATGCGATTCTTTGCATGTAACCACCACTAGTTGCCACGATGTCACACTGTTTCTGCCCAAAGCTAAAATGAACTACCGCTCGGTGCAGCGATCATGTTCGTTTATCGCTTAATCTGAATGTAGACTTGCAGATAAAATAGAACAATACGAAATGCAAAAAATGACGTCATTGCCACGAACAGTCTTCAAGTCGACAGGTGGCTTAGCCAAATGCTTAAATTATAAGATTGCAAAAAGAAACGCGCAGATTAACGTATATCGTTTAGCATTGCTTTCCAGACTCTCTTCATCAACCTATGTTTGCTGCACCTGCTTTAACCACGGAGAAGGTCCCTGTCAGACATCAACCTTACTAGCATGTGCTCACCATTTCCCATCTTACATTGCACGTTCGATTAATCGTCTACCTTACTAGCAAGCGTTCACCATTTCCCATCTTACATTGTACGTTCAATTAAACATCTAACTTACTAGCAAGCGTTCACCATTTCCCATCTTACATTGTACGTTCAATTAAACATCTAACTTACTAGCAAGCGTTCACCATTTCCCATCTTACATTGTACGTTCAATTAAACATCTAACTTACTAGCAAGTGTCCACCATTTCCCATCTTACATTGTACGTTCGATTAAACAGCTACCTTACTAGCAGGTGTTCACCATTTCCCCCCTTACATTGTAAGGGGTTGGAAAGCATAGCTATCTTATCACACTGGACAAGTAACAGGCAAGTCCATGTCCTGTCCAATAGCCAAACCCATGATGGCTATTAGAGAGAACATGGGCTTGCTCGTTCATTTTATTGTGGTAAGATTTCCTAGGGGTGCAGAAGATGTCCAAGAGTTCGCCCACTGTTGTAATGTTCTCAGCAGATGTGTAGGAATGAGCAAACCTATTGCAAGGAAATTGACTAGCCGCATGGTGGGTGGGCGCTCGCCTGGGCTTTTTGACATTTTTAATTAAATAGAATGATGGTAGACCAACCTCAGGAAAATGGTTGGGGCTAATCCACACACATTTTCCTATGCTCACACAACGACCAATACATAGATCTGTGTACTCTAGATGGAAACACACCCAACAGGCACAGTCAGCACCGTCATATTTAGTTGGAATGTGACAGCCAGGAGTGCACCATGTCATCAGCAGGAAAGGGGAGAGCCAACGTTCCCCTTTCCATGGCCAGCCTGATTAACTAACAAAGGCTCCATGGATCCGCCCTGCTCTTTTGTTAGGACCTGCAGTGGTGGCAGTGATTAATATACCAATAGAGGGTCTTTAAACAGGCCCACATGGGGCCTGGCTGCAGAGGTTAACAAAGGAGACAAGAAACCCAACAACCTTTCATATGTAACTGTGTCAACATGAAGCCAGTTCCCACCCTCAGTATCAATGACAGTGAGCTGCCATGTCTGGGACGGTGTGTTTACAGCAGGACAACCTGCTAGGGGGACCCCATTCATAAGGTACGGGAATTTGGTTTGCAGGAGCCAGAGAGTCTGGTCTCACCGCTGCTTCAAGGGAGACCTGCCGCTTTAACAGGGACCACACAAGGAGAACGATTAACCAGAGAGACTCTTTTAAAACAACAGACAGGAAGATGGGCAGGACTTAGTTTCACAAGGGAGGGAGCCCAGAGCTTTTTCTGCTGAAAGAAGGATTCTGCCATTTTAGTTCTGGGGCAAATCTTGTTCCTGATTTCACCCCTTTACATTTCCTGTTGCAAAGTGCTCTGGTCATGACTTCACGCATGCAAGAGATTGTTGGTAGGGACCTCAGGAGTGTTTCATTAAGGTAGGCTTAGCCTACACCAATCTTTGTGGCCCACTTGGCTGTTAAAGAAGGCTGAGCCACTCTTTTGGCAGATCATCTGAAGACCTCACAAGAAGTAAGAAAGAAGAATTCATCCTTGGACCCTGGCTAAAGGTGCAGTATGCCTTACAGTTCCCGTCAGCGAAGGAAGGCCAGGACATCCAAAGAGCAAGGCAAGATCCCTTTGCTAAACTTCTCCCAGGGAACAGAGGGAGATAAAGAACCCGCCCAACAGTACTGAGATGAATCCTGACCCAGATCCACTGTGTAGGACAGCCTGCAGCTGTTCGTCAAGCTTCGCTCACCAAACTGTCTTGCCGCCTGATATCCGCAGCTGACTCCCGTCTCGAACTCTGTTAAAGAAGCCTGCAAAATGTCCTGAAGCCGACTTGACCCTGTCGAGCACCAAGAACACCTACCGCACAAAGTACATTGTGGTTCTGCCATGCTGATCTTTCCCAGAAGTCCCCTAGAGACATATTAAGACCCATTGTTCCCTTTGTGCTGAAGTCAAGTAAACTTAAACTGTTGTGGTTATTAACCATAGCGACTAGCCTCCTGTCAGTATCCAGAGTGCATCCCTTTCGTTCTTTGAAACTGTTCTCTGCATTACCTTACAGGGTGGGTTGTATTTCGTAGTCTTGTTAGACTGTCTGTTGTGATATAAATAAAGTCGATATTTTTGATACAACCTTGACTGGACAGTCCCTTTTATCAATGGGTTATAATTATATTTTGCTGTATTGCAACTAACCAACGATCCACAAACTTTCGGGGATAAGCCTGCTGTTCTGTACACGTTACCAAAATTGGACAAGGAGGTTTATAATTTGCTTGTTATTCCAATCTGTTTGGCTCTCTTCTGGTGTATTAGAGGTATGGGGCTGATTGATGGTTTAGAAACCGATAATCACCCTGGACCACTAGTGCCCCAGAAGTTGATTCGTCACACCTATGGAGAACAATTTTAGGAAAGAGAAAAAATAAACCACCAGATACATTGGTGAACACATTTTAATGAGTACATATTGAAACTGTGCCCACACACAGTGCCACGTTTTAGCAAAAATCAGAGCAGTTTCTTTGTGATTTCTAATAATTTCACCCTACTTATGATAAATATAATTTTACAATGTGATGCACTTGGTTCTTTGTGCAACCTATACCTAGTCACAGTTTATAACCTCACGAAGGTGTGCATGGCATAATTGAACATATTCTGTAAATCCTCACATTTGTGAATATAACCCTCTATGCCCATTGCATCAATGGCTGGGTTCTGCCTTTTAAAATGATATTGCATGGCTTTTTCTTGCCTTCACTCCGGTGTTCATGCCGTTCCTTCTTGTCTCCGCCACAACTGCTGCCTGCTGGTCCTGATTTTCTGCTCATTTGGCCTTCCCTTGCGCCACCCTTTAATCTAGCTTCCAATTCCCAGTCTAACCCTTTAGTAACAGAGCTTCTTGTACTCTAGTTCTCTGTGCCACAATCTCCTATATTTCCCAACCTATTTATACTCTGATTTTAGTATTTCTTCCCTTTCAGTCACCCTACCTTTTCTTATCATTTAGTTCCTTTTTATTAGCCACGTGAGGTGTGTCGTTGTAGACTTTTCTGTTCTGAGTCTTGATTTTCGACCAAAGGTCAAGATCACCACCTTGGTCCCACGAAAGCTTTGCATAAGTCCTTCTGCTTAGAGGTTGCCTGCTGGCTTGCACGTCAGTCAGTTTTCCTTGGCACACAGGCTCTTCCGTTTATGTTGTCTTGTCCCATGTGTTGCCTCTTGTTCATTGTTTATTAAAAGTGCCATTTTTTATATGGGAGACAGACACATAAATCCAATCCACGTGCCCCTTTCCATGAAGTAAGAGAGTGAGACACTTCGATACCATCTTGCTCAGAAAGACATCCCGTTTTCGCTGTAACCATGAGACCATTCTGAGCTAAATATGTTCGTCTTAACCACCTTATAGTATCTGTTGACTGCTTTATTGTCTCCTACGGCTACATATTGCTTCTGCTCCTTTGACCTGCAGGATTTTTACACAGGCTTCTCGTCTGCTGGTTCCAGTCCAGCTTTGAAGCCCGGCCCACTCCGTCTAACATGATGCTCTCACGGACTGTTTTTAAGATAATTATTTGACATCTGCCAATCAATGGTGAGGAGAATTTCTGCAAGTCTTGCCTCATTTTAAAGATCCGCTCACAGATGTCATAGCCTATGCCAAGGGTCTCTAACTATTGGCTTTCAGAGTGTTGTGATCTACGACGCCATTCAGCTCTAGTCAACTTAGGCAATGGTGAGGGATCATGGGATCTTAGACCAAAATACCTGGAGAGCCACAGGTTGAAGACTACTATCCTTTGCCTTCCATGAGTCCATTGGGCATGTGATGGCGCATTGCTGTGTCTTTTTCAAAGTGAATTTACCTCACCCAAGAGATTAGCAAATTTACTAGTGGAGGTTTTGAAAATAGAGGCAAGCTTCTAACACATTCTAGTCCACAAAAGCACCACTTTATGTCAACATGTTCAAATGAAATTGACTTCCAGGGTGCAGTAAGGAGGATTGCAGAGCACAGTGGAGTGTACCTAGCTTCCAGTTGCCTTTTACCCTGTTTTGTCCCCCATCTCTTTTAGACTTCCTGCAGAAGTGGGTGGGCTGTGATAAGCCACTCCTGATGCCTGATATAAGTCTGAAGAGGGTACCGGGGGCATCAAATGATTTCTCGCATGCATCCCTCTGCTGAAGGATGCTTTCTTCTGGGCATCCATGGTGGGTCCTCATTGATCAGGAAGCTCTGCATAAAACACGTAATGTCGCTTGGTACAGAGGCATTCTGTCCTCATATAAACCCCTGTCTATCCCACACTCCTTTGGAAAAAAGGGGTGTCATCGTTACTCCTTTTTGAATATGTTCCAGTCGTCTAACTTCAACTTCAGGTTTACTTAAATATACATATATAGAATATGTGGGTTCTCTTTTGTTTTTTCAATTTATGAGCATAGTTAAAACACATGGAAAACATGTTAGTGCATGTATGCCCCAGATCTACAACGGATTTGAAAACCTGTGTAACACACATAGTGCATGTGTTACATTGCAACATGACCTAATAACCGTGCTGAGTCGACATTATGAGAAGTTGGACAGGCATGGCACACAGCTGCATGCAAATGCAAGCACCCAGCTGAAGGACACATGTAACATTGCATGAAGACTATATCCTATTGCCCATGGAAGAGCTCAGTTAGCAGTTGCTATCAAAAGTAACATAACATCAGCACAGAAAAGGTCTAGAAATTGGTTTGTTTAAATGTGTAGTTATAAAACCTAGGAAGCCATCACCAATGATGAGCATAAGATTTTAGCCCAAAAGGTGATTAGGTGTCTGCATTCAAGTGGAACCAAAGCATTCATTCATGTTTCCTGGTTTGCTATTTCCTGTGAAAAAGGTTGCCATCTCACATGCTGGTGGCATTGTTTAGCCCATTAGCTGATGTTTCTGTTTATGAGGGGCATTGAAGTGGAAGGGGTTCTAGGCAAAAGAGAACGGTCCAGGTATTGCAGGCCTCCGGCAAGCATGTTTTAAGGTCTGCTCATTTGATACAAAAAAATGGCTTGCTTTTTTGTACAATTGAAATACTTTTATGCACATTTACGAATGACAATTTCACAAATCGATATTTCTTTCTTCTTTAAAGCTTTCAAATACAAAAGAGTAACCAAGATGGAATCTTTTGAGATGAAATCCATTAGTATGGTGGTACTTATGTGCTTCCCTTGATGATGGAGACAATGAAGCTAGAATCATTCCCATTTGGCATAATAGGCTTTTATAGCATTATATTTTTTTAAAAAATTGCCATGTTGAGTTATGTGATTTGTGTACTTTCCAAGTCAGTTCTATAAAATGGGATTATTTTAGTTCATGGTAAGAACAGGAATAGAAAGTGGTAAAGTGCAAACATTGGACACATATTCCAACTTCACCTCTTTGCCGATGTTTGATACTGGGCATCGCATTTAATCTCGTATTGCCTAACTTGTCAAAAACGCCCATCCCTGAATCTTTCAAAATTGTCCCCCTTCAGAGTAATTTCGTTTTTAGAGTATGATCTTCAAAAAAGCCTCACTCATGGCTTCACTACCTATAGTGTGGCTTCCTCTATAATAATAGTGAGCATTGATATATTGCACACCACAGCCACTTGTTCCTTTGCTCTCTAATGGCAACACAACCTGAAAACCATGTGTTTCTTCGAAAATCGGTCCTTCTGGATACGGACACCCTTCCTGGCAGCTTCTAATTTTCATCCACTATCTTTGCTATGGTATGTTTAGCTTTCTCCTTGCTTCCAATTGGTCTCCTGTATTCATACTTGATCACTTTTGTATTCTGTGAGGCTGCTAATCTGAATCTTCTGTCTATTCTCGATTATATGCAACTTTTTTAAACAATCTGTGTCTCGCATTTATACTATGACCGTATACCTTCCTTGTTGCTGCTATTGATGAGCATAGCTAGAACACAAGGACCCTTGTTGACTGCAAATGTGGACCTTGGGATACTACTTGTTTATCATTTGAATTACAAGAATGAAGAGGGTATGGGGACTGAAAGGGAGTATCCATGCTTATTTTGAATACTGTGAGACAGCATATCCAGCTAATGGGTATTGATCGTGACAAGGGGGGCGCAACCAGATATTCTGTATCCCTTAATTACTTTGGTTTGATGGAGGGGTGCCCCAAAGTTGTCTGGACCCCAAAAGCGCTTAAGCATTTATTATTTTTATTTTTATTTTTTTATTTTATGTGTTTTAACCATAATCAGTTTTTCACATTTGTCTAAAGTGATATAACAATAATCATATAAATCATTAATGTATATTACAATGTTGAATACAAATGACTTAATAAACATATTAGATGGTTTGTTTTTCGAATCCTTAAGAGGTATATGTACTAAGCCTTCTTGATTATATTAATTATATGATAATCCACACATCCGCAGTACCTGGATCACATTTAGAGTGAGTGATGTTTCATGGCCCCCTAGAGTCCACTTATACTTGGGGACCTTTCTACACGGTCTTTTAAAATGACTATTTTGGATTTCCCCGGATTTATTGATAAATCGTTTTCTTTTGCATACGCCACAAGTGCATTTAGCAAGCGCTGAAGCCCTACCATTGTGTTGTCCACCAGCACAATATCATCGGCATATGCCAGCCATCTGATCTGACACGCCCTGATTTTGGGGCTGGCCAACGTTGATGCATCCAGTGCCTTCCCCATGTCTGCCAGATGGAGATTAAATATGAGGGGAGCTGCCATACATTCCTACCTTATTCCCCTTTCCACTCTCACATGCTCCGACAGATGGTCCGCTTCGTCCAACCTAACTCTTACGGTGGTGTCTTTATGGAGGTTAACCAGCATTGCCAAAATGGCTTCGGCAGACCCCAGCTTTCCAGTTCTTTCCAAAGATGATCCCTGTTAACTCGATCAAATGCCCCGCCTAGCCTTCCTTTTTCACCCAGGTTCCCAGTGCCACTCCATTTAGTGCTGTAGAGTGACCCTTGCGGAATCCTGTCTGGAACTTTGGCAAGATGTTTTTCTGCCAAACCCAATGCTCCAGCTCCAACAACAATCTCATAAATATCTTGCTTCCTACGTCAAGGAAGGTGATCAGGCGTAAGTTGTCTGGGTCCGCTCGATCACCCTCCTTGAAGATGGCGATAACCGTGGAAGTTTTCCAGGATGGAAGAAATACTCTTCTCTCCAAAATCTCATGAAGCAATAAAGTTAGCAGCCTAGACCAAGGGCCCACATTGTTCTTAAATACCTGGTAGGTTAGACCTTTTGGGCCTACTGCCCTAGATGAAGATGTGTTTTGTATCAGTTCTGAGATATCGTTTTCCAGAAAATTCAGATCCCAATATGTATCGGGGCTCTTGAAGCAGGGGTTTAATGATGGGTGCTTGTATTGGAGGGCCAGTTATTTAATCCACTCTATTTCTGGAACTAGATTACTTTGCATGCTATTCTGTGGCGTTTCTAATGTGTTCACCAGTGACCAGAAATGTATGGAATTTTCTTTGCACAAAGTTCCGAGCATCAACTCTCTGTCTCTTTGAAGATGGAGCATTTGGCAACTACGTGAACCAGTTTTAATATTCTCTCTTTAAGTTAATTCTTTCCTCCACATAATTCTTTGGCTGAGAAATGGTGAGCCTAAGGTTTCTCGACTTCTGTCTCAGATCTCTCTTTTTTAACCAGGTCTCTTCATCCAACACGTGATGGTGTGACCTCTGCTTATTTTTGTTTGTCTCTGTCGGGTTATCAGTAGACCATAAGGACTCCTGGAAGACAAATGGACTACACCGTTCCTTTATAGCATGCTCAGGTAACCTTTGCAATTTATCATTTAGATATTTTCCCTCCCTTTTATATTTGTCCAACCTATTTTTCCTGTTGTTGACAAATAAAGGTTGGTATTGGCATTCCATAATTACAATGGAAACCCAGGCGAAATCTGCCTCCAGGTGACCATGGTCACTTGTCCCTCCATTTTCAACGTTGAAGATCTTTGAGAAACTAAAGAGCTGTGAAGAGGGGAAGATATAATCAATTGTAGAAGCCACTTTACCCCCATTTCAATGTTGCTGCCGAGGGAATTTCTCCCTCTTTTGTGTCATTTGTCATTTTTATATTCAACCTGCCCTTCGCCACCATAGTCCTTGCCATCACAATCTCTCTCGCTATATTGGATCTTACCGAAACCTACTCCATCCTCACTTGCCCAGCCTTGCAGCACCCTACCGCCCATACTCCCTCTCAATACACCACTTCACCCTCCTACACCACAATGCAAGAGCCCCAAGGTCCACACGCAACTAGCTCACTCTCCATACAAAACCCCATCTCCACTTCCAGCAGACGCACCAGACTCAGAACACAAACTCTTCCACTAGAACACACATGCCACCCTTCCTCCTCCACCTCACGCAATCTTCGCATAGGCTCTCGATTCACTCACAAATACACTCCGCACATCAAACACCCGCTCACTCCCAATCACACATCCAGGCCCAGCTAAACACACCACCTCACCAACACACCCACCACCATCCACACACCCAGCCTCCTCAATACCACTAAAACCACAACCATACAGCCGCCTCATCTAAAATGTGTCCTGCTCAACGTTAGATCACTCACAGCTCACGCCCTAGAAATAAATGATCTCCTTACCAATAACAACATTGACCTACTAGCCACTACCAAAACTTGGCTGCATGAGGCATCCGGCCCTGCCATCACCCTGGCACTCCCAGAAGGATACACCATCCTTAGAACAGACAGACAAGCTCGCCTAGGAGGAGGAGGAGCCCTCATATTCAGAGAAACTCTCTCCCTCAGATCCATTAGCGACCCCTGGCAGAGCAACTCTGATATGCTCTCTGTTAAGCTCTCACTATCCCCCAATTGCACCATCAACATACACACGATATACCGCTCCCTTGGACTCCCATCAGACTTTCAGGGTCACCTCACTCACTTACTCAACAATAACATCAAAGGATCCACCAGGTCTCTCCTTCTTGAAGACTTGAACCTGGGACTCAACAACCCCAAATACAAAGCTCCTGCAACCCTTGCCAAAGAACTGAATGACCGAGGATTCACACCAAAAATCTCCACCCCTACACAAAACAAAGGCCGCACTCTCAACTGGGTGGCTGACCATAACTGTCTCACCGGCATCACCTCTAACACAGCTCCACCTTGGACTGACCACAACCTTATTGAATTCACCCTGCCCACCACGTCCAGTTTTAAAAAGCCCACGCCCGCACTTCACACACTAGATAGAAGCTATAAAAAACTCTCCTCAGACAATCTTCGCCCACATCTGAACATCCCAGCACTTGCCCACCTTTTCTCAGATGATCCAAACACCTTAGCAAACATCTACAAAGACACTCTATCCAATGCCATGAACACCATAGCGCCGCTGGAAAACAAAAAAGGAAAAAAGACTCTTCACTCAAACTCTTGGTTCTCAGAGGAATTGCAATCTTTGCACTCTCGTAACAGAGAGGCTTTAAAAAATTGGCAAATCAACCCCTGCGACACCAAGAACTGCTTCAACCATATCTTCAACCAATATAAAGAGGCCATCACTAAAGCGAAAGATAACGCCTTTTACATCCAAATCACAAATGCAAACTCGCAATCCAAAGAAATCTTTGCTATATTTAAGGAATTTACCTCTCCCCCTAACACACCAGATGAGATCATCAAAGATGAAGCCTGGTATGCTAATATCCAGGCTGCCATGCTGAATAAAATCAATCTCCTGCAAAGAGAATTAAGGACCACCACAATGCACTACTCACTCATTCAGGGATCAATCAGCCACACCCACTTCTTCTCCCAACAAACCGCTCTTCTCCTTTAGGGACATCTCCGGACTTGAAGTCATTATCATCCTCAAAAACTTAAAACCTTCAATGTGTAAATAAGACATCTGCCAATAGGCCAATAGGCAATACGAGATTAAATGCGAAGCTCATCAAGGACTGTGCCAACAGCCTTGTCCCTCTACTAAGAGCCTTCATCAATGCCTCTTTCAGAACCGGCATCATCCCCGCGAGCCTCAAAGAGGCATGGGTTCGCCCACTTCTCAAAAAACCCACACTAGATCCCACCCAACCTAACAACTACCAACCAATAACTACTGTACCCTTCCTCCTCAAGATTTTGGACAAAGCTGTGCACTGCCAAATCCAACAATTCCCTGAAGATAACTCCATCCTCGGAACTAGACAATCTGGCTTCTGCAGAGGACACAGGGCCTCATTACGACCCAGGCGGTAAGTTACCGCCTGGGTCGTACCCTTACCACCATGGTGTAAACTATCTTTACACCATGGTGGATGGCGGATTTACCGCCCCATTCCAAGGTGAGTGGGGCGGTAAATCCCCATTTCCCATTTTACCCTTCCCTATTCCCATTTTTGCCCGATAGGGCATAATGGGAGTGGGGAAGGCGCTAATTAGCACCATGGTCCCTTAGCGCCATGGATTTTAACGCCTGCAAAAAGCAGGCGTTAAACTCACCATGGTCGCAAAGGGACCTCGGAATCAGGCGTTAAGGGTCGGCGCCATTTACGGCGCCGTTAACCCCTTAACGCCTGATTCGTAATGAGGCCCACAGTACTGAAATTGCCTTAGTAGATCTAAAAAACCATATCACACAAATCATGGACACAGGAAAACCATCCCTCTCACTACTCCTAGATCTCTCGGCTGTGTTCGATATGGTGGACCATAAGACTCTCACCTCACACCTCACCCAATCAGCCAACTTCACTAAAAGAAGTAACGCTCTGGGTCACATCTTTCTTGGAGGGGAGAGCCATGAAGGTCTTCTCCAACATTGCCAACGCAGCCCCACCACCATCCACTTTGGAGTCCCACAGGGCTCATGCACTGCACCCACTCTATACAACCTGTTTACAAAGCCCCTCTTTGATAAGCTCAACGCCCTGGGTATCGCGTACACCAACTACACGGACGATACCCAGGTACTCCTACCACTCTCTGGAGTATACCTCAAAGATGCCTAAGCACTCCACACAATGTATTCCACCATCCAGGCTTGGATGGTGGCCAACAGCCTCTGCCTCAATGGGGAGAAGACCGGAATTATCATACTAGGTCTAAAAACCACCCTAGCCAAACTAGATAAACCATACTCCAATTTCATCATTGATAATACCATCCTCTCTGTGTCTACCTCTATGAAGACCCTAGGAGTTCACATAGACTCTACACTATCCATGACGAAGCAGGTCAGTGCCATCTCCTCCGCCTCAGCACACACCACCAAACTGATAAATGCAATAAAGCCATACCTTTCCAAACACAATTGCCTATCTATAGCCAGAGCAACAACCATTGGTGCCAAACTCGACTATTGTAATGCCCTCCTACCAGGTACATCCGCAAAAAACATAAACCTACTCCAAATCACTCAGAACAATGCGTTAAGAGCAGCACTCAGCATCCCAAAAAGAGACCATATTAGCCATGCCAGACAGGAAGCCCACTGGTTCCTAGTAAAAGAATGCATCACATTCAAAATCCTCACTCTCACCCACAAATGCCTCACCCGCACTGCACCCTCATATTTATCGGACACTGTAACCAAATCCTCTTCCACACGACCAGTCAGGACTCGCTACACCAACAAAATTGACACCCCTCACATACACAAAGTGAGAGCGGGAGGGTTAAGCTTCCCCTACATAGCCGCCAAGTCCTGGAACTCTCTACCTGCCAACATCAGAGCTGAAAACTCCCTCCTCGCCTTCCAAAATAAACTAAAAACCACCCTCTTTATTTAATCCCACTCTAGCACAAGTAAGAGTCAATGGGCCTCGTTACAAGTACTCCGGTCCGGAATTAACACTGCCGGTAAAACCATACCGGCACCGTTTCCACGTCCGCCCAATCATGACCCGCGGCCCCGGAAATAGCACCACCCCCATCCGCCACCGCGGAATTAAGTGTTCCGTTAAGTCCGTCTGCACGGAAACCCCTCCGTTACCGGCAACACGAAACACCGCGAGCATCACAACTAGCGCGGACACGGAAACACCGCCAGAAAAATGGCGTTAAAACCGTGATCACGGTGGCGGTACCGCCGTCACTGTGAACATGACGTTATACACTGCCTGCTGAACTGAATCAGGGCACAGGTGCACCAAATCAGCCCAGCTGGACCTAGCAGCCCACTGGGAGCCTACAAAAAGGCCACACCCAGCCCAACACAACACAGAACCACGCAGGCAGCAGCTCTAGTAGCACTGGGACTGGGCCTGCTCAACCAACAGCCAGCACTGCACATGATTGCAGTAATGGCGCAGAGGAGGAAGAGGCAGAGGAGGCGCAGGTGGCAACCAGCCAACCCTGCACCTATGGCAAACCCCATTGTCCAGCCGGCCCTACCACGCAGGCAGCCAGCAATACCACGCATCAGGGCCTCACCCTGGAACCTCACCCCAGGACAGATCCACACACTATACCGGCTGGACCGTGCAACAATACTGCACATCACCACCATGATTGAGGACGACATCCGCAGCCTAATTGACACCCCCACCGCCACCCCCCCCCTCCTGAAGGTTGTGGCAGTACTGCATTTCCTTGGCACTGGCACCTATCAACACATGGTTGGTGAGCTGCACGGCATATCACAACCCTGTTTTTCAAAAATCCTGGTACAGGTACTGGATGCCCTGTTGCGCCATGTGTCGGAACACATAGCCCTACCCCGCACCCTCCCCGAGGTCATTGCCACAAAGTTGGCCTTCCATGCCATAGCAGGCATGCCAAATTGCATAGGCGCAGTTGATTGTACCCACATAGAGCTGACAGTACCACGTGCAATTGAGCTGGTGTTCCGCAATAGGAAACAATATCACTCGTTGAATGTACAGATGGTATGTGATGCCATGCAACTGATCACACACTGCTGCACACGTTTCCCAGGCTCAACCCATGACTCAATGGTACTGCGGAATTCCACGTTGCCACGGTACATGGAACGCTATGCCGGACAAAGCACATGGCTATTGGGTGAGTACAGCTGACAATGCACCAACCCTGTCGAAGTGGTGTGTGTGTGTCCAGGCCAATGAGCATTGTGAGTGTGCCGCTGTGACCGCACATGCATCACACCCCCTTCCATCTGCCAAATACACAGCGGATACCAAACATCACAAAGGAAGACATGACAGGTCACCACAATGTGCCCGTGCACACCCTGCCACAGCCCATCCCGTCACTGTCCCATGAACCTTGTCCAACTGCAGACACCCACCCGCAAATGAAACACTGCCCTCAAAATACACGAGATGCCTGTAAATGAGACGTCGTGCATCTACTACTTCAGTACAGTGGAGTCACTCTGCCATGTGTGGACAGCACTGCACTGTGACATGCTCACAATCAAATGTCACCCGCAGGGCACAGTAGACATGCACGTTAATGTGTTGGCCCATATCCAGTTTCCGACATATATTATGATGCACAATATACACCTCCAAACACTGCATGGCACATATGCATGAATGAACAATGATACAAGATTGCACAGCATCAGATGAGTACATGATGCCACAAACACTGACATGTTCCCCCATTTACATCCCATGTAGGTGATGCCAGATATGCACTCACGCCATGGATGATGACACCTGTACGGAGACCAAGGAACAGGCATGAAGAGGCATGCAATAGGGCACATGTCCGCACACGTGGAATGATTGAGGACATTCGGACTGCTGAAGGCACGTTTCCGCTGTCTGAGCAGATCTGGTGGATCACTGCTGTACAGCCCAGTAAAGACGGGTAAAATCACGCTCGCATGTGCCATGCTGCACAATATATGCCTGCGCAGGAACATCCCAATGCCACCAGACGCAGATGAGGAAGATGGGGATGGGGATGGAGATGGGGATGGGGATGGAGATGGGGATGGGATGGCACCACCTCCCCCTGGGGGTCCACTTGATGGCCAGAGAGCACGGGATGGCCTGATTCGCATTTACTTTTGAGACACAGCACATTCACAGCAATGCACGAACATGGTGACGACAATAAATGATAAGTTGCACTGCCAATGAAATGATCCATGTCCACACATGTATGTCTTGATTTCAAATGGTGATATATTGATGTAAACACAACAGGGAAGGAGGTGCATTGGTTAGGGAAGCTGTACACCCGAGCCCACCAACCACCCAAACGTACCCACCCCCACCCAGGCCCCATTGTTCAAACCCCCAAAACTACCTCCCCCACCACCCAAACGTACCCACCCCCACCCAGGCCCCATTGTTCAAACCCCCAAAACTACCTCCCCCACCACCCAAACGTGCCCACCCCTCTCACACCCTTCAAGTCCACGTGTGTCCTGCACTGCCCCACACACATGCCATCACTTCCATGTGCGCTTCTGTGCCTGTGCAACCTTGCCCGAGGGCCACGTTAGCCTACTCGAGCGCCTCCTTGGACTGGAAGTAGTGGAGCTGGATGGGGTGGTGGTGTTTGATGGCACTGAATCTGGTATTGATGGCATCCGTGCCAGATTTGCCTGTTGCCCAATCAACATGGCCTCTATGAGCCTGGAGGTGTTGTCATTACCCTCCCGCACATTGCGTGCAAGGGTGACTATTGTGCTAGCAAAGCGTCCAATAGACCTTGACAGGCGACGCACTGAGGTGCTATAGCTCTCCCTCTGCAGCCTAGATTCCTCAAGCTGCCTCTCCACCAGCTGGGTGAGGGTAGCCTGCTGCTCCTCCATCCGCTGCATGCGGGTATTCAGCTCAGCCATAGATGGGGTGGGTGACCTCATGGGACTCCTGAGTGAGGTGGGGCTGAACCCCAGCTGATGGAAGGAACCCATGTCCTCAAATGTGGGCATCTCCCCCTGTGGCCCAGTATCAGAGTGCTCTTGCGGGGCACTGCTATCACTACAGGCCGCCCCCTCTGCAGTGCTGCAGCCTTCTGTGTTGGGTTGGGTGGCCATGATGGGTTCCCGTGGCACCTGTCTTGCCTCAGGCAGTGTGGAGACGGTGAGGATGTCGGTGGTGGTGGGCAGCACATCAGTTGCAGTTGGTAATGTGGGCAGAGATGCCGAACTGCCGGCAGCATCCTCTTGTGTGGTGATGGTGGCTTGGGTACTTGCCGGTGCAGATTGCCTGGCCTGTTGTGCAGTGTCACTGTCACTTGATATGGCTGTGGGGACACAAAGGACATGCAATTAGTGTTGTGGTGGTGGCTGATGGGTGCATCACATGCGTCATACAGGTTGGACATTGAATAGTGTTAGTTACATGCATCTGATTGCTGGGGGTATGCATTTTCCTGATGTTGGTTGCCATACGGATCATGTGTCCTATGGGTCAGTCATGCACTGCTGGGGGGGGGTTGTTAATGGGTCCTATGGGCCAGAGTCATGCACTGCTGGGGGGGGGTTGTTAATGGGTCCTATTGGTCAGTCATGTACTGCTGGGGGGGGGGGGGTTGATGGGTCCTATGGGCCAGTCATGCACTGCTGGGGGGGGGTTGTTAATGGGTCCTATGGGCCAGTCATGCACTGCTGGGGGGGTTGTTAATGGGTCCTATGGGCCAGTACTGCCATCTACATATTCTCATATGGCATTCAGGTTTCACCACTTACCAGCATCTGCAGGTGGGCTCACTCCTGCCTCAGCCTCCCCAATACCATGGATGCCCTCAAGGTGGAGGACACTGCTGCAACGCTCCTCCCATGCTTGCAGCCTCAGTGGGGAAGGGGGTCCTCCGCCTGTACCACTGCTGCATTGGCGGTGTGTGGATATCAGGTTGCGTACCCTCAGCCTGAGGTCGTCCCACCGCTTGTGGCAGTCCTTGACGCTCCGCCAATGTCACGCCACAGCGGTGCACTTGCGTGCTGCTTCCGCCCACACCTCCTTCCTCCGCTGCTGTGTGGCACGCCGTTGATCGGCGCTGAACAGCATCTCTGCATTTTCCACAATGTGCTCCACCAGGACAGTTAGCTCCGCCTCACTGAAGCGCTGTTTGCGCTGCCTCTGAGCTGGAATCCTGGCAGACATGCTGGTGGTTCCTTTTGCCTTCTCACAGTATGGTTTGTGCTTGTGCTGACTCTGGATGGCAATGGATTGTGCTTTTATATGATGGCCGCCTCTCTGTTTCCTGTTTTGGCGATCATGGTATTTCCGGTTCCGTGTCCGTGGCGACGGAGGCGGACATGGGTTTTGCGCTACTTGTGGCAGCGCTATGTCCATTTCCGTGACTTTTTCCGTGTTGGCGGTAACAACGTTTCCGCGTCAGTGTGGTGCGCGCGACCGACAACATGTAATCGGACGGTCTTTCCGCAACCTTGCGGACACGGAAATGTTTTTACCGCCGTCACGGATTTACCGCGGTCCGGCCCTGGCAGGTTGTAATGAGGCCCAATGTAACTGTAACCAAGAAGTATTATCTGTAATTATGAAAAATTGTCTATAACCAGTGATAAGAACTATCGTAACTGTTTAACCATGAACAATCTCTGTAACTAAGAAAAAATGTCTGTAACTAGCGCCACGATGCCCCAGGGCTGCTGCGCGCTCAACAAATGTGAATAAATAAATAACATGTAAGTTAAAGTCTCCTACTATTAACACTTGTATACCAGGATATTCCAGATTGACTCTGGTCAATAAATCCGCCAGGGATTCTAGGATGGCTGTAAGGTTGAACAGGCGAGGTTCCAATATACATTCATAGCAATCAGTTGTTGTTGTTCACATGTTCTCAAGATTCCTCCTAGATATTGGTTCTGACTCGGCTATTGTAGTATTTCGGGTGGCTATAATCAATCCACCTGAAGGTTTCCCCTTCCCACGGAATAGCGCTGGTTGATGAAGAGTTGTGAAACCCTCTATTTGAAATGAATTTACTAGCCAGGTTTCTTGGAAGTGAGCTCATAGCCCTTTAGTAACATGCATGCAATGGATGGGATCGCAGAGTAATTCTCAGTCCAAATAATCATACCAACTCAGGAAGATGGCAAAGATACGTCAGAAGTGATGTCATACTACGTGTCAAATAATAGAAAACATATCCAGGGTTAGGATTGGCTAATGGAAACATCTAAATATAATTTCTATAGGGACTAGGGTGAGGATTGGCTACCCATTGTCAGGTGGACAATTTATGCCTACCTCTAAAATATGTAATCTTTAACACTATTAAGTACACAGTTTATCAGTGGTCTTCACACTATAAGGCCCTTCATTATACAGCCCTATACCATTGGTTGGCATGATCGTGCCATGTCTGGAGCATTCGGTTCACTTAGTAGCACGTAAGCTCAGACCCAACTGCCAGGAGGTGGACTTGAATTTACCTCCCCACCCAATTGGCCCAACATCTCTCATCACCCATGCCTTCTGCCATGAAGATTGTCTTTGAACCTGGCCTTGCAAAGTATAATTGTCTGTGGGAATATATCAGAGTGCAGGTTCTCACTATCGTTGTTCTAGGACTCCAAGCTCAACTCTATTTCCATCCTTGGCTCAAGTGACAGGAGACCATGATTTGGTCCATTTTGCAGCATTTAAATGTCTTACATTAATAAAACCTGGCACTCTTGGTGTTCTTTCCTTGCACCTTAACCAGGGACGATGCATCCTTCGCAAATTCACGGCTTTCAAGAATAGATAACTAACCTTGGCTGCTTCAGTTTTGAAATCAAGCCAGACAGCATTGCAAGGCATGTCCAGAATCTCAGCTTATTCTTGCTGAGACACAATTCTCAGCCTTGACTCTCCATGGGTCTGGTCTTACTAAATTCATGACACTGTTATCCAGCTCCTATACAATGGCAGCTTTGCCTGCAGTCTAATCACTACATATAGCCTGCTTCTATGATGACCTAGTCTACTTGCATTTCAGCATCTGTACAATTATTATACTGTTGTTATTCTGCAGCACTTCATACACATGCAATCTTCTCTTTGCACATGAAAGTTTATTTGATTCTTAACTTCATCATCAGTTTCTGTAAGATCCATGCATTCTCTTCAGCCAATATTGTTGGGTGTCACGCATGTTTCTTGTGACGTCACTAGCTTCTCTCTTTGCTCATTTTAATATTCCTTCATGGAGCTTATCCCTCAGATTGCTCTGTCTTTGGGATACATTCAATAGGGTTTTCTCAGTGGATACCTTCTTTCGAATATCCGCTGTGGTATTGGCACAACTACTGGTGTCAGACATGGTATGATCTTAGGCCTCCCACATATATGAGGTAGGGGGACGGGATTCCCTGCAGAGGCAAGTAACTGCTCCTCTAAATTCCTCTCTCTGGTCTCCTCAACAACCTCCTCACTTGTCTCCACATCTTGGTATTTTCTCTTGTAGAAGTGCTTCTTGGAAGTCCAGATCTTCATCACCCCCCTCAGGGTGCAGGCTGATTTAACATGCTCATCTACACTCCAGGTCATGTACTTGCATTGTCCATTCGAATTACAATAGCCCATTCGTCACTCGTACTTCTTACGATTCTTTGCATACAGGAAGTTCATTCCTTCAGGTGCTACGATGCTGGACTCTATATATTTTCTGACATCTTTATCCATCAATTTCTTGGATCCAAACCCAGAATCGACACCTATCATGATCTTCATTCCTACCGCATTCTTTGCTGTTTTCTTGCATTGGGCAATCGTTATCCTGATCACACAGAATCCAAACATCACCATCACCAATATTTCTCCAAGAAGCTTGAATATGTTTGCCAACCACTGCGTAATCCATGAGAATATGAAGGCAAACCAACTGTCATCCTCAATGTCTTCTGTCTCGTCTTCCATCTTATTATGTATGTTTGTTAACACCGTTATGGCCTCTGTCAAGGTTCCATTCATGTCATCATGAGAAGGTAGGAACATGCAACATGAAAGCATGAATTTTGCGCAAACTCCTCCTTCCATCGCTGTGATCATGTCAAGGACATATCTGTTCTGCAGAGTCATTAGTCGTATGGCCCTGAGCTCTTCCTTGATAGCATTGAATCCCTTTATGGTGGAATTGATGGTCTGCAGAAGCTCCCATCTCGTAATCTACAGCCACTTGGTGTTGGCCAACATTAGGCATGAATATAGTCATATATATTGAGGCAGTCTTGCTGAACAACTTGTGTTCATAAGGAATGGAGTAATATGCTTCAATTGATTTAGTTGAGAAGTAATTCCCTCTTCTGGTCTGATTGAGAAGTTCAAGCAATCTTCTTTTTCTCAAATGGGCATTTGCTTTCAGAAATGTTCCAATGTTCAGGTCACTCTGAGGAAATATTAGTGCTAGAACATGGATGAGTACCAAGGAGCACACTCCACCCCAATCCTTGGGCAACCTCATGTAGGCTCTAGACCCCCAAGCCCAATATCAATCCATGAGGATGGCTGTCCATTCTCCCATCCTAGAAACGTTAACTGTAGTTCTGCATTCCTTATTATCTTCCACATGATTCTTTCCGTGTCTTCGGAAGCACAATGTGGCATTATCCAATGGAATTACAACCATTGGATCTGATTCATCTTCTACCCATGTTAGTAGTTTTGGCATTCTTAGCCCATGACTTCAAACATCCATCGTTCGCCCTTTGCACCTCTTGTACATATTCTGGCTTCAGTAGATGAGCTGCACAGGACATCATTCCTTCTTCTCATCCCTTCTTGGACTTCACTTGTCCGTAGACTAAGAAATGAGTTACCTCTCAATATCCAGGAGATCCAGCTATTTCTGTCACATCAGGGCAGTTCATTTTCTTCCTCTCTACAATGACCACTACATCCTGTCCTGATGCAGGATACACAAGCATCTTGCTCTTCCATCCAGGTTCATTTTGCATTTGTGTAGTCTTCATATAGTCATCCTGGTATGGAAATTACCATTTCGATCTCCATCATTAAGTGGCCCAACGTCCCTGAAATTGTCCTCTAGTCATACATGTTGTAAGATGACTGAGGCACCTTGCATCGTGTTCGGAGACTTCTTGGGCGATGAGCGATCGCACTGTATTCATGGGATAGTGGATGAGAGAGCAGATGTAGCAACTCTCCTTAGAGGTTCTCTCCCCCACTTTTCTCGTGTGCGGGTACCTGTTATTCCACAAGTGTGCTACATTATCTAGATAGGCATTTATCCCTTCATTATCTTCCTCTGCATCTTTCTTGGGTCTTTTAGAGGCCATGTATCATTCATGAAGTATATCAAAAGAAGTTCCCATAGTAGGAAGAACCATAGAGACCTCTTCCTCAGTGGAAGTGCTAACATGATATGATATGATATGATATGATATGGCATTTATAATGTGCCTATACACAGGTGTTTCAAGGCGCAAAACTATGATAAAAATTGTGAAAGATGAGGAACAGAAAGACAAAGAGAACAAGCATATATTATGCATAAGAACATAGGCATCCATCTCTCGTGCCACCCTACTACTCGTTGCAGTGGATAGGTACAAATTGATTTATATAAATTCACCAGAAAACTAAAACTCAAAAAATATTTTCACAATAAACCAATCATTTGGACACAACCAGAAAGAATGTTACCGATCAGTACAACGAGTATACAAGAAATTGAAAACATCCAGATACTCTCTAATCTAACCTTAGAAGAACCCAAAACCATGAAAGACATACAGCAAGAATTAGGAATACATTCAAGAAATTTAGAGATGAAGGAACATAAAAAAAGATCCAAATTTGTGCCACCCTTTGGAGGGGAAAATGTGATTGACACATTTTACAAATCAGTCACTAAGGACATTCATACGCATATGGACCGCATTAAATCATCCATCAAAAGTAAGAAATCCAATCTAACCAAGATTGAACGAGAAGCTTTACAGGAGATTTGCAATGACAACTCTATAATTGTGAAAGAGGCAGATAAAGGGGGAAATATAGTCATTTTAAATAGAACAGATTACATCAAAATGGCAGATGAACATTTATCCATTCCTGGCTGTTACAAAAAACTCAATAACAATCCTACTAATCAGACTGTAAAAGAATTACATTTGATACTACAACAATGGTATGACCAAGGGCTCTTAACGGACGATGAAAAGGCATTTCTATCTGTAACCAAACCACTCATGCCTATAATATATTTTCTTCAGAAAATTCATAAACCGTTCGAGCATTTGCCCACAGTAAGACCGATAATGAGTGGACAAGGTGGGGCCACGGAGCCATTAGCTGACTATATTGACAGTAGCATTAAGGACTTGGTACCAAAAATTCCAGCATATCTTAAGGATACCATGCATGCCTTACAAATTTTGAAGGAGACTAAATGGCAAACTACCTATGCACTAATGACACTAGATGTAGCATCACTCTACACATCGATCCCCCACTCTTTGGCTTTGGAAACAATAGACTATAGTTTCAGGACCTTCTCTGCCTCTCATTATATGCATGTCCAAATGATCAAAAACTTCCTGGATTTCACCTTAACACATAATCAGTTCATTTTTAATGGAGAGTACTTTTCACAAACAAAAGGGATAGCAATGGGTGCAAAATACGCCCCATCTTTGGCTAATTTGTTTATGGCATACTTTGAAGAGAAATATATTTTTCATAATTACCCCTTTCAAGACCATATTGTTATTTGGAAAAGATTTATTGATGATGTCCTGGCCATATGGGAAGGCACAAGAGATGAATATGTAAATTTTCTAGACTACCTGAATCACAATACCTTTGGGATTAAATTTACAGGACAAATTGACCCTCAGGAGATTGTATTTTTGGATCTCAAAATCACAATAGATGCAGGCGAACTACATACCTGCACAAATAGGAAGGACACAGCAGTCAACTCTATTTTACATGCAGCTAGCTGCCACAAACGCAGTGTCGTAGAAAATATACCAAGAGGAGAATTTCTCCGATCAAAACGGAATTGCACTCAACTTGAAAGTTTCCAAAGAGAATGCAAGTCCATAGGTGCAAGATTCCAGGCAAGAGGGTATTCTAAAAATCTGATTAGACAAACAATAGATTCAATACAGAAAGTATCTAGACAAGCATTATTAGAAACACAATCTAAGGGCGAGGATACACCGTATCCAGAATTTGTCAGTTTTATCACCAAATATTCACGGGACAGTAAACTTATTTACCAAATGTTGAAGAAAAATTGGCATATATTACTTTTGGACACAGATCTTCATAATTACATCTCAAAATGTCCTAATATAATTTTTACCAAAGCTACCACATTTAGAAATGTGCTATGCCCTTCTTTCCTGAAACCTGCACCTCCTGGACAGGAACATTGGCTAACTTCCAAGACTCAACCATCAGGTTTTTATAAATGTGGAATGTGTAATTTTTGCAAATATACGTTATCACCAATGAAAACATTCAAATGTCATGGTAACTTGGAAATTAAGATTAAGGATTTTATTAATTGCCGATCAAAATTTGTGATATATGCAATACAATGTGTTTGTCAAAAAGTGTATATCGGGAGCACTATAAGGGAAGTTCGCTTCCGTATTCGGGAACACCTAAACAGCTTAAACAGTCAAGATATTAGACTACCGTTGGCTTCCCACTGGCAGGAACATCACCAAATGGACGATGTAAAAGATATCAGATATGTTGGACTACAGCAGATTCCACCCCATCCAAGAGGAGGTGACAGAGAGTTGAAGCTACGCCAACAGGAAGCAAAAATGATTTGCAAACTTCGATGTGTATCACTTGGTCTAAATAAGGAGCATGACTTAAATGTCTTTTTATAAACTTATGAACAGTAAGAAATAATGATGCAGGGTTTTAGTCAACTTACAGGTTGTCTACACTAATTAATACACTTCAAGGTTTGACAAAATATTGGTAACATTACATGATAATTTATATAACAAGTCTGTGTAAGTCAGTAAAATTTGTGATACTCCGGAATTATTTAACCATGTGCAAATATATTCTTATATATTCTGAATACCTTTGAATATATAACTATTTGAGTTTTCTTGCCTGCATTTCGGCTGAAAAATCATGTAAGAAGTCCGTGAAACGAAGCACTATTTCAAATGATTTCCTTTTCCTGTTGGGTATAGTTGCTTAGCAACCATAGTCAGATGACCCCATAGATGGAGCATGTGACCGTCACATGATCAGAACCAGCAACCAGAGCACCATGGCAACGACACGAACCCGTCGATGATTCATTCACTGCCCGAAGGCGTTAGACATCAGTCAGTACATTGCAGCCAAGCCGGTGAGTTTGAATAACGTAGACACGTTAGAAATATCCTCAAACTAACTGAATACCATTAGAGTAGCTAAATCAACACGCACACCATAAACAAACTCACCTCTCTCGTTGCAGAACGCGGCAAGAAAACATATAGCAGGCGAACGCAAACTATTTCTCGCTTCAAAACTTTGCTCACACTTTCAGGTAAAAAGTAAGGCATTCTAAAAGTTACTTATATTTTAAAACAAATTAATTTGGTCTAATGTGACTTCGAGCACTAAGATACTTACTTGCACTTTCAGGAAATCTGACCGCTGCTAAAATAGCAACGTTTCATCACCAATAAGTCTTTGTTAATGATGTCAGCGGAAAATACACGGCCTCAGCACCCGAAAAGACTTTCACATTAGGTGAGATATTGGGGGGAAAGACTTGGCCCCGAGTTTCTCCTATGTTAAGTCACGGTACTTGCTACATGATTTTCTGTCGAAGCAGAATAATTACCAATATTGCCTGTACACCAAACAAACAGCAATAGGTTTCATAGAAAAGTTGCAATCTTCTTCAAGTGAAAACCTTTTGATTAAGTTTTTAAATCATTGGTTTATTTTTGAAAATAGTAATGTCATTATAATTATACTAATGCTCTTTTGTCTTTTTGTCTTTTGTTTCCCTGACTTCATCATTTGCTCTCCTTTGGGAAATTATTTGACCTCTTCGTTGTATATGTTCCCTCCCTTGACTACCTCTGGAAATTAGGATTTATCTACTTAAGTCATACGTTGGATTAATTGTTTGTAATTTAGACGCCCTGAAGACGACCTAGGAAGGTTGAAACACGTGTTCTGCCCGAAGGCGTTAGACATCAGTCAGTACATTGCAGCCAAGCCGAACGCGGCAAGAAAACATATAGCAGGCGAACGCAAACTATTTCTCGCTTCAAAACTTTGCTCACACTTTCAGGAAATCTGACCGCTGCTAAAATAGCAACGTTTCATCACCAATAAGTCTTTGTTAATGATGTCAGCGGAAAATACACGGCCTCAGCACCCGAAAAGACTTTCACATTAGGATTTATCTACTTAAGTCATATGTTGGATTAATTGTTTGTAATTTAGACGCCCTGAAGACGACCTAGGAAGGTTGAAACACGTGTTGGCGTAATGTGTGGCGTAATGTGTTTTTGGTACAATAGGCTCAATGTGTTTTTGGCATAATATATTCTAATGCGTAAAGTACTCTGGAATACTAGGGTGCACTTAGTAATGAACAATTGATATTGCCAGATTGATGTAACGTGTTCTAAGTGATTTGTTTATCTATTGATATTAAAACTTAGAACCCTACTTATCAACACTTACCAGGTGTGTTTCTAATCAATGAATATATTTCACAAATTGAACAAATCCACCTATCTAATGCCACAAGAGTGTGACAAATGTAAGATCAAGCGCAGTCTGTGAGGCTAGCAACTTTTTAAGTTACATGTTTTTCAAGGTGACAGTGGAAAATCACCAGTCTAACCACACGGCTGCAGCTGTTCCTATTTTTGACTTATCTCAGCGCGATTTGTGAATATCTCAAGGTTGCGCATCCACACATTTTCTTGGGCCACCTTTTCCACACTACTCATTTACTTGCTTTTTCATAGGCCCAAGTGTGACTGCTGCACCAGTGTCTAAGTACAGACACATTTACAACCAAAACAATGACAGATTACCTCAAAAACAGAGAGGAAGACAGTGCTGCTTTATTTGCACCAAGAGGTACAGACACAAATCCTTTTAAATTTAGACCAAATGTCCCTGAAACTCTAGCACAAAAATTCATTAAATTAGAACGATTATGCAAAAAAGAAATTAACAAATATTGGGAGCAAGTTTCACTGAAGAACTACTTAGTACAGAACATTATACCTAGAGGCTTGAGAATTCTAATCTTCCCAGATTTTACCAACAAAGACGATCAGGATTTGGCGGCTGATTGGGAAGCCAATATCACCTCCAGTTCAGAAAATATGTTGAAAATACTGGTGACACATGCAGAACGGGAACACTCAAGGGTTACGCTCGAAATAGACAAGACTAAGGCAGAAATTTCAGCAATGAAAAATGCAGAAAGTACCAAAGAAAAAATTTTTGCCAAAATGAATCTGATATTAGTGGAATATCAAGATGAAATTAAATTGAGAAAATTTAGGAAATTCTACAGAGATGAGAAAGATTATTTGAATGACAGAGTATACACTTATCAACCTAAATTTGATGGGGACCAATCCCAGATTGTTAGTCCAATTATATCACCTGTTACCTCTGATGCAGATTCAGAATCTGATACACCCAAGGACACTGAAAACCAGGAACAAGACATAACAGTTGAATCTATACGAAACAACAGAAGAGGTTTCCTTGCAGAAATCAAAAGATATAAAAAAGGGAACCACGCCTTGTATAATACTCAAATTAAACAAGTTCGGTTCCAAAAGAATGTCCCTTTAGGACAGAAAACTTCTACTACCCCAACGTCATCAGAGGAGGAAGAGGGCGAGGAGCTAATAGGCGAGGAAGGGAGAAATATAGAAAAAAGGTTCACCAGATCAAGTCTCAAGACCACCAGACCGAAACCCATACTGAAAGCCTAGTTATCAACTTATCTGATAAACACCTCTCTCACCAACAATCATCAGTGCTTAATTATGGCCTCTCATTTGCACCGAATGCAGAACTAGACATGACAGAGGTACAAATTGATTTATATAAATTCACCAGAAAACTAAAACTCAAAAAATATTTTCACAATAAACCAATCATTTGGACACAACCAGAAAGAATGTTACCGATCAGTACAACGAGTATACAAGAAATTGAAAACATACAGATACTCTCTAATCTAACCTTAGAAGAACCCAAAACCATGAAAGACATACAGCAAGAATTAGGAATACATTCAAGAAATTTAGAGATGAAGGAACATAAAAAAAGATCCAAATTTGTGCCACCCTTTGGAGGGGAAAATGTGATTGACACATTTTACAAATCAGTCACTAAGGACATTCATACGCATATGGACCGCATTAAATCATCCATCAAAAGTAAGAAATCCAATCTAACCAAGATTGAACGAGAAGCTTTACAGGAGATTTGCAATGACAACTCTATAATTGTGAAAGAGGCAGATAAAGGGGGAAATATAGTCATTTTAAATAGAACAGATTACATCAAAATGGCAGATGAACATTTATCCATTCCTGGCTGTTACAAAAAACTCAATAACAATCCTACTAATCAGACTGTAAAAGAATTACATTTGATACTACAACAATGGTATGACCAAGGGCTCTTAACGGACGATGAAAAGGCATTTCTATCTGTAACCAAACCACTCATGCCTACAATATATTTTCTTCCGAAAATTCATAAACCGTTCGAGCATTTGCCCACAGTAAGACCGATAATGAGTGGACAAGGTGGGGCCACGGAGCCATTAGCTGACTATATTGACAGTAGCATTAAGGACTTGGTACCAAAAATTCCAGCATATCTTAAGGATACCATGCATGCCTTACAAATTTTGAAGGAGACTAAATGGCAAACTACCTATGCACTAATGACACTAGATGTAGCATCACTCTACACATCGATCCCCCACTCTTTGGCTTTGGAAACAATAGACTATAGTTTCAGGACCTTCTCTGCCTCTCATTATATGCATGTCCAAATGATCAAAAACTTCCTGGATTTCACCTTAACACATAATCAGTTCATTTTTAATGGAGAGTACTTTTCACAAACAAAAGGGATAGCAATGGGTGCAAAATACGCCCCATCTTTGGCTAATTTGTTTATGGCATACTTTGAAGAGAAATATATTTTTCATAATAACCCCTTTCAAGACCATATTGTTATTTGGAAAAGATTTATTGATGATGTCCTGGCCATATGGGAAGGCACAAGAGATGAATATGTAAATTTTCTAGACTACCTGAATCACAATACCTTTGGGATTAAATTTACAGGACAAATTGACCCACAGGAGATTGTATTTTTGGATCTCAAAATCACAATAGATGCAGGCGAACTACATACCTGCACAAATAGGAAGGACACAGCAGTCAACTCTATTTTACATGCAGCTAGCTGCCACAAACGCAGTGTCGTAGAAAATATACCAAGAGGAGAATTTCTCCGATCAAAACGGAATTGCAGTCAACTTGAAAGTTTCCAAAGAGAATGCAAGTCCATAGGTGCAAGATTCCAGGCAAGAGGGTATTCTAAAAATCTGATTAGACAAACAATAGATTCAATACAGCAAGTATCTAGACAAGCATTATTAGAAACAAAATCTAAGGGCGAGGAGACACCGTATCCAGAATTTGTCAGTTTTATCACCAAATATTCACGGGACAGTAAACTTATTTACCAAATGTTGAAGAAAAATTGGCATATATTACTTTTGGACACAGATCTTCATAATTACATCTCAAAATGTCCTAATATAATTTTTACCAAAGCTACCACATTTAGAAATGTGCTATGCCCTTCTTTCCTGAAACCTGCACCTCCTAGACAGGAACATTGGCTAACTTCCAAGACTCAACCATCAGGTTTTTATAAATGTGGAATGTGTAATTTTTGCAAATATACGTTATCACCAATGAAAACATTCAAATGTCATGGTAACTTGGAAATTAAGATTAAAGATTTTATTAATTGCCGATCAAAATTTGTGATATATGCAATACAATGTGTTTGTCAAAAAGTGTATATCGGGAGCACTATAAGGGAAGTTCGCTTCCGTATTCGGGAACACCTAAACAGCTTAAACAGTCAAGATATTAGACTACCGTTGGCTTCCCACTGGCAGGAACATCACCAAATGGACGATGTAAAAGATATCAGATATGTTGGACTACAGCAGATTCCACCCCATCCAAGAGGAGGTGACAGAGAGTTGAAGCTACGCCAACAGGAAGCAAAAATGATTTGCAAACTTCGATGTGTATCACTTGGTCTAAATAAGGATCATGACTTAAATGTCTTTTTATAAACTTATGAACAGTAAGAAATAATGATGCAGGGTTTTAGTCAACTTACAGGTTGTCTACACTAATTAATACACTTCAAGGTTTGACAAAATATTGGTAACATTACATGATAATTTATATAACAAGTCTGTGTAAGTCAGTAAAATTTGTGATACTCCGGAATTATTTAACCATGTGCAAATATATTCTTATATATTCTGAATACCTTTGAATATATAACTATTTGAGTTTTCTTGCCTGCATTTCGGCTGAAAAATCATGTAAGAAGTCTGTGAAACGAAGCACTATTTCAAATGATTTCCTTTTCCTGTTGGGTATAGTTGCTTAGCAACCATAGTCAGATGACCCCATAGATGGAGCATGTGACCGTCACATGATCAGAACCAGCAACCAGAGCACCATGGCAACGACACGAACCCGTCGATGATTCATTCACTGCCCGAAGGCGTTAGACATCAGTCAGTACATTGCAGCCAAGCCGGTGAGTTTGAATAACGTAGACACGTTAGAAATATCCTCAAACTAACTGAATACCATTAGAGTAGCTAAATCAACACGCACACCATAAACAAACTCACCTCTCTCGTTGCAGAACGCGGCAAGAAAACATATAGCAGGCGAACGCAAACTATTTCTCGCTTCAAAACTTTGCTCACACTTTCAGGTAAAAAGTAAGGCATTCTAAAAGTTACTTATATTTTAAAACAAATTAATTTGGTCTAATGTGACTTCGAGCACTAAGATACTTACTTGCACTTTCAGGAAATCTGACCGCTGCTAAAATAGCAACGTTTCATCACCAATAAGTCTTTGTTAATGATGTCAGCGGAAAATACACGGCCTCGGCACCTGAAAAGACTTTCACATTAGGTGAGATATTGGGGGGAAAGACTTGGCCCCGAGTTTCTCCTATGTTAAGTCACGGTACTTGCTACATGATTTTCTGTCGAAGCAGAATAATTACCAATATTGCCTGTACACCAAACAAACAGCAATAAGTTTCATAGAAAAGTTGCAATCTTCTTCAAGTGAAAACCTTTTGATTAAGTTTTTAAATCATTGGTTTATTTTTGAAAATAGTAATGTCATTATAATTATACTAATGCTCTTTTGTCTTTTTATCTTTTGTTTCCCTGACTTCATCATTTGCTCTCCTTTGGGAAATTATTTGACCTCTTCGTTGTATATGTTCCCTCCCTTGACTACCTCTGGAAATTAGGATTTATCTACTTAAGTCATACGTTGGATTAATTGTTTGTAATTTAGACGCCCTGAAGACGACCTAGGAAGGTTGAAACACGTGTTCTGCCCGAAGGCGTTAGACATCAGTCAGTACATTGCAGCCAAGCCGAACGCGGCAAGAAAACATATAGCAGGCGAACGCAAACTATTTCTCGCTTCAAAACTTTGCTCACACTTTCAGGAAATCTGACCGCTGCTAAAATAGCAACGTTTCATCACCAATAAGTCTTTGTTAATGATGTCAGCGGAAAATACACGGCCTCAGCACCCGAAAAGACTTTCACATTAGGATTTATCTACTTAAGTCATACGTTGGATTAATTGTTTGTAATTTAGACGCCCTGAAGACGACCTAGGAAGGTTGAAACACGTGTTGGCGTAATGTGTGGCGTAATGTGTTTTTGGTACAATAGGCTCAATGTGTTTTTGGCATAATATATTCTAATGCGTAAAGTACTCTGGAATACTAGGGTGCACTTAGTAATGAACAATTGATATTGCCAGATTGATGTAACGTGTTCTAAGTGATTTGTTTATCTATTGATATTAAAACTTAGAACCCTACTTATCAACACTTACCAGGTGTGTTTCTAATCAATGAATATATTTCACAAATTGAACAAATCCACCTATCTAATGCCACAAGAGTGTGACAAATGTAAGATCAAGCGCAGTCTGTGAGGCTAGCAACTTTTTAAGTTACATGTTTTTCAAGGTGACAGTGGAAAATCACCAGTCTAACCACACGGCTGCAGCTGTTCCTATTTTTGACTTATCTCAGCGCGATTTGTGAATATCTCAAGGTTGCGCATCCACACATTTTCTTGGGCCACCTTTTCCACACTACTCATTTACTTGCTTTTTCATAGGCCCAAGTGTGACTGCTGCACCAGTGTCTAAGTACAGACACATTTACAACCAAAACAATGACAGATTACCTCAAAAACAGAGAGGAAGACAGTGCTGCTTTATTTGCACCAAGAGGTACAGACACAAATCCTTTTAAATTTAGACCAAATGTCCCTGAAACTCTAGCACAAAAATTCATTAAATTAGAACGATTATGCAAAAAAGAAATTAACAAATATTGGGAGCAAGTTTCACTGAAGAACTACTTAGTACAGAACATTATACCTAGAGGCTTGAGAATTCTAATCTTCCCAGATTTTACCAACAAAGACGATCAGGATTTGGCGGCTGATTGGGAAGCCAATATCACCTCCAGTTCAGAAAATATGTTGAAAATACTGGTGACACATGCAGAACGGGAACACTCAAGGGTTACGCTCGAAATAGACAAGACTAAGGCAGAAATTTCAGCAATGAAAAATGCAGAAAGTACCAAAGAAAAAATTTTTGCCAAAATGAATCTGATATTAGTGGAATATCAAGATGAAATTAAATTGAGAAAATCTAGGAAATTCTACAGAGATGAGAAAGATTATTTGAATGACAGAGTATACACTTATCAACCTAAATTTGATGGGGACCAATCCCAGATTGTTAGTCCAATTATATCACCTGTTACCTCTGATGCAGATTCAGAATCTGATACACCCAAGGACACTGAAAACCAGGAACAAGACATAACAGTTGAATCTATACGAAACAACAGAAGAGGTTTCCTTGCAGAAATCAAAAGATATAAAAAAGGGAACCAAGCCTTGTATAATACTCAAATTAAACAAGTTCGGTTCCAAAAGAATGTCCCTTTAGGACAGAAAACTTCTACTACCCCAACGTCATCAGAGGAGGAAGAGGGCGAGGAGCTAATAGGCGAGGAAGGGAGAAATATAGAAAAAAGGTTCACCAGATCAAGTCTCAAGACCACCAGACCGAAACCCATACTGAAAGCCTAGTTATCAACTTATCTGATAAACACCTCTCTCACCAACAATCATCAGTGCTTAATTATGGCCTCTCATTTGCACCGAATGCAGAACTAGACATGACAGAGGTACAAATTGATTTATATAAATTCACCAGAAAACTAAAACTCAAAAAATATTTTCACAATAAACCAATCATTTGGACACAACCAGAAAGAATGTTACCGATCAGTACAACGAGTATACAAGAAATTGAAAACATCCAGATACTCTCTAATCTAACCTTAGAAGAACCTAAAACCATGAAAGACATACAGCAAGAATTAGGAATACATTCAAGAAATTTAGAGATGAAGGAACATAAAAAAAGATCCAAATTTGTGCCACCCTTTGGAGGGGAAAATGTGATTGACACATTTTACAAATCAGTCACTAAGGACATTCATACGCATATGGACCGCATTAAATCATCCATCAAAAGTAAGAAATCCAATCTAACCAAGATTGAACGAGAAGCTTTACAGGAGATTTGCAATGACAACTCTATAATTGTGAAAGAGGCAGATAAAGGGGGAAATATAGTCATTTTAAATAGAACAGATTACATCAAAATGGCAGATGAACATTTATCCATTCCTGGCTGTTACAAAAAACTCAATAACAATCCTACTAATCAGACTGTAAAAGAATTACATTTGATACTACAACAATGGTATGACCAAGGGCTCTTAACGGACGATGAAAAGGCATTTCTATCTGTAACCAAACCACTCATGCCTACAATATATTTTCTTCCGAAAATTCATAAACCGTTCGAGCATTTGCCCACAGTAAGACCGATAATGAGTGGACAAGGTGGGGCCACGGAGCCATTAGCTGACTATATTGACAGTAGCATTAAGGACTTGGTACCAAAAATTCCAGCATATCTTAAGGATACCATGCATGCCTTACAAATTTTGAAGGAGACTAAATGGCAAACTACCTATGCACTAATGACACTAGATGTAGCATCACTCTACACATCGATCCCCCACTCTTTGGCTTTGGAAACAATAGACTATAGTTTCAGGACCTTCTCTGCCTCTCATTATATGCATGTCCAAATGATCAAAAACTTCCTGGATTTCACCTTAACACATAATCAGTTCATTTTTAATGGAGAGTACTTTTCACAAACAAAAGGGATAGCAATGGGTGCAAAATACGCCCCATCTTTGGCTAATTTGTTTATGGCATACTTTGAAGAGAAATATATTTTTCATAATAACCCCTTTCAAGACCATATTGTTATTTGGAAAAGATTTATTGATGATGTCCTGGCCATATGGGAAGGCACAAGAGATGAATATGTAAATTTTCTAGACTACCTGAATCACAATACCTTTGGGATTAAATTTACAGGACAAATTGACCCACAGGAGATTGTATTTTTGGATCTCAAAATCACAATAGATGCAGGCGAACTACATACCTGCACAAATAGGAAGGACACAGCAGTCAACTCTATTTTACATGCAGCTAGCTGCCACAAACGCAGTGTCGTAGAAAATATACCAAGAGGAGAATTTCTCCGATCAAAACGGAATTGCAGTCAACTTGAAAGTTTCCAAAGAGAATGCAAGTCCATAGGTGCAAGATTCCAGGCAAGAGGGTATTCTAAAAATCTGATTAGACAAACAATAGATTCAATACAGAAAGTATCTAGACAAGCATTATTAGAAACAAAATCTAAGGGCGAGGATACACCGTATCCAGAATTTGTCAGTTTTATCACCAAATATTCACGGGACAGTAAACTTATTTACCAAATGTTGAAGAAAAATTGGCATATATTACTTTTGGACACAGATCTTCATAATTACATCTCAAAATGTCCTAATATAATTTTTACCAAAGCTACCACATTTAGAAATGTGCTATGCCCTTCTTTCCTGAAACCTGCACCTCCTGGACAGGAACATTGGCTAACTTCCAAGACTCAACCATCAGGTTTTTATAAATGTGGAATGTGTAATTTTTGCAAATATACGTTATCACCAATGAAAACATTCAAATGTCATGGTAACTTGGAAATTAAGATTAAGGATTTTATTAATTGCCGATCAAAATTTGTGATATATGCAATACAATGTGTTTGTCAAAAAGTGTATATCGGGAGCACTATAAGGGAAGTTCGCTTCCGTATTCGGGAACACCTAAACAGCTTAAACAGTCAAGATATTAGACTACCGTTGGCTTCCCACTGGCAGGAACATCACCAAATGGACGATGTAAAAGATATCAGATATGTTGGACTACAGCAGATTCCACCCCATCCAAGAGGAGGTGACAGAGAGTTGAAGCTAAGCCAACAGGAAGCAAAAACGATTTGCAAACTTCGATGTGTATCACTTGGTCTAAATAAGGATCATGACTTAAATGTCTTTTTATAAACTTATGAACAGTAAGAAATAATGATGCAGGGTTTTAGTCAACTTACAGGTTGTCTACACTAATTAATACACTTCAAGGTTTGACAAAATATTGGTAACATTACATGATAATTTATATAACAAGTCTGTGTAAGTCAGTAAAATTTGTGATACTCCGGAATTATTTAACCATGTGCAAATATATTCTTATATATTCTGAATACCTTTGAATATATAACTATTTGAGTTTTCTTGCCTGCATTTCGGCTGAAAAATCATGTAAGAAGTCCGTGAAACGAAGCACTATTTCAAATGATTTCCTTTTCCTGTTGGGTATAGTTGCTTAGCAACCATAGTCAGATGACCCCATAGATGGAGCATGTGACCGTCACATGATCAGAACCAGCAACCAGAGCACCATGGCAACGACACGAACCCGTCGATGATTCATTCACTGCCCGAAGGCGTTAGACATCAGTCAGTACATTGCAGCCAAGCCGGTGAGTTTGAATAACGTAGACACGTTAGAAATATCCTCAAACTAACTGAATACCATTAGAGTAGCTAAATCAACACGCACACCATAAACAAACTCACCTCTCTCGTTGCAGAACGCGGCAAGAAAACATATAGCAGGCGAACGCAAACTATTTCTCGCTTCAAAACTTTGCTCACACTTTCAGGTAAAAAGTAAGGCATTCTAAAAGTTACTTATATTTTAAAACAAATTAATTTGGTCTAATGTGACTTCGAGCACTAAGATACTTACTTGCACTTTCAGGAAATCTGACCGCTGCTAAAATAGCAACGTTTCATCACCAATAAGTCTTTGTTAATGATGTCAGCGGAAAATACACGGCCTCAGCACCCGAAAAGACTTTCACATTAGGTGAGATATTGGGGGGAAAGACTTGGCCCCGAGTTTCTCCTATGTTAAGTCACGGTACTTGCTACATGATTTTCTGTCGAAGCAGAATAATTACCAATATTGCCTGTACACCAAACAAACAGCAATAAGTTTCATAGAAAAGTTGCAATCTTCTTCAAGTGAAAACCTTTTGATTAAGTTTTTAAATCATTGGTTTATTTTTGAAAATAGTAATGTCATTATAATTATACTAATGCTCTTTTGTCTTTTTGTCTTTTGTTTCCCTGACTTCATCATTTGCTCTCCTTTGGGAAATTATTTGACCTCTTCGTTGTATATGTTCCCTCCCTTGACTACCTCTGGAAATTAGGATTTATCTACTTAAGTCATACGTTGGATTAATTGTTTGTAATTTAGACGCCCTGAAGACGACCTAGGAAGGTTGAAACACGTGTTCTGCCCGAAGGCGTTAGACATCAGTCAGTACATTGCAGCCAAGCCGAACGCGGCAAGAAAACATATAGCAGGCGAACGCAAACTATTTCTCGCTTCAAAACTTTGCTCACACTTTCAGGAAATCTGACCGCTGCTAAAATAGCAACGTTTCATCACCAATAAGTCTTTGTTAATGATGTCAGCGGAAAATACACGGCCTCAGCACCCGAAAAGACTTTCACATTAGGATTTATCTACTTAAGTCATACGTTGGATTAATTGTTTGTAATTTAGACGCCCTGAAGACGACCTAGGAAGGTTGAAACACGTGTTGGCGTAATGTGTGGCGTAATGTGTTTTTGGTACAATAGGCTCAATGTGTTTTTGGCATAATATATTCTAATGCGTAAAGTACTCTGGAATACTAGGGTGCACTTAGTAATGAACAATTGATATTGCCAGATTGATGTAACGTGTTCTAAGTGATTTGTTTATCTATTGATATTAAAACTTAGAACCCTACTTATCAACACTTACCAGGTGTGTTTCTAATCAATGAATATATTTCACAAATTGAACAAATCCACCTATCTAATGCCACAAGAGTGTGACAAATGTAAGATCAAGCGCAGTCTGTGAGGCTAGCAACTTTTTAAGTTACATGTTTTTCAAGGTGACAGTGGAAAATCACCAGTCTAACCACACGGCTGCAGCTGTTCCTATTTTTGACTTATCTCAGCGCGATTTGTGAATATCTCAAGGTTGCGCATCCACACATTTTCTTGGGCCACCTTTTCCACACTACTCATTTACTTGCTTTTTCATAGGCCCAAGTGTGACTGCTGCACCAGTGTCTAAGTACAGACACATTTACAACCAAAACAATGACAGATTACCTCAAAAACAGAGAGGAAGACAGTGCTGCTTTATTTGCACCAAGAGGTACAGACACAAATCCTTTTAAATTTAGACCAAATGTCCCTGAAACTCTAGCACAAAAATTCATTAAATTAGAACGATTATGCAAAAAAGAAATTAACAAATATTGGGAGCAAGTTTCACTGAAGAACTACTTAGTACAGAACATTATACCTAGAGGCTTGAGAATTCTAATCTTCCCAGATTTTACCAACAAAGACGATCAGGATTTGGCGGCTGATTGGGAAGCCAATATCACCTCCAGTTCAGAAAATATGTTGAAAATACTGGTGACACATGCAGAACGGGAACACTCAAGGGTTACGCTCGAAATAGACAAGACTAAGGCAGAAATTTCAGCAATGAAAAATGCAGAAAGTACCAAAGAAAAAAATTTTGCCAAAATGAATCTGATATTAGTGGAATATCAAGATGAAATTAAATTGAGAAAATTTAGGAAATTCTACAGAGATGAGAAAGATTATTTGAATGACAGAGTATACACTTATCAACCTAAATTTGATGGGGACCAATCCCAGATTATTAGTCCAATTATATCACCTGTTACCTCTGATGCAGATTCAGAATCTGATACACCCAAGGACACTGAAAACCAGGAACAAGACATAACAGTTGAATCTATACGAAACAACAGAAGAGGTTTCCTTGCAGAAATCAAAAGATATAAAAAAGGGAACCAAGCCTTGTATAATACTCAAATTAAACAAGTTCGGTTCCAAAAGA
This sequence comes from Ambystoma mexicanum, assembly GCF_040938575.1. Lineage (NCBI taxonomy): Eukaryota > Metazoa > Chordata > Amphibia > Caudata > Ambystomatidae > Ambystoma > Ambystoma mexicanum. The sequence goes on from NC_090921.1 coordinate 657,668,459, forward strand.
ATGTCCCTTTAGGACAGAAAACTTCTACTACCCCAACGTCATCAGAGGAGGAAGAGGGCGAGGAGCTAATAGGCGAGGAAGGGAGAAATATAGAAAAAAGGTTCACCAGATCAAGTCTCAAGACCACCAGACCGAAACCCATACTGAAAGCCTAGTTATCAACTTATCTGATAAACACCTCTCTCACCAACAATCATCAGTGCTTAATTATGGCCTCTCATTTGCACCGAATGCAGAACTAGACATGACAGAGGTACAAATTGATTTATATAAATTCACCAGAAAACTAAAACTCAAAAAATATTTTCACAATAAACCAATCATTTGGACACAACCAGAAAGAATGTTACCGATCAGTACAACGAGTATACAAGAAATTGAAAACATACAGATACTCTCTAATCTAACCTTAGAAGAACCCAAAACCATGAAAGACATACAGCAAGAATTAGGAATACATTCAAGAAATTTAGAGATGAAGGAACATAAAAAAAGATCCAAATTTGTGCCACCCTTTGGAGGGGAAAATGTGATTGACACATTTTACAAATCAGTCACTAAGGACATTCATACGCATATGGACCGCATTAAATCATCCATCAAAAGTAAGAAATCCAATCTAACCAAGATTGAACGAGAAGCTTTACAGGAGATTTGCAATGACAACTCTATAATTGTGAAAGAGGCAGATAAAGGGGGAAATATAGTCATTTTAAATAGAACAGATTACATCAAAATGGCAGATGAACATTTATCCATTCCTGGCTGTTACAAAAAACTCAATAACAATCCTACTAATCAGACTGTAAAAGAATTACATTTGATACTACAACAATGGTATGACCAAGGGCTCTTAACGGACGATGAAAAGGCATTTCTATCTGTAACCAAACCACTTATGCCTACAATATATTTTCTTCCGAAAATTCATAAACCGTTCGAGCATTTGCCCACAGTAAGACCGATAATGAGTGGACAAGGTGGGGCCACGGAGCCATTAGCTGACTATATTGACAGTAGCATTAAGGACTTGGTACCAAAAATTCCAGCATATCTTAAGGATACCATGCATGCCTTACAAATTTTGAAGGAGACCAAATGGCAAACTACCTATGCACTAATGACACTAGATGTAGCATCACTCTACACATCGATCCCCCACTCTTTGGCTTTGGAAACAATAGACTATAGTTTCAGGACCTTCTCTGCCTCTCATTATATGCATGTCCAAATGATCAAAAACTTCCTGGATTTCACCTTAACACATAATCAGTTCATTTTTAATGGAGAGTACTTTTCACAAACAAAAGGGATAGCAATGGGTGCAAAATACGCCCCATCTTTGGCTAATTTGTTTATGGCATACTTTGAAGAGAAATATATTTTTCATAATAACCCCTTTCAAGACCATATTGTTATTTGGAAAAGATTTATTGATGATGTCCTGGCCATATGGGAAGGCACAAGAGATGAATATGTAAATTTTCTAGACTACCTGAATCACAATACCTTTGGGATTAAATTTACAGGACAAATTGACCCACAGGAGATTGTATTTTTGGATCTCAAAATCACAATAGATGCAGGCGAACTACATACCTGCACAAATAGGAAGGACACAGCAGTCAACTCTATTTTACATGCAGCTAGCTGCCACAAACGCAGTGTCGTAGAAAATATACCAAGAGGAGAATTTCTCCGATCAAAACGGAATTGCAGTCAACTTGAAAGTTTCCAAAGAGAATGCAAGTCCATAGGTGCAAGATTCCAGGCAAGAGGGTATTCTAAAAATCTGATTAGACAAACAATAGATTCAATACAGCAAGTATCTAGACAAGCATTATTAGAAACAAAATCTAAGGACGAGGAGACACCGTATCCAGAATTTGTCAGTTTTATCACCAAATATTCACGGGACAGTAAACTTATTTACCAAATGTTGAAGAAAAATTGGCATATATTACTTTTGGACACAGATCTTCATAATTACATCTCAAAATGTCCTAATATAATTTTTACCAAAGCTACCACATTTAGAAATGTGCTATGCCCTTCTTTCCTGAAACCTGCACCTCCTGGACAGGAACATTGGCTAACTTCCAAGACTCAACCATCAGGTTTTTATAAATGTGGAATGTGTAATTTTTGCAAATATACGTTATCACCAATGAAAACATTCAAATGTCATGGTAACTTGGAAATTAAGATTAAAGATTTTATTAATTGCCGATCAAAATTTGTGATATATGCAATACAATGTGTTTGTCAAAAAGTGTATATCGGGAGCACTATAAGGGAAGTTCGCTTCCGTATTCGGGAACACCTAAACAGCTTAAACAGTCAAGATATTAGACTACTGTTGGCTTCCCACTGGCAGGAACATCACCAAATGGACGATGTAAAAGATATCAGATATGTTGGACTACAGCAGATTCCACCCCATCCAAGAGGAGGTGACAGAGAGTTGAAGCTACGCCAACAGGAAGCAAAAATGATTTGCAAACTTCGATGTGTATCACTTGGTCTAAATAAGGATCATGACTTAAATGTCTTTTTATAAACTTATGAACAGTAAGAAATAATGATGCAGGGTTTTAGTCAACTTACAGGTTGTCTACACTAATTAATACACTTCAAGGTTTGACAAAATATTGGTAACATTACATGATAATTTATATAACAAGTCTGTGTAAGTCAGTAAAATTTGTGATACTCCGGAATTATTTAACCATGTGCAAATATATTCTTATATATTCTGAATACCTTTGAATATATAACTATTTGAGTTTTCTTGCCTGCATTTCGGCTGAAAAATCATGTAAGAAGTCCGTGAAACGAAGCACTATTTCAAATGATTTCCTTTTCCTGTTGGGTATAGTTGCTTAGCAACCATAGTCAGATGACCCCATAGATGGAGCATGTGACCGTCACATGATCAGAACCAGCAACCAGAGCACCATGGCAACGACACGAACCCGTCGATGATTCATTCACTGCCCGAAGGCGTTAGACATCAGTCAGTACATTGCAGCCAAGCCGGTGAGTTTGAATAACGTAGACACGTTAGAAATATCCTCAAACTAACTGAATACCATTAGAGTAGCTAAATCAACACGCACACCATAAACAAACTCACCTCTCTCGTTGCAGAACGCGGCAAGAAAACATATAGCAGGCGAACGCAAACTATTTCTCGCTTCAAAACTTTGCTCACACTTTCAGGTAAAAAGTAAGGCATTCTAAAAGTTACTTATATTTTAAAACAAATTAATTTGGTCTAATGTGACTTCGAGCACTAAGATACTTACTTGCACTTTCAGGAAATCTGACCGCTGCTAAAATAGCAACGTTTCATCACCAATAAGTCTTTGTTAATGATGTCAGCGGAAAATACACGGCCTCGGCACCTGAAAAGACTTTCACATTAGGTGAGATATTGGGGGGAAAGACTTGGCCCCGAGTTTCTCCTATGTTAAGTCACGGTACTTGCTACATGATTTTCTGTCGAAGCAGAATAATTACCAATATTGCCTGTACACCAAACAAACAGCAATAAGTTTCATAGAAAAGTTGCAATCTTCTTCAAGTGAAAACCTTTTGATTAAGTTTTTAAATCATTGGTTTATTTTTGAAAATAGTAATGTCATTATAATTATACTAATGCTCTTTTGTCTTTTTATCTTTTGTTTCCCTGACTTCATCATTTGCTCTCCTTTGGGAAATTATTTGACCTCTTCGTTGTATATGTTCCCTCCCTTGACTACCTCTGGAAATTAGGATTTATCTACTTAAGTCATACGTTGGATTAATTGTTTGTAATTTAGACGCCCTGAAGACGACCTAGGAAGGTTGAAACACGTGTTCTGCCCGAAGGCGTTAGACATCAGTCAGTACATTGCAGCCAAGCCGAACGCGGCAAGAAAACATATAGCAGGCGAACGCAAACTATTTCTCGCTTCAAAACTTTGCTCACACTTTCAGGAAATCTGACCGCTGCTAAAATAGCAACGTTTCATCACCAATAAGTCTTTGTTAATGATGTCAGCGGAAAATACACGGCCTCAGCACCCGAAAAGACTTTCACATTAGGATTTATCTACTTAAGTCATACGTTGGATTAATTGTTTGTAATTTAGACGCCCTGAAGACGACCTAGGAAGGTTGAAACACGTGTTGGCGTAATGTGTGGCGTAATGTGTTTTTGGTACAATAGGCTCAATGTGTTTTTGGCATAATATATTCTAATGCGTAAAGTACTCTGGAATACTAGGGTGCACTTAGTAATGAACAATTGATATTGCCAGATTGATGTAACGTGTTCTAAGTGATTTGTTTATCTATTGATATTAAAACTTAGAACCCTACTTATCAACACTTACCAGGTGTGTTTCTAATCAATGAATATATTTCACAAATTGAACAAATCCACCTATCTAATGCCACAAGAGTGTGACAAATGTAAGATCAAGCGCAGTCTGTGAGGCTAGCAACTTTTTAAATTACATGTTTTTCAAGGTGACAATGGAAAATCACCAGTCTAACCACACGGCTGCAGCTGTTCCTATTTTTGACTTATCTCAGCGCGATTTGTGAATATCTCAAGGTTGCGCATCCACACATTTTCTTGGGCCACCTTTTCCACACTACTCATTTACTTGCTTTTTCATAGGCCCAAGTGTGACTGCTGCACCAGTGTCTAAGTACAGACACATTTACAACCAAAACAATGACAGATTACCTCAAAAACAGAGAGGAAGACAGTGCTGCTTTATTTGCACCAAGAGGTACAGACACAAATCCTTTTAAATTTAGACCAAATGTCCCTGAAACTCTAGCACAAAAATTCATTAAATTAGAACGATTATGCAAAAAAGAAATTAACAAATATTGGGAGCAAGTTTCACTGAAGAACTACTTAGTACAGAACATTATACCTAGAGGCTTGAGAATTCTAATCTTCCCAGATTTTACCAACAAAGACGATCAGGATTTGGCGGCTGATTGGGAAGCCAATATCACCTCCAGTTCAGAAAATATGTTGAAAATACTGGTGACACATGCAGAACGGGAACACTCAAGGGTTACGCTCGAAATAGACAAGACTAAGGCAGAAATTTCAGCAATGAAAAATGCAGAAAGTACCAAAGAAAAAAATTTTGCCAAAATGAATCTGATATTAGTGGAATATCAAGATGAAATTAAATTGAGAAAATTTAGGAAATTCTACAGAGATGAGAAAGATTATTTGAATGACAGAGTATACACTTATCAACCTAAATTTGATGGGGACCAATCCCAGATTGTTAGTCCAATTATATCACCTGTTACCTCTGATGCAGATGCAGAATCTGATACACCCAAGGACACTGAAAACCAGGAACAAGACATAACAGTTGAATCTATACGAAACAACAGAAGAGGTTTCCTTGCAGAAATCAAAAGATATAAAAAAGGGAACCAAGCCTTGTATAATACTCAAATTAAACAAGTTCGGTTCCAAAAGAATGTCCCTTTAGGACAGAAAACTTCTACTACCCCAACGTCATCAGAGGAGGAAGAGGGCGAGGAGCTAATAGGCGAGGAAGGGAGAAATATAGAAAAAAGGTTCACCAGATCAAGTCTCAAGACCACCAGACCGAAACCCATACTGAAAGCCTAGTTATCAACTTATCTGATAAACACCTCTCTCACCAACAATCATCAGTGCTTAATTATGGCCTCTCATTTGCACCGAATGCAGAACTAGACATGACAGAGGTACAAATTGATTTATATAAATTCACCAGAAAACTAAAACTCAAAAAATATTTTCATAATAAACCAATCATTTGGACACAACCAGAAAGAATGTTACCGATCAGTACAACGAGTATACAAGAAATTGAAAACATACAGATACTCTCTAATCTAACCTTAGAAGAACCCAAAACCATGAAAGACATACAGCAAGAATTAGGAATACATTCAAGAAATTTAGAGATGAAGGAACATAAAAAAAGATCCAAATTTGTGCCACCCTTTGGAGGGGAAAATGTGATTGACACATTTTACAAATCAGTCACTAAGGACATTCATACGCATATGGACCGCATTAAATCATCCATCAAAAGTAAGAAATCCAATCTAACCAAGATTGAACGAGAAGCTTTACAGGAGATTTGCAATGACAACTCTATAATTGTGAAAGAGGCAGATAAAGGGGGAAATATAGTCATTTTAAATAGAACAGATTACATCAAAATGGCAGATGAACATTTATCCATTCCTGGCTGTTACAAAAAACTCAATAACAATCCTACTAATCAGACTGTAAAAGAATTACATTTGATACTACAACAATGGTATGACCAAGGGCTCTTAACGGACGATGAAAAGGCATTTCTATCTGTAACCAAACCACTCATGCCTACAATATATTTTCTTCCGAAAATTCATAAACCGTTCGAGCATTTGCCCACAGTAAGACCGATAATGAGTGGACAAGGTGGGGCCACGGAGCCATTAGCTGACTATATTGACAGTAGCATTAAGGACTTGGTACCAAAAATTCCAGCATATCTTAAGGATACCATGCATGCCTTACAAATTTTGAAGGAGACTAAATGGCAAACTACCTATGCACTAATGACACTAGATGTAGCATCACTCTACACATCGATCCCCCACTCTTTGGCTTTGGAAACAATAGACTATAGTTTCAGGACCTTCTCTGCCTCTCATTATATGCATGTCCAAATGATCAAAAACTTCCTGGATTTCACCTTAACACATAATCAGTTCATTTTTAATGGAGAGTACTTTTCACAAACAAAAGGGATAGCAATGGGTGCAAAATACGCCCCATCTTTGGCTAATTTGTTTATGGCATACTTTGAAGAGAAATATATTTTTCATAATAACCCCTTTCAAGACCATATTGTTATTTGGAAAAGATTTATTGATGATGTCCTGGCCATATGGGAAGGCACAAGAGATGAATATGTAAATTTTCTAGACTACCTGAATCACAATACCTTTGGGATTAAATTTACAGGACAAATTGACCCACAGGAGATTGTATTTTTGGATCTCAAAATCACAATAGATGCAGGCGAACTACATACCTGCACAAATAGGAAGGACACAGCAGTCAACTCTATTTTACATGCAGCTAGCTGCCACAAACGCAGTGTCGTAGAAAATATACCAAGAGGAGAATTTCTCCGATCAAAACGGAATTGCAGTCAACTTGAAAGTTTCCAAAGAGAATGCAAGTCCATAGGTGCAAGATTCCAGGCAAGAGGGTATTCTAAAAATCTGATTAGACAAACAATAGATTCAATACAGCAAGTATCTAGACAAGCATTATTAGAAACAAAATCTAAGGGCGAGGAGACACCGTATCCAGAATTTGTCAGTTTTATCACCAAATATTCACGGGACAGTAAACTTATTTACCAAATGTTGAAGAAAAATTGGCATATATTACTTTTGGACACAGATCTTCATAATTACATCTCAAAATGTCCTAATATAATTTTTACCAAAGCTACCACATTTAGAAATGTGCTATGCCCTTCTTTCCTGAAACCTGCACCTCCTGGACAGGAACATTGGCTAACTTCCAAGACTCAACCATCAGGTTTTTATAAATGTGGAATGTGTAATTTTTGCAAATATACGTTATCACCAATGAAAACATTCAAATGTCATGGTAACTTGGAAATTAAGATTAAAGATTTTATTAATTGCCGATCAAAATTTGTGATATATGCAATACAATGTGTTTGTCAAAAAGTGTATATCGGGAGCACTATAAGGGAAGTTCGCTTCCGTATTCGGGAACACCTAAACAGCTTAAACAGTCAAGATATTAGACTACCGTTGGCTTCCCACTGGCAGGAACATCACCAAATGGACGATGTAAAAGATATCAGATATGTTGGACTACAGCAGATTCCACCCCATCCAAGAGGAGGTGACAGAGAGTTGAAGCTACGCCAACAGGAAGCAAAAATGATTTGCAAACTTCGATGTGTATCACTTGGTCTAAATAAGGATCCTGACTTAAATGTCTTTTTATAAACTTATGAACAGTAAGAAATAATGATGCAGGGTTTTAGTCAACTTACAGGTTGTCTACACTAATTAATACACTTCAAGGTTTGACAAAATATTGGTAACATTACATGATAATTTATATAACAAGTCTGTGTAAGTCAGTAAAATTTGTGATACTCCGGAATTATTTAACCATGTGCAAATATATTCTTATATATTCTGAATACCTTTGAATATATAACTATTTGAGTTTTCTTGCCTGCATTTCGGCTGAAAAATCATGTAAGAAGTCCGTGAAACGAAGCACTATTTCAAATGATTTCCTTTTCCTGTTGGGTATAGTTGCTTAGCAACCATAGTCAGATGACCCCATAGATGGAGCATGTGACCGTCACATGATCAGAACCAGCAACCAGAGCACCATGGCAACGACACGAACCCGTCGATGATTCATTCACTGCCCGAAGGCGTTAGACATCAGTCAGTACATTGCAGCCAAGCCGGTGAGTTTGAATAACGTAGACACGTTAGAAATATCCTCAAACTAATTGAATACCATTAGAGTAGCTAAATCAACACGCACACCATAAACAAACTCACCTCTCTCGTTGCAGAACGCGGCAAGAAAACATATAGCAGGCGAACGCAAACTATTTCTCGCTTCAAAACTTTGCTCACACTTTCAGGTAAAAAGTAAGGCATTCTAAAAGTTACTTATATTTTAAAACAAATTAATTTGGTCTAATGTGACTTCGAGCACTAAGATACTTACTTGCACTTTCAGGAAATCTGACCGCTGCTAAAATAGCAACGTTTCATCACCAATAAGTCTTTGTTAATGATGTCAGCGGAAAATACACGGCCTCGGCACCTGAAAAGACTTTCACATTAGGTGAGATATTGGGGGGAAAGACTTGGCCCCGAGTTTCTCCTATGTAAAGTCACGGTACTTGCTACATGATTTTCTGTCGAAGCAGAATAATTACCAATATTGCCTGTACACCAAACAAACAGCAATAAGTTTCATAGAAAAGTTGCAATCTTCTTCAAGTGAAAACCTTTTGATTAAGTTTTTAAATCATTGGTTTATTTTTGAAAATAGTAATGTCATTATAATTATACTAATGCTCTTTTGTCTTTTTATCTTTTGTTTCCCTGACTTCATCATTTGCTCTCCTTTGGGAAATTATTTGACCTCTTCGTTGTATATGTTCCCTCCCTTGACTACCTCTGGAAATTAGGATTTATCTACTTAAGTCATACGTTGGATTAATTGTTTGTAATTTAGACGCCCTGAAGACGACCTAGGAAGGTTGAAACACGTGTTCTGCCCGAAGGCGTTAGACATCAGTCAGTACATTGCAGCCAAGCCGAACGCGGCAAGAAAACATATAGCAGGCGAACGCAAACTATTTCTCGCTTCAAAACTTTGCTCACACTTTCAGGAAATCTGACCGCTGCTAAAATAGCAACGTTTCATCACCAATAAGTCTTTGTTAATGATGTCAGCGGAAAATACACGGCCTCAGCACCCGAAAAGACTTTCACATTAGGATTTATCTACTTAAGTCATACGTTGGATTAATTGTTTGTAATTTAGACGCCCTGAAGACGACCTAGGAAGGTTGAAACACGTGTTGGCGTAATGTGTGGCGTAATGTGTTTTTGGTACAATAGGCTCAATGTGTTTTTGGCATAATATATTCTAATGCGTAAAGTACTCTGGAATACTAGGGTGCACTTAGTAATGAACAATTGATATTGCCAGATTGATGTAACGTGTTCTAAGTGATTTGTTTATCTATTGATATTAAAACTTAGAACCCTACTTATCAACACTTACCAGGTGTGTTTCTAATCAATGAATATATTTCACAAATTGAACAAATCCACCTATCTAATGCCACAAGAGTGTGACAAATGTAAGATCAAGCGCAGTCTGTGAGGCTAGCAACTTTTTAAGTTACATGTTTTTCAAGGTGACAGTGGAAAATCACCAGTCTAACCACACGGCTGCAGCTGTTCCTATTTTTGACTTATCTCAGCGCGATTTGTGAATATCTCAAGGTTGCGCATCCACACATTTTCTTGGGCCACCTTTTCCACACTACTCATTTACTTGCTTTTTCATAGGCCCAAGTGTGACTGCTGCACCAGTGTCTAAGTACAGACACATTTACAACCAAAACAATGACAGATTACCTCAAAAACAGAGAGGAAGACAGTGCTGCTTTATTTGCACCAAGAGGTACAGACACAAATCCTTTTAAATTTAGACCAAATGTCCCTGAAACTCTAGCACAAAAATTCATTAAATTAGAACGATTATGCAAAAAAGAAATTAACAAATATTGGGAGCAAGTTTCACTGAAGAACTACTTAGTACAGAACATTATACCTAGAGGCTTGAGAATTCTAATCTTCCCAGATTTTACCAACAAAGACGATCAGGATTTGGCGGCTGATTGGGAAGCCAATATCACCTCCAGTTCAGAAAATATGTTGAAAATACTGGTGACACATGCAGAACGGGAACACTCAAGGGTTACGCTCGAAATAGACAAGACTAAGGCAGAAATTTCAGCAATGAAAAATGCAGAAAGTACCAAAGAAAAAAATTTTGCCAAAATGAATCTGATATTAGTGGAATATCAAGATGAAATTAAATTGAGAAAATCTAGGAAATTCTACAGAGATGAGAAAGATTATTTGAATGACAGAGTATACACTTATCAACCTAAATTTGATGGGGACCAATCCCAGATTGTTAGTCCAATTATATCACCTGTTACCTCTGATGCAGATTCAGAATCTGATACACCCAAGGACACTGAAAACCAGGAACAAGACATAACAGTTGAATCTATACGAAACAACAGAAGAGGTTTCCTTGCAGAAATCAAAAGATATAAAAAAGGGAACCAAGCCTTGTATAATACTCAAATTAAACAAGTTCGGTTCCAAAAGAATGTCCCTTTAGGACAGAAAACTTCTACTACCCCAACGTCATCAGAGGAGGAAGAGGGCGAGGAGCTAATAGGCGAGGAAGGGAGAAATATAGAAAAAAGGTTCACCAGATCAAGTCTCAAGACCACCAGACCGAAACCCATACTGAAAGCCTAGTTATCAACTTATCTGATAAACACCTCTCTCACCAACAATCATCAGTGCTTAATTATGGCCTCTCATTTGCACCGAATGCAGAACTAGACATGACAGAGGTACAAATTGATTTATATAAATTCACCAGAAAACTAAAACTCAAAAAATATTTTCACAATAAACCAATCATTTGGACACAACCAGAAAGAATGTTACCGATCAGTACAACGAGTATACAAGAAATTGAAAACATCCAGATACTCTCTAATCTAACCTTAGAAGAGCCCAAAACCATGAAAGACATACAGCAAGAATTAGGAATACATTCAAGAAATTTAGAGATGAAGGAACATAAAAAAAGATCCAAATTTGTGCCACCCTTTGGAGGGGAAAATGTGATTGACACATTTTACAAATCAGTCACTAAGGACATTCATACGCATATGGACCGCATTAAATCATCCATCAAAAGTAAGAAATCCAATCTAACCAAGATTGAACGAGAAGCTTTACAGGAGATTTGCAATGACAACTCTATAATTGTGAAAGAGGCAGATAAAGGGGGAAATATAGTCATTTTAAATAGAACAGATTACATCAAAATGGCAGATGAACATTTATCCATTCCTGGCTGTTACAAAAAACTCAATAACAATCCTACTAATCAGACTGTAAAAGAATTACATTTGATACTACAACAATGGTATGACCAAGGGCTCTTAACGGACGATGAAAAGGCATTTCTATCTGTAACCAAACCACTCATGCCTACAATATATTTTCTTCCGAAAATTCATAAACCGTTCGAGCATTTGCCCACAGTAAGACCGATAATGAGTGGACAAGGTGGGGCCACGGAGCCATTAGCTGACTATATTGACAGTAGCATTAAGGACTTGGTACCAAAAATTCCAGCATATCTTAAGGATACCATGCATGCCTTACAAATTTTGAAGGAGACTAAATGGCAAACTACCTATGCACTAATGACACTAGATGTAGCATCACTCTACACATCGATCCCCCACTCTTTGGCTTTGGAAACAATAGACTATAGTTTCAGGACCTTCTCTGCCTCTCATTATATGCATGTCCAAATGATCAAAAACTTCCTGGATTTCACCTTAACACATAATCAGTTCATTTTTAATGGAGAGAACTTTTCACAAACAAAAGGGATAGCAATGGGTGCAAAATACGCCCCAACTTTGGCTAATTTGTTTATGGCATACTTTGAAGAGAAATATATTTTTCATAATAACCCCTTTCAAGACCATATTGTTATTTGGAAAAGATTTATTGATGATGTCCTGGCCATATGGGAAGGCACAAGAGATGAATATGTACATTTTCTAGACTACCTGAATCACAATACCTTTGGGATTAAATTTACAGGACAAATTGACCCACAGGAAATTGTATTTTTGGATCTCAAAATCACAATAGATGCAGGCGAACTACATACCTGCACAAATAGGAAGGACACAGCAGTCAACTCTATTTTACATGCAGCTAGCTGCCACAAACGCAGTGTCGTAGAAAATATACCAAGAGGAGAATTTCTCCGATCAAAACGGAATTGCAGTCAACTTGAAAGTTTCCAAAGAGAATGCAAGTCCATAGGTGCAAGATTCCAGGCAAGAGGGTATTCTAAAAATCTGATTAGACAAACAATAGATTCAATACAGAAAGTATCTAGACAAGCATTATTAGAAACAAAATCTAAGGGCGAGGATACACCGTATCCAGAATTTGTCAGTTTTATCACCAAATATTCACGGGACAGTAAACTTATTTACCAAATGTTGAAGAAAAATTGGCATATATTACTTTTGGACACAGATCTTCATAATTACATCTCAAAATGTCCTAATATAATTTTTACCAAAGCTACCACATTTAGAAATGTGCTATGCCCTTCTTTCCTGAAACCTGCACCTCCTGGACAGGAACATTGGCTAACTTCCAAGACTCAACCATCATGTTTTTATAAATGTGGAATGTGTAATTTTTGCAAATATACGTTATCACCAATGAAAACATTCAAATGTCATGGTAACTTGGAAATTAAGATTAAGGATTTTATTAATTGCCGATCAAAATTTGTGATATATGCAATACAATGTGTTTGTCAAAAAGTGTATATCGGGAGCACTATAAGGGAAGTTCGCTTCCGTATTCGGGAACACCTAAACAGCTTAAACAGTCAAGATATTAGACTACCGTTGGCTTCCCACTGGCAGGAACATCACCAAATGGACGATGTAAAAGATATCAGATATGTTGGACTACAGCAGATTCCACCCCATCCAAGAGGAGGTGACAGAGAGTTGAAGCTAAGCCAACAGGAAGCAAAAACGATTTGCAAACTTCGATGTGTATCACTTGGTCTAAATAAGGATCATGACTTAAATGTCTTTTTATAAACTTATGAACAGTAAGAAATAATGATGCAGGGTTTTAGTCAACTTACAGGTTGTCTACACTAATTAATACACTTCAAGGTTTGACAAAATATTGGTAACATTACATGATAATTTATATAACAAGTCTGTGTAAGTCAGTAAAATTTGTGATACTCCGGAATTATTTAACCATGTGCAAATATATTCTTATATATTCTGAATACCTTTGAATATATAACTATTTGAGTTTTCTTGCCTGCATTTCGGCTGAAAAATCATGTAAGAAGTCCGTGAAACGAAGCACTATTTCAAATGATTTCCTTTTCCTGTTGGGTATAGTTGCTTAGCAACCATAGTCAGATGACCCCATAGATGGAGCATGTGACCGTCACATGATCAGAACCAGCAACCAGAGCACCATGGCAACGACACGAACCCGTCGATGATTCATTCACTGCCCGAAGGCGTTAGACATCAGTCAGTACATTGCAGCCAAGCCGGTGAGTTTGAATAACGTAGACACGTTAGAAATATCCTCAAACTAACTGAATACCATTAGAGTAGCTAAATCAACACGCACACCATAAACAAACTCACCTCTCTCGTTGCAGAACGCGGCAAGAAAACATATAGCAGGCGAACGCAAACTATTTCTCGCTTCAAAACTTTGCTCACACTTTCAGGTAAAAAGTAAGGCATTCTAAAAGTTACTTATATTTTAAAACAAATTAATTTGGTCTAATGTGACTTCGAGCACTAAGATACTTACTTGCACTTTCAGGAAATCTGACCGCTGCTAAAATAGCAACGTTTCATCACCAATAAGTCTTTGTTAATGATGTCAGCGGAAAATACACGGCCTCAGCACCCGAAAAGACTTTCACATTAGGTGAGATATTGGGGGGAAAGACTTGGCCCCGAGTTTCTCCTATGTTAAGTCACGGTACTTGCTACATGATTTTCTGTCGAAGCAGAATAATTACCAATATTGCCTGTACACCAAACAAACAGCAATAAGTTTCATAGAAAAGTTGCAATCTTCTTCAAGTGAAAACCTTTTGATTAAGTTTTTAAATCATTGGTTTATTTTTGAAAATAGTAATGTCATTATAATTATACTAATGCTCTTTTGTCTTTTTGTCTTTTGTTTCCCTGACTTCATCATTTGCTCTCCTTTGGGAAATTATTTGACCTCTTCGTTGTATATGTTCCCTCCCTTGACTACCTCTGGAAATTAGGATTTATCTACTTAAGTCATACGTTGGATTAATTGTTTGTAATTTAGACGCCCTGAAGACGACCTAGGAAGGTTGAAACACGTGTTCTGCCCGAAGGCGTTAGACATCAGTCAGTACATTGCAGCCAAGCCGAACGTGGCAAGAAAACATATAGCAGGCGAACGCAAACTATTTCTCGCTTCAAAACTTTGCTCACACTTTCAGGAAATCTGACCGCTGCTAAAATAGCAACGTTTCATCACCAATAAGTCTTTGTTAATGATGTCAGCGGAAAATACACGGCCTCAGCACCCGAAAAGACTTTCACATTAGGATTTATCTACTTAAGTCATACGTTGGATTAATTGTTTGTAATTTAGACGCCCTGAAGACGACCTAGGAAGGTTGAAACACGTGTTGGCGTAATGTGTGGCGTAATGTGTTTTTGGTACAATAGGCTCAATGTGTTTTTGGCATAATATATTCTAATGCGTAAAGTACTCTGGAATACTAGGGTGCACTTAGTAATGAACAATTGATATTGCCAGATTGATGTAACGTGTTCTAAGTGATTTGTTTATCTATTGATATTAAAACTTAGAACCCTACTTATCAACACTTACCAGGTGTGTTTCTAATCAATGAATATATTTCACAAATTGAACAAATCCACCTATCTAATGCCACAAGAGTGTGACAAATGTAAGATCAAGCGCAGTCTGTGAGGCTAGCAACTTTTTAAGTTACATATTTCTAAAAGTTCATTTCAAAATTCCTGGAATTCTCTGCAAGTCTTTGCACTCTCTGCTAAAATATCTATAAGGGGTGTCCACTGAATTCCAGTCCAATACAAAAACCATATTAACCGATGGTTGCTTTATCGTCCTTCTTCTTCGCAATTGACCAAGTCTGCACATACTAAAATTCATCTTCTTGTCTTGCTTCTGGATCAGCAATGGTGGGAGGGTGGTTCTTACCTTTATAGGCCTTTACGTCACTCAGGTGAAGCCAAGCTCATCTCTTTTGGATCTTCACAGCTGAAGAGATTATATTCTCAACACCAAAAGGGCCATTGATACGTGGCTCATGCCACCTCCTAGCAAAATTCTTAATGAGTACTAGGTCTCCAAATATAACTTAGCAGCCGATAATATTTCAATGTGTTGGTTGTTGAATTATCTTCTTCTGTTTTCTGAGACCAACCCCCCTTGCGCTTGATTTGATCTGAAATTAAAGAAATGCTAGAGGTCATACATGTCAAATAGTCGTGCATTTCATCACCTAAAGTTGTAGCTACACTTGTACACCTAGATGTAGGTGTAAGGGGCATTCACATTTGACACCCCATCACTAGCTCATGCAGGGTGAGGTGGTGGCCGGTCCTGGCTGATTCTGAAGGGCATATAAGACTAGGGGTAGGCAAAATAGCCATCCCATCTTCAGTCAATCTAATTTTGGCAATCCTTTCTTTAAGGAGGCTATTGAGTCTCTCACATATCCCGTTCACTTGTGGGTGATATGCCAAGGAAAATGCATGCTTAATACTCAGTAGAAGCCCTCTCTGTTCAAATAGCTCATTAACAAAATGGGGCCCATTATCGGATCTCAGCAGTTCACACACCCCACCTCGGGAAAACCTTGCGCACTAAAGACTTTGAGGTGCAAGTGGCATCAGGGTGTGTACATGGACCTGCCTCGATCCACCTACAGAAGGGACACACCACCACTAATAGATACCTATATCCATTAGATAATTGCAGCACATTGACATAGTCGCTATGTAAATGCTGAAATGGACCATTCAGTTGTGGTATCAGCCCTCTAATCGTCCTCAGTGTATGCCAGGCAGTAAACCTTTGACACACAATGCAGTTTACCATAAATCGTGCAATGTGCTCCAACAAATTAGGAATGAACCAGTCTTCTGCAATCGTAGCAGCAAGACCCTCCCTAGTTACATGCGCTGGGTAATGGAGCTGTTCAAGCGCAACTTTAAATAATGCTACTGGTATCACCGGCTTTCCAGTGCTGTCTTGTCGCCATAATGCTTCTGTGGGGGAAAAAGAACACCCCCTTCGTTTCCACAATTCCTGCTCTTCCGGAGGTTCATTCCTTGAATCTCCATTAGTTGGGTTATCGGCAATGTATTAAACCCTTCTTGCACTAACATGGTTGTGACTACTTCTTCTTAAATACTCTCAGTATCAAAACTCAAAATATCTGGGGAATATGCAACCCCTTTTGGCTTCTTCATCTGTGGCTTAATTCCTGCAAGAGATAAATCTGTTCGCTTAGTATGCGCTGCCCATTTAACGACTGCTATGGCCGCTGGGAGTTGTAGTGCCTTAATAAGCCTATCCAGTAAGGATGCATGATACACTGAAGTGCCGTCTGCACAGATGTAGCCCCTCCTCTTCCAACATGCTAACCCTGCATGTACAGCTGACATCACGTAGATAGAGTCACTGTACACCGTCACTTCCTGCCCTTCATGTTTCTCGAGCGTGACAATGAGCACTACTAATTCTGCTGCTTGTGCTGAAAAGTGAGATGGTAGCCTTGCACGTGCTACAACTTCAAATTCTCCATTTAATCTATGCCTCACTACTGCGGTGCCTGAATGCCTTTCCCCACTAGTCTGATACATTTTTGAAGAACCGCCGATAAAGAGAATTTCCCCTCATGCACCAGCATTTTCCTTCACACGGGGTATATCATCATAAAATTCATTCAACATAATTTCCACAGTCATGTAGATGATCGCCTTCTTCTATTGGCTCAGCGATAAACAAGGCAGGATTCACTGTTTTACATCATACAATCTTAATAGTTGAGTTAGAAATCATTACCTCATAAGCTGAAGCTCTTTGGGATGTTAATGTGCCTTTGGGTTTCTCTAAAATAGCAAATAGAGCATGCTCCACGAAGAGAGTCATGGAGCAGCACATGACAATACTTATAGACATCTCAATCAAGAACGCAGCAGCAGCCAAAGTTTGTTCGCAAGGGACGAATGTGTCCTCTCATTACTGGGTCTAAAATCCCACTGTAGTACACTAAAGGTGTGAACCCCAATGTAGTTCTCTGCGTAAGCACTGCTGTCATGACTGTTCCATTTGTGTGCAAAAACAAATACAATTCCTCAGCATAATTGGGAATTCCTAAAACAGGGGCTGTGCAGATTGCTTTATCAGCTCCTCAAACCATTCTTACATTTCTTCAGTCCAATCTATTTTTATTTTCCCCACTTGTGCTTTATTTGAAGCTTGCAGAAGTGGTCTTATGTACATACTGTAATCAAACACGCAGGCACTAAACTGCTAACCCCAAAAACGGTTGCATCTGTTTCACTGTATTTGGTTTTGAGGTTTTCATAATCCCCTCAGCTTTTTCAGGTGTCGCTTTCTTTCCTTCATGTGAAATCAACTCTTCTTGACAATATTGTAACTTCTACTTGTCTACCTTATATCCCTTGTCTGCTAGATTGGTCATCAACTGAACAGAATCTTGACTGCACTCATCTTCTGTGGTGCTGCAAATTAAAATGACATCTACATACTTTATCACCACACTCCTGAGATCAATATTGCCTAAATCCATCTGTAAAACTCTATTAAAGATCGTTGGGGACTCACAGTACCCTTGGGGCAGACTAGTATGTTTCAGTCTAGTTTGGCGGAACGTAAAAGAAGTCAAGTCCCGTGAGTCCTTGTGCAATGGGATCTATAAAAATAGATAAAAATGCATTCTTCAAATCGATAACCATGAAATATACTGCACAGAATCATCGCCGGATTATGAACTAAAGGAAACTCTTCATCTACAATCGGGTTAATCGGTCTCATATCTTGTATAAATCTCCACAACCCTCCTTTACATTTTTTAATAGGATATACTTTGATATTACACAATGATTCTGATGGCACCAAAATACCTTGTTTCATCAGTGCTCAAATGGTCTGAAATATACTTTCATCAGCTTTTCGAGACATGGTGTACTGTTTTGCTCGAGGTAAAATCACTCCTGGCTTAAGCTTTATTTTAACCTCCTCTATTCCCTTTAATAAACCAACGTCATAAGGGCCTGTGGTCCAAAGGACACTTGGTACCTTTTCCAAGTCTTAATGGAAAAATGCTTGACGTTGCCGCATTATTGCCATTCGCTGTGGGACTTCCATCTTTTCTATCCTTATCCAGAAAGTGATGCTCATGAAGAACACCATATCTGTTCGGTCTTCCCTGAACATGACATCATCAGTTATGTCAGTCAATCTGTACCCTTCCTCGAGAGCTATTATGTTCTCCATGGTAAACCCTCATCATCTACTCCTTCGAGCATTGCCATTTCCCTTCATACTATGGCTGCTTCAAATTCTATAGGGATAGTCTGTCCCCTATCTTCATCCATAGGTATTTGCAGTCTAAACAATCAGTTATCCTCACAATTGTTCCCACCAAGCCAGGTAGCCATGTCAGTAAAATGCTCTCTCCATATAGAAACATCTCTGGATCTACTGGAACCCCTCACAGAGCCACTTGCCCTATGAATGCCAGTATATATTCTCCCACATTTAAATAGTGTATTCCTGGAGTGGAGCACATTATTCCTTGATTAGTAAATTAAATAGTCATGTTTAGTTTTGTCATTAAATCTCTTCCCAAAATGTTAACCGGTGTCTGTTGTGAATAAAACAAAGGAACAGACATGTCACATTCTCCTATAGAAACTGGTAATACATTGGTAAAAGGAACTCGACTCGTAGCTCCAGAGAACCCTTGAGCATTCATGGCAATTCCTGACATTGGATATTTTCCTTCCTGTATACACACACAAGTGGCTCCAGTGTCCACAAGAAAAGGATTTGCCCCCTATCGTCACTTCGACCCTTGGTTCCTCTTGGGGGTCTGGTGTCACAGATAGTACTGAACACATCAAGTCACCCTGTGAGCTGTCCTATTGTCGGTACAGGCTCATCGCCATCCCTGTGAAAGGATTTCCTCCTACCACAGTGACACCTGCTATTCTGGGTGTCAGTACTTGTCTTGTGTTTGCATACTACTGTGTCTGCATAGGGGCTTGCTGCGACTGCCCTTGTGGTGGATTCATTTGCACTTGTTCTTGTTGCTGTACCTGCTGTACTTGCGGCGCTTGTGTTTGATAAAATGTGTGATCCTGCGTAAAGCCCTCTCTAGTCTATGTGCTATATGGTGGAGGATAAGCTGCCCTCACTCTTGAAAATTGACCATTTTGTACATTCCCTTGGCTTCCACATACTCGTGCAATATCCCCTGTCATCCCACAAGTCCAACATACTGGGGATGCCCCTCTGACAAGCCCTCCTTGGTTATATATATCCACCCTGAGTACTCTGGTTCACATCCATACCTTGAAACCCACCTTGATTATTTTAGAATCTGCCTCCTCTTCCTCTATTGCCTGTCCCTCTGCCTCGTGGCACAAACCTATATCCACCATGATCCATCGAGCGCAGAATGCTTGCCTGCAATGCACACATTGCTTCCTGCATTCCCAATCCTTCTCCACGTGTCAATACCACCACTTCTATGGCAAATTTAGACAATTTTTTCAAAACTAAATTGGCTTACTCGATATTCCTATTATCATCTTTCATCTTATTTTTCTCTTGTGATAACCGACAATGGTGTACTATCATCATCTGTATCTTAGCCATGTCTTCGCTTCCATCCTTTCTCCATCTGCCTCTGTACTGGCTCGGCAACTCCTGGCATAAAATGTGGTAGAATAATGCCACTGTCTTTTCCCATGGCTTTCAAATTTCAAGCTGCCATTTCCCCAGAATATTCTGAATGTAAGCAATAAGGTCTTCATCTTCCTTCATCTTTCATGTCATAATTGCACCCATATCTGATGTATCAGGGTACTGTACCCTGAGAGCCCTCCTAACGTCTGCTCTACAATTATTAAATGGCACTCCATCATGCGCTGCATTCTGTACTGTAACACTTGAATGTCCTGCTCTTCTCCATATGTCATCAGCCCACTCCCCAAGAATGGCTGCCAGGAGACCTCTTATGTCCCCTATGGCCAACGTGTTTCCTCCTGTCATTTTTTCTAATTCGTATATCCATTTTCAGCGCCCAAAGGCAAACCCGGGAGTTTACACCTTAAATTATCCTTGTCCATCTGTGGCCATGGGTTATACTGTGGCCTTGCTCCTCCTTTTTGAAATAAGGGAAACTGAGTGAACCCTCTCCCAGAGTCAGATCCCATCATTGGTCTATCCAGAGCAGGGACGATATCATCCCTGTCTGTCTCCCCATGGGTAACAAACTTATCCTGCTCACATATGGCGGCGACTCTCCCTTCGCACTATACGATCATCCTCGGGATGCTCTGGATATGCTATGGGATCTGGCATCCTATCTTTAGGCTGTTCCAAATCCGACCATCTCACTTCTTTATCCATTTGCAGACTTCCTTCCAGGGCTCACGCACTCTCTCCTTCTTTTCTTGTCTTCACCCATATCCAGCTTTAGTCTGTTTAAAGACAACTCTCTACGTCCGTGACTGAACAAATGTTCTTCTTCGCTTCGTAATTGAAATGCTAGGGATTGATCACTCTTCCCTTGAATCCCATTCCCATAAGAAAAAAGAAAAGCAGAGGCCTCATGGAAAAGTATCCCCTCCCTGGCCAACAAAAATAATCTTACGCTAGCCACCCTGGCCTATAAAGAAGCCATCCTTGCTGCCAAAAAGGAAGCTTATAATAAAAGAATCACCCAAGCCCGCTCTAACACTAAGGAACTGTTTAAGATACTTAAGGAACTGGAGTCCCCTATCGCTCCTCTCAATAAGTGTACCCCTGACACTGATTGGTGTACAAACATCCAAAATGCTTTACTAGACAAAATCACCACTCTCCAAACTAAAATCAAAGCAAAAAAAAACTACCTCTCAAGTTCAACGAGCACCACCCTGAATTATAAAATACAAGCACTCAATCACAACTTCAAACCATTCAGCTTCTCTCCCCTCTCCATCAAGGAAGTAGAAATCATTATATCTAAACTAAAACCTTCCAATTGCCAAGGTGATGCATGCCCCGCTGTCATCATTAAGGAAGCCGCACCCAAGCTCGCCCCATTTATTACCTCCTTCATAAATGCCTCCTTTGAATCAAGCACCGTACCTGACAACCTTAAGGATGCCTGGGTCATACCATTAATTAAAAAAGCCAATCTTGACCCCAGCAACCCTTCAAACTACAGGCCCATCACCACTGTGCCTTTCCTGCTTAAAATCCTTGACCGCGCAGCCTATCTCCAAATCCAGGAGTATCTCGAACGCAACAATCTACTAGGGCTGAGACAATCTGGTTTCCGTCCCAGGCATGGCACTGAGACAGCTTTACTGGACCTGAAAACCCAAATCGAGGACCTGAAAGACAAGGGCAAATTGGCACTCCTGCTCCTCCTTGATCTCTCAGCTGCCTTCGACCTGGTTGACCACCAAATTCTCTGTCATCATCTCAAAATCGCCGCCCACTTCTCGGAAGCAGCCACTTCTTGGATCAGTTCATTCCTTGCCAACAGAACCATGAGGGTCTTCTCTCCACTAGCAGCGGCTGACCCCTCCCACGTCCCCTGTGGAGTCCCACAAGGATCCTGTGTATCTCCCACCCTTTACAATGTGTTTACTAAACCACTCTTTGATATCCTTGATTATCTGGGTGTCTCCTACACTAATTATGCGGATGACACCCAGATACTCATCCCTATCACTGGTGATTTTGTAACCGATTCAAAATCTCTTAATACGGTCTACTCCGTCATCCAGGCCTGGATGGCCAATCATGGGCTCTGCCTTAACGACGAAAAAACAGAGTTAATCATCCTGGGCTCCCAAACTAAACTCGCGAAACTTGACGCCAACTACAATTCCTTCACTATTGACGGGATTGACATCAAAGTGGCCAATGTCACCAAAACTCTAGGAATCTACCTTGATTCTACCCTGTCCCTCACACGACAAACCAATGCAGTTGTCTCTGCATCGTCCTACACCTGCAAATTGATTACAGCCTGCAGGCCATTCCTGACTCCAGACAATTGTCTGACCCTCGCGAGAACCCTCATCTTATCCAAAATAGACTATTGCAATGCCCTATACCTTGGGACGAGCCAAAGAAATCTGGACAAACTACAGGTCACACAAAACAACGCCATTAGGGCAGCATTCAACATACCTAGACGGAATCATATAGCCACTATCAGACGCAACATCCAGTGGTCACCTATCTTGCACCGCATATCACTCAAATCACTTGTGCTCACACACAAGGCACAGAACAATGCAGCTCCAGCCTACTTAACATCACGTTTCTCGCATCACACAGCCACCAGACCCTTGAGAGCTGCCCAGGCGCACACTTTGGACATCCCCAGCTTCAAATTACGCTCGGCAGGAGGGTCAAGTTTTCCGGTCCTTGCTGCCAAGCTCTGGAACTCACTCCCCAATGCACTAAGGAACATTCCGCTTTGCCACGTTTTCAAAACCAAAGCTAAACTTTGGTTACGGGAACAAGACATCCTGTAAATTTGTAACTGCTCACAGCGCGTACCCTTCTACTGTAACCTTGGGTACTGCTACTTTGTTGTTATTATCTATGTCATTTTCACCCGTTATGTTATACTGTATCATTGTCATTTTCACCGTTCATGTTATACTGTATCACTACCTATGTAACTGTTAACCTCTTCTCCTGGAACCTGTAACTTCTCCTCTGCAACTTGTAACTGCCTACTAAACATGCGCCCGCAAGCCTCCGGGCAAGGTGCGCAATACAAATAAATAAATACAAATACAAATACTTGCGACCTTCCTGTTGATAGACTTTGTCAATCCTTTCTCCAACACTTGCTGCATCAAATCTTTCTGCTTCCAATACTATTCTAAATGCTGCTGCCATTGCTTCCTTTAATGGAAGGAACTCTTCTATTCTATCCCATCGTATTTCTTGGCTTGGCCCTACTGGTTCCTTATGAATGAGACTGGTATCAAGACCTCATTGTATCTCCTTTTTCGTTCCATTTCTTCGTCTGTTTCTCTTTGCTTTCTCCCATTCTGTCTAATTTGTTCTTCCTCTTGACTTTGTTCTTCTCCTCTCCTTATTCCTTCCCTTCTTTCCTCTTCTTCCCTTCGTCTCTGTAATGTAAATTTTTTTCGCTTAATCTTTGCGCTCCTCCTCTTCTCTCTTCCTTTCCCTTCTATCCCTATCTTCTATCGCTCTCTGTCTATCTTTGTTCTTCTGCCAGTTCTTCTTTTTTCTCTTGCCCCTCCTGAGATATCTGTTCTCGTTGCTCTCTGCTCTTCCTTTTCTGCTTGTCTTCTTTCAATCTCTTCTCTCATTCCTCATCTTTTCTTTCTTGTTTCGTCCTTTTCTTCTGTTTGCCTAACTTCCTTATTTTCCCATCTATTTTAAGTAATATCTGTCCTCCCATCCATTCTTTCTGCACAAGAGCTATCTTGTCACCTTTATCCTTCTCTCCTTTACATCTCTTAATCTCCCTGTCTATTTCTGTCAAAAGATTTGACCGCTCACTCCTTTGTCTTGTATGATCTTACAGATCTCTTCTTTTCTCTTATTTTCCTCTGGGTTATCGTCACTACTGTGAGCGAGGGTTCATACATTGGAATACTATACCCCGTCACAGCTCTCAACTCCTTTAAGGGATATAAACCTATTTCTTCCGTACTAGCACCTTTTGCTTCAGGTGAGGTAAGAGGAGTTGAAGGCTCAAAACCTTCCTCCTTACGCTGACTAAGCATCCACTCTTCAGGTGGCGGGTCTTCTCTTTCTTCTTGGTATATCTTCCAGAGCTCTAGAATCGCTAATTTTTTCTTTAACTTCTTCCCCATGTACGCAGTGTGCAAGTATGTGGTCATGTGTTGCAATACTGCTATTGACAATGATCCCCCTTGTGGCCACAGCATCATAATTTCATCTGCCGTGCCTTTCACCCATTCAGCACTATACTGTTTGAGCTTGGCATGTGCTTTGGTACTTTTTTGCATAAGTGCATAAGAGGAGTGTCTCCCATAATGACAAGTCTCAATTGACAGTCAATACCAGACTGTTAAAAAACCTTTATACTTTTGCTTAAATCACCACCTTTCGACGTTTTGAAACAACAAATATGAGCATGCACCATCAATCGCTGCTCAAGCCTCTAATTTCAACAGTTTACCTATTTTCTTATTCGATATATCTATTTCCTTGATTGGCGCCAATCACTTTGCTACGCTCAATCACTGTTGCTCCTCAACTTTTAAAAAAATGTCACAACTTCTATCGCTCTTAGATATTTTTAATCAACAAACAACATTCATACTAATAGACATTACACTTGTTTATAGGCACGTTAAAAATGATATATCATATCATTTACAAACACTGTGATCACCTTATCTCTCTCGCCTTCATTTTATAACCTATACAGGATTTGAGACGTCATGATACGTAATCCTGATTATGCGTTATGTGTTTCACCGCTACCCCCGTTGGGATTTGAGACGTCTCCTTCTGAAACTCCCTTGAGTC
This sequence comes from Ambystoma mexicanum, assembly GCF_040938575.1. Taxonomy (NCBI): domain Eukaryota; kingdom Metazoa; phylum Chordata; class Amphibia; order Caudata; family Ambystomatidae; genus Ambystoma; species Ambystoma mexicanum. The sequence continues at coordinate 657,693,806 of NC_090921.1, forward strand.
AGGACTCCTAGGTGCTGCCTTTTCTATTTACAATATTTCCCATTACTCAAAAAATTATCACAATCCCATCTCCTTTATTTGCAATTCCCCTGAGTCTACTCACCATTCGTTAATCGAGTTGAGGGCTTTGGTACCGACTCCTCCTTCAATCCAACCACTTTGCCTTCCGTCCAGAGAGCGCCTGTGGAAACTGGGCAGGGATTTCGTCAAAGGGGAACCTGCCCACCATCTCGGTTCCACTTGCAAGCTTATTTCTATCTTCCACTCTCCACAGGAAACCCTGCAATCTTCCGGCTAATGGTGGAGGATGCCCGATCATCCGAAACACCAGAGCAGAACTTGTTTGGATCTTTTTAAACCATACGCACCGCTACCACGTGAGCTTATGACCCTTTAATAACATGCATGTAATGGATGGGATCGCTGAGTAATTCTGAGTCCAAATAATCAAACCAACTCAGGAAGATGACAAAGATACAGATTTATTAACAATTATCTAAAACAGGGATTTTACAACAGACATCAACAAATGTTCACTCCGGCTCTCAATGATTTTCTCACAAAAACATCCTTATATGCAAAAAATACTATGTGTCAAATAATAGCGAGTACCGCTTCCTAAGTAGCGCTTGTCCACTTGGGGCTTTGCTGCTACTGCTACGTGCAACACAAACTTTCTTGTTCTTGGATTGAGCTTTTTTGAAAGGTGATGACATGAACACTTGCCAGCGAGAAGGAACCTTTTCTAAAAGTTGCACTTGGTGACATTTGGTGATGCTTTTGGTGATGCTTTTGTGTTTCAGGCATTACGTCCCAAGCACACACCCCTTTTTCTAGTCACTCCCAAAGTGACTACATATTTGAAAATCTTGCACTCCTGCGCGCACGCTCCTCCTTAGCAAGTACCGCTTCCTAAGTACTGCTTGTCCGCTTTGCCGTGTGAAAGCGTGGAGCTGAGCACAGCCTTTATTTCTAATTAGATTTTTTCTTTTGATTACTTTTTGGCCATGTATTGTGCTTCCTTAGTCTGTTGTGTTTTGTAATCTGTATTTACTTTTGGTTTCTGTTATTTATTTTTATTTTTATTCTGACAGTGCATGCTTTCTACGCTATATTCCCTCAAGTCAAATATGCCAGACCATTTGGGTCTGAGACCCACGCTAATTCTGCCGGTCCGGTCTCAAATTTCTTGTAAATCTATTTTCCTGACCCCCACAAACTCCCGTCCTAGGTCTAGCAGTGGTAATGCTTTACCGTGTTGCGACTGGAATTGCCCTGCTCAGCCTAGGAGACAGTCTGTAGCCCACACTTTGTCGGACCATACTATGCTACAGACCCCAGAAAATAGGGTTACCCCTTCTAAAAGGATGCCTACCTCGCCGTTAGCACATTCTTCGGTGAGTAAGGATGACATGAATATTTCAATTTACGCAAGTCGATGTGAGTCGCCAATCTCCATCTATAGCAACCGTACATTGCAGATGGCCATCAGTTCAGTCACTCTTTGAGCGTTGCACGCTCACTTTCTTTTGTACATCCTACCCCTAGAACCTGCAGAAACACCCATGTATAAGATCCCAACCCTGCCCCTCCAGTGCATGAGTTGGCCCTCTCTGCGATTAAAACCACCTTATTAACTTATTAAGCTTAATTGAACTGTTCAAAGTCCTAGATGGCAAGGTGGACAAGCAGACTGCACAAACTGACCATTTACTTAATTGGTTAAAAACACACATTGAAAGTGGGACTCTGCTCAATAGAAATGTATCCAATATTCCTTTATCGCATGTAGACATAACTGATCTATCAAGAGCAAATATGGGGAACCGAGAGACTGCTCTTCCAAGTCTGTCAGCTTTTTCTGGGGTAATACGCCCGATAGATGAGGTAACCTGTCTAAACACAACTCGAAAGGAGGTTGATATGACAAACAGGGAAATTAACAATTCATCGCCTATCGTGGTTTCAGGCGACACTTCACAGCGTGACAGGTCCCCATCGTATCATCTGCCCTAGTAAAGAGATTTCTAAAGAACTGCAAACTTTTACAAGAAAAACTAAGAAAATGCCCATGATTAGATATTCCAAAAACTCAGTTGTTTCCTTTTTTCGAACAATGAACTTGATCCAAAATGCAAATAAAAAAGGCTTGAGCCAACCCAAAAACATCTCCCCAATGACGGGGGAAAGCGCTCAGGAGCAGGTCATCAATCTAGATGAGGTGCCGGCTCCACCACATGAACCGAAGAACAGCACAGACACCCCATTATCATCTCCCCCACTAAATGACTTAGTACAAGGAATTGAAAGATCTGCCAGTAGTGTTAATGTTATGTTAATGTTAAAGGACATTTGTACCGCGCACTATCACCACCGAAGTGGTCCCCTGGCGCTCTGGCGGCTCTGAAAAAGGGGAGGAGAAGGGGTGGGTTAGTGGGAATAAGCTGGAAAAGTGCAAGAGAGCAGTGATGTGGTGTTGGCAGCCTCAGCCCGGTGGGTCCGTTGACTGGGCTTGGGGTGTTTTACGGTCCGTAGTCGTCCATAGTGCCTCGAATAACCACAAGAATGAAGAGAAGGTGGTGCTGGGACAAACCAACAACCATTCCCGTGTGCGAGTTCAAAGGCTGATTCCACATCTAGTTTGCCGATGGACCACATAAAAAAAGCAGTTGATGATTATCTAAGTCAACGTTTGGTACCTCCAATCAATCAATATGAAACTCCTGTCGCCTGTGAACGCCCAAGCATGTTTCCTACATGCAGCTCAGTGCCCCGATTAGCCAACACTCGGCCCCTGAGAAATGAGGATACGGTGCAAGCGTGGCAGCCACCTAAACAAGCACTTCCCATAAGAACGGTTGGGCAAGGTAGCATCATGTATGAGCAAGACTCCTCCATTTATCAGGTGTGGGCTAATCTGAAGGGCCCTAAGGGCGTTTACACGTCACGACAAGATGGCTTACAAACTCCTGCCATTTTTCAGAACCCGAAACAGCAAATAAAAATCAATGCCGTCCCGTGTCACTCACTTATCATGAAGTGTAGGGATGATCAGTTTCCCGCTTATTTCAACAGGAAATGTGTCCTAAACATACTGAGAGATGTCCCCGATCTTGAAGACGTATCCTCACTTGATATTCAACAGGTGGAATTCCTTTCTGATTCTGACTGGTCCATAGTGCGACTGTGGATACCCTCTACAGTAGTCCTTAATTCGATCTGGAAAGTAAAACTGAAACTCTTTGATGTGGGATTTTTGGTGGCTCAATAGCCTGACAGAGTTACAGTGGAATCAAAGAAATTCTTATTCCAACCGAGTATATATATGGGAAAGTCAGCAAGAAATGTAAATGCAAATGAAAATTCTTCACAGGCCATTTGAAACTAACCATTAAAGCAATGCATTACAACAGGTTTCGCAATTGCCAGCTGGAATACTAGATGGCATTCCCACTTGCAATCTTCGATTACACATTTGCAATCTACCTTTCAGATATTTGCATTGCAGGAAACCTGGCTCACCGGCATACTTATATGGGACAATTTTGATGTATGTTTATTACAAGCAATTTCAGGGTCCAAGGGAAGACCTTCTTGTCTCTTAGTTGCAGTAAGCTGCAGTGCAGGCCTCTCAATTGCAAAATGGGACTCTGTTAATGCCCCCTTTCAATTGGTCAGAATTTCTGGGGGTGAGCATCATGTTACTAAATGTATATCGAAACCCGGCCGCTATTGTGGATGAAGAGTTTTATAAAGGGTTAATTAAATTGTTGGACTTAGTTCTAATAGAGAATGTCGTGACTCACACTGTGTTGGTTGCTGATCTTAATTTGGATTGTTTCAAACCTACTTTAACATCCACTCATAGAGAAGTACAAAGATGGATTTCTTTTATGTCTGAGCGTCATTTTTTGTTGGTGAATGGTTCGGTGAGGGGGGATGTACCGGCTCAGCCTACGTGGCACCGAGATCATGCGCATAGCATTATTGATTATATGTATGTCCATGCATATTTTTTTCTAAAATAGAAATGTTTAAAATCAGTACTACAAATAGAGTGATCATAATATCTTATCTCTTAATGGTCAATTAAAACAAATGTTAAGCAATACATGCAGTCGCAACTAATAATCAATAATGCGAGAACGCTCTTTCGTTGGTCTCGGGAGGCGTTGGCAGCTCTTGAGGGAACTATTACTGAAAATGCTAGATCTGTCGAGCCAGTCTGCTATCCTAATCTATTGCAACCTTTCAGAAACACAATATCATGTCGGGCTCTGGTCATATCAAGCACCTCCATGTTTTTGATCCGGCGGTTAAAGCCAAACAGGCAGAGTTTCGGAAAGAAAAAAATGGATCCTTTCCAATGTTGGGGAACACTGTGGTCCTGCCATGCGATCTCGAAAATGCAAATATAAAAATTGGACTAAGTCAAGAAAGGCATTGTTATTCCAGAGGGACAGTGAGCTTATGCTACATGCCATCAATAACAAAAATTCTGCCGAAACATGGCAGTTATTAACAATCATTTGGTCTATCTACAACCAGAAGCCCAGCTAAATGGGGTCCAAGAACATCAATGCATCACGTATTTTTCTGATCTATACGCTGATCAAAACTATCATGTGATGCGTTATGTGCAACGATAGACTTGTCAATGGTCGGTTGACTGCTCCCAGAGTTTGGTAAGATCTAATCATGCAAGCTAGCTCCTGTCGGGCTGCAGGACCTGATGGTCTTAACAATCTCATGTTTAAAACCCATCCCCATCAATGGTCGCACATCTTAAATAAAATCTTCATGCAGGTGTTGGAAGACGTCCTTGATTTTCCCGATTTTTAAAAAGGGCGATCATACATTACCACAGAATTATCACCCAATAGCGCTTTTGGATGCAGCAGGCAAGATTTTTGCCAAATTAATTCTTCGTGATTTCAATGCAATGGACCTTAGCAAATCACTTGCGTGACCCCCAGCAAATGGGCTTTGCTGCATGAATGGGTACTCATGTAAATCTTCTGTGTCTCAATGCCATCAAAACCCAATGTCAGGTGACCAAGCAGTCAGTATTCTTTGCATCTCGAGATTATTATTGATGGCCAAGCTCAATAGAGATCATTGCCCGCCAACTCTGCTTGACATTATCCAGGCTTTTCATTCAGATACCTCAATACGTATCCGCCTATCACTTGACAGACAACTAACAGCACCCACACCCACTCACAGGGGATTAAAGCAAGGGTGCCTTTTGACCTCCTCGATCTTTAATTATTTCATGCATGACATCAGCAACTCTTTTACAGTCCGCTCAGATTCTCCTATTCTCAATGGGGTATCAATCAAATCGCTGATGTACGCAGACGATCTCGTTCTTATATCCGAAACACCAGTAGGCCTGCAGAACTTGCTAACAGCATTTAATGATTATGTCCTAGTAAATGAATTAAAAATCAATACGAGCAAGAACAAATTGTTCTATACTCAGCCTCTAAGAGATTGTGTAACAAATTTACCTGGACAATCAATAACACAAAACTGTTGATTGTGCCACACTATACCTATTTGGGCATGATCTTTGCAGGCACATTGTGTGCAAAAGGCCAAGTAGAGTACATCGAGCATAAATTAATCACCACCATCTTACAATCTAAAATCATCCTGCATAGATATGGCAAATTTTCCATAAAACTGGCCATTATATTCTGGAACCAAAAAGCAACCCCATGTATACTGCATGCCATCGAAACTCAAATACCGTGGTCAACAGTGATTCTTGATAAATTGGAAGCAACATTTTGGAAAGCTGTTTTGCATCTATCACAGGCCGTTCCAGTTACCTGGATACGATACGTATTGGCCATCACATCGCTCCATGCAATCTATCACTGGCGCATGTGTGCTCTGTTTCGTAAGTGTCTTAATATCATCTGATTTAGACACGATCTTGAGATTGTTGTACTCTTACTGGTTTACTCACCAACCAGACAAAGCAAAAGCAAAAATGTATTGTTTAGACTGGATAGAGACTAGACAAATATGTTTGACCTATAAAAACACTGATTTCTATAGATTCCCCCCGAAAAAGTGTCATGTCACAGAATCCTACTTATTAAGATCACCGTCCCCAGCATTTCGTCAGAGTTTTCTGCGAATATGCTTCAATTTGTGCCTTACAAGAGATGTACTCGCCACACGCAAAATGCTGCCGCAAACCAGTAACTTTTGTCACTTTTGTCAGGACCAGGATACTAAAAAGACTCTAGAGCACTTAATATTATGTTGTCCTGCGTTTACATCATTTAGAGCCATTTATTTTTCAAAATATTGTTCATATGTGAGCCTTTTGAATGACAAACAAAAATGATCTTATATTGTATGCTCTTCCTATGTACCAATTCAAATTACAGTAGTGAATTTTGTCAACATGCTTAAATTGAGTGTATGATGTGAAGGCTTTGATCTTTTATATACTTTGGGCAATGGGTGACACTGTTATATTTTGTAATGCGCAAGTTCCCAGTCGACTAATGGTACCTAAAGAGCTAGGTTCACACGTGGGATGAACAATTATGTTTTAAATGATTATCCTGATTAATAGATGATTATTTTTAATCTGTCTTTTTTATGATGTTTTATAGTTTGTATATTCACATGTATTTGTATTTTTTGGTTTTGAAAAGTTGAATAAATTCAACTATAGCAAATAAAAAAATAACATTTTTTAAAAAAATAATAGAAAACGTTTCAAGGGTTTGGATTGGCTAAATGAAACATTTAAATACACTTTATATAGGGCCTAGGATGGTGATTGGCTGCCCACTGTGAGGTGGACAACATATGCCTACCTCTAAAACATGTAATCTTTAACACTATTAAGTTCACAGTTTATCAATGGTCTTCACACTATAAGGCCCTTTATTATAAGGCCGTCTACCATTGGTTGGCACGCTCGTGCCATGTCTGGAACATTCGGTTCATTTAGCAGCACATAAGCTCAGACCCAGGTGCCAGGAGGTGCACTTGACTCTACATCCCCACCCAATTAGCCCAACATCTCTCATCACCCATGCCTTCCGCCCTGAAGATTGTCTTTGAACTTGGCCTTGCCAAGTATCCTTGTCTGGGGCAATGTATGGGAGTGCAGGCTCTCACTTTCATTGTTCTAGGACTCCAAGCTCAACTCTATTTCCATCCTTGGCTCACATGACAGGAGACCATGATTTGGTCCATGTTGCAGCATTTAAATGTCTTAAATGAATAAAACTTGGCACTCTTGGTGTTCTTCCTTTGCACCTTAACAAGGGATGATTCTTCCTTTGCACAATAGATAACCGTCCTTGGCTGCTTCAGTTTTGATACCAGGCCAGACAGCCTCGACAGGCTCTACCACGGTCTCAGCGTATTCTTGCTGCAACTGAATTATCTGCCTTTCCTCTCCACGGGTTCATTCACGGGTTTGGTACTAAATTCATGACACCGATATCCAGCTCCTATACAATAGTGGCTTTGCCTGCAGTCTAATCACTAGATACAGCCAGCTTCCATAATGGCTTAGTCTACTGGCGTTTCAGCATCTATACAATTATTGAATGGTTGATTTTCTTCAGCACTTCGTACACATGCAATCTTCTATTTGCACATGAAATTTTACTCGATTCTTAACTTGGTCATCAGTTTCTGTAATATCCATGTATTCTCTTCAGCCAATATTCTCGGGGTGTCACGCATGTTTCTTGTGACATCACTAGCTTCTCTCTTCACTCCTTTTCATATTCCTTCAGGGAGCTCCTCCCTCAGATTATCGTCTCTTCAGGAGTACATTTGATAGTGTTTTCTCAGTGGATACCGTCTTTTGAATATCCACTGCGGTATTGGCACAACTGCTGGTGTCAAACATGGTACGATCTCAGGCTTGCAACATATAGGAGGGGTGGGATTTCCTGCACAGAAGAATATTAGATCGTTTTGACCAAATATATAGTCCTTCATTTGTTTTTGTTTTTAAGTAGGTGGAACCCTGCGTGTTCCAACTTACAAATTACCACTCCTTTTGACTAAAGAGATTCTGGTCCTACCCCAACTTCTGAAAAACCTGGGTTAGGATTTCTGGGAGCATGGACCATACTTTCTTCTGTTGGTCACCCTGCTGGTCAGAGTTTCCATCAGTAATCAATTTCTCAGCCATTCCCAGATCACTGTTTCTCTTATCTGGTTTAACTCTCCCCCCTTGTGATAAACGCCAATCATTTAACTCTAGATTTCCTTCTGGTAGGGTTGTGTGGACCTCCAACCCATGTTTGTGGAGATCCTTTGCTGCTGCTAAAATTGCTTTTGCACCCACTTTGGATTTAAGTCCCACCTCCGCCACAAGTACAATTTGCTCCAATGGAAATCAGACAAACTCTATGTCTTCAGTGGAGAATAAGTATAAGTGTGGAGTTTTCTTAAGGAAGGACAGGATAGACCCATGGTTCAGGGATTTATAGTTTGTCACTTTTGCAGTGGTTTTAAACCAGAGTCTTCGAATGGCAAAGGGAGTTGTGTCTTCTATTCCATGGCTTATCTCCTGATTCTTCTCCTTTGCTCCTTCCTCTCACATTTCTGCTGGAAGGGAAGAACCCCAGTCTCACTTCCACACTCCAGACCATCTATTGTATTCCTCAATGGCCTCGTTAAGGTTTCAGATTTCTGCCCTTCTAACGTTGTAGTGCACAGGGCATTGTATTAGTCTCTTGATTATCCTGATGAGTAGGTTTTTTCCTTTGTAGAAAAATTGAGGCCATTCTCAAATTTTTAGCTTTTGGTGGGGTAAATGTAGTGCTCTGATTATTTCACTGTTTTAGTGCATGATGTTTCCCTTGTTAAAAGATAGGTGCCCATTTTACTTATCTTTTCCTGCATTGGTTTGGCATTGCAATTCGCTGCTTGTTATTTGAAGGCAACCTGTAGGCTCCTCTATTGTCCCATCATTATTCTCCTCTGTTTGCAGACCAATGCTTACTGTGACCACCTCTACTCCTAAGGATTGCTCAACCATTTTTCTCGTTTGTTTTCCCTTTCTGGTCGGCTGAGTTTGTTCCTCTTGACCTAAGGGAGCTTTCTGCTGACTTTTTGGGTCCTCCTGAGTAGGTTGTTTCTGTGTTACTCCTCTGGTATTCAGATTATCTGAATTTGGGACTGTTAGGGCCTTAATGAAGCTTACTGTACCGGTGTTCTTTGATATTAAAATGTTTTTTGTTGTTGTTTTTTTAGCTTCCTTCTTGCCCATCGGTGATGATGACTTCAACCTTTTTTTTAACTCCTTTCTTTTGATTTTCCTTCTCCATTGGTAATTGTGATGTATGCCTTCAATCCAGTCTCTTTCGTTTGCTTCCTCTGTTTCGACGGATTTGGACTCTTGGTCTAGATAGGCAAAACTAAAAAAGGATTGATGTAAGTCTCCGAATGAATCATAACCACCAGCATTGCTCAGTCAGCCGTCCATACTATTGTCTTAAAATCAGCCTTGCCCCTGCCACTGATGTGAGCAGCCTTGCCTAAACTGCTAGACTGCTAGACTACAATGCATAAAATGCCTGTGGTTGCTTGTTTTCCAGTGCAGAGGGTGCATGGCCTAGCAATTGAGACTGAACTGCACCTGTTGGTGGCAGAAATAAGAGTCATTTGCTAATGGTGTGTCCCCTTCTGTAATGGCACAGACACACTAAAGAATTATGTCATGGAATGCTGTGCAGAGCAATGATAGTGGTAACGTTTAATTGAAATCCTTGCATCTATCACGTTTTTATTTCACTACTCTCCCCTCCATAATTACATTTTTGTTACTGTCAACCTTATTTTTTCACTTATATTTAAGTTGTTGATGCAGAAGAATATATATTTTCAATGTAATTTGTAAGGTCCCTGTGACGTATCTTAGAATAATGTCAATTCTCCACATGGGGGAGCCCTTCCCTGTGAGGGTAGAGTGGGGTGGCTGCTAACCAATATTCCCCTTAGGGTTGGCAACATGCGGGAGGACCTTCCAGGGGAGGCCTCCCCTCTTGGGGATGCTGACGTATATTCTGGGTCACAACCACCTTATTCCCTTAATAACCCATCATCCAGCATACCAGTACACGACCAGATATGCCTTACTGTACTGAGATGTACAGTAAGGCAGAAACTATATTGTAACTAGTTAAAGTCCAGTAGTACTTGAACGAGGAAGCCCTGAGGGGGCATAGAGATTGCCTCTGTAAAATAGACAAAAGACTCTTGCAATTCTCCTACATGGAAAACTCCTTTAAAAATGGAAGAAGGATGTAACTTGTGTCAAATGTCAAACCCAGCTGGGAGAGCCAACAGGTGCAGAAACCAGCAGGAGTTTGAAACATTGTGGGCAGACCAGAGTTGGAGCAGAGCAGAGGATGCCAGCGAAGCGCAGAAGAAGTTCTCTTTGGGACCAACTCACATAGACCCGAACCTGAAGCAGAAAAGAAGAGCCGAGCAGCATGCCAGTGTGCAGAGCTATGGAAACCAGAGAGAGAAGCCTGGTGCTTGAGAGAGAAGAACCCCAGTCACAGGAAGTCCCAGTGGTGTGCTGAAATCCCTTAGATAATGATAATAATGATAATGATAATGATGTGTTATTTATATAGCGCCTTTATCCAAAGCGCTTTTACAGAGCACATATGTACATACAATATCACCCAACCGAAATTGGTACTCATTTATTGACCTCGGAAGGATGAAAGGCTGAGTTGGCCTTCCCGGGACTCAAACCTGCGACCTGCAGTTCACGCCAAAATTGTAGCAGCGAGCGTTCAACCCGCTGAGCTATCTTACCGGCTTAACGATGGTAACGGGAGGTGCGAGAGACCCAGAGGGGACAAAGTGGTGGAAGATAGATGGGTTAGGGACCCTAACACTTATATACCCAGCATCCAAAGAGAGTTTCCTTGTTGCAGTGGTGACAATAAGCCCACTGACCACTAGAGATGGTCAAAGACCCGAACCAGTACACAACCAAGCATCCGAGGAGAGCTCCCTCATTGCAGTGGTGAGAATAAGCCCAGTGACCACTACAGACAGGATGGAGACCCTAATCAGTACAAATCATGCATCCGAGGAGAGTTTGCTCATCGCAGTGGTGACAACAAGCCCACTGACCACCAGAAACGTGTCACAGACCACAAAAACTGTAAAATAATCATACAAGTACAGCTTCATTGTCCCAGTGGCGGCAATAAGCCCACTGAACACCAGAGGTTGGTGGAGGACCCCAACTATTGGAAACCAACCATCCGAAGAGAGCTTCCTTGTTGCAGTGGCAGTCATAAGCCCACTGACCCCCAGAGAAGGGTCTGTGACCCCAAAAATAGAAATGAGCAAGCAAGGAGAGCTTGCTCAAAGCAGTGGTGGCACTAAGCCCAGTGATAAACAAAGAAGTATTTGGGACATTGCTAACACCGAAACAGAGTGGCTGAAGATTGTGAGAAAGGTCCTTTCAGACACCAGGACAAGGGAAGGGGCTAAAGCGCTTGGGACAAACTCTAAAGATGCCAGGTTAAAGGAGTCATTCACTTGGCCTTGTTCTGAACTGTGTCAAGAAATATCACGAGAACGGAGTCATTCTCCTGGTTCCGAACTGGGAGTTGTGCTAGAGACGCTAGGGGAAGGGAGTCATTCCCCCTGGCTTTATTTGAAACTAATTAGACCTATTCCAGGAGAAGGGAGTTATTCTCCTGGACATGGAAATTATATTAAGGCTGTGCAAAACCTGCAAGGCAGGGCAAGGGAGTCATTCCCCCTGGCATTCCTGTTGCAAGAGAACATTCTTTTAAAACACTAGCCTAGCATCAGGAGAAGGGAGACGTTCTCCTGGAGTAGGAACTTTCTATTGGATTATGCTTTAGTTGTACTGTGAGGGATAGAAGTAGGTTGTGAAACAGGACTGAAGAGTTTGATTTGACTGACATTCTGATGGACCCTTTAGTATTTGTGTTAAGGCAGGAAAACCCCTCTTAGAAGAAAGGGAAAGTGAGGGCCTCTATATGCACAAATAAAAGCCTATAACCACCACCATGCCACCTTTGTGTCAGCTTCTTTTTTTGACACCCTTACAGCCCCCAGTTGATGCATCTTCGGCAGAAATCATTGTGCAAGCAACATTGTGTCATTTATTTGATATATTTAAGCATTTTATTAAGCATGATGTAAAAAACGCTATATTGCCACAATAAATAAACATACTTTAAACTAGAGAAATCAACTTTGTGATTTTAGGTTTGAGAAAATAGATGTAGGCAGCCTGCTTGAGTAAGTGTGCTACTGCACATCTCCCTGGTTATTTGTGCTTCCATGGCTATGTGGCATACATTTTTGGCCAGGGCAAGGAAACAAATCCTGGCCAGGCATCCTGATAATCTCTCTGAGGCTCCTGCTGCACATTTAGAGCGAAATCCCCACCACACCCAATGCCCCCACTGCCTTGGCTCCAACATTCAAGGCCTCCTTTCTAGGGAGGGCAGGGGATGGCCTTGGGGGCGGGTGGTTGCCCACCCTAACCCCTGCTGGAGCTCGGCCTGGTTGGAGCTGCCTGTGACATGTGGCACATGTCACATGCCACATTCAGCTCCAACCGCTTCTCCCTTGGCTTCCTCACAGCTCTCATACAGGAACCAGGAAGCTCTTGAAGCTTCCTGGTTTCTGTTTGGGAGCATGTATGTGAATGGTGGGTGAAAGAGAAGTAACGTGATGTGTGTTTTTGAATGTTATGGGTTGTGTGTGTCTGTGTAGAGAATGCAATGAGTGAATGTCAGAGAAGGTGTGAGTGACTGGTGGGTGAATGAGTATGAATGTGATGGTGTGTTTTTGAATGTTCTGGGTGGGTGGGGGTGTGCCTGTTTTGAGAATGCAATGAGTGGCTGTAAGAGAAGGTGTGAGGGGGTGACTTGTGGGTGAATGAGTAGGAATGTGATGGTTTGTTTTTTGATGTTGTGGGTGGGTGTTTGTCTGTGTAGAGAATGCAATGAGTGGATGTAAGAGAATGTGTTTGTGCCTGTGTGGTGAATGCAGTGTAAATGAATGTGAGAGGGGTTGTATGGGTGAGTGACCGATGGGTTAAAAGGGGTGCATGTGTGCATGTGTGTGCAAGACCTTAGGAGACTGGGGATCAATAGAGCATTTTTGACACACTTGGGGGGCCCAAGTATAAGAATGTAACCGCCCATAGTGCAATGTTGCATGCAAAGGGAAACGAAAAGGAAGGATTTCGATGGGCTTTCTGAAAGAGTGGAACTTGTCCTTGTTTAATGGTAGAACTACGGGTGATATGCCGGGCCAGTTTACCTCGAGTAAAGGGTTGTGTGTGTCTGTGTAGAGAATGCAATGAGTAAATGTCAGAGAAGGTGTGAGTGACTGGTGGGTGAATGTGATGGTGTGTTTTTGAATGTTCTGGGTGGGTGGGCATGTGCCTGTTTTGAGAATGCAATGAGTGAATGTAAGAGAAGGTGTGAGTGGGTGACTGGTTGGTGAATGAGTATGAATATGTTGGTGTGTTTTTGATGTTGTGGGTGGGTGTTGGCCAGTGTAGAACATTCAATGAGTGGATGTAAGAGAAGGTGTAAGTGAGTGACTGTTGGGTGAATGAGTATGAATGTGATGGTACGTTTTTGAATGTTCTGGGTGGGTGGATGTGTGCCTGTGTAGAGAATGTAATGGGTGGAAGTAAGAAAAGGAGTAGGAGTGAGTGACTGGCTGGTGGGTGAATGAATATGAATGTAATGGTGTGTTTTTGAATGTTCTGGGTGGGTGTGTGGGTGTGTGCCTGCATAGAGAATGCAATGGGTGGAGGTACGAACAGGTGTATGAGTGAGTGATTGGTGGGTAAATCAGTATGAATATGATGGTGTGTTTTTGAGTGTTCTGGGTGGGTGGGTGTGTGCATGTGTAGAGAATGCAGTGGGTGGAGGTAAGAAAAGGTTTATGAGTGAGTGATTGGTGGGTAAATGAGTATGAATGTGATAGTGTGTTTTTGAATGTATTGTGTGGGTGGGTGTGTGCCTATGTAGAGCATGCAATGAGTGGATGTAAGAGAAGGTGTGAGTGGGTGACTCGTGGATGAATGAGTATGAATGTGATGGCTTGTTTTTTTATGTTGTGGGTGGGTGTTTGTGTAGAGAATGCAATGAGTGGATGTAAGAGAATTTGTTTGTGCCTGTGTGGTGAATGCAGTGTAAATGAATGTGAGAGGGGTTGTATGGGTGAGTGACCGATAGGTTAAAGGGGGTGCCATGTGTGCATTTGTGTGTAAGACCTTAGGAGACTGGGGATCAATAGAGCATTTTTGACACACTTGGGGGCCCCAAGTATAAGAATGTAACTGCTCATAGTGCAATGTTGCATGCAAAGGGAAAGGAAAAGGAAGGATTTCGATGGGCTTTATGAAAGAGTGGAACTTGTCCTTGTTTAATGGTAGAACTACGGGTGATATGCCGGGCCAGTTTGCCTGGAGTACAGGGTTGTGTGTGTCTGTGTAGAGAATGCAATGAGTGAATGTCAGAGAAGGTGTGAGTGACTGGTGGGTGAATGAGCATGAATGTGATGGTGTTTTTTTGAATGTTCTGGGTGGGTGGGCGTGTGCCTGTTTTGAGGATGCAATGAGTGAATGTAAGAAAAGGTGTGAGTGGGTGACTGGTGGGTGAATGAGTATGAATGTGATGATGTGTTTTTGATGTTGTGGGTGGGTGTTTGCCAGTGTAGAAAATGCAATGAGTGGATGTAAGAGAAGGTGCAAGTGAGTGACTGTTGGGTGAATGAGTATGAATGTGATGGTATGTTTTTGAATGTTCTGGGTGGTGGATGTGTGCCTGTGTAGAGAATGTAAGGGTAGAAGTAAGAAAAGGAGTATGAGTGAGTGACTGCCTGGTGGGTGAATGAGTATGAATGTGATGGTGTGTTTTTGAATGTTCTGGGTGTGTGGGTGTGTGCCTGTTTTGAGCATGCAATGAGTGGATGTAAGAGAAGGTGTGAGTGGGTGACTCGTGGGTGAATGAGTAGGAATGTGATGGTTTGATTTTTGATGTTGTGGGTGGGTGTTTGTCTGTGTAGAGAATGCAATGAGTGGATGTAAGAGAAGTTGTTTGTGCCTGTGTGGTGAATGCAGTGTAAATGAATGTGAGAGGGGTTGTATGGGTGAGTGACCGATGGGATAAAGGGGGTGTATGTGTGCATGTGTGTGCAAGACCTTGGGAGACTGGGGATCAATAGAGCATTTTTGACACACTTGGGGGCCCCAAGTATAAGAATGTAACTGCTCATAGTGCAATGTTGCATGCAAAGGGAAACGAAAAGGAAGGATTTCGATGGGCTTTATGAAAGAGTGGAACTTATTTAATGGTAGAACTACGGGTGATATGCCTGGCCAGTTTACCTGGAGTAAAGGATGCTCCTGGGCTACGCTAGATTACTTTTTTGGTAGAAATGCGGCCCTGAAGTGGATCCGTGAATTAAAGGTGATTCGCCAGGAGCACAGTGATCATGCCGCCTTGTTTCTCAGTTTGGATATATTAGCGCACCAAAAAGGTTGCAAAACCAACAGGGGTTTGGTTAGGAACCATGCAGGAAATCGTATTTTCTGGTCCACAGAAAATCTCTATAAAGTGGTACAAGGTGTCCAGGAGGTACTCCTGTGTGACATGTGTAGCTTGGCGGAATAACATCTGACCTATTTGAAAACTGGACAAAAGAATTGGCTGAGTTCACAGGGGCTGTTAGGGGAAAACGTGTGGCTGCCCCGGTGAGTGGTCATGCCAAAACCTTTGACATAGTCATCCATGACGCCAAGCGTACTCTAAGAAAGACATTCAGATCTGTCAAATGCCTAAACATTGATATGCCTGATTCACTGAGGCTGATACGGCACGAGAAAACGAGATACAGAAACCGGCTTAGGCTGAGTATCAAGAACGCTCTATGGCAGCAAATGCTGGGCATCCTTGAATCCTGGAACTCGCGCAGTATCTGGCAAATACTGTCTCAAGTAAATGGAAAAGATCATGAAAACAGCATAAATCCCACGGGAGGAGAGGTATGGGAGGAACATCTAAGGTCAGGTAATACAGTAGTAAACAATCCTGCTGCCCTGGACCTGGATCCGGGTTGTGAGTGGCCACTAAAATTCTCCCAGGATTCACTAGTTAAGATCAAAATTAAATTAAAAAACTCATGGGCTCCTGGCCCAAACGGTCTCCCCAACTTGGTGCTGAAGTCTGCTCCCGACACTTGAGACATGCTCCTTTTGGTTTTGTTTAGGAAAATAGGGGTAACACATGAAATACCATTCTCGTTGCAACAGTCAGTCCCAGTGCCCATTTATAAAAAGGGTGACAGGAGCATACCCGATAACTACAGACTGCTGTCAATGCTTGATGTAACTGGCAAGATTTGTGGTTCATTGTTATTAGGTGAACTCCAGAGATGGGTTGAGGCCTCCGGGGTTCTCTATCAATATCGAGCGGGTTTCCTTCCTGGCTCCTCCTCAGTACATAACATCAGAGTATTAGACATTCTACTAAAAAGGTCAGCTGTTAAAGACAGCCCTTCTCTCCACGTTACATTTGTGGACTTTAAGGCAGCATTCGCTCGAGTAGATTATGGCACAAGTGGCAAACACTTAGTTGCCCTACATGGCTAATATATGACATTAAGCTTCTACATCATAACAACTACGTAAGAGTCTGCTTAGATAACGAGGGAAGTACATCTGGGCTGATAGATATAAAGAGAGGATTAAAGCAAAGATTCTTACTGGCCCTCCTATTATATAACCTGTACATTGCAGACGTGCCTGAACACCTGTTAAAGAGCTCAAATTGCCCCCTTTCTTTGGGTGTCGAAACAATTGGATGCATGCTGTATGCCGATTATTTGGTCCTATTCGACCATACATTGAATGGGATGAAAGCCATGATGAATGAACTGTACAATTATGCGCAGGAAAATTCATTGACGGTAAATCTTTCAAAGACCAAATGTATGCCAATTGTTAAGAAAAAGGTGTATAAATCAGCTCTAAATACACAATTGGGACAGTGGATTATTTGAGAACCTACCTTTACCTTGGTCTTGAAATGAATAATAGAAATAATTATGATGAAATCAAAGTTTCAAAGACAAGGAAAGTGCCTCAGATCACGTCAATGTTATGGAAGTTTGTCAATTATACTGCAGGGTTCATGATTCAGGGCATTTTGACTTTTTACAAACAATGTAACTGTACTATGACCCTGTATGGTTTGGAGGCCCTACATATGAAGGAGGTTAGTTGGTTAGACCGCCTGGAGGGCAGGTTTTGGCACAGGGCTCTTAATTTGTCACCTTTCTGCACCATGCAATACCTGCGGCTCGAACTTGGTGTTGTGTCACTAGGCACTCAGCTGCTTAAAAGGAGAGGGGCCCTATATATAACATCTAAAATGGCACTGATCTGTCCCTTACTGAATAAACCTGGCACAACAGTTGATGTCGCAGTTGCTGGTGCTCAGAATACGTTTGAATCTCTTAATTTGGATTTTTTGGGAAAAGTATGCTGGACACCATGCCACGAGGCGTGGCGTAATTATGATAGCATTGAAGCATAATTCTTCGCCGAAGCTAATATTTGGGACTGAACTAAAAATGACACCCATATATCTACACTAAGTGATTATAGTCTGGTTGCGCAGGTATGCCGCTGTTACATGAAACCAGAGCCCTATCTCCTTTTAAGTCCAAGCCCTGGTGTATGGCACTTTATGTGGAGACTATGAATTAATGCACTCCCTTAACTAACAGTTAAGAGGCCTCAACTGGGTATGAAAAGAGCTGTGAGACTGTAAAAATACATTTTTGACACATCCTTTGTTGACTTTTCATGTTGTACTGGTATTTTCGGGAAAAGACAAGTTCATGTGTGTCATTACCTGACTAGATTAGAATTCTGGTGCAATCAGTCTAGCCATTGCTTAATGTGGCATAACATGTAGTACTCAGCATCTTTAAAAAAGCAAGTATGATCAGTAGTGTTACCTAGCTAGACCAAAGTTTTGGTGTAGCAGCCGGTATATTTTTTACTGTAGCATTACTTGTTATTAACTGAGCATCTATGATGAATCAAGCATGATAGGTGTTCTTATAGGCCTAGATTGGCTTACATTGGAACCAGTTTGGACAGGTTTTCATATTGTACCATGTCACTTTTAATGGCCAAACCAAAATGAGTATGTTCTTACATGGAAGTACTGGTATATATTGGCAGAGACAGTTTTGTGCCCAGAGCCAGTAATGATAATATAAAAATACATTTTAAAGCGAACATGAGTATGTTTTTACATGGGAATACTAGCATATGTGGGTGGTGCCAGCATTGAAATGTATGGGCACAGCCAGCATGAACATTTTGTTTATACTGGCATATATTGCAGGGACTGGCATGATAATGCATTGGGAAATGCCTTGTACACTTTTGGTGACTTGCATCTATTGTACTTCTTTTCATGGTTTACCATACACTCTACAAAACTGATTGTTGGCCTTTTACACAAATTAGTGGCTTTTTACCCAAATATTCACAGAAATTGTGCTGTTTAATAAACCATTTTAACCCAATATTCAAAGCATTTTCCCAGGGGAAGGAGAATGTGCCCACTGATCCCCCAAATACATTTTCGTTAGTTTGGCTACCTCGCTATGCTTGGTCACAATTGCATATTTGTGGCAAATATTTACACTCTCCAAAAGAACAACTCATTAGCCACCACTGGTGGCTGATATATTTGTGGACCAGGCATCGCCCCCACTTCTTACTACGCTATGTGAAATATTTAAGGTTTGATGGAAAAACATATTTACTTCTTTCACTTGCAGTAGTGCATGCCACTGACACGGCATAATCATCATGGACATCACACGCATGTGGTGGTCCTTGCCGACCCAGGGTGTGGCATGCCCTATGCTTTGTTAAGGAGCTTGGGGGGGCACAGCATGCTTGCAGGGGGGACCACAAATATTGTGCTATGTCATTGTCTGACGAAGCGGTAGTGTGCAGTGTGCGCCTTGAAGTCTGCCAGTGAGTCCCCGGGTAAGAAGCAACTAGTGGGTGTTTTCAATTTGAAATAACTGCGTGGTGCCAAGCATTTATGTGTGTAGCGATGATATTACATGAAATGGTGGGGGCTTTTTAAGTCTTCTGGCACCCACTAGTATGCTTAGAAAATAAAAACTATGGAGGGGCTTGGGGATTTTGAAAGAACCTTTCCCAGGTATTATACTCCAGCAAAGATAACATTATCAGGTGCACTCCACTGTGTGCATGCAGACCAGTCTAATAGGTCTCTTCTATCGTAGTGGTAGCTGATTTATAGATACATTTATAACCAGGGAATTTTGGTGATTCTAAATCCAGGTCAATTATTTAATTTTCAGGCCTTGCTCGCACATTTTGTTCCTGGGTAAACACGCACGCTTCCCCAGGTCACTGCTTGTTTGGCTTGTTTAACAGAGCAACGCCACAGATAACGAGTACTTCTGTGTCCATTGATCTATAGATGTTCATACAATAGCTGTAGCCTGCGTTGAGATTTCGGTTACCTTGTTACAAGTACTGCATTATGTATGTTTTACATATAAACCCCATGTTGAATCTGTAAAATGACATTCCCAAAATGTGTGATCATGGACAAATCACACCTCCCTCTGTGCCTCGGTTCTTATATCTGGCTGAAATGAGAGCGCCTGGAAACACGGGTGCTAAACACATCTGAGAAATCTGATGGTTGTTTGCCCTCACTTCCCGTGATGTCACTTGGGGCGGGGTCAAATGACATCACTAACTGTGATGTCATCATGTTCTAGGGTCTTGTGATGTCACTTCCGCTACCCCTGGTATTTTAGTGAAATTACGTCCCTGTGGCACAACTACTTCATTGTCACCAACCTAAAGCCATTGTATTTGGAAAAGTACTTAAAAAGTCAATGCTAAATTCACTGGAATCAGTACAATCGTGGATTCTCTTGGAAACTATAGGTAATGACTAAACAATTACAGTTCTTTCATGACAGGTTTGGTGGAATCACAAATGGATGTGAAAAGAGTACTTTCAGAAAACAGCAGCCATATAGAGTAGTAGGAATCTTTGCCAGGTATGTCAACAGATGTGCAAGAACCCATCACAACCATTTTCCAAAAACCGCACAGAAGCATGAAGTCACGAACTAGCAGTGTAAAGAGCCCACCTTTTTGCATTTATAACATTTCTTGGTTCAACGTGTCTCTCATTTTGTAAATTGCAACTCTCTCCATGAATCACTGAGGTAATGGACTTGCTACACCCACTTTTGCCTACCTCTTTGGTATAATTGCAGGTGTTTTCTGCTCTTACTCCATCTTACTCATTGTTGACTACTGGGGGAGCAGGGATTGTACCACAGGAACAGAGATGCTTATAGAATGCAAGGAAAAACTGAAACCATAATGGACTGGCTGCAGAATGACGAGAAGGAAATAAAAGTTATAATCACAATGGAATCATTATTGACCTTGTCTCAGCTAATCAGAATGTTTAGCGTGCAGTCAATGTTTTTTTATTTGTCTTGGTTTATAATAAACCTTTACAAAAAGGAAAAGAAGAAAAAAACAACAGTGTGCAAATTTACAGAATGTAAAAAAAAAATACAAGAAAACGTTAACTTAAATGGATTAAAACGCTATTAATTCAGCATCAAAACAAAAACGTACAGATAGAAATCAAATAACAGAGGCAATTATTTCTTAAAATATGAATTCATAATTGATTATAAAAGATCTTTAAAAACCACAGAATAAGATAAGAAAGCCAGATAAGCAATGAGGTAGCAACTAATAGAATTGACTCAATTTGTACACATGTTCTGAATTAAATTTACCCCATACATAGATTTAGAATTTGACAGCTTTCCTTAACATAACATTGACCCTAAAAACATCTCACAATAAATCCATAAAAAAATAACAGCAAACAGAAAAAGGGAACAAAACAAAGTAGCAGCCTTTCTCCACACTAACACAATCACAGACATTTCTCAAAAAAGAGGTAACAAGAATATTCAGTATCACTGAATTCTCATGCAACATTCTATGCCATATAAATTCTCTATTTACCTCATGGGTTCATCATACGAATTGTGCAAAATAATTTATCCTATGGCACATGAGGCCAGGACATACCAAAAGAATATGTTGTAAAGTTTCTACGACTCCATCCTTTTTACAAAATCTACACCATTTCCAATCCCCTGAGTTGCAATTTCTAATGCATTTGATTTGATTAGTTTGGATTACATTGAATCTAAAACGCATTAAATCATTCCGCATTTGCTTACTGGGATATTTCTTAAGATAGTCTTCCATAGCCGGGAACCATTTCCAAATGGAACATGTATATTTGTATAGTTTGGTTTCCATAATTCTATTCGTGGTTATTTGCCAATCAAAACCCAAGAGGCTAGCTTTAACATTTTGGGTTTGTTGTGAGACTACAAACATACCGATCTTGACTAAGCAGTTCATTGTCTCCTCGTGTAACTCATTGAAAAAAGGGTTTGCGGGATCCCTAGCAGCACATACATACAAAGTATACTCAGCCGCCATATAACATTTCCGCAACAAATACATTCATTTCCAGGTAACATAAGTGGCAAGAGATGTTAAGCCGAATTCGTATTTGATCAATTCCAATTCTTACTACTGCTATTGACTGCATTCTGAACATTCTGTTTTAGAAATAGACAGGGGAACAACAATACCATTTCCAGGTGGGATTTTGTTTGAGCAAGACACTTCCTCTCTGGGAGGACTTTTTTTGATGTAACATGCTACTTAAAATATGAAAGAGAAAAACATTGAACTTTCTTATAGAGAAACCGTTCACTTTTACATGACACCTCATGCATGCTGTTGCAGTTCAACCAAGTTGCAATTAAAATGCTTAACTTAAAAACAACCATGTTATTTAAATACTACAAAGTAAAACCACATTTAATTTACTAACTCTGTTTGTCTATTTACTTTACTCACTCTTACAGCACCATGTTTTAATAAAGCACGAAAACTCTGAAACAGGTATTGCTGCTACCACCATAAGCTAATAGCCTTATACAAGGTGTGATTATCGCTTGGGATAATGACTCTTCCCCAACTTATGGCCCTCTGTTTTTCCCGCAATATCCTGAGATAACGACCCCACCCTCAGTCTATAATACTATATTATTGTGCACATTCATGAGATGTGAAGAAAATGCCCAATAGGTCACGAGACGTTTCCCATGCTATGTTGCAATGGCTATGAGCATTGCTTTACATTTTCATTTTCCCAATAACTAAATGTTCAAGGTTGTGCCTTTTCTTAAATTGTCCCTGAAGACATTTGTAATCAATAATTTATCACAGCTGCACGTCCCCATCGCTTCTTGCTGGTGAATGCATGTTGTCATCCACATGCATAGCTTTTTATTTTTTTATTATTTGTATTATTAAGATTCATGATTTATTACAAACCTTCATCTTTAAAAGTGTACAGACCAGTCAACACGTAATTCACAAAAGAAAAAGAAAAGTAAAGCAAGACCAATAAACTGCCGGCTACACAGACCAATCTATCTTCCCACCCCCCTTCCTGATAATTTTCATTCATAACAGGGATCTACACTCATTCAATCCCTTTCAAATGGACTTCCAGTAAAAAATTCCCCAGCTTAACAGATTCAATCTTTTTTGTAATGACGCCATTTCTCAAATTCGGGTCTCATTCAGTTCAACAACTACCTTCAAAAATGTACTAAACCAAAAACTATTGAGTAGTTTTCGCCTTCTAAGATCCATGCCCATATAACTTCTGCATCATGACACTGTCTGCTTAAGATCAAGCTGCCCATAAAACGAATTTGCAGGGAGGTCAGTCCAGTGCAAAACAGGGTAATATGTTTTAACGTTTCAATCTTCTTTTTGTGGCACAAAATCTACAGGTAGAATCAGAGACACCCTTGTATATCTTCAAGATTTGCTTTGTAGAATGTATATTCTAGCGGAATCTCACATCCTCAGAACTACTGATTTAGCAAATCATGTTTTCCTTTAAAGGGATTTGAGTTTAATATTTGATATGGAATAGCAGACAGAGTCATAATACACTTTCTGAACAACAAGAATGGCTTCCATATTGTTCTAGCATGCATAGATACTAGGCCAAGTTCAAATCTGACAACAGACGTGGGAACAATATGGGGAAGCCTTAGTAACTTTTTCCTGAAAAAGCCTTAAAAAAACACACAGATCTTCCATGAAATAAATAGAAACGCTTCTGCACCACATGTCATGATAGAAACTGCCTTTGTTTTTATAGAAGGTCAAAATTGGGAGCAGGGAAAATTAGCAATATCTTTTATGGATCAGCCTTCCTTGGGCTATCAAGTTCTTGATTTGTATTTTCAAATCATTTTGCAGAGTGTCATCTAGTCTACAGTTTATTCATGCTCCAAGATAGACCAGTGATCTCACCTGGGAAAGATCCTCACGCCCCAATTGCCATTTACATGACCTTTCTGTCTACCTCACTTACCAGTTAAAACTAGAATGGTGGTTTTAGCTGAATTTAACTGCAGCCCATTTTTGGTCATGTAGTCCTGAAGCCCATCCAAGGAATTCTGAAGGCCTATTGACTCTGGGCAATCACGACCAGATCATCAGCGTATAAGATTTGTGGCAGCTTATGACCATTTACTTCAGGTGGGAAAGATTGTATATGGTCCCAATATGCCACAGGTCTGATAAAATGAAATTAAACAGGGTGGAGGCCAGATGAGAGCCCTGTTTTAAACCCGTATAAGTGTTGAGCTCTTTAGTTAGAAGTCTGTGGGCATTAAGCCTGATTTGGACCTTAGTTGCTATATATAGGGGCTTTATTGCTGACAGTAGATCTTTGGACAATCCCATGCCTCCATGTTCACCCAAAGCAAATTTCTGTCCACACTATAGAATGCCTTTCTTAAATCCACAAAGGCTAGATACAGTTTTGTTCGACTTTTCAAGGCTTTCCCCCACAGGATATTTAACAGAAACAAATTAAATTCTGTCCCTACACCGTTCACAAAACCCGTTTGACGGGGGTCTGCCCCCATTTGACTCCATCATCCACCTCTGAAGAAATGTCAAGAGTAGGGCCGTGAAATGTTTTCCCAACACATCCAGAAGGGCAATAGAACCTTCTGGACGGATCAGTCTTATTGCTCTTCTTAAAAATCGGGACAATGATAGCCGACCTCCAAGAACTAGAGATTGCACCAATCTTCAACATCTGGCTAAAAGGCCTCAAAATAAAAGGGCCTCCTTGATCATAGAATTGGTAGGCCCATTTGGGACAGGGGCTGTCGATGAACTTGATTTCTTAATTAGACGTTCCTGATCTAACATATCTAACGGGAAAGTCCAGGGAGAATCAGCGTTAGAACTGCTCCTTTGCAGTCCTCCTCAGTTACCACATTTGATAAAGAAAGTTGATGTGAGGGGGTACATTTGTTAAGCCATTGCCAGATCTGTCTGAAATTCTCACTTTTCTGTAGCTCACATCGCAACCCATGATCCATTCTACCAATGGCCCTCAGATCTCTATGCAACTGCTTTTGTCTGCTATGATTTTCCCATCCTGTACATGGCATGAGATGGAACTGGGTTTCTACCTGCTTTGTTAGCTGCATCATACTCCATCAATGAGGGGGCGTAATATATGTCTGCTTTCTTTCCACTGAATGCTAAAGTTGCCCAGCAATGTGGAAACATCCCAGGGTTTTTAGACACAAACGAATTTGCCCCCTGAAAGTCTCCAAATTAGCTTGCCATTTTTGTCCGGTTATCTTTCTCTTACTGCCCCAGGTTATTTTTAAAAGAGCATGATCATCACGCTTAACCTTTTGCACCACTTCAATTGTTATTGTTTCTTTAAATACGTTCCCAGATACAAAGAGATAATCCACAATAGTGAAATGAATCCCATTAGACACGGTTGCCTTTACTGGAAAATCGCCCCTAGACTGACCGTTAAGCATGTACAGATCTCTTGAAATCATGGCCCTAAACCAGGCCCCTGCTCGTTGAATTCATCTACTAATAGGGCCTTAATTTTCACCTACGATTCTACCCAGCTTGACGATGCATGGAGTATTTAAATCACCCCCTACAACCACAAAGTACGCCTTGTGTTCTGCGTGAAATGTATCTATAGCATCTAAAACAGAGTTCACAAAAACCTCTGTAGTAATAGCGATGGGGTCCCAGTATATATTAAGTATTAAACTCCATCTGTGTACATTTGTGGAACCTAGATCTAGTTTCACACAAAAAACCTTTAAGAAAGCTTAAGGATTCCCAGCTTCGACAACAGTAGGACCAGCCACATTTTTCACATAAATCGCGAGGCCTGTGTAGGTTGATCCTTCACGCCACTGTATGCCAGATTCAAGTAAGAGCTGTAACCATCCAAGATAGGGCAAAGTCTCAACCGTGTTTGTTGCAAAAAGATAATATCCATATTTCCAGTACAAATATCCTGATGCTGGTATGCTGGTCTTCTCATTTTACAACTTCACTGTGCTCTCCATCCACATCTTGTGTGCCATCTGTCGTCCAAATCCATGCCTTGATGTGCATCCATTTTGTGGGGGATGTTGCAGAATACAATAAAGTGATATTTCAGTATTTCAAAACAGTGTTCTATGATACTCTGGGCATGATTTACAAAAGCCTTTTACAAAGGTGCAATCCCATTGAAAAATGCTTTGTAGAATAGGCCTGGTATATCTTCCTAAGGGTCGTGTTATATTTATCGTTAAGTACAGTCTTGATTACATGGTGTAATGAGGCAGCACTTAAGGGCACTTTCAAGGTATATTCAATTTGGTCAATTAAGATACAATGCCCAGCAGATAGGCCTCAACCATAACAAATATCCTAAATGCAAGTGCAGCAAGTGATGCACGCATGTAAACCATACATGGCTGATGCTTTGCCTGTGATGTCCAATAAGCACGTGTGGCATGCAATATTAGCACACTGTTTTAATGTTCATATGATAAGTGACTGTAAAAACGATCCATCATGCACGCATGCATATGTGTTATCATTATTGCTAAGAACACAAATATTGTATGCTTGACACGGAAAGCGATTTAGAAAACAGCCCTAAAATACATGAGTACCTGTGTGACCTACTATCAGCCAAAACGAATGTTGAGATCACCTACTTCCATGAGTCTCCAACCAACCACCAGCAGAAATTAGAGCTTGACCTTTCACGCCTGTCCACCGAAAGCCCACGCCTCTGGGAGGTACTCACTGCAGAGCTGATGTCCAGTAATGGCCCCAACAATATCAAGAGACAATATAAACACAAACCACTGGATCACTCCCTTCACTAAGTAGCAGGGGACCGTTTGGTAACCTTCAAACCCATCCAGTTCTCCCTAACCCAGATCCAGTGGCGTCCTATTCAGTCAAGATAGCTTTTTGCAATTATGCAAATCCTGATTTCAGGGCCGTTTCCCCACTTAGCTTCTCCTCCACCCACCCCCTTCTCTAATGTGAATGCCATGAAGTTAGTCATTTTACAAGTCGCTGCTATAAAACCACCAACAAAAAATTAAATTTTAAGAAGAAATGTCTTACAGCCTTAGCACCTTTCCTTTACAATGTGCTTTAGTAGCCCAAACATGGTTAAACAGAGGCAGAAGGACCCCTGCAGACAAGGCCTTCACCGCCATCTTCACTCGTTTTGGGAATCATATCTCCAAGTGGTCCTTTTATTTGCTGCACTTTGCCCATGTGTTGCTCCTCCTTTCATGTGTCATTGGCCTGATTTACAGAAGCGTTTATTCAATGGGAAAAATGCTTTGTAAATCAGACCCATTTTGTTTTGTGTCAATTAGCACAGTGCAATGCAGTAATATCGTCATGAATATGCCTTTGCGTCTGCTAATGCTGATCTCTGCCCATTCCTGCTTATTTTGAATATACAATTGTGCCTTTTGATAAAACGCAAAATTGACATTTGTAGCGCAATCCTAATGAAATGAGCACCATACAAAGCTTCCTGCTTTGACTCAGTAATACAATTGTGTGAATCCTGCTTTTTACACTGACCTACCCCTGAGTCAGTGCTACTACTTAGTAAATCTGGGCCTAATAGGGCCCAATTCACAGAGCGTTTTCCAATGGGGGTTTGCCATTATAAAACGCTTCTGTGAATTTGGCCCTGTGAAAGTGTTTCAACTTATTTCTGTGCTGACATTTTTGTGAGTAGAAACGCCTTCTGCTATTCTATGCTAGACTTGGGTGTCAGCAGTGCTTAAAGTGGGCCGGGGC
Source organism: Ambystoma mexicanum (assembly GCF_040938575.1). NCBI lineage: Eukaryota > Metazoa > Chordata > Amphibia > Caudata > Ambystomatidae > Ambystoma > Ambystoma mexicanum. Next base: position 657,721,215 of record NC_090921.1, read on the forward strand.
CTGCCGGGGCCGGGCCCCGGCAGTCTCCAAAAAGTGGGACTGAGCCGGCCCCCCATCCCACACAACATTGGCGGGATGCATTATCCCACCGCGGCCGCAGCCGCTACGGGAGATGCGCCCACCAGTTTAATTTCAGGCGAGCTGACAGAAGTGCCAGCCAGGCACAGCGTAGCTGAGGCTGGCTGGCACTTCTGTCAGTCACTGTAACTTCCCGGGGTCATCAGGGAAGTTACAGTTCCTTTGTTTGCCCTCGCCAGGTCACTGACCCTCAGCGAACCTGCAGGCTCCATGATCTAATATGCAGATTAGATCACGGAGCCCGCGGGTTCGCAGAGGGTGAAAGGCGCCTCGCGCTCAGTGATCTATCTGCTCAGAGCAGAGATCACAGAGCCCGAGGCGCCTTTCTCCATCGGCAAAGCTTTATAAAAGATGCCTTGAATTGTATACGTTTCAAGCCATCTTTTATAAACGTAGAAATATTTCTACGTTTATAAAAGACCGCTTGAAACGTGCACAATTCAAGGCATCTTTTATAAAGCTTTGTCGATGGACAAAGCAACCTCGGGTTTTGTCCGTCCTCAACGCTTTATAAAATATGCCTTGAATTGTTTACGTTTCAAGCCGTCTTTTATAAACATAGAAATATGTTATAAATGTGTATGCTTATAAACGGTGGCTTGAAAAGTGCACAAACCATAGTAAGGTAAGCACACAAGTGTGCGTAAATTACTATGGTTTGTGCACTTTTCAAGCCACCTTTTTATAAACCTCGAAATACGTAACATTGGTATGTTTATAAGGCTTGAAAGGTACACAAACCATAGTAGTGCGCATACAAATATATAAATGTTCACATATACATTTATATATTTGTTTGTGCCCCTTACAATGATTTGTGCATGTTTTAGGCCACGCCCACAATGGAAGCCACGCCCCCAAACGAGGGCCCCCCTCAATTTCTTACCCCACTTAAAGCACTGGGTGTCAGCATTTCGAGTGCATACAGACCTTTTCTCCTTTTCATAGCTAGCAGTTGATAAAGAGCACGGGTGGTAGTGCAGAAACGTTTAACCAGTGTAAGTCCAATTTGCACTAGTGTAAAAATGAGCCTAGGGAAAAAAAAACACTTTTTTACCCCATGGCGATGTTTGCCCTAGTCCTAATCCTTGCATAAAATGGATTGAAAGAGTATGTTCTTTGCACAAGGACAAACATTTCTGTAATACCGCTCCTGCGTTAAAAAGTCGAGGAAATAAAGCAAAATCGTGTACTCTTTTTCACAACTTTTGAATGTATAATGCATGAGATGGCCTTTGTACTACCACTTTCCTATCCCACAGCAATCCAAAAGCCAAATATTAAGGGGATCAGATTTGTGAAATGAAATGACAGGATCAATTAATATAGCAAAAAAATCCTTCCATCTAAAATCTCCCACAAACTGTTTACTCTGGTTTAGCTCTTACAGCCTGGCTGTTTTCAACCTCTATCTATTTAGTACTGGTTGTGTGGACGTGGTGTTGTAATGCTGTACTTTTAGGCCATTTCATAATAGTTCCAGTTAGAACAAAACGTGCGGTCAAATTGATAAAACCTCCTACATGTAGCTCAACTTGTACATGTTTTGAAAAAAACATTTATCTTTGGTTTTGAGTCCATTTTGAAGAATAATCCTTTACATGTTTTCAAAAAGTTAGCAAATTTTCTTTAACTTTACGAGCTGTTTTATTAAAACGTTGCATAATATTATTATAACTTTAATTTGAAGAATGACGAATTTGTATGAACTAAAAAGTTATTTACAACACTTGTAAGCAATAAAAAACAATGCCAAAAATTGCTAACTTGAATTACATTTATGAAAGGTGTTGATCTGTTACTAAAACAGTATAAATCTTTATAAAGCATTCCACATGTTTCCTGGACCCCTACATAACATATTTAACTTAACATATTTAAAACATATATTTTTAAGCTTTTAGCAAAGAATCGTGAAGTTTGATATTATTTTCTGTTAAATATTTTCTGATCCTTTTCTTTCTTCTATTTTACTGAAAAAAAAGGTTTTCTATACTGGATGTGCTATTGGGGGCCTCCAGCCCACTTACTTTGTTTACTGTGCTTAAAAGCACCAACAGACCGCGGAGCGGGCAGCAGAGTCGTGCAGCCGAGTCTTGTGGCTGTTAGTATCTGTGGAAAACTCTCTGCTGTGTGCTATTGAGGACCTCCAGTCCACTTTCTTTGTTTACTGTCCTTAAAAGCACCAACAGACCGCAGAGCGGGCTGTGGAGTCGTGCAGCCGAGTATTGTGGTCTTTGGGCTCTGCGGGCTCTGCAATCCTGCCCCATCTTCCTTTCCATCTGTGCATGGCTCTGACTGCTGCACCAAACGACAAATTCAAGTCCGCAGTTTTTTTATCCACGGACTTTCTGTAACAGAAACTTGCAGTGAGTGACCCCCTCCCTACTGTCTCCCAAACCAGCCTCAGCCCCGCGCTGCACTGAGCCCTGACCCCGCAGCGCTGTGGCTTTGCTTGCTTGAATTGCTGTGCGCCCTACAGTGGCACCCCCCCTCGCGACCGCTGTGACTACCTGCTGCCCAGTTCAGCTGTACCGACGCCTGCAGGGGGTGGATCGACTTGCTTGCTGTGACACGCTGACTCCTTCTAACCCACTGCGCCCGTCCTCAGCACATTTCTGGACCATTAGAAGCTTTCCACAGCTACACGCGACTCACCCCGCTTTTTCACCAGCCCAATCTATGTGTCCAATGTTGCACTCAGGAGGCCGCGGGGACCCCCCCCCTGAGATCCTGACTACTGCGTGATTTCCCTTTTCTGCTGAACTCCTACCATTGCCTGTGTGCCTCTTCCAAACATCACTCTGTGTAAACTTGAGACACCTGCTTTGCGTAGTGTTCAGGAGACTGCGGGGGCTTGCCCCTTTGATCCTGATCGATGCGTGACCGTGTCCATCTTTCAATTCACTCCTAGTGACCGTGCGCCCCACTCACTAACTCAAGACACCGGATAAGCAGGCTTCCTTTGATCCTGGAATACTACTAGGCGCTCACAATTCTGTGGAACATCTATTGAATTTGCATATACCTGCAGATTTCAAATTATAAATACCAACCGGAAAGGATCTTCGCCTGGGAGACTGCGGGGGCTCCTCTGCCGCTTTGATCCCGAACGGCGCAACCTCGGATTCTGCCTTTCGCTACCACATAATACATCTTGGTGACTCTTTAGTGAAACCTTGCTTCTGAAAGATTCTGGAAAATGACCTCTTAGCCAAATCTGTACTTCCCTGGGCAAGAACCTACTCCAACAAATAAACCTGGCCCCAGAACCAGACAACGAGGGAAACGTGATTAAAAAAGATGTTAAATGTAAAAAAAAATGTTAAATGTTCCTGATCTTTCCTTCCAACCCACCATAGAGCAAGCACTCTTCAACCCCTCTCCCAAAAATGAAGCTCTGAAAGTAAACACCCAACACTTCATACATCAGTTGCCAACAACAGACAGGAATGTGCCCCCCTCTCCGACCATCCCAACACAACTGAGACCTGACATCAGCCAGGAATTGGAAGACCCTACTCCTCTTGCACCTTCTCTAGATCCTTCAACCAGCAAGCGTGAGGTTTTTGAGATGCCGACATTTGCTAATCCTCACCCTATAAGTGAAAAAGCCAAATCGGGACTCTCCCCCTCTGCCCAGTGCTACCAACTTTGCGTGCTCGCCGAACATCAACGAGACGTGTATTACTGCCGAACCTCCCCTCTCTCTGACCATTGTCATTCAGTCGAAATCACTACTAATCAAATCACCCCTTGTGCTCATTCCACAAAATCATCTGAAAGATCCAAAGATAGGAGGAGAACTTTCTACAGAGATACCAAATAAGACTACTCAAGGCACCCAACAGACAGAGCTGGCCATCGAGTCCAACCTGGTCCTTCTATCGAAGATAATCACTGCCAAAGCTTCCTAAGATCCTAAACACAAACTAGACGAGATCCAAAGCTCTGAATCTTCAAAGAAAGAAAAAGCCAAACAAGCCAAACTGAGATGGCTCCAATTGTATACCGCTTGAAGCCCCTCCAAAACTATGAAGTTGAGGGACGCACAACATTCCAACACTAGGGTAGCACGTCTATCCCTAGACATCACTGAAATTGAGTCACTTTTGACCAACATTGAAGAAAGAAAAGAAGTGTTCGGAGACCTGCACTCCAACCGAACAAATGATTTACCAGCCACGTCAATGCCGGCCTTAAGAAACCTACATCCTCATGAGAACTATCCATCAAACAAAGCTTCAATTCCAAAGCCACCATCCAATAAAATGGAGTTACCATTAAAGAAATTCAAGTTTGAACATGAAGAAAACGACCCCTCTTTCTCCATATACTCCGGAAATAATAAGAAAATCGCAACACCTACGAACCACTCACAGGAGCAACACACAACTAATAAATGCCAATGTGCAATCCCCGATGAATAACTCCCTCAGAGGATTCCCACTACAATGGTCGAACTCCAAAACATACTTACAACAATTACCACACAAGCCATGATCCTGTTCTGCAAGTTATATGAAGCGGCCAATGAGAACATTAAAGACCAAGCCACTTTCTTAGCACTAATCCATACCAAACAAATCCATCTTGAGACTTTTATTGCTAGTATAGAAAAACGCTGGGATCGCTCAGCTCAGCTTTCCCATCAATGGCAAATGAGATTGTTTGATATGGCAGCGGCAGAAAGGGCTGAAAAAGCTCTCCTCACATCTACAATGATGACCCTGATGAAGGCATATCCACTGCCATTGTCTAAGTTGCATGCGGCACAACTATCAACAGCCTCAAAAGACCTTGAACCGGTGTCCACGTCGACGAGATCATAGCTTCCGACCACACTCACGGTTACCCCTTCTGATCATCCGCATCCTGAGCTTGTGACAGCTGTAGAAATCCCGCCCACAATGAAACTAACTGATACTTTTCAAATCTTCTGAAATAAAAAATTCCACAATTAAATGATGCCTGCGAAACAGACAGCTAAACCTAAAAATTTACGAAAAACAGGCAATAAACAAACAGGATCTCGAGCCTTTTTAAGAAACCTTAACTTGACCTCAGGTCATGATTTAAACAAGCAACCAAAACCCTGCAGCACAAATGCAAAAAAAGACAGAGAACCACGAATAGAGTCTAACATCAAGTACCACCCCTTGATATGCTCTACGCAAAGTTGCTCAAAACCACCAGACATCGAAATAGATCTTCTCAATCTCACAACACACACAGATCCTACAGAGATCCGTGAGCCCATACCAAATACCAATGAATCAGTATTGATAATACTTCATGAAAATGCAATTGATCCAGCAGAGTTCTCTAATGGACTGAACCTTTCTTGTGAAACTATGGCAGACTCACCTTCTTTCTACACATGCGATATCACAGGAATCTTGGATGCACCGTCTAACTATTCAAGTGATATCACACGAATGTCTGACAAGACCTCAGACAATGAGGCCTCATCGATAGATCTACCAACTGACCTGGCTGAACCATGAGAAAATGACATAGCGAATCCTCACAAATCTGATGTATCCAGCCTACCACAGTTTATCGACCCTTGGCAGAAAAAAACAAAGTACACCCTCCAGATCGCTTGTCCCGATCGCAGATGACTTTCTATTACACTTAAGAGGACCAATTTATTAAGATTGCTCCATGCAATCCCGCAACTTAAATCAATACAATCACAGGAAATTAAGACAGTGAGCTTTGAGGATGACCAATTGCTAGATAAGATCCAGATTGAATTCCATACGCCAGACACCATGAATCGAATCCTACAGATGACTGCACCATTGTTATTGCTGGGGTATGCATGCTCACACACCCCAGAAGAAACAATAGACGCCGAGGAAAGGAAGTGCCTCGCTGTTCAACTGTCAGAAAACCTCAAAGATCACAGCAGGACACACCATGACAGATCGCCAAGAACAATGTACAACACGAACCCCTCTGGTAGAAACCGATCAACCTTGCCACCAAATGGTTACTCTGCCAAGAGTCCAGCCCACTTCCAATAAACTTTCTGGCGAGATTATGAGGACGACCTTCCAGCATAACCTAAAGAGTCGGAGTACCTCTCATAACCATCAACCCTATTAAAGATCCATGGGTGGACACTGTGCTCATGGAACACGAGAGGATACTCCCACTTGTTCAAATCACCCGTTTCTGAACTTGAATCCTGTCATATAATATGCCTTCAAGAGACCTGGCTTACTAAAACGCCTTCCTGCTATGGGTTTACAACTATCCTTAACACTGCTTTGCTAGGCATCCAGGGCTGAGCATCCTCAGGACTTCTGATTAAGATCACGCCAACTTGGAACCTCCTTGAAACAGAAAATATCAGTCCATGGATTCAACTCACGATCATAAAGATTTTGAATCCTGTTAACCCAGAACATCAATCCCAACAAGATAACCTGATCTCTAGAAGAATTGCGGTCATAAATGTGTACTGGAATCCAGCAGCAATTAATTACAACAATTTCTTGGATGGCATATTTTTGACAATCGATAGAATCAGTGTGAAATTTCCTAACATCGACTTCATCATCTGTGGAGACCTCAAAATTCATCTCTATGCTCCCAATGGCCTTCACAGACCACAAAATGTACTATCAACAAGAGCCCTCAAATGGACCAAAGAGATTTCCATGAGAAACCTGTTATTAACAAGTCATCCGTCTCATGAACATAATTTGTTGATTCCGACCTGCTCATGTCGAAACACCACAGCAATCGTCGACTATATTTATTTATCTCCAGCTCTGAACAACTTGTTACTGGAATATAAAATTCTCCCTACTATCAAGACCGATTATTCCATGCTCATGATCCATGGTGTGGGGCTGTGCGATCATTTCACGCCAGCCCCCTCTCCTTTTTTAGAACTAACAGGAGCAACTACCAGGCTAAGACTCACCAAAGAACACCAAGCCTCTCTGCCACAGACCTCCCATCAAATAAACATGCCAGATGAAGAAAAATGAAACTATGACTAGATATTGATCCCCTTCCAAACAAAAGCGATCGCAGAAGAGAAATCTGTCCATCTGCACCACTATAACCAAGAGCTAGCAAATAAAAAGAAATCTCTAAGGCAAACTCTTCGAAAATGGAGAAAAAATCTCATCCCAGAAAATCTGGAAAAGATCAAAAAAGCAAAACAAGCCTACAGAAACTGGAAAAAAACATATGCGATGACCCTCCAACAAACGGACACGGAAGCCATGTTATCAACGCTCAGAAATAAGAACCTGAGAACCTTATGGAACCTGCTAAATAACAACGGCCGACAGCAACAACTGATGGTCTCCAACGTTTCTGAACAGAAATGGATCACACATTTTTCCAACCTTTATAAACCTCGGAGTGCAGATGAACATTTTTCAGAAGATCCGATTTCAAATCAATGGACCATTACTTGGGATAAGCCCACATTTCTAGAAATGATCAAAAATCTCAATGCATCCCGAGCCCCTGGTCCTGACGGACTGACCAACGCCACCCTGAAACAGGCCCCAGAGACATGGGCGAAACTAATGGACCTGATTCTAACCCTAAACCCTAATCAATAAAGTAAAATTGATACCTGTTACCTGGACCAGAGCAGTATTGATCCCGATCTATAAACAGGGCGATAGAGACGACCCGGCCAACTTCAGACCTATTGCTCTACTAGATCCCTTGGGAAAATTGTTTGCGACATATCTTCTTCAAAAACTAACTGCTTGGGCCAAAGAAACCAACCGCTTCGATAGCCGACAAACAGGCTTTACTCCTAATGTGGGGACAAACATGAATATTTTGATTCTAAACCTAATAAAACACAAAGCCTTAAGAAACAACTCCCCAGTTTATGCCGCTTTCATAGACTTGCATATGGCCTTTGATGCCATAAATAGGAACAAACTGTGGAAACAACTTGCAACATGGAAATGCCCTCTAGAGATCAGCGAACCCATGAAGCTGCTATATTCCAACACTTCAGTTACAATCAGATTAACAAAAGAAGGACTCACCACAGATGCAATAAGAACCTGGAACAGCCTAAAACAGAGATGTCTCCTAGCGGCAACCCTGTACAACTTATATACTGCCGACTACTCCACATAAATCAAATCAGACACACTCAATCCACCGAAAATCAATTCCCTTCCGATTGCATACCTTATGTATGCTGATGACATTGTACTGTTCGATACAACCCCCTCTGGCCGGCAAGAGAACTTGCGTATGACAGAAACATAGATGAATGACAACGAACTTCAGATCAATGTAAAAAAAAAAAAATAATGACATTAACTAAACATCAAAGTTCAAGTAACCGCCATAGGCTTACGATCTTCATCTTAGACAAAAAACCTCTGGAAGTAGTCACCACCTTTAAATATCTTGGTTTATTATTAAATCAGCAGAAAGCAGAAACAGCTTGGATGACTAGCCTGGAAGGTAAAATCTTAATGCTGGCACGACAAGCATTGATGCTACATAGGCGCTATGGCAAATTCTCCCTAAAACAAACCCTAGAGTTCTATTGCCAAAAAGTCATCCCCATCATTACATATGGGAACAATGCCATAAACACAGCTACCAACATAAACTGGCACATTCTGGAAGCTGCCTCTTGGCGGATGATATTGATCCTTCCAGAAAACTACCCTATGACCAGAATACGGTTTGAAGTGACACTACAATCCCTCACTTCAATTGTACTCTGGAAGCAGATGGATCTTTTGCGCAAGTTGATAAATGATGATCAAATCCCGACAAATTAAAATCCTAAGAGTAACACTGCATGCCATGAATAACACCCTTCTGAAAACATGGAAGGCAACCCTATTCCAACAAATGGTAAATGAAGACATCACAGTATAAATGTTTATCAACCGTCCCCAACGCGCCAAGACAAAGTTACAGCAAAATGATTGGACCAAAACAATAGAAGGAAAAGAAAGATAATCTATGAACTTGCAATGCCCGATTGACATACGAGCAATGAAGGGACTTCTGCACTATTTGGCACTCTTCCCGGATCCAATTATCTGTACTACTTTTATGAAACTACGACTAAACATTCTTCCGACTAGACAAAAATGATCTAATATTCGACAAATACCGAAAACTGAACAATTCTGTCGATTTTGCATGGACAAAGAAACACCGGAATCACTGAAACATCTAATTATGATATGCCCTGCACTGACTGATAAGAGAGCCCTCTTTGGAGATCTTTTAAGATCTCTCACCAACAAGAGGAAGGTGACTCCAGATGGTTGAAGATACTAAGAGGCCAAGACAAGAAACTGATAAACACAGTTTCTCGTGGACATTCTGGACTATACTAAAGAACCAAACTCACAGATGATGTACTGAATAGCTTGCTCGTTCTTTTTTCTTTTTTTTCTTTCTTCTCCCTTCTTCTTGTCTCCTGTACGTGTAAATAATGAGAAATATGTCTATGAAACCCAAATGAAAAGTTTATGTATAAACACTATCATTTTAAATAAAAGAAAATAAAATAAATTGGATGTCCCTTAAGCTGTTTGTGCATTCCTCGCTCTGTGTTCTGCACTCTATTCATAGACTCATCTAACATTGCATGTTCTTTATTTATTTATTTATTTATTACATTTGTTGATAGCGCCCAGACCCAGAAGTATCACGGCGCTATTTTTACATGCAATACAATCATGAGATGGTAGGACACGCAATAGTTAAGATTACAGTGCAGGCACTACAGTCATGAGATGGTAGGACAAGCATTAGGCATATTTGCTAAACAGTACATTTTTCACTTTTTTTGAAAGATTAGATATGAAGGTTCTTCTTGGATACACAGCGGTAGGGTGTTCCAGAGATTATGGGCTGTAACCGTGAAACTTTCTCTGGTGAGTCTCGTGTTACTAGCAATGAGATGGTGGAGGAGTGGAAGCTTGTAGTTTGGTGCTTTTGGAGATGCACTGGTTGATGGAGGTGGGTGCAGTGTTTTGGATGCATCCATGTGTAATTGATATGATTTCAAACTCAATGCAGGCTTTGATGGGCAGCAAGTGAGCCTTGCGCCTCACATGTGAGATTTGGTCTGATCGTTTCATACCCCAAACCGCCCGAAGGGTATTGTTTTGGATACGTTGGAGTTTGGTTACGTTTTTGGTTGAGGTTCCAGAGAGGATGGTGTTACAGTAATCTTGTTTTCTGCCAATGATAGCCCTGGCTAGTGTAAGGCAGTTGTCAGAGGACAGACATGTTGTACTTATGTTGATGAGTTTTGTTGAGTAGGCTGCATATGATGCAAGAGCCTTAACATGTTTTTGCATGGATAGTTCAGAGTCAAGGTAGACTCTCAGGGTTTTCACATTATACAGGGGTAATGTTGCCATCAATGAAGGAGGTGAAGGCAGAGTCCAGATATGGAAGTCGGAATGGGGAGCCTACGGTAAGGAGCTCTCTCTTGTCATCATTCAATCAGAGATGGTGGCTAGCCATCCAGGCTTGGATGATACTATACACCTGATTGCTATTAGCAGAATCTAGGCTGTGGTTTCCAGCATTTTCAGTAATACTTGAGTATCGTCAGCAAAGTTTGCATATGGGATTTCAAGGGTGTCTTAGATGATCAAAAAGGGCTTTAGTATACATGTTGTATGGCGTGGGTGATAGACATGAGCCTTGTAGGACCCCAAATCAGACGGGAATCGGGTCTGCTGCTTCAGAACCAGTGAAGATCATGGAGGAGCACTCGCTCAGAAAGGAGTGGATCCAGCTGGTGGCATCTTTGGAGAGGTTAAAAGTGGAGGAAAAGTATTTACATAGGATGTCATGGTCAACAATATCGAATGACACAGACAGGTCAAGTAAGAAGAGGATGGCAAGTTCTCCTGCATCACAAATACTATAGAGCTGGATCTTAAAGTTAAGGAGGGAAGCCTGCATGCTATAACTTGGTCTAAAGCCAGATTGCTAAAGCCATATTGGCTTGAGCCGAGAAGATTGTGGGCCTCCAAGTGGGTTTGAAGTTGGTTGCAGGCAGTACAGTCAATGATTTTATGGAGGTATGGTACCGTCAAGATAGGGAGGTAGTTGGTTGGTGGGGTGGAGTAAAGAGATGTTTTTTGAGTAGGGAGTGACCCAGGCTTCTTTGATGGTTTTACAGACTGTGCAGGAGGAGAACGAGGCATTGATGAATTTGGCAATGATAGGTACAACGGGGTCCACACACAACTTGATGAGGTGGGAATGACGTATGTCTCCTTTGCAGTTTGAATGGTTTAGGTGCTGGATGATGGTTAGGACTTTAGGAGAATTGATGGGGGGAAAAGTGGAAAGGGGGTGTGGTGGTCATGGGGTGGTCCACTAAGTGGGGTGGAGATGCATCCTCCGCCAAGAGCAAGGATTGTTGGACGATGGTTTTGTCTCTGAGGTTATGGGTTTTGTTGGCCAAGGCAGATTGGACGAGGGAGCACCAGACTTTATCATTCGGGAAGCTGGTGATGGGAGGTGATGGGGACTCAAGCTCCTTAAAGATTTTGAAAAGTTCTCTGGTATTGGAATTGGCTTGCTGATCTTTGTGTTGTAGATTCTGGATTTGGTGGTGATGATAGCAGTTTTGTGTATCTTGTGTGCTTGGAAAGGGTTTTTCTGCACAGGTTTCTCCTGGGCCCTTTTCTGTCTGCAGAGGGTAACTGGTTCTTGTTGTCTTTAGAGTATTAGGCTTCAAACACTGCTAATTAGCCAGCAAATTGATCACGCCCTAGGCTGCCTAAAGATTGTAGGTGGTGGTTGAGGGCAGCCCCCTCTCCCCCCCCAAGTGGTTGAGTGTGTCCTGCTTGGGGGTACTGCCCCACATCTATTTATTATATTTTTATTACAGTGCCACAGAAGTTTTATTTGCTGCAGTGAAATCAGGCGGCAAGTAACATCTTTCCCCAGGGAAAATGCTGAGTGGAGCCTAGAAGATCTTGTTTGGTCATTTTATTCCTTTTATGTTTCGTCTATTCTATCCACTCATCCCATTTTTAGAATGTGCTATTTTTTTTAATTTTATTACTGTTTCTTTTGATGAGTTTCCTCTTGCAGTCAAATCCAAATCACATATTGCAACTGCAATTTTTATAGTGGGTTATTCGCATCAGTGGTACCAGCTATTATATCCGCACTTTGGCATTTGTGATTGCTCTTGCTTACTCTGGGAAGGCCCACTTGAGTGTGCGTAACAAGCACCAGATTTTCAATAAACCGGTATATCATGGTGAAAAGGAAAGCCACTGAATCCCCAGTTAGTGGAAGGGTGTTGATAAAGTCAACAAAAGATACTAAACACATTGATGAAGATAATAAAATGATTAGTCAGATTGCTAGCCTACTAAGTGACATTAAAGCACCTGGGAAATGTGCAGTAAATCTGGCCAGCGACCTCATAGAGATAGGGCTTGCAACTTCCCAAGATGGGAAAGGGAAAAGGTGGGAAGAGTGGGAGTAATGGGAATCAACGTACCCACGCCATGCGAGTAGCTGAATTGAGGGGCCCAGCAGTAAAGAGCCATAGGGGGGGGGGGTCAGCTTAATGTTGGACAGATTCTTCCAGGTTACAGGGCTCCCAAAGCAGGGGCTCAGTCGGAGGGGAAGAGCAATAACATTCCAGTCGAGATTACTAATTGTAATCAGGAGGTTATTTTGGTGGAGGAATCGAGACAAGTGCAGTGCTGGCATCCTCCGAAGTGGCTCTCCCATCCCCTGGACTAACTGGTTCAATGGCATTTAGTGACCCACCTGAGGTTACAACTATAAGCAGGTTTGACCAACTCGTAGTAAATTATAACGCAGGAGTTTGCTTAGATGCTAGTAAGGCAATTGATAAGAGGCACTTGTAGGATGCAGCATCCACATTCCAAGGGGGAGCAAGCCTCAGTCCACGGCCAGTGTGAAGTCTGCAAACTAATGTATCCGCTCCTGGCACTATTGAAATCTGAAAATTAGGTGCTACAGAGAGATACGAATGCTCTTTGGCAGAAGGTTAGGGATCTGAATTCTCAAATTAGTTGGGAGGTGCATGAAGTACCTGCTTCCCCACAAGAGAGACCTGACAAGACCCTGGCAGTAGCTGTTGGAAAAGAAGTGGCCGGGGTAATTAATTATTTTGTAGCCAAACATCTGCCAGGGCAAGGACTACCATGCAATGGTTTGGTGAGTGCTCAAAATGGAGGAAGATTTCCTGACCATGAGATGGAAAGGGGCACTGGAGCAGGTAGGAGTTTTATTTACCTGGTGAATGTCCCTAAGGTAGAGAGGAGGAAGTATGAGACAAGGGAAGTGCTGATCAATAAGTTGACTCATTGTCTTAGGTATAAGAGAGGATGCTATTCCATGATACAGAGGGATATAATTGGCTGTGAGCGTTTCCCTGTCTAGGACATAAGCAGAGGGATTGCAAAAAGGTAGAATTAGCAACAAGGGGACTGATTGAAGGGCTATTGACAATTAAACAAAGAGTACTCCCACCACAAGGATTGGAAGTAGAAATTAGGTTCAGTGCCCCAAATGCAAGAGCCAGTTCAGCTGATAGGCCACATAGAAATAAGGAAGCAGTCTGCCCCCATAATTCAGAGGAACAAGGCTGGCCAAACCACAGTGGAACCATAACTAAAGTTCCTCTAACACTGAATACCAATCCTACGACACGTCTTCTCAGGTCTGATTCTAGTTTAGGGGCATGCAGATGGGTGTCCGGGGAGAATATTGAAGGATCAATACTACCGGTAGAGCAGGAGCCACGGCTAACTATGTTAAATGGCATTGAAGTGGTACCCGTATTAAGACGAAAGATGGAGGATGTTGATTGACAGGGTCTGCAACCTGGCCCTGGTAACAGCACTGCTGTCCCATCAACACATACCCAGGCAGGGCTGGAGTTGCATGTAATCTTGTGGAATATTACGGGACTGGAAAAATATGTTAGTGATGATGAATGGCTTAGATTAATTCACCTCCATAAAGTAGTTTGCTTCCAAGAGACGTGGGCAACAAAATCATGATATATTCAGGGGTATGCCGCGTTTGCTTGTCGGCCATCCAAGGTAAAGGTGGAAGGCCCAGTGGAGGATTTTAAACGTGGGTGACATCTTCAATGATCATGTCAGCTACTTGTGTAGATAATGGCTCTGAGGATTTCTTGGAACTGCACATGAGCTTGGCGGAGGGGTGTGGGGGCAAGGTGGCAATTGCTGTTGATCAACTTGTACAACCGGCAGGGAAGGGCAAACAGAATGAGGTCCTTCTAGCTTTGTAAGGATAGGTTGGATTTATGGAGAGAAAGTTGGTCACATACTTTGAGAATAACTGTAGTGGGGCACTTTAATCTGCAGTTTCAACTGTGAGGGGTTATGGGGGACGTCTGTGAGGATAGGGATAGGGCCTGGGGGGTGGGGACTCAGGTGGCACTTGTGCCCGAAAGAAAATATCAAAAGGCTGAGGGGTGGCTAGCCTTCTAGTGGCTTGTAGTATGAGGGCATGCCATGGAATATGTCCAGAAGACATCCCGGCATCCAACACCTTTGCCAGAAAAGTGGGGAGCAGCCAAATAGACTATGGGCCTCATTACAACCTTGGTGCTAAGTGCACCAACTTTACCACCATGGTGTAAACTCCGTTTACACCATGGTGGATGGCGGATTTACCACCCCATTCCAAGGTGAGTGGGGCGGTAAATCCCCATTTCCCATTTTCCCTTCCCCATTCCCATTTTTGCCCCATAGGGCATAATGGGAGTGGGGAAGGTGCTAATTACGCCGCCGTAAATTACAGCGGCGTAATTAGCACCATGGCAGGTTAGCGCCATGGATTTTAACGCCTGCTAAAAGCAGGCGTTAAAATCAGAATCAGGCGTTGAGGGTTAACGGTGGCGTTAACCCTTAACGCCTGAGTTGTAATGAGGCCCTATATATTAGTCAACATAGAGTCTTGGGCACTAATCAAGAGTTTCACAGTACTCCCCAGGGTGGAGAGTGATCACCATTTCCTAGCACTTAGTGTTGATTGCCTCAGAGAAGCTCTGGCGAGTGGTGCCCATTTGAGTGGAGGAATTTCAATTGAAGGGCATGTCAGGCGAGACATTAAATGGACAAAGCTTGATATGTTGAAACTACTACCAGAAATGAGTAATAGAATCCTCCCAACCCTAGAAGTGCTGCTGCAGGAGGTGCAATGACCAAGCGGCGACATTGTATCGGCACATGTGGAGGCTGCTGAAAGTCTGGGGAATATTTTAACAACTAGTGCTAAGCTTGTAGTGAAAGCCTCCCTTAAGGTAAATCCTTGGTATAGCAAGGACTATATATTAGTTAATAGTTTATTGGTGCAAAGCACAAAAGGAGGTCACAACAGCAGGCATAGCCCCACTTCAGGAAGCAAGGAGGAAGTATAAAAACCAAATGAAGAACAAAAAGGAGGCCTATGAAGAGGAATTGTGGTGTCAAATGCTCACAGCTATTACAGCCAGATAACCTGCAAGTTTTTGGAAACTGATGGGGGCAGGCTGCCCCGCAGACCATACATCACCATACATCACTCGTTAGCTGCAAACCAGAGCTTGCCTGGTATGAGCATTTTAAAAATCTACATAGTAAGGATAGACTCCTTGCCGATAACCAGTGGCTTGACCAGGCAAAGGAACATAGCTCAATAGATTCAGAGCAAATGCCCTTCACCCTTACTAGTGAGGATGTAAGAGTGGCTCTCATAGCCAGCAAATAGGTAAATACCCGGGCCAGACAAAATACCAGCAGATTTTTATATTTCAGAGCTCACCATTTGGATTCTGTATATAAAAAGATTATTCAACGCAGTATTGGACTCTTTGTTTTTACATTGTTTTAATCTGCATACTTAGTTTAATACAAAATGTTTTAGCAAAGGAAAGGAGATTAAGCCGAGGACAGAACTGAAATCATCCATGTGGGTATCACATTCATACAAATCAAAGTAAAAGTTATGTTTTTATTCCAAATGGGTGCAAAAAAAGTCTAAAATGTCATAGCTTTTAGGGTAGAGGTCCTTTCTAGTGCAAACATTCTCTTAAGAAATGCACAGCAGCGATAGTGAGGCCCACCTGAAGGCCTTTCAAAACCATTGGCCACCATTCATCTGCTGACAATGATACAGTGGACTTGATGAAACATGCAAAGAATTTGGATCTCAGTTCAGTTAGACCGGGGCAACGGGTGAAAAGATGTTGTAGATTTTTCAACGAGTATACCATTCGACAGAACCTACATGTGGGTTACAGGAGGTTCTCCTCCGACCTGACCGATAGTATCTCCATCATGGGAAACAGGTTAAACCTAATCCTCATAAACTGTGTCCTGTAGAAGGAATCCAGAAATTACTTTTTGTAGATTGGAGAATGGCTGTAAGCTCTGGTTTCTTTTGAGAGATGTCAGAATAGTTTGTATTTGGTGGCAGCTTCGCAGGTGGAAATTCAATCTTTTCCCCACAGCTACTTCTTTATTTACAAGTTTTGTCCCATGCTAAAACAGCTGTGTTACCTCCGTTTAGTATCTAAAATTCAATTGTAGCAAAACCTGGCACTGAGTCAGGTTTTGTAGATTTCCTGAAAAATGACAGTGACTTCCATTCAGCAAAGGCCTTGAGTGAAATTAAGGCTAGTTCTCTTCTTATAATTTGAATAGGTATGGACCTGGGTAAACCGAGGACCCGCTTGCAGTATTTTCCTTCTAACACTGACCACAGTTTTCCAGGAATGGTTATCGTCACCTCCAACCCGTACGTTACAGTAGGCACCACTTTTGCTCTGTAAAATTCCATCACCAGTTGTAAGGAAAAGCCACAGAATCTTTGTTTTAAGATAGAGCTTGATTGGTCAGTTCTCTAACTTTTGCTTTCAATGAGCACAGGTTCTCCCTTTCTGCCCGGTTTGTGGATATCTGGATACCCAGGTATTTGAAGGATTCCACACAGTCTAGTTTCCTAGAACCCAGAATCCAAAAAAATAACCCTTTTTCTTTCTTCGTTTCTGGAATTGGATGATCTTAGTCTTTTCCATATTAATCGACAGGTTGTTCTGCATGGTATACTCTTCCAAACGTCTCAGTTGTCTCTGAACACCTATGGGAGTGGAGTCCTGTCTAACAAGACTCAGTCATCAGCATACAGAAGGTGGGTGATCTTCACCGCTCCATTGTAGGTTGAAAGTTTCTGCATGACTCCATAAACAAAGTCATATCTGAAATGTAAAGGTTAAAAATGAATGGAGCAAATGGACACCCTTGTTTGACACCGCACTCCTTTTTGGTCTTATCGCTTAGGAGTCCTGATGCGTTTAGCCGTACCCTAAAAAAGGAGTCAGTGTGGAGCGCCTTTATCTGGGCTATCAGGTCTTCTGGACAGTTCCATCTCCTCAGTTTTCCCAGAGCAGATGCCTGCTGATGCTGTTGAAAGCTTTAGAGAAGTCCACAAATGCAAGATAGAAATTTTTAGTTGTATTTAGTATTTTGATTTTCAACAGCAAAAGGAGAAATATAGGTGGAGACGTCCCCAGGGCCTTAACAAATCCAAACTGCAGATGATCTTGTCGCCTGGATTCTGATGCCCACTCTTTCAGTCTCTGTAGGAGAAGAGTTGTGTAAAGTTTCCCCAGGACATCGAGCAGTGTTGTTGGTTGGTAGTTACTGGGATCGTCTCTGTCCCCGCTTTTGAAAATCAGGACTACAATCGCACCCTTCCATGATGGAGGGATGGTCCTAGTTGCCAAAATCATCTTCCAAATTGAGACCAGCACCCATTCCTCTGGATTTTTCTTCAGCATAACATTTGAAAGGCTGTCTGGTCCTGGGGCTCGAGAGAGTTTGGCTTGTTGAATCAAAGAAAATAATACATCACTGTCATATGGCAGGGACCACGGTTGTTGATTATCAAGCAGGGTTCCATTTGTTTGAGAGTCTATGAATAAGGTCTCAAAAAAGGTAATCCATTTTACTTCTGATAGCCTGTTTATCAAAGCTAAATTTCCTGTGTATTTTTGTTTTTTCCAAAGTTCTCAACATGTTTTGGGCATCCCGCCACACCATCTCTTCTTGTAACCTCTCAGCCAGTGTTTGTACAGGCACTTCAATCTGTCGATAGCCTCTGTGGCATAATCGGCGTCCAGCCTTTAAAGTGAAGCCACATTACCCCTTAAGTCCATCTTTTCTTTGGCTATCTGTGTATCATAGCCATGTCGATTAAGTCTTCTCTTATCATAATTTTCCAAGTTTGGTTTCAGTTGAACAGCCAGCAGCAGAATGTAGTTAACCATGTTCAATGACTTTGCTTAGGTTTGTAGAGTTAGGCCCAAGTTTGCAACATCATGTTTAAGGAGGCTGAGTCGAGACCCCTTGTTTACTGACTCAAGGGCAAACAGATGTCCCTACCTCGGAGCTGACTCTTCCGCAAACCACTGAACTCTGTGTAAGTTGTGGTCGCTTTGGTCCATGGGGCAAACCTTGAGGGATTCAATAGCACCAATCACATTTCTGGAGTCAAAGATAATGTCGCTAACTGAAGATGGCTGCCCTCAATACCATACAGGGTTACATATCTTCTCCTTTTTCGAGACACCATTTAACAGGTGTAAATCGCGAGATTTCATTAGTATACTCCAATGAGAACCTCTTTGTTGCTTCGAATGAGGGGCGTTAAGTACCTCTCCTGAATAGCCTTTGTGGGGAGGGTTATATCCTTTGTGCAGGGATCTAACCCCCCCCACAAAGCAGGGTTAGATCCCTGCACAAAATAATGGATACATTTCCCAAGCTGTAAGCCACATCGATGACCTTTGTAATATCGTCCACCAAGTGCTCCGCTCCCACTTTTTTAAAATACCAGTATATGTTAACCAGTGCTAGATGTTTATTGGAGAGCTTAGGACTCATTGCAGTTTTAGGATAGTGTTTCAAGATGGTAAGTTGAATGAACGAGCCATATTTCGTTGACTTTAGGGGTTCAAAGTTAGTTTCAGACTTGATCAAAGTCAGTAGGCTTGTAGACAGTCGCCCGTCCCTGGCAACAGTTGCTGGATTAATACATGACAACAAACCATCCAGTGCAGGGTTTTTTGACAGCCATACTTCTAGCAAGCATATAAATTCACAGTCAGCCCAGCCCGTCTGTCGTTTTGCCATCTGGTGAGAGAATCCTCTTGTTTTCCAGGATCCCAAAACGAGTCTCGACAGTCCGTCTTCCTCCACAGCTATCTGCTAGTGTTTCTTTTCATTTGACAATCTAAGCCCAATGATAGCAGGCTAGTGGTTGATGCCAAAAGGAGGTCCCTTACAACAGATCAGAGAAGATGGAGGAAAACCAAGTCCATGCATTCTTCTGTTGGAAACTCAATTATGGAAAAGTCTTCAGATTCAATTTGATGCAGTGGGGTACATAGTGGCATAGCTTCAGAATATTATGCCTCTTCAATATACACTCTTGACCTTGGTCCACCACTCTCTCCAAACGCATACTTCGAATAAGGTCTCTACCTGGATCGTGGCGATCCTTTAATGTTCCTGCTGACAACCATGTCGATAATACTAGGACCTCTTCTTTTTTTGTGGGCCGTAGTTTTGAAAAGATTTGTAGACCTCAGTTGAAATGGGTGCAAGCCTTTGTCGAGCAGAGTTATCTGAGGCTTATTGGGCTGTGGAGTTATCGGGGTAACAGAGGCGGTGATCTCTCTATCCTTAATTGACCCCCGAGTGACCACGTCTTTTGCTTTGGTTGAGTTGCCATTTGAATAGTTCCTTACTGCTATTTGCATTCTTTCAGCGAGTGTCAGGAATGTACTGTCCGGCAGCATGACAAGTATAGGGGTCGATTCGATAGCCTCGAGCCCTCTTAGTTGGGGCAAGATAGCCCAGATTGAGCTTCATTCATGTCTTCCATCTCATCATCTACAGAGTAGGTTGATAAGTCTGTTAGCGCAGTTACATCTTCATCGTCAGAATTTTGAACATGGCCTCTCGCTCCTTGTAAGTCTACCAGAGGAGGCCGCTTGGACAATGGCACTTCATCCATGCGTGTGGTTTTATTTTCCTTTTTGGGTTTGACCATGTCCAGTTGTAATAAAGATGATTTACTTTGCGACTTCTTAGGTTCTTTTAGTTTAGCCGTTAGCAATGAGGTCCATCGTTTAGGAGGCCAATTCAATGAAGTAAGCCCAGTGTTTGGTCTAACGAAAAGCGGGAGCACGTCTGTAGGGGGCGTTGTATTTTTTGGTGGGGGGCTAACACCCATCTCACAGGCAGATATTGTTACAAGGTCCCTTAATGCCAAGTTTTCTGAGAGATTATTTAACTTTGACAATGAAAGATCAACTGCTGACATCGGCACCAACTTGGCAAGATTTTCTCTGGTAGTCTGCTGCGATGACGAATGTGCCATAACTGGTGACTCGGTTTCTCGGGTCGGCTCCGGCTCCTTAAAGTTGTTCTACCTATGCCCTCTAGGGGCTCGAAGTTACATTTTGATGCCTCCTGATTGAGAGCCTTCCGCAATGTAGCCCTCAATAAAAATTATCTTGGAATGCAACACTGCAAGAAGTGTAGACAGATCTTTTTGTGTATCGTTAAGGGCCTCGTACAATTTCATGAACAGGGCCATTGCTATGGTTACGACTGTTAGCTGTGCAAAATGCTCATGATCTGATTTTTCTGGCAGTTTCTTGACTTTGTTGGAGTCTCCAGTGTCCATGGAAAGGTTGAGGCTAAATGAGCCCTGTCTGATTTACAAAGGTGTTTAATTGAGAGTCTTCATTACAGAGGTCAGCGTTATCTAACAAGGTCCTTTTGCCTGAACTGTCCACACCACATGAAGGCCGTACTGAACGCATTGGTTCTTGTTGGTTCGGAGTAAAGTGGCCAAAAAGGATTTTGCCGGCCACTGAAACCTTTCATCTGTTTGTGTGGTAATGTCCTGAATTGTGGTCACTTTTCCAGAGCGTGATTTAGCCAACAACTTTGTCAAGAGGAGACAAGAGTGATCATTAGCACTATTCTGTAAGGGTATTTTGGTCAATAGCTGGTAGTTCATATCTCTGCAAACTTGGTCTCTGTGAAGAAGGGCGAGGAGCAGACCCAAGGTCTCTTTTGCACTGGGGCTCTCATTGTTGTCCTTTGCTCCATGTCTGAGGCAGCCATCGGCGTCGAGGGCCCAGCGTCAAACTCTACAAGACCCTGCACAATCTCTCCATCCATTGGTTCTTTATCTCCTGCTCAATGTTTGTCCGTAGTGGGTTTGCTGACACTGGGCCCAGAACTGGGCTCACCCGTTTGTTATCGGGCACCAGCCCAGCTCCATTACAAACCCGAATTAGGGGCCACGGTTTTAGATCTACTTGGGATCCCTTTTATTATCTTTTCCTCTGCAGTACGTCTAACTTTGAAGGCCGGTTGAGAACAAGTGTCTGAGAAAAAGGCCACCTCCATTGGTAGACAGGGGCTGCCCTTCTGACCTTCAGGGATCTCCAAAGTTCGGGCTCCCGACTTGAGTTGATATTGAAGGAGTATGATTTGGTCCAGTATCTTTATTCTATTTGTAGCAAGGCATTTTGTGCGATGTGAGTCCTTTTAACTCCTCTATAAACTACATGCCTTCATCGTGTCGGGTCCGTAAATCAGTGTTTGTTGAGTTAGGTTGAGAGGCAAGCAAAGCAGGAAGAAGCATGGAGATAGCAGGGGTTGTGGTTCTGAGCGCCTCACTGAGCTCAACGATAATAAGCGTGTCATGATTTTCAGCACTTGGTGCAGATTCGTAGTCCATGATCGATGAATACTCTTTATCACGGCTCAGGGTGCACTGGAAGGGCAGCTGAAAGCTTCTGAATAGTGAGGGAAACTACAAAAACACTAGAACCAGTGCTTACAGGTTCTTGAGCAGATTATTGGACAAAAGACAATGTTTCTCCCGTTGGCGCCTTCCTCGCCAGACGGTCAACCTCCTCCACTTCAGACACTGCTTCAGACACCGATGATATGAAAAAGTCAGCGGAAGGATGCAGGGCAAAGAAATCTTACCTGTGTCTCTCTGGGGCGGATCCTGCTCAGTCAAGGATGTTGCGTTGTGCGTAGTGTGCATGTGTTGGAGGACCGGTAGGGGGGCTGGAGCTGTCCTCGTCAAGGAAAACGCTGCAGGGGAGAGACTCTGGGCAGGTGTAGTGGTGCAGTGTAGACTTATAGTCCACTCCAGAGTCTTCTTGTGATCCCTTGAATCCCCTCCATCACTTCCGTCATTTTACACAGTGTTTTCTGTGCAAGGGTGTCCAGGGCGGCATGTCACTCACCACTCGCCACTCGACTTCAGTCAGCTGACTGGCGAGTGACTGGATTCGTCGCAGCACTCCACGCAGGTGCTCCGCAACTCACCTCACCTCACCAATTATAGCTTCTGATAAAACTACAGTGGAGAAATAGGAAATAGCAGCTTCTACAAGAGTGTTCAATGCACAGTAAATATGGAGCATGGTCTTACTGCAGGGCTTTTGTAGTGACCGGGCTCATCGCAGGACTCTGCGTAGCTGCTCCGTGCCTCGCCTCAAAGATGATAGCTTCTGTTAAAGCTACAGCGCAGAGATGGGAGATAGCAGCATACACAAAAGGGTTCAAGGCTCAGCAAATACTGCACTCCACCCTCTTGGACCAGGGCCGAGATCGTGCCTGTATATAAAAAGGGGGTCAGGGCCCAACCAGGTAATAACATGCCGATTTTATTGATCGATACAAGTGGTAAAATCTTCACTAAAGCTGTACTGGGTCACAGAGAGGAATGGACTGAGGAGCAAAATGTGATAGACCATTTTAAGGCAGGGTTTCAGTCTTATGCAAATACCACTGACCAAAGCCTCCGTCCTTCAGTTTTTATGTAGTAAATACGTGATCCTGCGCAGAAGGTTTTTGTATATTGTTTTTATTGACTTAAAAGTGGCTTTTGACAGTGTTCCGAGATTGACACAATGGGAAGTCCTGGTAGGCATGGATGTGCTTAGATCCCTGCTAAGGGCTATCCAAGGTTTGTATGCAAACAATGAGGCTGTAGTCAGGTGGAAGTTGGACAGGAGTATTACAAAAATGATAGGGATTGAAATGGGAGCGGGGCAATGCTACATGCTTGCCCCTAAATTATTTTGTTTGTTCATCAAGGGGGTTATGCTACTTGAGTTCCATTCAGACGCTCCATCTTTCGCGGTGCGACAAAATCCCAATCCTCTCACCAAGAGGATCTAAGACACAGATGTATCCGCATTTATGGAATTCTGCACAGCTAACAGATTAATACATTAATACAGACAAAACAAACACCCTGGTATTTAGGGGCAATAGGGCTAATTGCAAGGCAAAGATTAAGCTGAAAATCAATGGGAGGACATTGAGAAGGTTGAGACCTATGATTACCTTGGATTGCGGGTTAAGGATGATTGTAGATGGACGCCCAAACAGTTAAATTTGGTCCGACCCTATCAAGATATAGTGGTGTGATTTAAGGTTTGGTAAGGAAGATGGGAATGGAGCAGTTGGAGTGTCCATCAAAGCTTATAAGCTGCAGGCCAGACAGGCAGCCCAGTATGGGGCTGAGTTAGGGGGGCATATTAATAGTAGCTTATTGTCAATAATTCCGAACAATTTTGTCAAAAATATGTCAGGGCCACCAATCAGTGCCCTAAATCTGGCCATTTATCTGTAGTTAGACCTAGAGAGAATAGTCTAATTGTGTGGCTCCAAACATGGGTTTTATTGGGCAAGACTGTGGATTACACCTAAGCTGTGCAAATATAGGGAGGTAGTGAAGGACTAAATCACTCAGCCAGGTGGGACTTCCCTTGCCTGGTTTTCACATATAAGGAAAGGTCTTGATGCCATTGGAATAAGTGCATTTTGGGGCCAGCCAGAATCAATGTGTACTGCATACAATCCCATGATTAAGAGAGCCCTTCAAGCAAAAACAGAATCAGACATTGGGCCTCATTAGAAGGTTGGAGGTAACCATGCCGCTTTTAGCGGCATGGTTGCCTCCATACCACAATCCGGGCCCGGGTTCCTCGAATGAGGAATTACCGGGCCATCACAACCTTGGCGGACCATGTAATTCCCCGTCCGAGGAACCCGGACCCGGTCCATCCCCATTCACATTTGAGCCCCCATAGGGCTCAATGGGAATGGGGCTGGAGCTAACAACGGGCCCGTTAATGACGGGCCCGTTGTTAGCTCTCTGGTCCCGTCGCGGGACCCGGTAAGGACGCCTGGTTTTTCCAGGTGCCCATTGCGGGTCCCGCGAGGAGACCTTGTAATAAGGCAGAACGAGTTTACCGGCACCGGCACCTTTACCGGTGCCGGTAAACCCATTCCGCCAAACTTATAGTGAGGGCCATTGAGTTGAGAGTTTGTTCAATCAGAACCGCAGACTAAAAGAGTATTGGGATTGAAAACAGGCCCTTGGTTATGAGAAATACCTAGATGCCATACAGCACAAAAGGCTAAGTACTTTACGGCGAGTCACTATTTGTACCAATTAAAATGAATACAAAGATCCAGAAAATGCGATGCATGATATGTGAGAAAAACTAATATTTATAATAAATGCCAAGGCATGGAAACATCTAACAGACATTCAAATTCAATTAGTGAAGTAACTGTTTATATAGCAGTTTA
The DNA here is from genome assembly GCF_040938575.1 of Ambystoma mexicanum. Classification (NCBI taxonomy): domain Eukaryota; kingdom Metazoa; phylum Chordata; class Amphibia; order Caudata; family Ambystomatidae; genus Ambystoma; species Ambystoma mexicanum. The sequence continues at coordinate 657,745,997 of NC_090921.1, forward strand.
CAGAAAGTAAAAGGCAACCAATGTTTCAAACTGTAACGCTCACCTGATTCTCGCAGAGGCGCCGGTCTTGACTGGGCGACTACCGTATCTTCAAAGGTGATGTGCAGCACCCGGTTGGCTCTTTGGGCTGGACCTCTGTGCCCTGTATGCCTGACGTGCAGAGTAAGATGTCTGCAGATAGAAAATACGGGGTTAATGAACTGGGGTTATTGGGGTGTCCCTATCTCTTTCCTCTTCTCCTCTCCTGTAGACCCCCACAGGTTAACGCTCTCACCTTAGGTAAGTGAATGCCGAGCTCTCCATCTGCCTCGGGGCAGGGTGCTGTAACCAGTTTCTTCACTGGATAGGTAGCGCAGGCATCTTGACTCCAGAGGACTGCTGTCCGTCGTTTACTGCACGAACGGTAAGTTTCGAGTAACTCAAATGTCTTTAAAGTCTTTAATAATGATGTCTCTTGTTTTGCAGGGTTCCGGCGATGGTGGATGACGGGCTGAAGTGAGTTGAAGATGGAGCCCGTGTGATGAATAGAAGCGCCTGGAAGCACGTAAGTAAGCGCTTGTTGCCAGCTTCACGATGCGCTCTAACTGTCTTTTTATTTTGCAGGTACAAGTTCGGAGCGGCTGCAGGGTGCCGGGATACCCACTGGGTTGGATGTGGAAAGGAGTAATGGCACGTGAGTATTAAAGTTCCCCAATGTCTTTAAACGCACCTTGTTTTGTCTTTCAGATGCGGGATGCAGCGCTGACGGCCTCCGGAGCGTGCACAGAGTTGGTAAGCTTTTGTCTTTCAGATGCCGGAATGCAGTGTGAAGACCTCCGGAGCGCACGAAGAGTAGGTAAGCCTTTGCCTTTCAGATGCCGGAATGCTAACCTGTTCTTTCTTGTCTTTATAGGTGTTGCCGAAGACTGGATTCAGGATGGTAAGCCTTTTTCCTTAGGCCCAGGACCGGATGCAGAAGACACGATGAGCGTTCTGCTGCAGAGGGTGCAGAATAACGCAAAGCAAGATTCATCCACCGGGTGTGGTTTAAATAGCCTCCTGTAGTGCTTAGGTGTCTCCTTCCACAGCCACGCCTAAGTAAGAAAAGAGTTCCTGGTAAGAAAAGAGTTCCTGCCTTCCAGAAGAGTTCCAGTGTTCTGAATCTAGGGAGTGGCTCCAGCCCCACCCAACAGGAAAAGTAGTTCCAAACAGAAGAGGATCAGAGGCTCAACTGGCAGGCAAGTAAGCAGCATGGTCTGCTGCAGGTAAGTCCACCCAAGCATTATGAGCCCGGCGCTTCCAGCGCTGGGACTGGGCATATTTATGAGCCTGGTGCCACTGGCGCCAGGACTGGGTCCAAAAGGTCCCAATTGGGACTGGTTGGCACTCGGAACCTGGGTTATGGATCTGCTTCCAAGGGAGTTGGGAAAACCCTGACCTTTTGGAAGCAGAGATCATGACACAAACGTCCTCATCGTTCATTGGCTGGTGTGATTGACAATGTAGGTTCTTCCATACATTTTCTAACTTCATTGGCCTATTCTAATCATGTGATAAAGGTGACGTGCTTGCTAGTTAGCTCATGTTCTGTGAGATCATTTCCATTCTCAGAATTAATTCACTATTGGTTGCTCCAGGAGAAGTAGATGTGGTGTGAATGCTTACAGAAGTCTTGACCAATCATGATGTGAGCTATGACAGTGTAACACATACAATGGGCCTCATTACGAGGCAGGTGGTAAGGGGTTAATGGTGCCGTTAAAGGCCCCACAGCCGTTAACCCCTTACCGCCCTATTACAAGGTCCGCTCGCGGGACCCGCTCTGGACGTCTGGTTTTACCAGACGTCCTTAGCGGGTCCCGCGAGCGGCCCAGCATGCTAACAACGGGCCCGTCATTAACGGGCTCGTTGTTAGCATGCTCCCCATTCCCATTGAGCCCTATGGGGGCTCAAATGGGAATGGGGATGGTCCAGATCCGGGTTCCCTGAATGGGGAAATACCAGGCCCTCCAAGGTCGGAATGGCCCGGTATTTCCCCATTCAGGAAACCCGGACCCGATTAAGGGCATGGCTACCTCTAAACTTGCAATGAGGCCCAATATATCTTTGTACACCTCTTCCTATTTACCTTAGCGGTTGGTACCATCATACTGCTCTCAACATTGTGAACTGCTTACCATCAGTTCATTTTGCAACTCAATTGTTGGAAGATGACTTGCATGCCCTTCCTGTTCCCACAAGTTCATCTGTCCTATCTCTGACCTTATGTGCTGGGGCTTAGCTGTTTGCAGGCTTTGTTCTCTCACAATGGTCCATATGTGTATGTGTATGTAAATATATATAAATATTATTTTAAAGATGTAATTCGAGCGAGACGCCCGCAAGGGTAACACACAGTCTCCCATTTCAATTAATGATTTTTGTACAATCTTCCCCGATTCTGTAATGTTAAAATACAAGTTGGTCAATCTACATTATAGAGGCACCCGCAAGGGCAACATACAGTCTCCATTTTAAATTAATGATCTGTTTCTTTTAAATGTTCAAATCTAGTTGGTCCATCAATATTATAGAGGCACCCGTAAGGGTAACACACAGTCTCCTATCCCAATTTGTGATTTATCCACAGATTTATAATATTCATAGTATAAGCACAGAGCACTTTAATGTTTAGCAGCCCAACAGTGTTTCTATAGCACATAGCACTTTAGTATATAATTTTTTATTTATTTATTCAGATTTGTAGAGCGCACGTCAGCCCGTGGGCATTGTGGCGCTTGTTACAGACAAAATCTTAGTTACATAGGATACAGTAATTACATACAATACAGAATTTACAGTAGACATATTGGTTTTTTCAGTTTCCTGCGAAAAATAGGGAGTGAGTTTTCCGCTCTAATGTCTGCAGGGAGAGCGTTCCAGGTCTTGGCTGCAATGTAGGGGAAACTTAGACCTCCGGCTTTGGCTTTTTTGATGCGTGGGATGCAGATTAGGTTGGAGTATTGCGTCCTGATGGGACGGGAGGAGGTAGGGTTTGAGGATGGTTTCAGATAGATTGGACGGGGTGGAGAGAGAGAGACATTTGTGAGTGAGGGTGAGGATTTTGAGAGTGATCCGTTCTTTGACCGGGAGCCATTGGGCTGAGTGCCTGGCCTGGGTGATATGCTCTCTTCTTGGGATACTAAGAGCGGCCCAGAGAGCATTGTTCTGCGTGACTTGTAGTCTGTTTATGTTTTTGGCTGATGTGCCTGCTAGGAGTGCATTGCAGTAGTCCAGTTTGGCTCCAATGGTTGCCCTCGCTATAGAAAGGCAGTTGGGTTTAGAGAGGTAGGGTTTGATGGTGTTTATGAGTTTGGTGGTGTGTGCGGATGCGGAAGTGATTGCGCTGACTTGTCTAGTCATAGATAATGAAAAGTCAAGGTATACTCCCAGTGTCTTTACGGCTGTGGATACGGGGATGATGGAGTTGTCAATGGAGAAGTTAGCGTACAGTTTGTCAAGTTTGTCTAAGGTGTTCTGCTGACCTAGTATCATAGTGTCAGTCTTGTCACCATTGAGGCAGAGGCCATTAACTGCCATCCATGCCTTGATGACGGAGTAGATTGTGTGGAGTGCCTTGGTGTCTTTGTTGTATGATCCTGTAAGTGGTAGGAGTACTTGTGTGTCATCAGTGTAGTTCGTGTATGTGATGCCGTATGAGTCAAGTTTGTCAAAGAGGGGCTTGGTGAACAAGTTATAGAGTGTGGGTGCAGTGCAAGATCCTTGAGGGACCCCGCAGTGGATTGTCGTGGGCGTGGCGTTGGCGATGTCCGAGAAGACTTTCATGGCTCTTCCCTCTAGGAAGGAAGTGATCCAGAGGGCTGCTTCTTTGGAGAAGTTGGCTGAGTGTGTGAGGTGTGAAGTGAGAGTCTTGTGATCAACCAGATCGAAAGCGGCTGAGAGCTCTAAGAGGAGCAGGAGAGCAGGCTTGCCTTTGTCCATGATTTGGGTGATCTGGCTCTTCAGATCTACCAGGGCTGTTTCTGTGCCATGTCCTTTCCGGAAGCCTGATTGCCTAGTCCCGAGGATGGAGTGGGTTTCCAGAAAATGTTGGATTTGGCAGTGTGCGGCTTTGTCCAGTAGTTTCAGCAGGAATGGCACAGTGGTTATTGGTCTGTAGTTGTTTGGTTGTAAGAGGGCAGAGTAGGTTTTTTTAGGAGCGGCCGGACCCAAGTCTCTTTGAGGTTAGCTGGGATGATGCCTGTTTTAAAGGACGCGTTGATGAATGCCGTGAAGAGTGGCGCAAGGCAGTCTGCGCACTCTTTGACGTGTTTTGGTGGGCAAATATCGCCTTTACAGGGGGAGGGTTTGAGATTTATTAGTAGGTTAATGACTTCTGATTCAGTGACGTCTCTGAAGGAGAAGTCAGGTATGGTGGGCTTAGACGAGGTGGGTGGGGTGTTGGTAGGTTTAGTTCCTGACTGTTGAGAAAGTGCTTTGCAGTGGTCTTTGATTTTCATTTGGAGAAGGTCAATTTTGTGTAGCATGGCAGCTTGAATGCTGGTACACCAAGCTTCATCTTTGATGATTTTGTCCGGTGTATTAGGTGGGGAGATGAGCTCATTAAAAATGGCAAAGATCTCCTTGGAGTGAGATTTGGCATTGGAGATTCGTGTGTTGAAAGCGTTGGCTTTGGCATTGGTGATAGCTATCTTGTATTGGTGGGAGATTGAATTGAATTTGTTTTTGGTACTGGTGCAGGGGTCAGATTGCCAGTTTTTTAGTGGTACTCTTTTGTGGGATCGCATCGAGTGCAGTTCCTCAGTAAACCATGAGTTGGTGTGTAGGGATTTCTTCTCTTTTTTCCATTCGAGTGGTGCTATTTCATTGATAGCTTTGGTGATGACATCTTTGTAGATGTCTGGTAGGATATTGGGGTCATTAGCGAATGGGGGAGCTAGCTCGGGGGTATTGAGGTATGGGCGCAGGTTATCCTCTATGAGTTTTTTAGAGCTTCTGACTTGTGCGGTGCTAGCAGGGGTCAGAGTTTTGTGGTTTTTGGTGACAGGAATAGAGAACTCAATGCAGTTGTGGTCAGTCCAGGGCAGTGAGGAATTAGAGGTGATAGTGGAGAGGCAGTTATGGTCTGAAATCCAGTCAAGAATGCGGCCTTTGGTGTGAGTAGGACTTTCTACTTTTTGGGTGAAGCCCAGGTCATTGAGTTCCTTGGTGAGAGTGGCTGCAGATTTGTCCTTAGTATCGTTGAATCCGAGATTGAGGTCTCCTAGTAGAAGGGTTTTGGTGGAGCTTTTGATGTTGTTGCTGAGGATATGAATAATGTTGTCCTGGGGGTCTGGGGTGTTGCCTGGGGGGCGGTATAGTAGGTGAATGTTGATGGTGCTGTTGGGTGACAGTGTGAGATTGGCCGATAAGAGGTCAGAGTTGTTGGTCGAGGGGTGACTGACAAGTCGGAGCTGGAGGATCTCTTTGTGGATGAGCGCTACTATTCGATCTGGCCTATCTTGTCTTAGTATGGGGAAGCCAGGTGGTAGTGCAAGTGCAACGGTGGGGCCTGATGCTTCATGTTACCATGTTTCAGTGATGGCTAATAGGTCAATGTTATTGTTGGTTATGAGGTCATGAATATCAGATTCATGAGCTGGGAGTGATCGGACATTGAGGAGGGCACATTTGATGTGAGGTGTGTGTGGTTTGTTTGTGGAAGTGCGAATGGTAGTCGTATCTGATATGTTATGTGAGGTGGTATTGAGGGGTGTGGCGAGGTTGGTGGGTGGTGGACTGTGGGAGAGTGGGTATCCCATGCTGGGGCAGCGTTTGGAAGTGGTGCAGGAACTCAGTCTATAGTTTCTGTATTCTGTGGGAAGGGGTAGTGTGCTAAGTTCTGTGGTCTGTGTGCGAGCTCTAAGTCTTTCTAGTCTATGCATAATTACGACACCGGGTGTGCGATATGGCATTGTTAGTGTGGTATCCGAGGTAGCGAGATGCTTGTGGTAGGGGAGTGGGCTTAGTGGTGTGGGTATGAGGGGATGGATAGGAGTAATTACAATAATAAGGCACTGTGCACTTTAATATAGTTATATAAACATACGGCTTCTAAGGGTCATCAAGATGTGATTAGTAGCACTGAGCACTTTATCATACCCACTAGGGACAATGAAATTCAGTGAATACTATAACAAATGCAAAGAAATTATTTTTGCTTTCATCATTTATTGATAAACACTCGAATAGAATGAATGCATTGTTAATAATCCAATAGAACATTGTTATCAATAGTTCCGAGCACTTTAGTACGAATCCACTGTGATAATTAAGTGCAGTGAAAATCATGGGATATGTACAACATGTATGCGTCATGTGTATTGTTTAAATGTGAGGCATCAAAATAGAACGAAAGCATGGGCAAAAAACATTTAAAAATGGCTGTCTGTTTTCTATAGAAAAGGTTTGGACACTATACCAACACACAAGAATGCTAAACATTAAAGATGGATTTATACCATTTGTCTATAATAATACAGTCCTCTCTCCATTGCACATATCAGACGAAGCCCGAGTAGGGTGAAGCCCGAGTAGGGTGAAACGCGTCATTCTTTCTTGCATGCTGCTGCTGCCTTCCTTGTCCACATACCTTTTTTACTAATAAAGGACTTTCTGGCTGCACAGCAAACACAGTCTGTGTGTGGATTTATGAGGACTAATGAAGTTTTTCAAGACAATTACAGCCGGAGTGCCGCCCAAGACTGAATTCCAGTCTCTGTTTTGTTTAATATATATGCGGTAGCGGCCGTGTACTTATGGTTAAGTTGCTCAACTCATAGGAAGAGCACTTTTTTGGGAGGCTTATAACTTCGCCCCCCCTGAACAAATCTGTACCAAACTTTGCAAAAAAGTATATAGCCCGTTCTGAATTTTATTAGTAAGTTTGGTAAGGTTTCGTCAAGGGGGGCAAAGTTATAGGGGGGTCCTTAGATGCAATGGAAAATGATTTTGCTCACGCCTACAGCCTAAACCGCTCGACAAATTTTCACCAAATTTGCGGCAGGAGCGGCGGCTTGGTCCCAAACGCGTACGTTTGTAATTTCGGTGTAAATCCGTCCAGTAGTTTTCTTTGAAATGAGGTAAAAGCAGGTACTAAATATTTAGTGATATCTGGGTTCGGTCCTCTGACCCACTTCCCTGTTCGGTCCACGAACGGGCATCCGATTGGCCTAGAGGCTGACGTGATGTCCCTGGTCATCGGACGTGCCCACTGATTGGATGGTGAAAAGCTGAAGTGCGTCAGATTTTTGAAAACGCCAACCATGTTGGTTTTGCAGACAGCGGCCTTTGTGCGCGGACATCGCAGTAATAACATATTAAAAAACACACATTGCACTTGTCAAACTTATCAAACAATCTCTGGTGAGTGGAGGGGGATGAGGATGGGATGGGATATGGCCGTAAGAAGCCAAAAAACAGGTGTTTTTCACCCCTTTCACTTCCATCACATTTGTGATGTCATCTTTAATGTCCCGGGTGTTAGTCTTAGCAGTGCACAGTGGTGGCACAAGTTATGGTTGCTTAGCTTACCATAACTGGCGAATTTCTGAAGTTTTTCGGTTTTTGCCCATTTAACAATGTTTTTTCAGTGAATATTTATATATAAATGTTTGTGCAATGTATGTTGTCATCATATTTGTCTTTATTTACTATTATATTCATGTGGCGTGAATTAGATTTAAGCTGCTGTACTGATTCACTGGATCTCAATTAGATGTATTGTATGGGCAATGGTGCTCTACACGATTTCTTTAACAGGGGCACTCTGTAATTGCAATTTACCCTACAGGGGGCCGTGTTGTGCTTGGGTTATTCTATCTCTATGACCATGCTTCTTCATGTCTTGCTGCTCAACTCCTGCCAACTTGTGACCTTCATTAATTTACGTTTGGTTGTTCTGCCTAGGGACATAAAATGTTATACCTCTCTGCAATATGGCTGTGGGAACTCGGAAGACCTGATGTGTTTTGACCAATCAGGGTACAGTGTCTTGTCCTTAAACTCCGGGGTCTGGTATCTTTTCTATTGCTCTTTCATGACTTCACTATCTCAAACTAAACCCTGGCAAAGCATTTGCCCCCCCCTCCACATCCCCTTGCTCTAAGCAATCATTGCATGCCATTCATCCTTTGGCTGTGTGAATTGTTGCAATTTAGAATGCGTTTGCCTTTCTGCGAGGGTCTGGCTAATGTTCTCTGCTGTGCGGTGATGGGGAGGTTTAATGCTTCAAGAAAGGTTTACTAGATCTTGAGGCCTACCTGTATTGTGTTCAGCTAAAGTAAAACAATGGCGATCATTTATTCATCAATATAAACACTTCTTCTATATTTCTCTAATTGATGCTAGATGCTGCTGGATATTGTTAAATGTACATGGTTATGTTCATCTACAAAAGGTATGTTATGGCCTAATTAAAGCATGGCTACTGGTGCATTGTTGGGCCTATGCAGGGAACCTTGCGCTAAATGGGGCTGCTTGCTTCTGTGCAGTGTGCCTTTTCATAGTAACTTTCGCAACTTGTATTTCCGTGTACGTTTAGGACGTTGAATATACTCTCCCAGTTCGGCAGCAGGGTTCCATCTGCAGTCTGTGCTCCACTTTGTGACATGACTTGTTTGTTTTCTTTTTCTGTCTATCTGGAGTAGGAGGATCTCTGCTTAAAAGCTTCTCATTGCCGCGGAGCGGCCGCAGAGTTCAGCAGCAGAATTCCATCTGCAGTCTGTGCTCCACTTCACAGCGTGACTTGTTGGTCTTTTTTTCCTGCCTATCCGGAGTAGGAGGATCTTAAAAAGTTTATTATAGCCATGGAGCGGCCGCAGAGTTCGGGAGCAGAGTTCCATCTTCAGTCTGTGCAGTTCATGGCGCCTGGGACCTGCAGGACACCAAAATGGTAGAGGGACGCTACCTGCGTAGCTTAAAGCCCCAGCAAGAGGAAGAAAGAGACCCGGAGCTCCCAATTTCCAGCAATGATGCATATTCTAACAACGAGTTACCGACAGGTAAGGACAAAACTAAATCAACCTTGGTAAACATCCTCTGTTGTTAACTCCTACTCCCAGTACTCGATCCCCCAAAACCTTGACTGGTCCCACCGGTTGTTTCAATTCACACTATACTGAACCGCACCATTGTCTGTCTCATAGAGCTCTGACTACAGGCATCGTTGATGCGCTTCCTATCGGTGCTATCAGTGATGGAAATGCCAAAAACACGAGGCACGAGCAGTTAGGGCCTGGGAAGCCCCTGCCAGACCCTCTGTTAAATTCTCAGAAATTATTGAAGACTGATACTCAGAATACCAACACGGAAACTGTGCAAGTGATGATTCCGTGATGATTCTGTCCTTCTGGCAGAACTTACCTTGCGAAGAACGCAAGTCCAACAAAAGTACCCCCCTTGTCACTGACACCGGTTCCGGTTTGCCAACTATTATGGATACATGCAAAGCTTCAACAAACATGTTTTGCTACAAATCTGCTGATTCAGCAGGAAACCACACCCAACCTAGTTTGGAAAGGCAGGGGCAACAAAACCGGACCCAAGTGGCCTAAGTAGAAATACAAAACAATCACCAACAGGTGGAAGACTTTCCATACAACCCTACTATATTTGAAGCACAGGAAATCTCATTTGTTTCAAACGTAGATGACAGAAAACAAGATATAGCCACAGATGTAATGATTGACGAACAAGAAGGGACAGAAAACAATAATGAGTTACCAACGAGAACCAAACCTGATACTTGTATCACTCTGGATAACTTAAAGGTAAACACTCGACCCAGAAAGTGATACCAAATGAGGGGAACCAGTTTATAAGAGGGGAAATCCATTTACACTAAAATCATCACAAATACAGGCAAAATCAAAAAAGCAAGCCCAAAGATCCGTCACAGCCAGGAGGTAGCGCACAATCTGGTATTAAACTACTACAATGATATGGGACTAAACTGACCAAAGCACTGAGAACTTACCGGAAACAAATTACAAAAAGGCAATGTTCTACCACAAACTTTTCTTCTTTTTCCACAAACATAAGAAGTAATTGCATTCAGATCCTGCCGGAAAACTCTCTGATGCAGAGATTCTCGAAGGAGTAAAATAACTTGCAACGCACCTGACAGAGGAGGCACGTGACCTTGAGACAACCCACTCTAAATTACTAACAATGCCTCCAAGTAAAAGATGGCATTTGGCAGTTACGATCCACAAAGTCAACTTACCCCAGTTTCAGAGTCACTCTACACGCCAAAGCCATCAAAACATAGGACCTTGTCAAACTACACTGATGTACGAAGTAGATGAGATCACAAGGAACAAGGCCTCCGGGACTTCACTGGCCCTTGTGTAGTCCACCCACGTCCCAGTGAAGACTGTGTCAAACTACAGCAATGACTCAGAGTGGGCGTATCTTCCAGCCAAAGAAATCATCAGTAACAATAATGAATTTTCAGTCAAAGAAAAGGAGGAAATGAATGGCCGGTCTTGACTGGGCGACTACCGTATCTTCAAAGGTGATGTGTAGCACCCGGTTGGCTCTTTGGGCTGGACCTCTGTGCACTGTATGCCTGACGTGTAGAGTAAGATGTCTGCAGATAGAAAATATGGGGTTAATGAACTGGGGTTATTGGGGTGTCCCTATCTCTTTCCTCTTCTCCTCTCCTGTAGACCCCCAAAGGTTAACGCTCTCACCTTAGGTAAGTGAATGCCGAGCTCTCCATCTGCCTCGGGGCAGGGTGCTGTAACCAGTTTCTTCACTGGATAGGTAGCGCAGGCCTCTTGACTTCAGAGGACTGCTGTCCGTCGTTTACTGCACGAACGGTAAGTTTCGAGTCATTCAAATGTCTTTAAAGTCTTTAGTAATGATGTCTCTTGTTTTGCAGGGTTCCGGCGATGGCGGGCTGAAGTGAGTTGAAGATGGAGCCCGTGTGATGAATAGAAGCGCCTGGAAGCACGTAAGTAAGCGCTTGTTGCCTGCTTCACGATGCGCTCTAACTGTCTTTTTATTTTGCAGGTACGAGTTCGGAGCGGCTGCAGGGTGCCGGAATACCCACTGGATTAGATGTGGAAAGGAGTAATGGCATGTGAGTATTAAAGTTCCCCAATGTCTTTAAACGCACCTTGTTTTGTCTTTCAGATGCGGGATGCAGCGCCGAAGGCCTCCGGAGCGTGCGAAGAGTTGGTAAGCTTTTGTCTTTCAGATGCCGCAATGCATTGTGAAGACCTCCGGATCGCACGAAGCGTAGGTAAGCCTTTGCCTTTCAGATGCCGGAATGCTAACCTGTTCTTTCTTGTCTTTATAGGTGTTGCTGAAGACTGGATTCAGAATGGTAAGCCTTTGCCTTTCAGATGCCGGAATGCTAACCTGTTCTTTCTTGTCTTTATAGGTGTTGCTGAAGACTGGATTCAGGATGGTAAGCCTTTTTCCTTAGGCCCAGGACCGGATGCAGAAGACACGATGAGCGTCCTGCTGCAGAGGTTGCAGAATAACGCAAAGCAAGATTCATCCACCGGGTGTGGTTTAAATAGCCTCCTGTAGTGCTTAGGTGCCTCCTTCCACAGCCACGCCTAGGTAAGAAAAGAGTTCCTGGTAAGAAAAGAGTTCCTGCCTTCCAGAAGAGTTCCAGTGTTCTGAATCTAGGGAGTGGCTCCAGCCAGCCCCACCCAACAGGAAAAGTAGTTCCAAACAGAAGAGGATCAGAGGCTCAACTGGCAGGCAAGTAAGCAGCATGGTCTGCTGCAGGTAAGTCCACCCAAGCATTATGAGCCCGGCGCTTCCAGCGCTGGGACTGGGCATATTTATGAGCCTGGTGCCACTGGCGCCAGGACTGGGTCCAAAAGGTCCCAATTGGGACTGGTTGGCACTCGTAACCTGGGTTATGGATCTGCTTCCAAGGGAGTTGGGAAAACCCTGACCTTTTGGAAGCAGAGATCATGACAAATTTGGACTCCCAAAGTGGTAGGTAGTGGATCCCAAATGTTAGGCCAGAGATGTCAGCAACTTCCAACGAGAGGGGAGAAAGACAATATAGTAGAGGTCACACAGTTCCTAACCCAAAGTCAACATTATAACCAAATACGAGACACATCCCAATACCGTCCCACCTCACCATGTCAAGAAAAATGTTCATGCCCACAACATGAAATAACAGAAAAGGAAAATCAAAACAGAAAACCTGACTTACTCACAATAATGTCGACAGAAACAATCGCCCTAGCCCCATTTAATAAATTGTATGAGGCAATAAACCACACTCTGAAAGACCTCACAACCTTGATAGCAATGATGCATTCCAAGTTGTTATACTTAGAGGGATACATCACTGCAATAGAAACACGGAAATGTGATGGGGGTTAAACCTCTCATTATTAGAGAAGAGCGGAAATAACAGGCCATTAGCCTCCATGCACCTCCTGGTCAAAGCCATAGTGGTAAAAAATGTGTAAAAACATACAATAGCACCTTACGAGTGAAGCGACGGAGAACCAAAAGACCCAAGCCAACCAGTGTTGACCCCTCAAGATCCTATGAAACCATCAGTAGTGATACAGGAGAGCCAATCATTTTTGGTCCTTGGGAAAAGAAGGGATGGTGTAATGGCTGTGTATTAGTAGGAACTAATGAACTCGGCCTAGAATTTAGACTCCCACTTAGACAAAACAGCGGCAAAAAAGTGGGAAATCATCAGAGAGGGCAAATCAAGATTTCCCTATCTTCACACAGATGAAGAAGAAAAAGACAGAGAACGTGAGGACCTCAACATCAGTTCTAGACCCTCTCCAAAACTCCTCCTTAATATAAATAAGTGAAGAGGTTAAATTCAATCAAACAGTCCCAAAACCTCCCCCAAGAAAGGCGCTAAGGGAAATTTCCCTTCAAACAGTTGAAACAACAAAGACGTATAAAAATGAAGGCAATACAAGGAATGTATTACAGGTAACCAACAATGACCGTCGAACAACACAAGATCTGATGGACCTCAATACTCGGTTGAACAATCTGAGTCTGAGTTGCTCATGCTACCTCCGGAACTCCAGGAATGGCAAAAACAGTCTAAAAAAAACTGTAAAGCCACAGATCTACCGGACATTGCGACAAGAGGCACAAAATATCTGGTCTGCTTGACACTCTCGGAAAAGCGAGAAAGAGCATCGAAGAGACGATTAAGTGGGGGCTTAAGGGGCAATAAATCCTCCTCTGTCTCTGGATCCCTGCCCAGAGCCCCCTTTAATAGTCGCAACCCAACGAACAGAAGGAGCAGAGCCGTGACCCCCCAGGCCCGAGTTTCGACAAATTTCTGGTCAAAGCGACAGCATACAGATACATCAAACAAGGCATCAACTCAAAAATTGGTATCCATAGGCCAGCAGACCCGTGCTCTTCAAATAACGAACGAGCAGATTTCCATCTCATGAGAAGCCATCCACTGAGTCTAAAACAAAATAGCAAACCTTCATTAAAATTAGAGAGAATCTTAGACAAGGGAGAGGACCTGATATTGAATAGAAAGACGGTCATGGCATTACTCCACTGCATTCCAAACGTCTGAAAAATTCTCTCAAATGACTTGAAGATAATTGAATTTGGGGAGGAACACCGTTTGGACGGTATTTGCCTTCACATTCCATCCCCTGTGGTAAAGGGGATGTTGATATATGCATTGGAAAGCTTACTAATGCTCGGCTTTGATCTAACATCAATTAAGACTCCCGGCGATGTTTCATTACATCTACGAGAAACAGAGGTGGTGACAGGGGGGGGGGCAAGAACCCTCAAAGAAGGATCAACTACTTCCCCCCCTGTGAAGTGACGAGTGTGGGGGAAATGAGACAGGCTCATGTTTTTCAGGATCCAAAGGGCCCGAGAGTTAACTTGAATGTCACATTTTAACCAGACCATCGCCTAGAACAGATAAATGAAACTAAGACCCACTGAGTAGTCAAAACAAAATCACAAGAACAACTTAATTGGCCCTGGACCCTAGAAGCACTGGCCCAACAAACTTGCGCATAGCCACTCCATGCTCCTCACTCAGGCTCACTGAAACAGGATAAACAAGAGGATATTGCACAAGCAACAAACTCTTTAGAAATTGCCTCATGGAACACGAGTGGTTTCAAAGACTTAACAGCCGAAAGTCATGTAAACCTCGGAGATTATGATATCCTGTGCCTCCAAGAAACTTGGCTAATGGAAAGACCTCACCTTGATGGATATGAAGTAACAATCTCCCCAGCCACCAGAGGAACAAAAGGATGCCCTACATCTGGCCTATTAATGGCAGTAAATCTGGAAGTAGCCTGAATCTCACAAAAACAATCTTTTCAAATCTATTCAGCCAATAACTTTTGGTGAGCTGGAAACACCCTGTGAAACCACCAGACTTAGACAAGTTGTCCACACTGGCGGTTATAAACCTCAACTGGAACCCCCACACCTTGTCCAATGAAAAGTTTCTAGATTTAGCCATAAACCTTATCGACGATGCACAAATAAACCAGCACACTAAATACATCATTGTGTACTGTGATTTGAATGCAAACTTCTTAAAAAGAGATGACAGGAAGAGTGGCTCGAATATACATCTACCATCAGTCCAGAGAGGAAATGTATGGTTATAACTCATGAACTCACATGCTTTAGATATTCTAAAGACAGAAGGTGAGAGAGTAAATCCACCAGTGGCGACCTGGGAAAGAGGCAGTTAATCTGCAGATATCGATTACATCTTTGTATATAGAGATCTCCTGCACCTAATCACATCATTTGAAGTAATTAAAATGGTAAAGGGTGATCACAATTTTCTACATACAACTTGGGATATTGCTATGGAACAGTACAGACAACAAATGAAGACAAAATAGGAATGTAACAGAGGCACTCGACTAAGACTGAGAAAATCTAACGTAGGATTACACAAACAATCGTGAAGTTAGTGATGACTTGGGGAACTACAAAGTTGACTACAAGCACCTTCTCGAATGCTACCGCTCCAAAAAAGGAGGTTCAAAGAGCAAACGACTACATAAAACTCAATGGATTGCTTGTGGAAAAAAGAGGAGTGCTGAGAAGAGCTAAACCTTTAGCAGCGTAGACAAATCTTCAGGCTAGCATCGCAATTAAGATCTATAAGAACTGGATAGTTGGGTACAGAGCAAAAAATATACCAAAACGACTCAGAGCAAATGCTATGATTAATTTGTGGCAGGAAAACAAAAGATTTCTGGTACTTGGTTAAAACCAAAGCAGCTGATACTAGGGATCTTCAGCAGAATACTGATAGCGAAAAAGCATGGGTGGAACACGTTTCAACTGTTTTTCAAGGAAAAAACACTCTCCCTCAACACCTACCAGTGAACTCGACCAAAACATGGTATATTTTACATGATGTAGACACAATAATAGGGATATTACGAAAGTTGAATACTTCAAGGGCCCCTCGCCCTGATGGAATAACCAACGCTATCCTGAAAGAACACCCAGAGGAATGGGCCCTTTTCATCCATGAGGTCCTAGAGCAAACCACAAAAATGCGGACAATCCTTAGCTAATGGAAACCTCAATCGTGGTAACTATTTCCAAAAAAGGGAAAAAAGAAAACCCAATGACCTATCGTCCAATCGCTCTTTTAAATGTGATTGGAAAAGTCTTTGGTTCCCTCATATTGCAACGCTTTCAAGACTGGACAAAGACTGTGGGCTGCAATGATCCCATTGTAAAGGATATAAGCACGACGGCAAACATCCTTCTTTTTAGCATTCTGAAGGGAATGGTACAGGGGGAAGACCAAGGATCTTCGTGGCCTTTGTGGATCTGGTTCAGGCCTTCAACCAGGTTAAACGGGAAACCCTGTGGAGAAAACTAATAGAACTGAATTGCCCAGTGGCACTCCTAGAACCTTTAATAGCCCTCCATTCGAACACCTCCATGAGAGTGCGTCTTAATCGCTCAAGCACATTCTCATCAGAAACCCCCACAGCTAGAGGTATTAAGCAAGGTTACCCCTTTGCAGCTTTAACTGGCGGATCTCCAGTATTTCAAACCAACGATAAAATCCTTCCCCCCCACCATAGCCGGTGTCAATGCGACCCGCCTCTTGTATGCTGACGATCTGATCTTAATAGATCAAAATGTGGTCGGCCTCCAATGACAATTACACCGCCTCTAGAATTACATCAATGAAAACAACCTGGAGATAAACAATGAAAAGACAAAAATCATGTGCTTTGAGAGGTCAGCAAAGCAAAACGAGAAATTGTAATGGTTTCTGGAGCACTCGCAGATCGTGCGAGTAAAGCAATTTAAAATAATTTAAATACCTATGAGTCACACTGAATAACAGTACAGCAGAGACCCTGATACAAGTTTTTCTCCTCGAGAAAGCCAAGGCCCTAGCCAGGTCGATGTATAAGAAATTCAGCCGCTTTTCTCTGCTATCGGTCTTGAACTATTACAAAACAAAGGTAGTGCCTTCATTGACCTATGCAGCTGAGGCCATGCCTGAAATACCAACAAAAATATGGCCCAGGCTCAGGGGCCTTTTTTGGAGGTGAGTGCTAGATCTTCCAAACCCAGCACCAATAGCATCTATATGCAGATAATTGAGTGTTCTTTCTCTCCAAGCTGTAGTCAAATGGAACAGCCTGGTGCTGTTAAGAAAAATCAGTCTACCAACCTCCACAAAAATCCTCGAGATCATCAATAATGAACTGCTTGATGGGGCAAGTAAAATGCTGAACATCGGGGTGACCAACAACAGATCCAAACTCAAAGAAATTTGCTGTACAGAAGCAGACCTGAGGTTCAACCCCAAAGGGTAAAAAAGAGATTAGGCGAAAATGATTGCATCCGTACCCTGGCTGTCGCCTCTACTTACAAGCTAACAGAAAACTTCCCAATGAACTTCAGAAAGTTAAATATGCCTGTGGGCTATCTGGTAAAGTTCCCCAGTAGAGTGTATCGAGACAGTTATTTGAGGACTCGCCTGAATATTCTCCCCACCAACGAGATCATTGCAATAAGAGTGAAATATGATCAAAACAAATGTCGACATTGTACAGAGACAGATCAGGTTGAAAGTTTGAAGCATCTGTTACTCTATTGTTTAGGTTTAACCAAAGAGAGAAAAACCTTTCTGGGCCCCCACTTCTCAAAATTTCGGTCATACAATGAAGAAGACTGGTGGTTGGCACTGATGAATGGAGACAAGACATCTTTCGTGATAGCTATGGTCTCATTTTTAATTAAAATGTTTCCGAAACAGGCCAAACAGCTTCATGGAAACCTAGAATAACAACCAGGAGCACAGAATTTACGATGAATAGTTCCCTCTTTGGATTATGATTTCGCAATACATTTTGGCGATCTTGCAAAAGGACAGACAAGGACAAAGGCGATTGCCACAGAATTGGAAGTAAAAGATTAACTTTAACCCATTTTTCTAAAAATTGTAAACCAATTAAATCAAATGAAATAAAAAATAAAAAATATGTACTCTCCCATATTTTCATACTGCACTACAGAGCACTGAACATCGCATTGCAATTTGGTATTTTACCAGTAAGACACTGGAGTGCCAATTGGAGAAATGGTGGTGGAGAGGTATGTCCATTTTGTGGCACTCTGTAGGAATCTATAATTTGCTTTGTGGTAATTTGTCCAGGTTACTTGGATATTTGAAAAAGTCATTTGCAACCATTGTTTCTGGCCAGGTTAATTTGCTATAAAGGTCAGGTAATGCTATGGCGCCGCAATTCAACAGACTCTCTAAGGGTGCACTCTGTGTGCATGTATCTGACCAAAGCATGGCGGCGCTGAATGGCAAAGTTGGGCTGATATAATTCAAAAGAAGGTTGCTTTGTTTTCTTTGCTTCATTTTCTGTTTGCTTTTTTAATGATTATTTGGCAGGCTTATGTTTTGGCGCTCCATTGTGATTGACCTTTTTCTTCCATCCAGGCGGTGCCTTATCCAGTCATAATGCGTCTAAGAATGATCCTGTTTAGTGCTTGCTTCAAATGAAGATGGTTAGAATTGTGACCTGTAGCATCACATGTGTCTTACCATGTATTGTTGCTTCATTGCACTGTCCCTCTTGGATTGGAAGCTATTTCGCCATGAGAAACTTTGCAGCACCTCATTTAATGCATATTGCACTTTCTTTTTAATTCATTGATGATACATTGAATTTTTTATTTTTTATTTTAGCTCTGGAATGATCCTTTGAGAATATTGTGGGAATTGATATTTTATTTTTGGTTTTATGGGAACTTTTTATGGTAATGGAATTTTTAAGAACACTAGTTGTGTCTAATGATGTTGTATTTGTATGTTTTGTATGGCTGTTTGGCCGAAAATAAAGTTGAATGATGATGATGATTTAAAAGTTGCTATCTAAAAATGTCAAGTTCTTATTTTGTATACTAAGTTTATGTATAGGTACCAACTGTGTAACATTTCCTATTTATATGTCTATATCTACCTATAACTAACTATGGTTTTTGTACTTCTCATGCATAAAAAGGCACAGTGAATTTGTCTTGCACAGCTATTACTTTACTTAATTTAAAGTTATAAAACTGTTTTGAACAATGAATAATGACTAGCGAGATTCATTGAAGTTTATGACATGTGGCAACCTATGATGAATTCTGGAACAGGACTGAAATGTATGTTTGATATGGCTGCAAGCGTAGACAATGTTTTAATGTATCTAACACTGTAATGCACAAATGTTATTTGAGCAAAAGTGTCAAAAGTATAATGTTTTAAAGTGGAAGGATTACATTTTGTGTAAGGCCTGAAATATGTTTGCTGCACTTGCTTGTTGTTTAATTTCTCTTCCTGGATTTCGGAATATTGCCTTTTGGGATTTTTTTGTCCTATCATTTTTCATCTGTTTTCATTTTCCAGACTTTCTCAGCGTTAAATAAATAAGCCCTTAAGGATTTGGTGGTTGAGTAAATCCTCAAATGTTAATTGTTGGTTTTGACTTATTCTGTGAGGAAGGCCACTTAGGTCAACTTGTCTCTTTATGTTTTCTGCTTGTTGGAAAGTTTTGGGTGGGTGACAGATGGAGTTTACATGGGATATAAGATGTCCTGTAGGTTCAAAACCACTGGAAGATAATGCGTATAGGAGTTAACATAGGAGCTCAATGGACTGCTGATTTTCAAGTAGCAGCTAAGTAAATTTAAATGAAACTTCAAATCTAAAAGTAGTTATATAGTGTATCATTGAACATTGGTGGCAGCAGGAAATGGCATGTTTCAATGTGCTGACAGTCCTTCTATTCCTGAATAGTATATCCCTTTGATCACCTGACAGTTTGTGTTATTTGGTTTCTTGTTTCTTAGGGCCTCATCACGAGTTGGGCGATAACGCCGGCGCTAATAGCGCTGGCGTTATTAGCCCTACCGCCAAACCCACCGGCGCTATTAGCGCCGGATCACGAGTTTGGTGGAACAGGAAATCCCCATTCCCCATTGAGCCCATTCGGGAATTCCCCATGCTTCATTGGGCTCAATGGGGAAATTTCGCACTTTTACAGACGGTGGATTTCCTGCCAGCGGTAAACACGCCGAAAATCGGCAAACTCTCGGCTGGGGGGAAATTAGCCGAAGCCATGATTTGGCGGACCCTTAAATCCGGCGTTAACAGCGCCCCCGCCGGATTTAAGGGCTACCGCCGGATTTAAGGGCTACCGCCAAACTCGTGATGACGCCCTTAGTCTGAATGCTCATTCTGTAAGTAGCATTTTAAGTAACCTCTAAAGACAGAAAAAGATTGTTACCCGGCACCTTAGAGGAATCAAAGGGTGCCGGCTAACAAAATATTCCAGATAATGTCTTTATTCTGATTCAAAAGAGCCTGTAAATAGGACAAAAAGTCCAGATGGTATCAACAATATGCAATGTATCCATAATGCTGCTATTAATGGACATAATGGGCACCACCTACTAGTGCATAATAA
Organism: Ambystoma mexicanum; assembly: GCF_040938575.1. Classification (NCBI taxonomy): domain Eukaryota; kingdom Metazoa; phylum Chordata; class Amphibia; order Caudata; family Ambystomatidae; genus Ambystoma; species Ambystoma mexicanum. Next base: position 657,765,988 of record NC_090921.1, read on the forward strand.
ATAACAGAGTGTTGGATAACAAATATTTTTCTCTAATCTTTTTTTCACTCCTGTTGTACTAACCTGATGTATGTTGTTGGTGCTTTTTGTAGTACTGTTGTGCAGCAATTGCAAAGGATGTGTTATATATTAAGCTGTTTTCAGCCTTTTCTATTGAGTCGGCTGTTAGGATAGGTACAACCTCATCTGTTCATTATTTATTACTGTACCTAGTTATTAGTGTTCACTGTATATAGTTCTTGATTACTTCAGAGCCACGGTTGCTATGCATCGCATCAGCATCACGAGGTTCTGGTAGAGAATGTAATGTGAGAGTGCTTGGGTTCCTTCGGCAAAGGACAGTTGACCGTTCCCCGGCTGGGGATCGTTTCTTTACTTGTGATCTGAATAAAGTACTTGATCACAATCTAGAGTCTCTGCCTGAGTCATTGGCATAACAATTGGCGACGGGAATTTGAGGATTGGCGGAGACGACCCCAGCACAGTGCAGAGTGTGTATGCACAGACCCTGATCGCAGGAGGAAGGGAGCCGTTGAACATTACAAGCTGAAGTGGTGACAAGCTACAGCTGGACATTTGGGATATTTAAGCTGCAAAAGAAAAAAGCCCAGCAGAGGAAGTGTTCTACGCACATTGGTATTTGTAGATGCCAGTGACTATGGCATTGGTGCAGTACTTATGCAGGAGAATCACATTGGATTTCACACTGTGGTGTTTGCATCTAGATCGTTGAAAGGACCAGAAAGTAGATATTCAGTTGTGGAGATGGAAGCACTAGCATGTGTTTGGGGTGTTGAGAAATTTGAGAGATTTCTGTGGGGCAGGGAGTTTACGGTTTGCACAGATCACAAACCCTTAGTTGGGATTTTTAGCAAGGGTGGTCTTGAAGGAGTTTCAAGGCGCATCATGAAATGGGTAACTGCCTTGCAAGGATTACAGTTTACGATGCTTCATGTATGTGGTGAGAGTAATGTGGTTGCTGATGTTCTGTCTAGATCAGTGGAGAAGGAAGTCCAGACTATTGAGCCTTCCCGATGTTTGGAGGAGTGGGTAGAGATATTTCAAGTGCATGAGGCATTGAGGAAACCGGAGTGGGAGACTGCTTGTGTAGAAGAGGCAGTATATCAAAAGATGATGGCATTGGTGATTGGTGGAAATATAAAGAAATACAGTGGTGATATGGGTGGTTATGCCAAAGTGAAGAATGAACTGTGGGTTCAGGAGGATTATCTGCATAGGGGACATCAGATGGTGGTACCATATAAAATGAGAAAATTGGTGGTAGCTTTGGCTCATGTTGGACATTTGGGTTTAGCAAGGACAAAAGGCTTGGTAAGGGCAACATTTTGGTGGCCAGAAGTGGATAAAGACACAGAGGAACACGTGAGGGGTTGTATGGAATGCGTTGAGGGCGATAAAGGACTCAGAGTTCAGAAGGTACCCATGGTGGTGAGAGAATGTCCTAGGGTGCCATGGGATGAAGGTGCTTTAGATCTATTGGGGCTGTTCAACATTGGAGTTGGGAGAGACAATTATTTGTTGGTATTTATGGATTTATTGTCGAAATGGCCTGAAGTGTGTGTGTTAAAAGATATATCCAGTAACAGCATTGTCAAGTTCTTGGAGCAGTTGTTTTGGAGGGAAGGGTTTCCCAAGAGATGCCTATCTGACAATGGGTCAAAACTATTGTCTTTAAAATTTAAAGATTTTTTGAACAAGTATGGAGTAGAGCAGGTTACCACATCATTATATCACCCTCAAAGCAATGGTTGCATTGAACGCTTTAACTGAACTCTTATGGAGGAGATTAGAATTGCCGTTGCCACTGGTGGCGATTGGATAAGGACGGTGATGGAAAGAACTTTCCAGTACAGGCTGGCTCCACACAGTGTGACGGGAGTTTCTCCCTTTCAGGTGTTGCGAGGGAGAAGACCCAACTCATATATATGTCCAGGTTGGATGGGCAAATCTAGGAGTGTGGGTGTGCACCTGGAGAGTGTGAGAGAAATAATTGTTGAGTCTGGTACCAGAGCTAAAGTGCGGTATGATCAGAAGAATTGCTGTAGGGAATTCAAAGTCAAGGAGGGTGAGTGGATCAAACTCAAACTTGCCACCAAAGTGCAAAGGGGGCCTCAATGTTCTCAGAGCCCAAGCAAGTTGTGAACGATTTAGACTCTTCTGTCTTAGTTAAAGGTGGTGGTGTCTGGAATAAAGAAAGAGTGGCAGTGCTCAGGATGGTTGGAGAGAGGGGTGTGAGGATGTCACAAGTCTTTTATTAAATATTGGAATGCTGGTCTACATATTGTTGTTGGAATATTAAGGAGAGGAGGTGTTAGGATAGGTACCACCTCATCTGTTCATTATTTATTACTGGACCTAGTTATTAGTGTTCACTGTATATCGTTCTTGATTACATCAGAGCCACGGTTGCTATGCATCGCATCAGCATCACAAGGTTCTGGTAGAAAATGTAATGTGAGAGTGCTGGAGTTCCCTCGGCAGAGGACAGTTGACCGTTCCCCAGCGGGGGGTTGTTTCTTTACTTGTGATCTGAACAAAGTACTTAATCACAATCTACAGTCTGTGCCTGAGTCATTGGCATAACAGCGGCCTGCTCACAAGTCCCCATTGCCAAAAATGTCTTAATTCTCGGTTTAGAATATTGATTTTAGGTGTTGTACACAATCTATTTGTAGCACAAATGCTATTGAATAGATAATTCATAATTATATTAAAAATCGGATTGAAGCTCGCAGTCACACAATAATTCTGGTATATATTTGAAATGTGTAAACATCTCCACGTGGTTTCTGTATAACATAACACCCTTATATTTTACCACTATTAAAGAATTCTTTAATAAGTTAATGGTGGTATTTTATAGTGTAGCACGCACATTATAAATACCTCCTTTTCATCTATGGTTGTAATTTCTTAAATAATGTGTATTTGTTTGACAGTATTTCAGGCAACCATGGTGGTGAAGCATAATAAACTCATAAAAAACATTATTTGTTTTGTTTTCATTTGATGTTTTCTTCTGCATGGTAGATCAATATTCCTTGCAAAATATTAAATCAGATTGAATTTAACATGTATTTCCATGTTTTTCAGGTTTTTCCTAAGTGGCAGATTTGTTGTTTTAGGTTTTATAAGGAAGGCATGGTATCATTCAAAGGTGTTTATTGAACTTCAATTGGGTTTGAAAAACACCTATCTAAACCTAAATCTAAAGATGGGAGCAAGCTACAATCATCAAATAATAATAACGCAGTGCTAGTGGTGCCTTGGAAAAATAAAAGGTGCTATACTAATAAACATATTGCCAATCCTTACTTCTAAATACAAATGGTGTGGGAAAACAATGTTATGCAAAAAGAAAAGTGTTCAAGAAATTATATGTCAGGATATTCAAGCTGTTGGCCTCCCTTCCCCATGTTTTCAGCACAGGAACAAGGCGGCACACTCGAGCTTAGCACAATCTCTGGCTTCTCTAGCACGAGGATGCAGTTCAAATCTTAGTATCAGGGGGGCCTTCTATGTTAAAGTCTCTTTGCCATTAAAAGTCTCTTACTTCAGATGACAAACAAACATTCAAAAGTTCCTTTCTCCTCAGGATTCTTAAGTACAACTTCTTGGGTGATTTTTGATTCATCCCGGGCCCCCCTCCGCCGGGCTCAGACCCACTTTAACACAAAGCTATCAATTGATATACATCTGTCGGGCCGAGACCAAATCCATATACTTTTCCAAACTTCCTCTACTTTATCGAAATCGCAGACTTTCGACTGTGTACGGTATTTGACTAGACCCATCGCAGGACCACTTCGATTCATAGGTATTCGTTCTCTTTCAATTGATCTGCCTCTGCCGGGCTCAGACCAATTTGATCTACTTTTATCACTTCTCAGCTGGGTACCTTACAGAGACCTTCGATTGAGCACCCATGCGGTGCTGGACAACTCTGTCAAAGGTATTATAGTTTGCTTTAAAGTTCAATCCCTCATCAGCAGTTTAACTTCATTCACATCTCTAATCAGACACATTTTAACAGTGTTTGTTCAGGCGCTCACCATACAGTGTTGCTGCTTGCAACATTTCAACAGAGACCGGTCTTGTATCAGTCTCGCCAACTCACCGGCTGTGTTGATTTCACTGACGTTGCTTTGTTCTTGGAGCCAAGGACAGTAGCACGGCAGCTGGTGCTTCTTCCTGCCTTGATTATTGATGCGGGAGGGCCCAGTGTACCTCAGACACACAATGCAGGATTGTTCAGCCTGGTTTCCTGGTCTTACGCTTTCTGTTCTTGAGGTTTCTTGAAAGTAACAATTCCTAGTCAAAAAAGGTCAAGGAAACTTCTCTCCCTGCGACCCTCTTCTGTTATGTCATCTTTCTCTTCTCGTTAAACTGCCATCTTTCAACTGCTGTTTCCTCGTGTGCTTTGCCTCGCTCAGAGTATGCTCTCGTGCTCCGCCTTTTATCTGTGTGGGGAAGTGTAATGGAAGCCAGGTGTGTGTGATGATCAGTAATTGCCTGACCTTCCCTGACCATTGTATTGGGACATGTCAGGTATACGGCTCTGGTGTTCATCCATTTTCCCTCAGAATAGGCTGTCAGTGAGAAAGTGTTCATTTTGTAAAAGGGAGGGGTAGAGTTCCTAAATATCATACCAGGAAGGATGGGGTAAAGGTGTTACACGGAAGGGGATACCGTATCTCACCATGCAGTGTCCCACTCCCACTCCCCAAAGACCCCTCACGCAAGTGATCCTCCCGCACTGGTCCACCCCCAGGAACTGGATCCAAAGCGATGGCTGTTTCCTGGCCACCTGGAAGACAGATCCCCGGGGACTAGTGGGTGAGACACCTTCTGGTTTCTCACAGTAAGCAACAGCCTTTGATCAGCTGAACAGGAATGCATGTTGTGCCATTAGCAATGTGTATACATGCTGTGTGATTTAAGAATAAAGAGACCAAGATCCCCCCACTGGTGCACAATAATCCTGTAAAGCCTCATGTGCCTAAACTGCCAGTCATCTCTTGGAGCAAGGAGGGAGGGCTTTTGAAGAACAAAGGGGCATGGATTACACAAGAATGTAGTATTTACATGCATAACACACATGGTAAAAACAGCATGAAACACAGCACAAAGCAAGGTCCCAGAGTTGAGTGGCTGGGCCAATAACAGCAACATCCTCTTCCCCTACTAATATCGAACATGAGAACATAGAGCGAGGCATAGCATCTACAGGTGCCGATATAGCCCATAGCAGCTTCCCCCATCTACAGAGCACCTACCCCAAGAATTGACCGGGGAACCAAGGTGTCCAATGGGACTCTGTTTAGTGCTAGGGGACTAGGTTTAAAATAATCACTTCCCTTTCACAGGGAATTCCTTGGCAGCATTGCCCCATCTTCCATTTTTAGTATGCGGTAGAGCCACCAGAAACACAGTCATAACCACTAATGCGAATAAAGGTGATAGAAATTCCTATGTCAGGAAAGAGAGAGTTAGGGCAGAAAAATGCCAACCTATCTGCAAGTTGCATGGAGTCATGCATCCCTTTACTCAGACTTCTAACGGGTATTTTCAATACACAGTCATATTATAGGGACATGGGAGTGGCAGATATGAAAGCACTCCATGGAAGGGCCAAATGGTTCAGGCGATCAAATTCAAAGATCCTCCAGTAAAGTAAAACATTTAATGACATGTTCTGCCCCAACAATTGTGTTGTTCACACTTTTTGGTGTGAACATAGACACATTCAAAACAGACAAATGAATAAGAAAGAAATTCAGTTCAATTGTAAGTGTTTTACAAATGTGGTTGATCAACAGGATGCCAATATATTTCAAATTTGTCTAGGAAAGAGGGCACTCAAAAGGCAGTTTCTGAATGTGATCTGATTGTTGTGTGTATATATCAGTAGCAGAGCTAAGCATTCTGTCATTGAGGGGGCCCCATTCAAACATATGTCTCAAGCCCAGGGGTACAGTGACATTTCTCTAAGATATGGGTTAGACAGACTCGGTTTCATCATTTTGAATTAGACATGTCTTGCAAACCTTTCCAGCATGAGATGAGAGGTATAAAACTGATTCCTACTACTAAACAAAACCCACAAACAAAGACCACTAACAGAACAAAAACTCAGCGCTAAAATAATAACAATGAAACTGCTACACTCTTATGAAGCAGTATTCCGACATTTATTACCAATACTGGAGTAAGCAGCGATGCAAATATAATTGGGCTCTTAGTACTTATAAATTCAAATTGCCACATAAAACCAAGTTACTATGTCCATAAAAACAGGTACTTGACAATTATCTACAGTTACAAACCATGAACAAAAAGATACTTGTGAGCTATTGTTTTCCTTATTCAGCAGATAACAACTTCCAAACAAGTGGGTTAATTACGCATATCATGAATAATGTAGCTCTCATCAGGTAATACGACAACATAAACAATGAACATTATATTCTAATTCACATTCCAGATGTCCATAAAATAGCACGGAAAGAGCTAAGGGACAAACACGAATATGCTTGAAAATTGCCAACACGGTAGCCTAAAAAAATAAAATCCTCGAAACACCAAGTACGGATTTTTCAAAATGTCTGTTGAAAAACAAAGCTCATGGCATAAAGTACACACATTAATTACAAATAACAAACATTCTCTGTTACTCATTTCTGGAATTTAACTACAACACACAAGCAATCATTTATCATCATTACCTCTCAACTACCAGTGATCACCACGTGGAGTACATTCCCTTATAAAAACTCCATTTGATATGATTGCAACAATGATGACATAACATTAAAGAGAGGCTGCCAGTGAATTTAAAAACACTGTGTACATTATTACAAAGACCAGAATACAGAAGTGACAAGGGATACCAGGAATATCTAAATACTGTGACCTGTCCTGGATAGAACACAAAATACTTCACATAAAAGGTCAGAGTACTGTTGTGTTTATATTTATATGGTGAGTCCCAGTACAGTCTAACTGACTACATATTCGCAATGGCTTTACAGCACAAAAAACAACTATAAGAAACCGTGTCTTTCTGAAACCATGTACTGAGGTGAAACAAATTCAATTCAACCCAGTGGACACTGAATCACAATTCAATATTTTGTATTAACATGTGTGGAAACAATCATTGTAAAAAATAGGTCTAATAATTATAAAAACATACAGCAATGTCAATATCAATGAATTCGTAATTCAATCCACCAAATTCATCTTTGGACTGATACGATACACCATTCCCATCTAAAACCACAACAAACCACACGTCAACCATACCACATTCATACTCAAACCATTCGGCAAATCACTCAATTATAACAAACATTTCATCAATATAAAAAACAATCATACTAAAATACAACATTACAATTTTAGTCCATTATTAATATGAACCATAAATATGTCACAATTGAGTCAGTCTCGATTAATACGACTTATTCTGACTCAAGTTAATGTCACTTAAAGCTGTTTACAATTAACAATACACTCCCCGACCCGACATGTTTCTTTCTGTACAAATCTTGGTTAACAGAAATTCTTCAAGGGCACTATGGTCCAGCATGATCAGGTGGAATGTAGATGGAAAAAAGAGAACATGTAGACTACCCCAACCGGGCTCACAACGGATCTTCTGTGGGTGTCTCGATCAGTACCACAGGTGAGTACCACCCCCAATGGTACACAATCGCCGGTGGACCTAGTGGTGCCAGGTACTCAAACACAGGGGGGAGAGAAGGCCCAAATCTGTGGAATCTGTGGATACACCACGTTCAATTATAGACCGCCTTAATCTTAACGGTATGTCACTCTCCGATATGTGCATATCTTAAGACTGCATTCAAGCAGATATCTTCCTGTCGGACAACAACGAGAACGTCCTTTGTATCAGTCAAACCAAGAATGTTATAACGTTACTGAATAACTCTCGGGTGTGCTACAATGGTCGCCGCAGCGGTCCTGTGTTTCGGCACGTCCATTATTACAAAGAGCCATATCTTTGTAAAACAAAGTTGATGAAAACAAGAAATTGCACAGCAAGATGAAAGACATTTTTATTTTTATTGTTTAAAACTACTATACAACACCTACACTCCAAAGAACACATTTACATTATTTCAATGATAACTAACAATAAGTCAATGTTCCACTTATTCACTGCTGTGTACAAGCATAATGCCTTAACATTTACATTTTTCAATATAATACCTCATCACCAAAGCACCCAATCATATTCCAACAGTACCAAGCACACAAATGAAGTAGATGAAAGAAGAGGAAGAAAGAAAAAAAATAAAATTAAAATAAAACACTCAACAGTTCAACATTCATACAGGGCACCCCATTTTATTTAGTGCTATACTTGTATAAGGAATATTAGCAAGTATACCCTCCGTAATTTGGGATAAATAATGATAAGTGAACACCATAACAACACTTAATGTAGCAAATTGAAACAGGTCAAAAGTGAGCAAAATATGAAACTTTAGTAAGTATTCATTACGTTTATTATTACTAACAGCAAAACTCAAGAGGAACCTAAAAAAAGAAATGAAGTATCAAAAATGTTTATTTAAAAAGTTAAAGTGAGTTAATATCAAAATTTAAAGTCTCCTAACATTGGAACTGCTATGCATAAAATGAAATAAGCATTGTTGGAATAAAATATTGTACATGTTGTTACAAACCAAGCATAAAACCAAACCCCCATTATTGGAGCCTAAAGTTACCCTTTCAAGGAAGAATTTGACTATGGCTGGGCCTCCATCCTTGACTCTGTAGAGCCAAGAAAACCTGAAACCTTTTTTAATGAGTACTTTATATCAAAGTTTAAATCAATTCAAAAAAATTCTCCAGAAGGATATTATTCATCTTTCAGTTGTGAAACCTGTACCAATGTCTTCTAAAGCTCCTCTCATTCTATTTGAGGAGGTCACAGAGGCAGCTGTTTAAAGCTATTGAAGAAGCTTAAACCGACTCATTCTAAATCGGATATATTGCCAGAAACGTCTGCCTTGTGTCCGCCCTTTCACACACCATTACAGGTCTGTTAAATTGCTCTTTCTGACAGAGAATCATGCGTAGCTCTGCTCAAAACAATTTACATTTCTCCTCTTCTGGAGAAGGCTGCCTGGGACCCTCCACTACTGTGAACTTTCTCCCCATTGCAGGGCCATCTGCATTGCCAAGATTGTGGAATGGTTTGCCACCATTCAAAGCTTGCAAAATGTTGAGTATAACCGTATACTGGATATACAGCAATCAGGTTTACTTCTTATCATGGAACTGAGTCACTGTTAGTCTCAGTATGGAATGATATTCTGAGATATGCTGATGATGGTCCCATGTCATTGCTAGACATGTTAAATTTGTCCGCAGCATTTGACACTGTGGACCATGCCATCCTGGTTGCGCACCTAAGAAATCTGGTCAGAAAGACAAACTCAGCATATGCCTGGTCCTGCAGTTTTTTGGAAGGCAGATTTTTAAAGAGTGATAGTAGGTTGCTTCTTATTAAATCCTACTTTAATTACCTGTGGAGTGTGGCATGGATATGCTTTGTCCTCATTATTGTGAAATATTTATTTGCAACCTCTTATGAGAATTTTTCACAAATATCTTCTGTGGTTCCACTCATATACCGATGATACACAGCTCTATCTTAAAACAGCCAATGTACTTGGCAGTTTCCTTCATTTAGAAGACTGTTTATCTGAAATTAGGCAATGGATGTCCTGCAATGGTCTTCAATTAAATCCACCCAAGACGGAAGGGATGCTGATGGGGTGTCTGCACTGTTTAAGGACCCTATGTGTTCCTGCCTCCCTCAACTCTGTTTGGATTTACTAATACCTTTTCTAGCAAGATGAGAAATTTGGGGGTGATTTGGAAACCTGATATTTCCCTTTCCAATAACGTTAATGAAGTAGTAAGATTAGCATTTTTCCGCTTCCGCCTGCTCCATCAGACTCTACACTATCTGCCTGGAGAGGATGGTGTTATAATTTTGGGCTCTCTTATTATCTCACAATTGGACTATGCCAATGCTCTTTATGTCAGCATCTCAGACTGTCTCCTAAATCCTCTCCAGGTTGTTCAAAATGGCACAGTTCGTCAGATTTTCTCTTATCGACTCTACTTTCACTGGCTTCCAGTACATAACGTATTACTTTCACAATCTTGTGACTGGTATTCAAGTGTATTCATGACCATGCCCCATTATATCTTAGTCCTAAGATTTCACTCTACAGTCGAACGACATTGTTACATTTAGTGAATAAATTATTGTTGGCAATTCCCTGGTGCAGATGTAAATCACAAAGAAATAGTTGTTTCTCTACTGTGGGCAATATGCTTTGGAATCAGCTCCACCTGGCTCTTCGGCAGATCAATTCTTTAAATGTGTGTTAAAAAAATGTAAACCCTTTCTGTTTCTATAAATCCATTCCCTTTTGGGGAAATATCACTCCATCTGTGCCTAGAGGCAGGTACTCCTTCCCAAGTCCCTTGGGATATTCGCGTGATACATATCAAATCAAAACTCAAAAAATGTAATCAAACCACCTTTCATTTGGACCACTTGGCTTCACCCCAGCTTCTAGTGAGCCACACATTTGCCCTATTTGCATCGGTTGCCCTATTTGGCATGGCCTTTGGCTATGACTAGTGGCTACTTTCACTGTGGCCAAGCCTTTGTTCCTGATATGGGAACCCGCAAGCCACACATTTGGCCCACTGGGCAGGGCCAGTAGCCATACCCAGTGGCTACCTAGAATGGGCCAAGGGCCAAAATGTGTATCCCCCGAGCCAAGAACCACAAGGAACTCACGTTACACCACGTGGCTACCTTTCCCTGCTCACCGATGTGCCCCAATTGTGTGTCTTTGGCCCTTTAGCAATGGCCTGACAACATAGACAGGGGTCACTTTGCAAGGAGCATGGCTGCCAAATAACCCAGGATGTTAATTAGGCCTGGCCTGCAGTCAGGCCCACTGCCCTCTTCAAAGTTTACACCCATTGTGGGTCTGGAGAACGAATATCATGTTCAGTGGCCATGCCAGTGGCCACTTTGCCTGGCCTGAAGTGCCCATTGAGCCTTGCCTAAGGACAGGCCAGGGAACACTTTGCAACTATTGTAGGCCTTTGGGAATCTGGTAGTTTGCAGCAATTTTGCAGTTTACCGCAACCTGCCAGTGTACACTTTTCTCAGGCCATGCACCATAACCTGCCAAGGAACTCCAAATGGCCAATGCACCTGGCCACTCCGTTGCCAATCCATGGTTCACTGCACATAGCCCCAGTGGGTCGTTTGGTTAATACCTGACCCTGAAAGTGGACACTGGCCCTGGGACCCGCCTATGGAGCTATAATGTACCCACTGTTGTCATAGTCTTGGGAGGATAGCTCAGCGGCAACCTGCTTGCCTTGGAAGCAAGATGACACTGAGCACCACAGGTTCGATCCCCGGGTACGCGCTTAGAAACCTCTGGGTATTAAGCGCATTATAAATAACCTATCATATCATCATATCATAAAACAACCATAACTCTACCGCAGCCTTGTACTCAAGACGCCACTCGATGTGCTGATTGACATGGGAAACCAGGCCTTGAAAATAATGTTTACAATAGATTTCAGCTTTGTCTGTTATAGGGCTTCCAATCAAATTGTATGTCCCCCTAACCAATTTTGGCACTCTTGTTTTTCTTATGTCTATTGGGTTCAGATGTTGTGGGTACATGCATGTAATTTGGGTAATCACAGATGGAGTCATGAGCAGTGAATGGCAATTGCTCAGTTATGGTTGCTCTACAATAGCAGTGAGTGAGTTAGAGTTGCTTTAGGAACTGTTGAATATGTGTGCACTGAATAGAATCTCTACTTAACAGATACGTTTAACTGAATTTTAATGTTTCTAAAAGGTAAACCTAACCATACATCCCTTTAACCAAAGTGTTTCACTGAATATTTAGATGTTTATAATAGTGTGCACTGGCCGTTCATGCTCAGTGGACACTGTTGCCTGGGCATGGCCTTTGCCCATGTCCTGGGCACTCTAGAGTCACCTAATGTGCCCCAGGTACCGTAAAGTCCCCTGTTATGGCCAGGCCCATTCACAACCTTGCCCAGGGCATGGCTTTGAGCAAGGTTGAATAGAGACGTGAGTTTAATGTATCACGATGGTGAACGTTAAACCTTAGCCCATCAGGCAACATATGTAGTGATGGAAAGCAGTGGCAAGGAGTCAGAAATAAGAGGGAAAATCGGTTTTCAAATTCGACCTACCACCCCAGAATGGGAGGCCAAAACGAAAAATGAAAACCCAAAAAAGGAGCATAATGGCACACTCGGATTTCACTGGTTACTTAGGGATCAGTTTACATTTGCGGTTGGATAGATAGGATGGAAACTCGTTTGGCTGTACTACAGAGGCAAGGAAGCTTACAAGCTACTGGGCAAGGAACTAAACAACATGAACACAGGTGAGAAAAATCTACTTCGGGAAGGAAAACAATACAGCAAAAATCACATGTGGCAGAATTGCAATTTCTTACTTTACATGGACTTTAAACACGCAAACAGCTATGAAAATAGGCTAACAGTCAAAATCGGAAATCAGTTCTTATGATTCTTATGATGGGGAACAAAGGCACATTGCAGATAAGATAATGAAGTGAAAGGATGACTCTTTATGGGGTGACAGTATGGGTTTCTCTATAGGAAATGTAAATCGTTTTTTTCAAGGAAAGCAATTACAAAATTGGTTTTGCTAGTACAATGACGGGTTCTACTGAGACTGCATTTTAGCGGCTAGATTATTAAGAAAGACACTGCACACATGGGTGTTAATTTACAATTTGAACCAGCTTGTGCAGCCTACCTCCTTATATGAGATTTAACTAATTCATCATCAAATGGTACTATGGACAAATAACTGAAATGATATGAAAAGAATCACGCTAACACAGATAGACTAGGACAGATTCTTCCAAGGTCAGGATAAACAGAGGATGCTGACAATTTGGGAAGTTACTAGGATTCTTATGGGATTTTTATAGGATTTGGACAGAATGCAAGGTAACAGAGTGGGGTATGCAGCTTTTTGGTACTGGGGAGGATGATACTTACAAAATGCACTTGAGTTGGGTAATTTGGACAGCTAACCGGGTCTCTGGACAGCGAGGTAAGGATCTGATCACTGGGCAGCAGCTGGGCTCTCCTTTATGGGAACAGCTGGGCAACAGAGGTTTGGTCACTGTGGACAGTGGGGCATCAGCTGGGCAAAAGGTCTGGTTGCTGGATTCTCCCCATGGGATCAGACGCCTTTTCTCCTTTCTCCCTCGATTATTGGGATGAATCTGGTTCTGGATAGGTGGTTCTGGATAGGAGGTTCTGGATAGGTTGTTCTGGATAGGTGGTTGTGCCTGGATCTGGGTCAGCTACCTCTGGACCTGGTTCTGGAGTCTTGGAATCTTTCTGGGGAATTTTGAATGTTCAATATCCCTATGGCTCCCTGCCTACTTCTTATATAGTCAGGATGACAGAGAATTTTACAGTGTGGGCCGAAGTAATCTGGACATACATCTTGACTAAGATAAGCTAGGCTATTAATGTCACCACCTCCCTCCTATCTGATTGGATTGAAGGAAGTGACCTCCCCTTTTGACTGATGCATTTTATGGCTCCTTTTCTTCCACAACCCTATTTTTTCAGAAAAAGGAGTTATGGAACACAACTTTATATATTTACAATAGTCACCATTATACAAATCAGATAGGCAGATCCAATACTTTACAAGGAATATGCCGGTTCCAACTCCAATTCTGTGCGATACTGCTTGGGCACCATTTTGAGGTTTTCGGGAGAAATAAAACACCTAAAATTCTACAAATGGTTCCATATATGCATACTATCATTTGGCATATTTTCCTCAAGTTTCATGTCTTCCGCATTTATAATTCACACCGAAATACAATTTTTCTGTCATTCCAGTACACCATGGACTACAAAGACGCACCTAGTCTCATTCTGTGTGTCTAAAAATCCCATAAAAACTGTCAAAATATCACATTAGTACTTGTTCAGGGTATTGAAAGAAATGTCTTCAAGCAAAACGTTGTCTAAAGTCTATGGATGGCATATGTCACTGTATGGGTGGTCCTTCAAATCTCCACAGCCAACCTGCCCCCTCTGTGTCAGTCTGAACAACAGGGTTTCCATGGCGCCCTTTGATCCTAGGCAGTTGAAGCTGAGGAGGGGGGTCAGAGGAAATCGCACCTCTTTGTAACAGTGCTAGTTCCCCTTGGGTCCATTGTCCCTTGCTGTACAAATGCCAGCCAGTCTGACGAGGTCGCAAATTTCCACACTTTGGCCCTTTCATGTTTGTGGAGGGGCTTCCTTTACCATGGGGGCTGGTACCTTTGAAGTGCCTGCCTAACCCAAACTGGTTCTGCTGTTTTCAAACGTTTTTCTTCCTTTTCTCTCTTTCTTTCACAGAAACCAAGTCTTTTTTTGGAAATAGGTATAATATACATTTAAACCAAACCCCATCCTCACACATATACTACTGTTTCTGTGTGAGTAATGGCATTTTTTCACATCTCGTTTTCAAAGTGTCATTTCCCTGCTTTCAAAAAGCGGGTTTACAAGTGTTCTTTTTAGCTCATGTTCATTTCACAAAACACAGTTTCTTTGGCATTCATTTTCTGAAAGGCTTTTACAGATCAGGTCAATTTCCGAGCACAGAAATATGCCTCCAAATAGTTTTCTTGGTAATTAACACACGGCATGGAAAAGCATCTTTTCTTTGAAGTTCCTTGCATGTGTTAGTTTGATGCAAAAGTAAATCCGAGCCGTGTGGATTTGATCAAGATTCTCTGCTCATCCTGGACTTGATTTGATGAAAACAATGCCGTTCTACAGGGCTAATCTGATTTCATGGCATTCATTTACAGTACACAGGCAGGGCTGTGATGAATAGAACAACTTGTGTGCTGTTTAAAACGAAAAGAGACACCAGTGCAATGCCGTCTGGAATGCAGTTCATTTTCTGGTGCAGCCTTGAATTTTTCACTGACAGAAGAGAAATGCAGGGCCCATCTGCCTTTAAGTTATTTTCTCAAAATTCACGAAGAGAACAACAAAATGCAGCCATTCTTTGGGTGGCTGTGTTTAACTCACACCCCATATGTATATTTTTTATAACAGTTGAAATGCAGTTTTGTGTTGCAGGAGATTTCTGTTGGGGCTGGTAAATGTCCCCCACAATAGGGGCTGGTAAATGTACCCCACAACAGTGTACTATTTCTAATTGATTTGTCTGAAAACTAATGGTTCTGTGTTGTAGATTTACAATTGTCAGATAAGATGATCAGAGATCTGCATTTCTTGCATGTCAGCCTTGGTAAAACTCTCAGAACATCTCTCTCCCCTCACTTTTGCCTGTTACCAACTGATGAAGAAGGTCCATTGCAGCTTAATCATTTCAGGTAGTCCAATAAAAGGCACCAAAGCGCAAACCTTTCTGACAATGGCAAAAAGCATGCAGGGTTGGTATGGCAGAGTGTAGATTATAGTAGGACTATTTATTTATTTATTTAATGGGATATAGTTTTATGTACAAATAAAACTTTACACATAAATCTAACTAAACAAGATCATGCATAATAAGAAGAAAATTCTCAGTATAATACATATAAACGTTACCAAGATTAATGCATCACATCGACTTTTCAGTACAAATTAGATTAAAAAAAAGGAGTGAATGATAAAAATACACTCTTGATACAGAAGAAAAATAGCAGATAAAAGACAATTAAATAAAACGAAATAAACTAACTAAGGTAAATATATATATATATATATATATATATAATGGTCACAATCTCGACGAGGAGCTTTATACGTTTCTATTCTATTTTCCCCTAACTGTTTGTTTTGGATTGTTTTTCCTTCCGTTATTAATCCGTTTTGATTATATTTAGTTGATGGGATTGTGCTTTCTCATTATCAAGTGTTTTTCTTTTGTTTTTTGGGATAAAAATGCTGTTCCCATTTCACTTATCAGTCCCTGACCTGTGCTCAAGTTTCACCCTTTCTCATTACCACCATGGTGGTTATATTACCACTAAGGTTTATAATTGGGATTGGCTTTATTCTTATTCTTATTTTTAAGCTGCTATATCCACGACCTAGCAGGACACTTGGCACATTTTATTTACTTTTCTGTTGTAGTCTTTGGTGTTCAATAACATGGTGCTTTTTGTCACCCTTTCCATCTTGGTTACTTGGTTGTTTCAGTTGTTTTTCTGATTACAATACATTTTTTCGTACGTCTTATATAAGATCATTTCAAATTTGCTTTCTTCAGTTTAGGTATTCAGTCAGGCTTACAAAAGTGTACATCTATGTAAGTTATGATACCATCTGCCAATTAATCTGCCATACTGCTGCTAATTATGGTTGCTTACGTGATTTTGCCTATTTGCACATTTTTCATGCTGCTTTTGATTGGCTTGCACTTGCACTTTATGTCAATATTGACTAGAGTATGAAATGTCCTTTGATTTATTTGTAAAAATCATTGTTGCTCTGTATTTTATTATCAGAATTGTATTTCTGATCATTTTATACATATTTTCGTATTCCGATCATTCTACAAGATTGATGGTCCCTCCATGATTAATTGATTGGCACTGAGCCATTGGAACCGTCAATGATGGTAATGTGATGCAATGTTTGCAATCCTGCACATGTTTATGCTGCTATTTTGCCCGTTTGCACAAAGCCAAATTGTACATACTTATGCTGCTATTTTGCGTATTTGCACAAAGTCATATTGTACATGGTATTATGTTGCCTTTTAGCCTGCTTTACAATTGACTGATTGATTTTCATAAGTTGCAATCTTATCTTTGCAAGCTCACTATGCACTCATTTAATTATCAAATATGTCTTGTAATATCTTGTTTTTAAACCAGTAACACATGTTGGAAATTGAGGTGCAAGGGATTTGGCTCATATGGCTATTCGTAAGGAATTTCTCTTTTGCCTATTGGGGGTACTTTTGCTCTTTATATTATAAGTGGGTATAAGTGTCACACTGTTGGCTAAGTTCTGAGTCTCCATTCCAACATGGCCGCCATAGAATCAGTCCTTGGAAGCACCTCTAGTCCAACTGACATAGATGATGGACTACATGTCTTTTTTTAACTGTGTCTTTGTTGTGCTACGTGATCAAGCGCTCAGTTGAGCGTGAAACGCGTTGTAGGTGGGCCGTGCACTAGGCGTCCTGCCCCTGTTTGTCTTGCTGTTTCCCCAGACTTTTGTTCTGCACATTGTGCAGCTTCTTATTATTAAAATAACTTCCTACTTTTACCGTGTGAGCTCTATATTTTTTGGTTCTCTTCCCTTTTGGGATTGTAGGACCTCACTGGGTCCACGGAGAGTGCGGTCCACCCCCTCTCCTCTGGTTTCTTCAATATATATATATATATATATATATATATATATATATATATATATTGATTGCAGGTTTCAGTGTTCGCTGCATTGCTCACAATAGCCCTTCATGGCTGCCTCTGAGTATCAGCTAGGAGAACCGAAAAAGAAGGGGAGAATTTCAGGTCCTAAATCTCTAATTTCCCTTTGGGGTCCTTTCGAAGGAAATACAAGGCCACCAAATCAACCCTCGTACCACGACTAATAGTTTATAGTTGGACAATGTATTTTGGAAATCATCCCAGAATTTCACCTGATTGAAACGCAGTTTGCTGAGAGATGGTGCATGGAAAGATGGACTGTGCCCAGTGCAAAGTTTGCCAAACAGCAGTCTTTGGAAGAACCAGGAGGCTTTGAGTTCCGTAATAGGTTTATTGTTTCAAATATATGATAGATCAATTGAAAGATGTCAACTTTTTTTGATGAAATTAGTTCCGTACCAGAATAGGGAGATTGCGTAGTTATTTTGGTCTAGGACAGAAGCATTCTAATTCCAGGTGGATATTTCCAATAACACAAGTAAGACAACCTTGCAATTCTTTCACATATCTCTTTGCATTGAGTAACTTCAAAAACAACTTCCAAATATTAGGGTCTGAGGAGATCATGTTGTAATAGTTGCTTTTGTGCTTTTATTATGTTCTTTTTAGATGTTCTTGATGCACCTTTACATTTCAGCATATTTTCTTATTGTTTGTGATTTTCAATTTCCATTCTAATGGTCTGCTGTAGATTTTTCTGGTCTTAGATTCACTGAACACTATGCCTGCAGAATTTCTGTTTCATTTCTGTCATTTTACCTGTTGATTGGAGCTAGCATCTCAAAAGCTTCTTCCAGTATTGTCGAAAGTGGGTGGAGTGCCTCTCGCGGGGGTGATAAGTTCTGTGGGGGAGGGGTGATTAGTTGTTTTTAGAACTGGCTATACAGATTTTCTGAATATAGTGAGCATTTGCAGATCAATTAGATCTGCAGCCCTTGTACTTTAGGTCTTGTACTCTTATTCATTCGAGAAGTAAAATGGTAGGGGGACACGTGAGTAGTGCAAGCCAGTGGCCAAGTTATGTTTTTATGGCAGTGACATAACTAGTGCTGTTTCAGAAACCATTACTGCCAAATTTATTTGATCGTGTTCTTTTGCGTTGCAACCATGAGGTTTACAAAGTGTTTTCTCTTAATTTCAAAAGTGCTTTCCAAGGGAAATGTAACCAGAATGCTTTCTCCGTGATGTTGTATGTTTTTTTAATGTTATACTCTATCATAACAACAGTGACTACTAGACGTGACCTGTAGTGATGCCGAGTTGCAACTTTGCTCTTGGCATTGCCTTCAGCCATGCCACATGCCTCCCAAAACAACCTGTAGTAAGCATGAGCCATTTCCTGCGGCCATGACCAGTTGTTAGTTTGTGGGAGGTGGCTTTTGACCTCAACCAAGACCACCGCACCACCAATAGTGGGCACTGGCCATTGCTGGTGGCTGAGGCTAGTCACCACTTTGCCCAATGCATGACCTTCAGTCATACCTCAGCATCACCGGCCCTTCTTGTATTGAGTACAGGGCATGGCCTGTAGCCATAGCCAGTGCTTACGTTACCTGAGGCATGGCCTTTGTTGCCCTCCTAAACCACCATAATGGGCACTGGCAATGGCTTACTGCATGGCTAATAGTTAATTTGCCCAGGGCAATGGTGAAATTGCCCATCCATGGCTGTGGCCCCTGGACATGGCCAGTGATTCCTTTGTCTCTGGCCCCCATAAACCACCCCCAGTGATAACAGGCCATGGTCTTCCACAGTGGCTATTAACCTCGTGTCATGGTGGATGGCCTGGGCCCTGACCAGCCTCTCACAGCAGTGCAGGTCCAGTGGCTACCTTCCCCCTGTTTCTGATCCCTGGCCCACCAGTTATTTGTTAGACAACTAGTTGCCCACTGATTTTCAGCTAGGTGCAAAGGCTTCAAGCTGGGTCCAAGACTCTGCTCATGCAAGGGACCGGGCTGGTGACCCACAGGTCAGCAGTGCACCGTAAACATGCCAAAAAACATTTTGTTTTGGAAACGTTGGGGGTAATGCATCCCGACGGGCAAACCTCTTACTATTTACAGGGTTGGGGCAACTCCAAGGGGGCTGCAGTATGCCCTGGCTGGTATTCCATGTACTCCATGCTGGAAAATCCACACAAAACTGCCTGTTTTGACCTCTTAAGGAGTTTACTGTACCCCCTTGGCCCTCGGTCTCATCTAATTTTAGGGATTGAAGAAGGGGCTATCATATGACCGTTTAGAAAATGTTTGAAATTCATCTGTCCAATGACATAACTATCCAAAATGGCTGCCCTCCAAAAAATGTTTGCCCCTTCCCAGCCAACCAGCTTAATTGTCTTCAGAAGAGTCAATCTGGTTGCCTTTTACTGGTGTTGCAGGTGAAGGAGCTAGAGAGCACACGTCAGAAGGAACCCTGCCCGGAGGGGGAGATTGGGACACACTGAGGAATAAGCGGGGAATGCCTGAGGCGTACAAGTGCGTTAAAACAGGAGCTCCAAATAGGATGCAACTCCATTTTGCCTGAGCCTGACAAAGTGAAAGACGGCAAGTCTTCAAGAACTGTAGCATAGAGGTCCGTGAACGATAAGAAGACCTGGATGTTATATTGAGAGACCCATATCACAACGCTAAGCCCCAGATGAGAACACAAAGTGGTAGGAGCGGTTCAGGAGACAAATAAGAAAAGCCTTTGCGAATTAGACCACCATCCGTCCTGGCCCAGTTGTAAAATAGAAGGGAGTGAGATAGAAGATCACTCGCCGACCACGAATAGAAGACAAGCAAATGTGTAACATAACAAATTGTTTGGGTACATGCCCCTGAAGAATTTCCTGGTCACACTGGATGAGAAACCTTATGAGGAATGAAACATGTTGGGAGTTAGATGAATGTTGTAAGTATGGATGGCTGATTGAGTGTCACTAGTAAGTAGAATGTGTGAGGACTACTTTGTGTCCAGTCAATCTAGGCAGATACAATTAATAGATCCCTTGACTAAATAATGTTAAATGAACTGATGTACTAGAAAACAGAGTGTTTATGTTACTTGCTTGTGTTTGAATAACGTTTTTTGGAGAAAAAAGAAAAAAATGTCTTGTTGAAGATATGAAATTTGACAAAGTGATTTATGTTATGTGAAAAAAATATCTTTATGTATGAAAATAAAATGGTCTATTTTTTGATAATAAGAAGTCAGTAGTGGTATGTTGTAATACAAAAGCAAACCACATAAAGTAATGGTTTCATTACGGATGGGGATGGAAAAACAAGGAACCCTTTAAACAAAGTTAATGTATGGTTTTTTGGTTTGAAGAGGGCTGTTTAAAGTGGTCCAAATAGATATTTCCTCAGGACTCCATAGGGTGTGTGAGTTGCCTTTTACTGTAAGCACAACCTTGTCGGGGCTGCGAACACATGTAGATCAACCAACTGAAATCCAGCCTGTGTTCCAAAAGGTACGTGAGAGCAAAACCCCTATAACTTTGCCATCCTTTGACAAAGCCCCCAAACGGTCGTATTGGCTGGTTTTGAACTGGCCAACCTGCTGGCTACCTAATAATATTAGAGGATGCTTTCTGGGTCCATAAACACTGATTGCCCAATTAGGGAAGATTTAACATCAATAAATGGATTTGCAGCATACCCTAGAAGGATAAGGAGTCAGACCAGTTGTGAGGTCTCCGTGAAAGTTTTGCATAAATCAGTCCATTGGTTTGGGCTGTAGGTGAGAGCGAAAATGGCCCTATGAGATATTAATGGGAAACAAGCACGCTTTTGGTTTCACCACCTTCCCGATAACATTGCCATCCTTTCAGATAACCTCACGAAACTTTCCAGAATAAATTCGGAATCAGGTGTATATTTTTGGCCAAACTCTTCTAAAGGTTTGTGGAACCAAAGGCCTCTGAAATCGTGCTGTTCCCACAAACAGTTCAATTTAACCATAATTACATATATAGCTAGTATCTATAATAATTAGTAGGTATTTACCCATGATTTACCACACTTTTAGTTATTTCTCGGATGCAATAGTGTTATCTGGTCTTATGTTTTTCCAGGTATCTCTCAGTAACAGGGTGTTCAGATGACTTGGGGTAGAGTAAGCAGCACCTGGCCTCTGGAAATTAAGCGTCAGCATATGCATGTTACTCTAGTCCTTTTCACTGAAGAGTTTGCACAGTGAGTAGCAAAAGAGGAACTGCCCCTTTGGCCATTTTCCTTGTGCCAGTTCCTAATGTAAATTGGCGATCAATCCCCAGGTTAAGGAGCTCTGATGCAGAACAAAAACAATCTTCCTTTCTAGATGGTCAGGACCCATCTCTTAGGGTATGTATAATAGCTGCCATCACCCGTGTGGCCTCCTGTGTTCCTGTTTTGCCTTGGGTAGGTACTATGGTTCTCATTGTGAGTTGGCCAGTAACAGCAAAAAGTGTTGGAAACTGAATTATTGCCACTTTTACAGTTGTGCATAAAAACTCCAGAGGAATTAGCACCAGAGGAATTTAAAAAGAGGCTAGGCACAGATGCATGGCACATTCAGCACAGATAAGGTCTACAATTGGACCAAGGGTATGGGGGTGTGATCCCCCTGGTGTAATTTATAAAACATGAGTGAAGACCTTTACTGTGGAGCAAGACAGACTGAACACGCAAGCCTTCCCCCATTCGGAGACACATGCACCCCAAGTCTGGATCGGTGATAGCACCCATATGAACATAAAGTAAGACAGATGCGACCAACAAAGTATTACAAAGTTTGATAGATCAACTCCTTATCAGCAAACACTTCCTTCACCATACATTTACCAACTGCAAGTGGCTCTGGCTATCCTCAGCAACCATGGCTCAGGAAGACTGGGATCCCACAGGAGGTGGCTCCCACAAATGCACACATCCGGACCAGAGTGTCCCATCAGCACATCATTTGACTGCTAAAGGGAAGGTTCAGGTGCCTGGACCAGACAATGGCGACACTCATGTACAGCCCACATACGTGGGAAAGATAGCCATCATGTGTGCAATGGTGCAGAAGATGTACATGTGGAGCAACATGCCTGTGTCTCCATGACAGAGAACCTATGCACAAAAAGAACAAAGGGCCACAATGAAAATGATCACATACCAGGGATATGATCCTAAATTTCCATAAAGGTCAAGATGGCACAAATTCAGGCACTGTCAGTGTTGTAATTGTATTTTAGGAGTTGGAAATACTTTGGTGGTCAGTCAAAATAAATGTGTTTTGGCAGTTCTAAAACTGTGACACTGAAATAAAGCAAATGTGGACAAATATTTCTCAGTAATTATAAATAAATATACACTTAGAGAACTTGCCTTGTCTAACAAGTGTACTATCCCTCCAATATATATATATATATACAGTCCACATGCCCCAGAAAATGTACTAAAGTACAACGTTCTATGGTTATTCTACTGATCTATGTGTACACATTGCTATATAGTCTGAGTCACCCAGATGCCCATATAGCACTATCATGCCCTTTGCTGGCCTGGTCCCTGCTGTAGAAAATGAGGTAAATTAACATAATCCAGTGCACGTCTTTCTTGTAGCAATAGCTTTTTTGGGCTCTTTGATTTAATCTCTTACCTCAATTGCTAAAGCTAAGCATATGTAACTTCCTTTGGCAAGACCTGAGACTTGCCCTCACTTGAAGCAGACATAAATTAGTCATGTCTCTAGAAAGGCTGCCACCCCATTGTGGAAGACTTCAAATGTTAAAATACTGATTTGTTAATGTGTGTGTTTAAAGATCACCAGATACCACTGAGGAACACAATACATAACTGCTTAACTGCAAATGAAACAGCAATTCCACCTGTTAATGTTATTCTCCAGGTCTCAGGAGCTAGACAGAGGGTGCAGTGTCTGTTTCTCAGTTGACTAACGGATCCATTACAGGGGTCTGTGCTTTACTTCACGGTCACAGGTTCGAATCCCAACAGGTCCACTCAGCCCTTCATCCTTCAGAGGTCGATAAAATGAGTATCATTAAGTTGGGTAACAAAAAACACCTGTTATCTGTCAACATCGCCAAGATGCCCCCTGGGGGTGAACGCGCTCACCACAAATACACCTGTTATGTTAGTGTTTGTCAAAGGGTCAAATGCCAATTTACGTGGTATGCGAAGGGACATATTCTGTGTTCAAAGGAGTATGTTTCCCTGTCACTGGTGTACTTCAGTAGGAACGCCTAAATAAGTATCATTTTGAACCCATGGAGATTAATTGAACATGTTTTACATACAAGTGCCTTTTTCAACGCTGTATTGTAGATAACTACAAAACAGACAGCACATTGAAAATATTATTATGAACCAGGATACTGACAGGAAAAACTCACATTTGTTAGGGGTAGATGTAACGTGTTGGTTCACGTACAGAAAAATAAAGTGTATAGACAGCAACATCCCATACCCATAAACGAATTAAATTAAAAGCCATTTGCTAAGGTGAGAACAATGAAGTAACTATAAGGTAAAATAGTGAAAACACAATATGTACAGAGCACGTTTCGCAGAATGCTTGTTCTGACGCCCGTTACTGACATTGCCACCAGTATACAATGTATCGAAAAGAGTCTCCCAAAATAGCGTCAAACATAGGTATAGAAAACATATGCATGCTGCGGGCATCTGTAAGTGGCACTTATTTTAAATGAAACATTTGTGGCAATGGCCTGATTAACTGCTACCATTATCATAAAGCTGGAAATATAAATATCACTATTTATCTCAAAGAAGAAACCCATGCTTTTTAGAGGCCCCTCCCCTCGCCCTATTTGAAATAGACAAAGACAACACAATTGTGATTACATGTGCCTCTGATGCAGCATGTCGTCCATATGAAGTAGAGACGAAAAACAGACCTGGAAAGCCCATAGCTGATAACTGTATACTCATTACCTAGACACATTGCGAATTCTATTTTCTGAAATGACGTGTAGCACTACTACTCAGGCCAAAGGGCGGATCAATACAGTTGGCATTAAAATGGAATCTGAATAGTATAAAAACGAAATGGACCGGATTATGCAGCCTAAATCTCACAAAACTATCTGCAGCCATTGCACCAAAATAAAAACACGTGCTTACCTACTCTTTACCTACTCTTTAAAATGGATCATACCTATTGTTGTGAATCTTTGCCATCATAGCATAAACAAAAGCTCTGTTTTCCCTTTAGTTGGTCACATGACTGAACATGCAGAGCCGCAGTGATTCAAAAGAGCAAAAACCAGAAGCAGGAGGACACCCTGAACTGATGGAGAACTGTTGCTTCATTAAAAGGAAGAGAAGCACCATGCAAGCTGTACTAGAAAGTCAGGAGGTTGGTGGGTTTGCATAACACAAAAGAAAGGACAAGGACCCAACTACATTTGAGACCGCAAAGGGGTAAGCAGGGTAAGCAGAATAAATGCAATAATTATGCATTATTGTTAATTATTTATCAACAAAGGCTAGAGCATAAAACATGATTTATTTGAAACTGTACCAAAACGATATATCTGCTCTAAAATGTATGCAGAATTAGAAGCAAAACAAGAAAAATAAATACAAAAATTAAACTGGAGGAAAAACTAAAGGTGGAACAATCTGAAGTAAAATCCAAGAAGACATGTGTACATATATAATTGTGGCGGAGTTGGGTCATAACATAAAAGACAACATTTCATATATACATATACTTACAATGAGAGATTACTTCCACACAAATTCCCCCAGGTACACTTTTTATATCCTATCACAATCCTTTCTGCTGATTTTGTTGCTTTGTAGCTCCAGTATACCTTTGGGTCGCAGTTTGCTATACAAACATCATTTAACATGACATAACATAACAATAACCAACAGTCTCGGTTTTAGATCATTTCCAATATTTTGCTGCAGATTTAGAATGGATCTGGATAGCCACGGTCAACTTAAGTTTTGGCTATCTAGAAGGCTGCAGGTGAATGAGTCACGCCTTCATCAAAAGCAGGTGTGCGTGGGATGTAATATGCTGAATTCTAGATTATCATATCTCAAAGGAATCCCAAAAAAATAAAGCAGAAAGGCATACTGGCCGAAATGCTCCTATGTTTCATAATTGGTCATCATAATGAAATAAAAACTATCACTATACGAACTAAATTGAATTTCAAGCACAGGCTCTGTGAAAATCAATCGCAGAATGCACACCAGGACAATCAGACCAGGTTATTGCAGAATTAAAGTAACAGTCTCCAATAAGTAACCAGAAAACCCTTTGAAATCGATAACTGCAAGACCAACTTCTAAGAACCCTTAGGGGCAACTTGCATATATTAGCCAAATAAACTCAAATTGCATATAATAGATCAAACACATATTTATTATGGGTCAAGACAAGGGCTACTGCATCCTACATTTCTATTGTCTTCTCAGTGTCTACAGGTCACCAGTGTGCTCATAAATCTGGACAATGTTCTTGTCCGAGTTAGAGCAGGAAACAGGAGAGAATTGTTGGTCAAGTATCTATGGTTAAATGTGGGAGATAGCCAAGCAGAGAAAACATTCCTCCAATGCTACCACCGTACGGTAACCTATGCATTTGTGCCAAATTTAAATAAACTTACTTCAAGTTCAGAGATCACTGCCCTGGTTTAGTTGATCAGATATGTTGTGGTGGACTAACCACCTAAAGTTAGAAATCAATTCCCAAAGTATCAAAGCAAGTTGAATCAAAAGCCTGTGATAGCACCTGTGCTAAACCGGCATCTTGACGCCATGTGATTGTGTCAGTCGGCATGATCAGCATATAGGTGAAGACTAGGCCAATTAAACGGTAACCTAGGTTCCAAAGATGGGGAAAAAACTGGCTCACATTAAAGGTTATCTTGTTAAACTAATCAGACCAATGGGGATCTAACCAGGTGGCATAAAAATACCAGTTGTGCTCGAGGAAAAATCTGATAATGTAAACTAAACCAAACATTAAGGAAAACCTAAGGAACAATTGAAGGAAACTTGAGGTATGGTGTGTGTGTAGATCTGTAGTCACAAGTTTCATGTCTTTTTGGCTATTTGGTTTGAGAAAGGAATAGCTACTGTCCGCAATAAAGGCCCAGGATTTGGCTGAGTTTGACACATGTCATCCAGCCACTTGTGCGCATGTTGTTGTATGAAGGGGCACCAATGAGGATGAATTCAGGTAGGATTCATTTTGAAGTATGCGTTTGACACCCATGTTTGGGTGCTAGCCAGGCAGAGGCCTGCCCCAAAGGTACAGCCGAGTGTCATCAGGGTACTGATAGATTCCTATGTTGAAGTTATTTAGGAGAGTTCACAAGATTCAAGATGATTGGGGAGAGGATGGAACCTTGGGGGTTCTCCACATGGCTTGCATTTGTTCAGATCTGAATGAGCCCATCTGTACCGTTTGGTGTCTGCCAGATAGGTAGGACGCGAACCATATTTTGACAGTTCCACAGCAGCCCATCATGTTGGTGAGGACGGATAGGAGGGTTGGGTGGTCAATTGTGTTAAAGGCAGCCGAGAGATTTGATCTAGAGAATCTTCTCCTCATACAAAAGTGTCTCACAAGTTCTCCTTCTTACTGTGGGACATTTCTACATGTGCATTTCTTGCCGCTGCAGCAGGTATTCCACCAGACCCTCGTTTTCTCTGTGGCGATAGCTCTTTTGCCAGAGCAGGTTCGGCATCCAGGTTCAAGGCCCATTATCAATAATATCTTTCTTTTCCACCTCTCCAGCTGGATTCCATCAAGCTCTTCTGTGTCTCAGGTGCAACAGATGGTGGTTTTCATATATGGCTTTGCCACTTCTCACTAATTCTGTCTCTGGCCTGAGACAGCATTCTGCGTCTCTCATTTCTCCCAGCGAACAAAGTTATTCAACTTCACTTCGCCTAGTCAGCAGCACACATGGCTCTCTGAATTTAAAAAGTATGATTCCTGGCAGGAAAATGGGATAGTGCTCAGGTTTTAGATCGCTTCATTAATGTAAAATTTCATCCATCCTGTGCCATAAGTGCAGTGCTCCAGCTGTTACAATTTCTGCTACTGTGGTGCCAGAGAACCATCCTCCAAAATGGGTGCATTCTTGTGAAGCTCTGTGGCTGAAGGGGGAAGCACTGGGCCATTTGCTCGTACTGCTCTGGTTTCTGCATTTTGGCAGCCTCAGAGTTTCCCAATGTCTCCCAATATCCTAGCGGAGGCCCCTGGTTTAGAGCGCTCAGTGGCTAGTGGTCCAGAGGCAGGTGAGATGCTAGCACACCCTGCTTTCCTTTGTGAGTGGCTGGTGGGCCTGGAAAGCTGGCCCACCATGCAGCACTGGGGATTTCTTGTGTGGTGATGCACTGTCTAAGTACTGCTTGACTCTCACTGGCCTATCCACTCTGGCACACGGATAAGTTGCCGCTCACGTGACTGGCTGAGTGAGTCCCGTTTTGAGGAGCTGGTTGTTGGCCTCATCGCTGGTCTGTGGATATGTGGCCTCCTTTCTTTTGGAGTCTGCCTTGAGCCGAGGCCCGGGCTCACAGAGCCACTGCATTTGGTGATGCAGTGGATTCTGTCTTCGTGCCAGTGCCAGTTCACCTACAAGTTCTGTATCCAACGAATAGCAAGTGATATTAGCCCGCAGAGGTGCAGTGGGGAATGCAGGCCCCGGTTTGGTCATTGCTACTGGTAAGTGCTTCATTCTACTTTGCTCCGCTCAAGCCTCTATGCCCCCCTGCCTGGTGAGAACTAGTTTCATACCAACACTAGATGATGTTTTTAAGGTTCAAAAACCTACTTCACTGTTTATTTTGCAGTTTCCCTAATCTGAACCTCCTTGAACACTCCTGCATCTTCTCCATTGTTCATAATATTAGCCACGAAAGCGATTATTATTATTGTGCACTGGGAGGAAACTGGGGGACTTGACCATTGTTATGTTTTGCTTATTGGCTCATTCTATGCAAACTCCCCCCTCCCTCCCATAGTGCATGGTTTGTTTCAAGCTCCATTCTTTGGCCTACATGGCAAGAAGGTGTAAACGTCAGACCAATTCAGGACTTGTGAAGAAGGCACTGGCTTCCACCACTCCCGCAACTACCCTGCATAAGGGACCTATCCCTGCTGCCATGGGGACTGGTAATAACAGAGACGTGTATGGCAAGCCATTACCCTATACTTCAGTGACACCACAATCAACGCCTAACTCTACATTGGCGGGCCTAGCTCAATACACTCTTGTCAGGGCCCTTAAGGACTGGGAATCCATAGCACAGTGATCCTGCCAAAGGTTGCAGAGCGAGACGTTGAGTGTTCCAACCAAGAATAAGGACTCAGAGGCAAGGTCACACACAAATAATATGCATGTTCTTGGCCTCCCTGAGTCAATCCACTCCTGAAACATGAAGACTTTCATTACATCATGCCTTAAAGTGCTGCAGGACTCCTTCCCTTTCATTTCAATTCCTAGTTGAAATGGAGCAAAGTTCACTTGGGCCTGCTCCCACACCAGGCTAGTCCACTCGCCTGATATTTCTGAGTCTACTTAACCACAGAGACTGGGATGTGATTCAGCATAGAGCCCAGGAGCTGGGCGTACTAAAATATCATGAATCACAGATCACCATCTATCCAGGTTTCACCTCCTTCACCCATAAAGCTTGACAATTTATTTATTTTGGTTAAGCAAAAGCTTGGACACAGGGGCTTAAATTATACTAGATTGTTTTCAGCAATGTTTTGTGTAACCTATAATGACAGGGCCCACTTCTTTATAGACTGTGAGGATGTACTCTCATTTCTGGAGCCATTGCCACCTGCCTCTCCCTGCTACTCCACTTAGACTCGGGATACCTGAATTACATGTTTCTTTTAGTTGGTGGATGAATCAATGGACACTGTGAAATCTCAACCTTTGGATATGATATGATATGGCATTCATAACTCGCCTATACACAAGTGTTTCAAGATGCGACGCGGCAAGGGAGGGGAACAGAGGGAGGACAGACAACAATCCTACTAGGCCAGGTGTCATTCAGATCGCGCAAGTGTGTGGGAAGGGGGCAGGGACAGTTCAGTACATGGGCATAGATAAACAGTATGTAAGTAACAGCCAGCATGTGGCAAGTTCATGGAATGCACTGCTTTTCTGACACTACATTTGCCGATTACCCCACTCTTCTTTATATTCTATTCTTAACAAAGCAGGTGGTGGAGTTTCCCTCCTAGACTTTGACCTAAGCACTTACATGTACGTAAACAACCAAGTTATTCTGTCAATTAATACCTACGTTTTGGCACCCCGAGGGCAGTGTGATACCAAATGTCTTCCCCTGGCAGCCTCTGCTGTTGCCCCTTTTATATTATTTCACTGTACTACTCTGGGCTGGTGTCAATCTGCATATTTGTATAGTTAGGTAGCATGGGCTAATCCATTCATCATTTAGTATAAACTCTGTTTAGCAATGTAGTTTGTTCTGGTCTATCATGGATCAATATTTGCTGAGAGCCATGAAGAAAGATACACTTGGTATTTTGTAAAGCGCAGATTCTGTTCTTTGAAGTGCTAACTATGGTCTGTTTTGTCTATTATAAATCAGGCTTTTGCTGAGTGCGAAAGGAAAATGTTTTCACACAGCTGAACACAGTATAGAGATGTTTCATAACAACTTGTCTCTTGGCAGACTGTCAGCTATCCTTTAGCCGAGAAAACAGCCTTGACTGCGAATAGCATGACTGATGTTTTTGTTCTGCAGAGTCCTTCTGTCTCGTGTGAGAGAAGGAATGTTCGCAATATACCTTGCCTTTCTTAGAATATAACAGAAGAACATGTCATTGTGTTCCATTACAGTTCATGAAATATATGCACATAGGCAAAATACTGTTGCCATGGACTGCTTTCTACGCATGTAATATCTGTCAATGCCAATATGCCATTCTGTATAAACAGTGGTGTTCTGTTCAGTGGTGAGCTATGGAGAGGGAGGGGGTTGGTGAGCTCTCAGTTCGAGGGTGTGCTGGGAGGGCTGGTAATGCTGAAGCTCTCATTGCTAGAGAGTGCTGGGGGCTTGGCTTGTTAGTGACTATTGACTGCTGCCATGCATAATAAACATGTATTCGTTTGAATATCCCTTTCTGTGTCTTCTGATCTTATTTTGTTCCATAATATAATATTTTTAGATTCACAGGGGGAGGGGAGTTTTCATCACTGTGAACTGGGGTTTGGCAGTGAGGTAGGGATGGAGGGGTTGGGAGATGGGATTTGGGTTTTGATTGTTATATATTATGGAAAATGTTCACAGCACAGCCACAGTATTGCTTGGTACATCAGGCTACACATGTGATGTTATTACAGATATGTCCACTCTAGGCATGGGATCATCAAAGAGGGCCTGGGTGGCTGGCCATTTTAAACATCTTAGCTGGAATGTTCAGGGCGTGAATTACATTATTAAGGCTAGGAAGGGTCAACCCCATTTGGAGCAATGTGGCACAGACAGTGAATCTTCAAGAGACTCACTTGAGGGTTCAGCTAATAACATATTTGCCCATGTATGGGTTCCATTCTTCCTCTTCATCCATCTCAAGATGCGGTGGAGTAGTTATAGTCTGAGGCATTCTGAGTGGTGTAAAACCCTTGTTAATCTACATACATATATGCGCTGCCTTTGTACCATGCTGTCCCAATTGGGAATATTTTTCACCAACTTCTCCGATGATACCCAGCTGGTCTTCGAGCTCAGTGGTGTTTACAAACAGGACAGTGACAAACTAACAACCATATATAACATCATCGAGAGTTGGATGAAGGACAACTGGATGTGTCTAAACAGCTCAAAGACGGAACTGATGATCTTTGGATCCACACAGGCCAGAAAGAAACTGAATCCCACATAATCTTCATTCAGCATTAAAAACACCCAAATTCTAATATCTGAAAAAGTGAAGACTCTGGGAGTCTACTTACAAGCCTCCTTAGGAGCAGAAGCACATACTGCCTACCTAAAACGAAATTGCCACTATCACCAAATACTTCTGAAAAAAATGAGACCTTTGCTCGACCATAAGAACAGTACCACCATTGCCAAAGCAACAATACTATCCAGACTTGATTACGGAAACTCCCTGCTCCTAGGAGCAAACAGTAAAAGTCTATAACAATGTTAGGTGATCCAAAATAACTCCATCAGGACAATCACAGGCAGGTCAAGAAGGGATCACATCACAGGAGACAGAAAAGATCTACACTGGTTGGCCATGGAAGAGAGAATTATCTTTAAGTCCCTCACCATGGTCCATCTATGTCTCTATGGCAAAGCCCCAGCCTACCTAAAGAAACAGTTCAAGTGGCATGAGCCATCCAGGTGCCTAAGATCATCCAATAAGGGCCTACTACAAACCATCTCATCGAAAAAGCAAAATGGCCTAGGCAAGGCTTTTCCAACTAGAAGTATCCAAAAATTGAATGAACTACCCACATCAGTGAAACTTGAAACCAATTATATTCAATTCAGAAAGAAATTGAAAACACTGTTATTCAAATAAATCTTTGAATTACTACAAGCCTAGCACTGTGAAATGACCGCTCTGCACACTCTTTGTGCCGTCTCTATACCTTTATGTCTTGTCTCTTTGGAACGCGCTCCGATGCCTGCGGGTTTTAGCGCTATATAAACAAATAAATACTCACAATTTTGATGACGCATAGTTTTTCCCCACCCTGCCGTCAAGTGTCAATAGTACTTGGTTAATTAGTTTGTTTGGGCAAGAGCCTTTAACACCATTCTTGACTTCACCAGGGATAGATCTAGTTCCTCCACTATATTCTTATAAAAAGCGGCGCTAGAGATCCTTAAAAATATGTTTCATTAAGATCCGGTGTATGTCTGAGGTATGATACATCAGGTTTGTAAATCCTACTTTTTTTCCTTGGTACATGATTGGCACTCCAAGATTGGCTAAATGCTAGCTTTGCCTGCCATTCTGCACAAATTGTGAGACTTGCCACCAAGGACCCTCTCTGTCTCGCTATGCTTAGGTTATCTCTTATGTTAAATGGTAGCTGCCCCCTTGTCCATGCCATGGGACTGCAGTGGGACTGCCATGGGAGCTGCATTTGCCCCCAGCAAGGCCATAATCTTCATGGCTGAATATGAACAAAACTACGTCCTTAACATCAATAACCCCTTCAATGACAAAATATGCCTCTGGCAGAGGTATATTCATGACATCATCCTCATTTGAAAGAGTGACAAGAACACCGTGGACAATTTTCTCATTTGGATTAACAGTCAATCAGAGGCAATAAAGTTTACAATGACAAACAGTAACACAGAAATCAACTTTTTGGATCTCATAATCAAACCTGGCCTTGGATCCTTCACATGCACAGTGTTCATCAAAGAAACAGATAGGAATAGTATCCTTCACTACAATAGCAATCATCCAAAGAATTTGAGGGATAATCTTCCATACGGACAAGTTCTACGGCTGCGCAGGAATTGCACTGAGATGGACCAATACCAAAAAACATGCTACTACTAAAAAATACTGGTAAGAGGGTATCCTAATAAACTCCTTAGCCGGACTAAAAAGAGGGCTAGATATACGCCACATGAATCCCTACTGACACCCAGGACCCCGAACACTGAGAATGATGACATCCTCACTTGTGTTTCCACCTTTGGACCAATAACCACTAAACTTAAAGGGCTCATTAAGAAATTCTGGCCCCTGATGCAACTTAGCCTACCTGAGGAGGAATTGCAAGAATGAGTAAAAAGATGACCAGGTCTACAACCTGGAATATGAGAGAGATTAGGGGCCACCATCCCTGCGGAACCTGCTCCTGCTATAGATTCACTAAGAAAATGTCTTCCTTTCTGATTGAGGACAGAGTCTGGCACTTAAGGCATTTCTCAAATTGCAAAACAACTAACTCTCTGTCATAGAGTGCCCCTGCGGGTTGAGATATGTGGGCAAAACTAAAAGACAGATCCATAATAGAACAGGAGAGTACAGATCAAGAATCAGGTGTAAAACTCATAATGCTCCCCTAGTATCACACTTCATGGAATTCCAACATGGTCCTGATGTGCTAACTTGGTGGGTGGTTGATGTGGTACCTTCGACTTCAAACACCACCAGTGCTCTCAACCATAAGGAGGCATGGTTGGTGTTCAAGCTCAATACCATATCAAATGGCCTGAATGAGGAGGAACCCAATAGATCTTAGGCATTACCACATGCCCTACAGGGCCTAGCCCTCTAAAATATACATTTCCCTACAATGCCAGCACCTATGAAGCCCTATAGGACCCTTGTGGGCCCCTGATTTTCACTAGCAGACACACACACACATGTATGAACATTTCCACTCTTGCAATTACGTGTGCCTCCTGATCCTTTTTACATCCAGTGTGCAAGCCAGACGGAGTCTCTGTCACCATTTGGGACCACAGGACCACTTTCTAATATGGCACCTTACTGTTGGCCTTACTCAGGCCGACATATCTTCCTGACTTAAGTATTTACTTCAAGACACACGGCGCAACTCCATTAGCTGTTGCGCACTACCCTGTATTACCATGACTACGGGACACGGCCACACAAAGCATGCGCGCCTCAGGAACACTACCTGTTCAGACGCATGCACCCGGGCCCACCTCTACACAGCTCGCCATTTAGGAGCCGCGGCTGCCCCGTCACCATGTCTAACTGCTGAGCATTTCCGCCATCCAAATAATCTGATCGCACTGCCCAACTTGGTAAATCCAGATCTTGGCCGCTAGCCGGGGGATGCTAATTGAGTGCCTATTTTAATTCCTTAATTCTCTAACCTCGTACTAACATGCAAATCCTTTCCTTAGGATACCGCACTTGTGCTCCATTGAGAAGTGTGCCCACCCAGAGGAGCGTATACTTTTGACAGCGCCATGCAGTCCACCCTCTCCCCTGCATATCATTGGAAGCAAGTTTTCTCCTCTCTGCCGCATATACCTTTACAGACAAACCTGTAGCAGCCGTGCACCATAACAGCACAAGGTAATTCTTCTAGCACTTGTGCCACACTCTACATTGTAAATGTATAATGAGTCCAGGTAATCAGGCTAAGCCACTCCCCCGCATGTCTCCCTACAGCACACATACTGTGGCGAGTGGGTCTTTAGGACTCAGCCCTGAAACCTCCACAAGAAATGTAGGCAGAGAGATTTGACAATACCTTTGAATGTTAGTACCCTATTAGCCTGTACGTCATAATGTTACTTCTAGGTGACATCTGATTCAGCTCTCCCCCCTTTTATTTTTAATGTCATGTATATTATAAAAATGTTATGCAAAAACACACACTGCATAACTAATGTTAGCCCCTTTTTATATGTTCCTCTTTCAGGGAGACCTAAACCAGTCCTCAGAAGAAGGCTCAACAACTCATATGCCGAAATGTCCAGGGACCCGACACCACCTGTGTACAGACTGTCCCCTGTCTTTGAACTTTTGATTGAGATCCAGACGTAGACCTATTACCGGGTCACCCTTTTTGTGTCCGGCATTGCAACTATATGTGTATAGATTGCTCCAAATGTGATTCACGGGAGGTGATGGTCTAACACACACATTACAACACACTGTCAAGTTATGGGACCTTGCCGCCAAGATCCCTGTCTATAAAACTATGATAAGGAAATGCAGTAATGTCATCATTAGCAAATGAGAAAAAAATAAGAAAAAAAAATAAGAGCTAATTAATAAATGCTGGCTTAGTTTGAACGAATAATTGTGTTTTTGCTCGCGAATATGTGCATGGTACACTTTTCTAATTAAGGTGGGTGTACCAAAAATATGACATAACACAATATTGTTTGTTCTATTGAAACACAAAGAATGAGAATCTAAGGACAGGACGCCCCCCAAGTGTTGTTATTGTCTAAGCCCGTAGCCCTGTCCCTTTCTAGGGCTGTCCCTCCTGTTGCTAACCCTTGTGCTGCCTTGCAGTTTAAACCCTCTGTCCTTTCAGATGTAGCATTTAGGGGTGTGTTTGAGAGAGCCATATCCGCTTTCTTCAAGTCTAAGCCGGGATCTGTCTTGCTGATGTCTACACTCTCTGAGATCTTACTTTAGAGGGGTATGTGTAGGTGTGACTATTGGTATGTGACGAACAAAGTGGTATGTGAAATCCATGCTTTGCATGACTCCCGTGTGGCCCTCCAGACAAGCCCTGAGGATATTATTGATGTCCTGCAGCAGGTTTAGGTAAAATGATATTCGCTGTGCAACACTGTTTCTTGTGCCGATATAGAAGTCTTTTTTGGAAGAGGTCAAAATATTGACACAGTGGCAAGAGAGATGCTAAATTCTCCCATTACAAGAGCAAACATTCCGAGTGTGATTTAATTTTTGCCCACTTCCAAGGCCCCTGGCAGTGTTGGATTAATCTATGAATTTCATACGGAATCAGTCTCTCTGTTGGTCCCGCACCTGCTGGGAGGAAGCAATGAACTGCAGAATTCTGTAAGTGTCCATATATGAAGCATTAACTTCTGTTACCCTCACACCCAATAAGTACCCCAAAGTTTACAGTTTATAGAGACCCATATCTCTCCTAAATGTAGTCACAAGTATTTTTGTGAAAGTCTTGGTGAACCGACTTTTGAAATATATAACTCCTCTCACATTCTGACCAATCTGTTTTCTTCCCTGTGCGGTCGACTGCACTGAATTGTCATTGTTTCTTCACCATCCTTGACCATATTGAACCGAGAAATCATGTTTTCACAGCCTTCTTGTACACCAAAAAGGTATTTGACCCTTTGTCATGGAGTTACTTTTTTCTACTTATTGCAATGAGTTTCTCTATTATATGTTAATTTGACTGCCAGGTATAGCACATTGAGCCGGTGCTCTGCACCCTTTTTTGTTGGCCCGAGACACCAAGAAGGGCTGTCCCCTATAAACCCTCCTCTTTGCAATACCAATGGAGCCACTGGCTGCGACGGTCAGGAAGCTCCAAGCACGTCAGGGTTTGCCAATGGAGAGGATGCAAGGAAGTTGTCTCTTTATACAACAATGATTACATTAAAAACCTGGCTATTAAGTTGATTTAGCTCATTCAGGGAACGTTTAGATTCAGTGATAAATGCGGTTTGCCTATCAACTGGGTGAAATCTTCCTTGTTCCTATTAAGTGATGCTAAATACAGGCCGGCCAACTGCAACAAAATTACTTTATCTTTCCAGCTTTGCAGAAATACAAGGATGAGTAGTGGCTAAACTGCCTGCTCAGGCCTCACATTTCTACAAACCAGCCATGATCCCAAACATGAAGGTAAAGGAGGCACAACCTAGAGATATACCTCCTTCACCTTTTGTGCTAACTGGGCAGAGGTAGGCTGATACTCTTAAAATGTCTGAATGTGAGATAGCAGTAACCCAAACAGCAAAAGCACAACAGTCTAAAACAAAGCAATGGGCCTCATTACGACCCTGGCGTTAAGTGTTTAATGGCGCTGTAAAAGGCTGCGGCGCCATTAAACACTTAGCGCCTTACTACGAGGTCCCTTTGCGGGACCCGACCTTAACGGCTGGTCTACACCAACTGTTAAAGTAGGGACCCGCAAAGGGACCTTGGTGCTAAGTATGGTACCGCAATTTGAAAAAGTCATGAAAAAGTCATGAAAAGGTGAAGGTAAGGACTTTATGGCTGTTAAGCCCTTTGGGGGGGCTCACTCTCCTCTACTCAGTCGTTCAAGTACAGTTTAAGAGGCTGCTGGAGTGACTGGGTCCTTGTGCTTCATGTGTTGGTTACTTTGGAGGGGTAGTCAATAGGACACTGGTGCAGAGGTCACTTTCGGCATCTGAATTGAGCTCCGGCTAGTCTGCCATTCCCCGCTTTGGTGACATGGTTGCTGGCACACCACAGCATGAAGAAAGACCATGCTGTATACGACCTCAAGAACTCCATAACATGATACAGGTGGAAATCAGTGATGTCCACTGCATCAAACAGTGGCAGTCTACCCTTGTGCTGCAAACAAAGAAGATGGTCCTGCAAGGCTGGGAGTGGATCAATCACCAGCATAGGTATCTAAAATGTACACACAACCTCAGTAATAAAGAGCGCAATTTCCTGGACATTACCATTACAGTTGAAGAAGAAATAAATGTACATTTTGTTAAGCCATTCCACAAACCTATGGACCGTAATTCACTACTCCACTATGGCAGTATCCACTCATGCCACGTAAGAGACAACCTGCAATTAGGACAATTCCTTTGAGTAAAAAGAAATAGCCCCAAGAAAAGGGACTTCAAGAAAGAAGCCTGTGAATCTAAGAAACAAACTTCACATTAGACGATATCCCACGAATCTAACAGCTTAAGCTCTAAAAAGAGCTTCCAACAATAATCGTGAGTTTCTATTGGAATATAAAGAGCAACACTCAACAAAAAAGGAAGACGAGAAACTGGTCTCTGTAACCTTTCCAATACAATAAAAATGATCATCAATAATAATTGGAAGGATTATGGAGAAAGGTAAATGTTCAATTAGAAAACCAATTATCACCTTCAAAAGAAGGAAGAACCTAAAGGACCAGATTACACATAATTATATAAGTGTAAGAACACAAGAACAAAAACATTGACAGAAACATGGGGTATACCGCCATTAAAAGGACATTTCCCCTGTGGCAAATGCTTTTGTTGTGCACAAACAACAAAGAGTGCAGAAGTGGACATCAGACTCACTAAACCATGGAGGCAGACACGTTTTTCGAACTGCAATTCTAAAATCGTGATTTATGTCATTTGGTGGCCCTGTAGGAAATTATACATAGGGAAAACAGGAAGGAAGATCAAAACAAGAATAACAGAAATCAAAAGCTGCATACAAAATCGGGTACAGAATGCACCCTTTGGAGCACACTGGATAGAAGCAATTCATACAGCAGAACAAATTCAATAGACAGTCCTTTTTCAGTTGAAAGCAGGAAATGACACAGACAACGACAAAAGCAAACTGTTGAGTAAAGAACAACAGTTGATCTTTTAACTAAAAGTATAGATAAAGGTCTGAATGAACGGATTGAATGGACAGAATTGTAATGCCATCTACAATGAGATACAAAACATTTAGTAAAAAAGATGTTTTAAATCCGGAACATGTTTGACATGTATTAAAATCTATACGTGTTTCAGACATCATCATATCAATATCTTTAACACACCACTGGAAATTGAATCCAGCTATGACTTTCACTTCGATGTGCATTTAAGAAATCACCGGAAGGACACATGAAAAGTTGATCACTGGGGCATGGAGTCTGGGCCACATACCCAATGCTGTAAAAGAGAACAGAGAAAAAAGACCAGCGCACTCAGGGGGCGAGAATGGGCTGTCTGCTTGTTCGAGTTTAGTGTCTACTACTTGATAGATAAAAAAGCAGGACGGACAGTGCTGTGGACATGACTACGAGATAGTACACTCCAACGCGCATGCCCGTTGCAACGGGATGTAGACAAAGGACTGTATCAATAGACGTTAGAAGGCTAAGCACATTACAAAGTACTTGAGAATCGCGGGCAACCGAGTAAAGGTAGCCAGAGAATACGAATCTGGGTCAGACGTGGACTCTGCGAATAAAGAAACTCCGACAAACTGCACACTATGGTAAGTAAATATTGCAACTCCGGAACGTTAGCAATATATGTTATATCACAGAAGCATGTTAACTAATAGAGACACTAGTATAAGAAAGGGTGTAGAGGAACACACTTTTAATGTGTTGGTATTGCTGTCTCCTCCTTATTCATAGAGCTATACTCAACCGTATGGAAAGAAAGAAAGAAAGAAAGAAAGAAAGAAAGAAAGAAAGAAAGAAAGAAAGAAAGAAAGAAAGAAAGAAAGAAAGAAAAAAAGAAAGAAAGAAAGAAAGAAAGAAAGAAAGAAAGAAAGAAAGGGTACACACAATCAGCGAGAACCATGGCACAACACAGACAGACTCAGTTTCAATTACGACATGACTCCAGATTTGTAATAGGGTAAGGATTCCATTAATAATGCATAACATTATGCTCTGGTGTAATATCACTTAGCCGTAACTTTGTGCGCCTAGTGAAGCCATTTAGAACGATTGTGAGACCTTCGCTCTATTTCTATTCCTTTTCAGGTACAGACAAGAGATCCCGCGATGCAACAAGGTACCTGAATGCATAACTGTAATTCGGAAAAGCGTATCTGAAATTGGATCCAAGAATATACCAGGTACTAATAGACATGCTCTTCAATGGTCAATAAAAACCATCACAAAATGTGGGTAGGATTTGTAGTGTTCTTGCGTTCACCTCAAGATGCAGATCAAAGTGGTTTAAAATCAGCACAGTATTTTTAAAGAACACAAAAAATAGAAATTTTAGCTACTCAAGCTAAATCTCATAACCGGTGTCCATCAGGGCTGAGATACAGGTATCACAGGAGTAATACTGGAGGAAACAAGGAGAGAATGACAGATATTCGATGATAATATCAATTATGGAGATTTGATAGCAACAAAGAAATACAATCAAAATGTACTTATTGAAAGAGCGCTACGAACTTGTATAGAATGTTTGGAATATAATAAACATGGTAATTTATACCCATGTTCATATCGTTTCAGAAGAGAAGTTTGGATCCATCAAGACTAAATATACCAAGATCTATTGAGTAGAAGAGATCCTGGGACATCATTTGATTAAATAACAAGATCCAGAGACTACACACAAGGGAAGCAGGTGATAGCAAACCCTAGAGGAAATTCCTTATAGAAGAAGGAATGAAACATGTTGGGTGAATGGAGTATGATTTGTATGACAGGGCAAAACTGGATTTTAGAATGTATTTATTTATTTATTTATTTATTTATTTTGTATATGAATGTATATTTTTGTGTAATTAATTGAATGCATTGTAGTGCACAAAGCACTTCGGTGATTCCTTTGTGTTGTATTACTATGATGACTTTCCTTTTGGGTCAATTTTAAAGTATATGAATTAAATTAAAAAAATATATGTTTGTACATTACTGAATTGGTAGTCCTTTCAATAATATTGAAAGAAACAATGAATAGTGCTGTGTAAGTTGTGATCCCTACTCATCTGGCACGATTTGACCCAGTAGCATTGTTGCTATAAATAGGTTTGTATCCTGCAGAGGGGTTGTCTAACTGGGTCGTTAAATTTCCCTCCAGTCTCACTCTTTGTTTTAGAGGAAATCAGTGATGTCCACTGCATCAAACAGTGGCAGTCTACCCTTGTGTTGGAAACAAAGAAGCTGGTCCTGCAAGGCTGGGAGAGCTGTAACTGCAGTGGAACACCTCTTTCGCAAGTCGTGGGTCTGAAGTTGGTCAACCCACAGAATTGTACCAGGACACTGCTGAAGGTTTCCAAGGGAAGGATCCTCATGTACGCATAAAGCCTTGTGTTTACACTGGCCCAGGAGTCAAAGCCTGGTGAAAGCCTTCTGGAGATCAGCAAAGGATGCTAAGTCTGTCAACTACCAAGCAGAGTGCTGGTTCGTCAGCAAGAT
This sequence comes from Ambystoma mexicanum, assembly GCF_040938575.1. Classification (NCBI taxonomy): domain Eukaryota; kingdom Metazoa; phylum Chordata; class Amphibia; order Caudata; family Ambystomatidae; genus Ambystoma; species Ambystoma mexicanum. The sequence goes on from NC_090921.1 coordinate 657,807,136, forward strand.
GGCACTCTTCTTGGCTCCAGCGACAATCTGAAAAATGGCTGCAAAAGTGCTCCTTTTATCCAGGATTGAAGTTGGAGTCCTCCCCATGTTCACCAATGATAAGGGTCTGCACGATTCAAACTGGCCAGGGCTGTCCATTCACAGACAGCCTCCGGCCACATCTGCCCAGCAACAGACACTTTTTCATAAATGTGGACTTACACCAGAAAGTACCAGCACCCACAACTGGCCACAAACACACTGCCAATCTGCCACTGTAAAGTTGGAGCCTTTGTCAGAAAAGTGGTTATCATAAATGACAAATCCAGCCCAGAGGGCAGGAAGAAGGCCAAAATACAAGTCGGTTAAAAGACAGGCAAAAATTGCATGGCATGTTACATTTTAAAATATACTAGCAAAAGTACCCGTTTGCCAAACAGGTTCTGTGGACAGACATGACAACACTCTCATCAATTGTTGAAAATCAATGATCCTGCAGGCTGCTGTTCAATTCACTTATTGCTTGATGTGCCTTGCACTTTGAAGTAAATTGCACAGAGAATGGGCGAGTGTCGCTGGCTGATATACCCCAGAGCAGACATTGGGGGGAGGATAGAGTTGATCTGCTGCTGCACACTGGGACCTACTGTACTCTCTCCTCACCTGTTGCCTCACCCTGGCTTGGTGCAGTTCATTGTGGTGCAAATGTAACAGAAACTGTGCATTTTAGGGTTGAGGACGACCACATTAATGTTTACCGATTTGAGGCAACCATCTCATGTGTGAAGGTTCTGACATCTGGGTAAAGGGTTGGGGTGTCCACATGTCATGTAGCTAGTAATGTCTGGAGGGTCCTAACAGGTCCTAACAGGTAACTATGCAAAATGTGCTGCAGATTGGTGAAACGGTGTGAAATTGTATAATGAACAACGCTTTGCCACAAACCCAGCCACCCACTATAAATATAGATGTTATTCTAAAAAGGACTAAGCGGAAAAATCAAAAAGTTCAACTCACGAAAGAAAAGGTGGAAAAATAGCCACCACCACCAGCCAATCATGGACACGTCATGCAAGGACCCACAAAGTTACAAAAAACAGTTATAGGAACACAAAGTATACTTACCGCACCTCACTGTAAGGTGAAGAGTGCCGTGTAAAAAACCATCACAACTGAGAACAGAGTGCTTATGCATGGGTAGCCATAGGGACAGATCAGTGTCTACAAAACAGATTAGTTTAGCAATTGAAGCCAAGTGAAAAGGCTTAATTTGCCTCCAAAAGTCATAACTGGTACAAAACCACAGTACCAGAGATATCTACAGAGGGAAAGCTACAAAAAGGGCAATCTTAACAGTAGGCTATATGACTCTATGACATGGGTGCTTATTAAGTAACCATGTTTGCCTCTAGGGTGATTCCATCAGTCTGAAATGCTTTTGTAGAGTAGGCAGGTGGCAGTTGTTTTTAGTTTTGGCTTCATCAAGGGTGTAGCCAGTTTAACTGCATTGCAATGTACCATTATGGTAGCGTTTGCGGAACTAATATATCTTTTTTAAGCCCTACTCTCAGCAATTTTGTTTTGGGCCATCACTTATTGGGAAAAACAACGCAGGCCAAAAAGGGCTGTTGCGCAAACATGGGCTCACGGAGTCCAGCTCTGCACACTATAGCAGATTAAACTGGTTTAAACTGGTCACTTGCAGTATACGGGCCAATACACAGACAGTGGGTGCACCACAGTATTTGGAAGTTTGTGTCTGCCTAGTGTGAGATTGGAGGGCTGGCTTATACAGCCCAGGAGTGAATGGTTATATCTGGGAAGGGGTGGGGGCACTTGCCTTTCCTCAGTTCTGCTGGGATTTTGAGGTGCACTTACTTGCTGGTTGGATGATATTTGCCACAAAGCTGAGCTGCTGGATTTTTACTTTATTTGCATGGCAGCTGGACCTCCTTTCTGGGCTGAACCAAGTCACCCTCACTGGGTGGGCTGCATTTCGCATGCTGGGGCTGTTATCCTACTGTCAAAGTATGGTCTTGGTTGCCAAAAAGAAATGTAGGATGTCTCTCTCTTCCAGAGTAGTGGTAAGACAATAATACCTACCCCTCAGACCTCTCAGCCACTGGTGTTAGTAGTTGGGCCATCCTGTTGCATATGTCTTCGATCCATCTGCTGGCCGGCTGCTCCCTTTTCCCCTCTAAGTCACTCAAATGTGCTTGGACTGGATCCTACGCCTGGGTGCATTCCCCATCATTGATTTCACGTATGGCTGGTGGGCTGCACTCCTTGGAAGGCTTCTTTTGGTTAGTCATTTGTCTGGGGTTCAAGTTCATGGTTCACCGAATCCTGTAACTCACATTGCAAAAGAATAATGTTTTGGTGGCTGCTCAACACTGTGGAATGCAGACAACCAGTTGCTTTGCTTTTTTTGGTGCTGTGATTCTCAATCCAGGGGCTTAGGGACAAGATTGGTCCCTGTTGTCTTCACTCTGGCGGAGGCTAGCTAGCACCTGCAGTAGCTCTTCACCTCCAGTGACAGACCTGGATAACAGTACAGCTGGCAGATAGAGGCAGGTCTGGTCCACAACAGCAGTTCACCCCCAATATGACCTGGGGATGGTTAGGGATCAGAGCCTGCCTCTGCCTTGGAACTCTAGCTTCACCTCACAGGCAGCGGATGGACTGCTCTCCCTATAGAGATCGAAATTAATTCTTCTTGAAGTCCAAAATGAATCAAGGAAGGAGTGATATACCCCTTACTTATAAAGACAAAGGGCCTCATTACGAGTTTGGAGATAGCCATGGTGCTATTATCGCCATGGCTGCCTGCAAAATCGTGTCCAGGTCCGTCGTCTGTGAATGAGGAATTACCGGGTCATTCCAACTTCATTCACAATACCATTCCCCATTCCCATAGGAATGGGGATGGAGCGAATAAGTTATTAGCTCCTTGGTCCCCTTACCAGACGTCTGTTCCGGGTCCCGCAAGGGAACCTCGTAATAGGGTGGAATGGGTTTACCGGCACCATTAACGGTGCCGGTAAACCCATTCCGCAAGGGTCGTAATGAGGCCCAAAATCTCTCCGGGATGGGACAAAAGCAAGCCCTCTTTAAGGGGTCCAATTCCTGTTAAGGTAATAAGGGACTCTGACCGTTTGGCAACATATCCAAAGTTCTTTGTGCAGGAGGTTTTGGAGACAGAGAGGAAAGAGAAGCCCACAGAAAGCCAAGATGAAGGAATCCTTCCTCCCTTATCTTCTGGTCTGCGAGACTGCCCAAACCATACCCCTTCGTTAAGCCTGCACTCTTAAGGCAAGAACCAGGTGTGAGGATGGACCTTTTGTTTAGGGTATACCCTTTAAAGCTTGTTGCCCAGGGAAGCTCCTTTTTGGAGCTGTCTTGATGGAGAGAGGTGTTACCTGACCTCACAAAAGATCAAAGAGAGTCACAGTTTTCCTGCCAATTGTTCTGCTGGTGAACAGAGCCAAGTAGTCTGACTAGAATACTTACAGTGTTGAAATGTGCATGCTACAAATAAGGTGTGACTGTTAATATTTATGTGAACTATCAGACATCAGACCAAAACCTAGGTATGACTTATATTTCAAGATTATCCTGACACCAGGCGATATTGTTGATGATAATTATTATGGTTTTGGAACAGAGGTACACATTCAAATGCAACCCCTGAACTGCAGGTACTTAGCTCTCACAATAGCTCTCAAAAAGGGCAACTGCACTTGTGGCCTATGAAGGCATCATGAGTCAGACACAGACAACAGGTTCAACAAAGTTTAATTTGAACTTAAAAGGCAGGGTGGATGAATGCCTAACTTGTCCTATGCTAAGGTTGGATTTCCCTATCTAAAGAAAACTATGAAAAGTCTATGGGCCTCATTACAAGGTGGGCGGTAAGGGACACCGGGCACCGTTAAGGAGACCGGTGCCGGTAATCCCTTACCGCCCAATTCCAAGGTCCCTTAGCGGGAACCGTAAAGGACGTGTGGTCTGACCATATGTTCTTTACGGGACCTGTTAAGGGACCTTGGAGCTAATAACGGGCTCGCAATTAGCAGGCCCGTTATTAGCGCCTTCCCATTGAGCCCTATGGAGGCTCAAATGGGAATGGGGAATGGCATTTGGAAGGGGACTTAACAAAATGAGGATGTGTTGGTCCAGTTGTCCTCTTCTTCATCCCAGTACCACTGTCTGGCCCTCTATCCTTCTTCCAGATCAGGCACAATTTATGCCGTTTTTCTAATTTGACTGTTTCTCTGTTCAGGCAGACGCTTGCAGCTCATGCTAGGCTCCTTCCAGCACGCCATTTTCAGCCCACACACTGCATAGCAGCAACAGATCAAAATGGGGTTGTTTTGCAGCACCATCTAAAGGTACATTTTTTACCTCCATTATTTACTCACTTCATGTATCTGACATCGGGCAATGGAGGGGTAGTTGGGCAGATTTTGCACTAGAGCCCTTCCAGTGTTCCATCCACTCCTCCATCTAGTGTATTATGGCAACATGCCTTTTTAATTTTCAGAGGAGTATTTTATTTTATTACATTTCCACTAGCATGTATCCAGAACCCAGGCCGATGTGAGGCCAGTCTCTGTCCACCAACACGAGTAAAACTAGACATGTTCTCTCTAGTTTTAATCATGGGGTCTTGTTTCTTTGTGACAATGACATGTTTATGTACATGCCTTTTTAACCACTGTGCGTTTTCTACACTTTTGATATTTCACTTCCGTAACCCTAGCGCCCGATCTTCCACAGAGGACTCCTTTCCTTGGCTCCATGAAGAAGGCTGTGACCCACTAAAGCCGAAACGTCCTGGGACTCCTTTACCCTAGCGGTGTGGCGGGGTCCCCCTTAAATCTTAGTAGAGATTTACTTCAGTGACGTCGATCAACTACTTTTTGGTCACCCTTTAGCCTGGCTTAGTTAGACCCCTCCAAGGACTTTACTTTTGAGGATTATTTAGGTTTCACCAGTTACATGTTGCATTGGGTAAACCTGTTGTAAACCTGTTGGATTAAATTGATCTACAATTAGAAAAACAGCATGTATTAGCAACAACAGGATGCCTTTATACTTCTGTCATGTTTTGTACTAGTGACCACACACAGCATGCTTTATTCTCTGCTACATGCCTTTCATCTGTATTTGTTTGTATTTTGATGTGTGATTTGGGTGAAAAATGTACACCCCTGTATATTGTACTTACAACTCCTTCACAAAATGTGTAAAAGAATAAGGACAGCCACTTAATAAAAGCTGTTCTCTCGCAAACTAATGATCTAGCACATGTGGATTATTACGTTTTTTCATGTACTGCTATCCTTGGTAATATATAAATTGTGACACCCAAAGATAGCACATTGTCTTTAAACTTAGACTGCAATTAATAAGCTGCAGTCGGCTTAGACTTCTCCAGTCAGGACACCACCCCCCCCTTCTTGTACACATTTGTAAATGGCCCTCAGTCCTGAGTCTGGTTAGGGCTCACCCTCCCGTATATATTGATTCTGCCCAGAGGCAAGTCCTAACTATACAAATTGTGGGCTAAGGGTACTGGGTTTTTCCACCTCATTTGGGAATGTCCTATTATTGAATGTTTCTGGGTGGAAACGACAGCTAAACTCAATGCTATGTTTGGAAGCCCCATAGCTCAAGGCCGTTGCTGGTGCCTACTTGGGGATATGAGGGGGTTTCAAGGGATTCATACCAGTTATTATCAATACTTCTTCTCCTGGATGAAGGACTCTATTTGGTGCCACAGGAATGAGGCCACATTCTGTAATTTAATATCAATAAGTCAATGGGCCTCATTACATGTTTGGTGGTCCGGATATAAGGGTGCCGGTAGCACGATACCAGCACCCTTTCCGGACCACCAAACTGCGAGTTTGCCGGTAAGGGCACTGAATTCCCAGCAGGCCGGACCTGCCGGGAGTTCACGTCCCAACCGGCAGTGTTTTCACTGAAGCATTGGCACCGTTGGCGGTGCTTCAGTGACCCCATACCGGGATATCACACTGCAGAAACAGTGTCACGGGATCGGCAGTAGCCCGCCGCCTACCAGCAGGTTTTAGTGCCAACCTCGTAATGAGATCCATGTGTTATGTGGGCAACATTTAGAGAATTTTCTGTGAGAACTTGTGTGAGAACTCACCCTGTGACCGTGCATTCATGACTAGCCCATCTCTCGTTTATTGTTCATTTATCCCAAATGACATTGGGGACTGCTTCCAAATGTTCATCATGTATTTTATAATGCCCTACTGCAGTGTACCCTAGAAGAGCCTGGTTAGCTTGACACTAACAGCAACAGCTACAAGGAGCTACTTTTGGCTCCCCAAGCCAACTGACGCTGAACACACATACCTATTTGACATTAACTGTGTGCATGTGAGACAATCTTTGAAAGAGCATTAGCACACATCTATATGACATTTAAAGCATTGTGGCACAGAAGTAATTAACAAAATGTTGCCTCTGCATCTCATGTAGAAGTTAGGTTTGCAGAACTCTATGTAGCAGCTCCTCATTCCACACAGGTAACTGCTGCTCACTGGTTAATGCCATATACCCCGGAACTGCTTTTCGCTCCTGCTTATCCAATCTTAATTTTGATTCCTTCAATTGAGCTATTTATTTTTTTCTTTCTTTTTACTACTGGCACCACAACATGATATGATATGATATGTTATTTATAACGCGCCTGTATACACATGTTTGAAGGCGTGATGAGGCAAGGGGGAGGGGGAACAGAGGGAGGACAGACAACAGTCTTACTAGGCCCAGTGACATTGAGATTGCGGAAGTGCAGAGGAAGGGGGGAGGGGAAAGATGTGGAGGAGAAGGCGAGAGGGGCAGTGCAGTACATGGGATCGACAGTAAAAAATAAGTAAATAGAATAAATATAAAGCAATAAGTAAAATGTGATGCTAGCTGGTGGCAAGTGCAAGGGTAAGTGCAGACATCAGGTGTCAAGTGCTGGTAGGGGACTGTAGGGATACAGAAAACAGTCCCCAAGTGCGGGGGTTGTCAGGGAGGCAGTGCAGGTGTGCACCTGGCAGGGAGGGGACCTGGGCCCGAGATCAGAGGGTGGCCAGGTGACCAGTGTAATTTCAGTTTTAGCCAGGAGTTCAGCAGGGGAGATGGGGAGGAAAGAGAAGCAAAGAGGAAGGTTTTGAGGTGCTTGCGGAACCGGAGATGGTTCTCCTCAAGTTTCTCCTTCTTCTGGTAGAAATAAAAACATGCTGCAGGAGGAAACAAAGAGATTATGCAGATGTTGAAGTACTAGCACAGGCATGAGCTGCTCTGTAGACTATGTTGTAATCTTGTAGATGAAGAGAGAAGTGGTCTGGCAGTGTGTAGTGGCAGTGTGTAGTGCTTGACTTTCTGGAAAGGACCTGCCCTCGAAGATTGAAGGCTCTGTAAGGAAAGTAGAGGGGTGTGTGTGTACTTGATGCACGTGGCAGTGAAAAAACATTGAAAGGAGGCATCTATGCATTTTAGTTCACAAGCAGACTGATTTCATATTGATTTCATATTGAAGACACCTTTTACTCCACTTATTAATGTTCACCTTAATTTGATTAAAATCCATGAAGTGCTTATCAACAATAAAAACGGAATACTCAATCATTCACAAATAGTTGTTAATACATTAAGAAACTAATCATCATAAAACTAACCAAAACTAAATGATACATACAAATCCTCTAAAATAATAAATTACACAATTATATTTGAATAACATTCTCTAATTACCCAAGCTTTTCGAAGGAGTGCTAGAGCATATACCAGGCACTCATTGGCAGCGCAGGTCTTATCTGGGAGCGATCCCCTCTGGTTCTCGTTAAAACTAGTCTCCCCTTTCCTGAAGCCACCATAACAGTAGATAGAAACATCTTCTGGCCAGGGAAAACAGGAAGTGAAGCCAAATAAGAGAAGAAAAAAAGACCACAGAGGAAAAACCACAATGCTGATGCTTACACGACTCTCTGGCAGATGAACTTACTGTAGGTCTTTCAAAGAAACGAAGAGGAGTGGTAGCAAGCTGATGAACCACCAGCAGCATAACACAGTGGCTGTATCAAGATCAGAGCTTCAAACTAGAATCCTGGAAGGAATGGAAGTCACAGGAGGCAGGGAAAAACAGGATGCAGGTCAATGAAGGCAGGTGGGGGTGATCTGAATGACACAGAGCCTAGTAACATCGTTGTTGTGATCTTTTTCTGTGGAACCCTTGTCTTATCGCACCTAGAAACACTTGTGTACAGGGGCGCCATACATGACTTATCATATCATAACTTAGCAAGGTGCAACAAAGGTTAAGCAGACACGGGCAGGAAAACCGAACACACAACAACAATGTTATGTACACTAACCAGAGTAATAATACGACGGTTAACCCACTAATAAAGAAACTGGTGTAGGTCGTCTAGCGGCCCAGATACCGAAGTTTCCCACAATGAGAAGGTCGTCCCGGGCCAAGGCGGCGGCCATCTTTAAAGGGCAAAGGTTCACCGGAAAATATTGAACTAAAAGTACCTTTCAATGCGTACTTTCCTGCATGGGGAATGCACAGCAACAATCTCCACTTAGATGAAGGCAGGCAGTGCAAGACGCTCTCAATGACATGCATATTTAAATAGTTTCTCTCAAATTCACTACAATTAACGTTCGTAATACTAGTTTGAGCCAAATAGATTTTGCTTTATTATAAAGGGGGTATAAAAAGGAAATGTTCAGGATTTTCATTGCATGTTATACATATAGAACCATTAGGAGAGTACCCACAATTCCATTTCGCCTTAACAGAAAATAATGGTAAAATTCATAGACAAAGCTTTATAAGGACATTTTTGGCTGATAGGGATTAATTAAATCTAAGTACTGTTCAAAGCCAATTTCTTCTTTGCAAATAAGAAATGTCTGTGCAGGTTTCCGAATGAAATCCTTATGTCAGAATGCCTGCTCTATGTAACCCTGAGCAACAACCATGAACCAAGCCGTCTTAATTGTAACCAAAACAATCTTATGCAACAGCGCCTCTGTGCCTATGGCTGTAGTGCGCTTTACAAATTCAAATAAATAAATATATTGGGCCTCATTACGACCCCGGCGGTAAGGGATTACCGGTACCGGTAAGGGCACTGGTGCCGGTAATCCCTTACCGCCCAATTCCGAGGTCCCTTTGCGGGTCCTCCCTTAATGGCTGGTTTTACCAGCCGTTAAGGACGAGACCCGCAAAGGGACCTTGGAGGTAATTACGGTACCGCAATTTGCGGTACCATAATTACCACCTTCCCCATTTCCATGGAGCCCTATGGGGGCAAAAATGGGAATGGGGAAGGACCAATGGTGAATGGGGAATTACCAACCCGCCAACCTTGGAATGGGGCGGTAATTCCGCCATTCACCATGGCAGAATCGGTAAGGTACCGGTTCCGCCATGATGCTGGCGGAACCGGTACGCCGCTAATAGCGCCATGGTTAACGCCTAGGTCGTAATGAGGCCCATTGAGTAGTTAGGCTTTGGACCCTATCTGTGCTAAGAAAATCCCTCAGTAGCCACTCTTAATAAACATTAATTACTATACTCTTATAATGATTGGCAAAGGTGCAAGGATCTTTCCATAATATTTCTGGCCCAATCAAGACAAGTATAGTTTTCACATACGAAAGCCGTGGGCCTTTACAAGCACCATCACGTGACATAAGTTCCAATAAAGCATCAGAATATACTCTTAGTTCAGTCTTGTTCCATAATTTGAGCCAGTACAAAACTGATTTTTTTAATCTTTTTAAAATATGTTTTTCTGTATGCTCTAGGGCAGGGCTATGATACCTTTGGCTTTCCAGATGTTCCAGACTGCAACTACCATCAGTCTAATCCAGAAAAGGTAATGGTGGGGATCATGGGAATCGTAGTCCTAAACACCTGGGGAGCCACAGGTTGTAGACCCCTGATCTAGGTCTTAACTGTTACAATGCCCCCACATTTTTCACTCCAGAAGAACTGACCGTTAGTGCCTGAGCTCTATATATCACCAAAATATAGGAAAGTACTCTCCGCCCAAAATGTTTAGAAAAAATACCCCTCATAAAAGAGTTACATTACATGTTTCTTTATCTGTGATATCCTATTGCTTGAATTATGCACGTGGATACCTAAATGATCAAAAATGTCCACTGTCTGTGAAGGTTCCTCACCCAAAAACAATCTGAAAGTTAATATACGATTGCCTCTTGAAGAATGAAAAATCATAACCTTCATTTTAGTAATGTTTACTTTGAGACCCTACTCCAAACATGCACTATTAAAAGTATGTATTAAATGCACAGTGAGGTTTATTACAATCTTGGCAGTATTTCAGGGGTAAATCTGCCGAAATGGAATTACTTTTACCACCACTTGGTCCAGCGAATTTACTGCAGGGTTGCAAGTGGTCGTAAGGTGGTGGAAGTCCCCATTTTTTGGAACTGATAGGACTTCATGGGGATTTCGGCATTATTGCTGCCAGCAGTAATTCTGTCCATATTGCTGATTTTTGGCAATTTGGCAGTAAATTTGCAGATTTCCATCCAGCCTTTTGCTGGAGTAAAATCCTCTACCTTACTGCCAAACCTGTAGCATGGTAATCCGGTAATAGGGTTGTAATGTGGCAGTAAGAGAATTACCACTGGGTGTCCGGTCAAATGGTCGAAAATAAATGGTCGAATGACCATTTGATCGAATCAAAATGGTCGGGAAAAAAAAGGTCAAATTATTTTTTTATTTATTTATATATTTTTTGTAAGGTTTAGTTGCTTCAAAAATATTTTTAATAAAGAAAAAGGGGGGTTGGGGGGAACCCCCCCCCCATAAAATAAAATTAAAAAAAAAAAAAAATCAACCTTTTTTTTCCGACCATTTTACTTCGATCCAATGATCATTCGACCATTTGGTCTTCGACCAAATGACTGGTAACCTTACAACTGCATTACCACAGCCAGTAGCGCTGTACTTAATGAGGTCCAGTGCCTTTTATTTATTTATTATTTATTTTTCCATTTACAAAGCGCCCAAACCCTGTGGCACCAGGGCGCTGTTACGAGACCAGTTACATGAGGCATAATAACTTAAAGCAAAGTTCTGCCACCTCCTCTCCTTCTCTCATCTCTGACTGTCTATCCGCTATCCAGGAATGGTGTGCCACCAACGATTTCTGCCTTAATTCCAGTAAGACAGAGATTCTCCTCATCAGCACACTTGCTCCCTCATTTCCTTTCACTCGCTGGCCGGCCTCTCTTGCCCCTCTTCCTTCTCCCACATGTGAGGCAAAAAACCTTGGGGTCATCTTCGACTCCACTCTCTCCTTCTCTCCTCACATCTCTGACATCTCTAAGAAGTCACACTACCAGCTGCACCTCCTCACAGGTATTCTACCTTTCCTCTCCTTCCCCCAGAAGCTCACTGTCTACAGAGCCTTAAGCCCAGGGATCGTTTCTCACCAGGACTGAAATCTTTGCACTGGCTCCCAGTGGCTGCAAGGATTAAATTCAAAACCCTCTGCATTCTCCACAAGGACCTCTGGGGCCTGGGACCTCAATACCTTCAACTCTACCTTCCTAAATATCTTCCTTCTCGAGCTCTTTGCTCATCCACCTCCAACTCCCTCAGGGTCAGTCGGTTCTCCAAGCAATGAGTTGGTGGTAGATCTCTTTCTTCGGCTAGAGCCTCCCTCTGGAATAGCTTCCCTGCCTCCCTAAAACTTGAGGAGGACCATCTCTGGTTCCAGAAGCACCTCAAAACCTTCTGCTTTGCTTTCTCTCCTCCTCACCCCTGCTGAACTCCTGACTGAAACAGCAATGGTCACCTGGCTACCTTCTGATCTCGGGCCCAGGTCTCACACCCCCGCCAGCTGCACACCTGCACTGCCTCCCAGGCAACCCCTGCACTTAGGGACTTTTTTCTGTATTCCTACAGTCCTCACCAGCTCTCAACACTTGATGTCTGCACTTACCCCTGCACTTGCCACTAGCTGGCCGCACTTTTACCTATTGTTTTTATTTATTCTTTACTGTTGATCCTATGTTTTGCACCCCCCCTCCCTCTCCCCCTGCACTTACCCTCTCCCCATTCCCTGCACTTGCGCGATCTCAATGTCACCTGGTCTAGTAATATTGTTGTCTTTATCTTCCCTCTGTTCCCCCTCCCTTGCCTCGTCGCGCCTTGAAACACTTGTGTATAGGCACGTTATAAATGCCATACCATAGCATATATCATATCATCATATGAAAGTGACATGTACATGCAGATATAAGAACTTTGTCATCAGCATAAAGAAGTATATTGTATTTTTGTTTACCGAGGCATGGGGCACCAGCTCTACTATAGCCAAGCTTTTACGGTGAAAAAAAATTAAAGGAGGTAAAATACATCCGTGCCTTACACTTTTATCAATATCAAAAGTTTGTGTACATTCCACTGCTAGTCCCCATTGTACACCATCATAGTTGTTGGCGTATAGGGATTTTAATGCAGAGTACATTTTCAAGTATCATCAGTTTTCTTAGTGCTAACCACAATGAACACTGTTATTCTGCATGGAACGCAGTTTGAAGATCAACAAAATCTACATAAATTGGCTGCTTTCATCATATCACTTTTTACGTGTAATATTATAAATTATGTTACTGTTTCCCCTATGCCCTTCCGAATGTACCCTCAAATGTCTATCCTCATAAATGTAGCCATATTTGGTAACCTGATTACTGTATCCCCCTTGTTGTATAGCGCTCCATTGCTTCACAGCTAGGTGTGAAGCAACCCAGCCCATACAAATCTATAATCAGTCATACAGTTCAACTAAAAAATTAATGACTGGGACGCCCTGAGATGTCTCAAAGGGCACTGTGCAAACTCACAGGCCAGGAGGCAAACGCCCTTGAGGGACCATCTAAAAGTAACATACCATTTCTGCTGAGTTGAGGGCTTCCACACCTAATGACTGCAGCTTGGGGGATCTGAGAGATACCCATCATTAAGCCCCCGCCCCCAGCTCCTTACCCAGGAGCTTTCTCTTGTTTACATTCATTACTGTATCATATTCTCTGCTAGAATGCCTGAAGGGAAAGCATAACACAAGATTCATTAGTGACTTTGTTATTTTGGTTGTTCCACCTCTTCCTCATTGGCTCGTGGGAGGCTGCTCCCTCGAGAGATCAGCTTAAGATACAGGCTAATGAATCTGAGATCCCTCTGAGGAAAAGAAAAGTGTGACCTGTTCAATAACTTTAAAAGTGCTAACAGGTTGGAGGAAAAGCACCAGGAGAAAACAGAGCATGATGGGATGCATAGTCCATTCAAAGTCAGAACACGGCCTTGGTTTGAACAGTGGCATGTGCATAACGTATAAGCCTAGTTATCCTTAACTGTCTGCATCACCAAAAGCATAAACCTCCTCCAGAGACCACCAATAAAGCACACTGCCTGCCTCTTTATGGAAGAAATGTGGACTGCAGGCTCCGTTGGTTTAACGAGGTAGGCAACCATGAACCATGTATTCACATTTGGACTGCTTGATTGTTTGAATGCAAGAATACAATATCTGTGAATTCGGTCACTCCAGTGGGGTGTGATGGCTTCTCTGCTACTCACGAATGTTGGCTCTCAAATGTGGCCCTGTGTCAGGGTAGAGATGTTTCACTCAACTGTCAAGCAGCAGTGTAAAATCTTTTAACAAATTAAGTATGTCCAGCAAATGATGGATCATTGCGAATATGACCCACATTAAGGCAAAGTATGGGCTCACTAAATATGCAGTAAAACTGTCTTAAAATTGTTCAAAGGGTTTTATGCCACAAGACCTTTTTCAAATGGGTAACACACTATTGAAATCAGGCACTTGCTCTGAACGTCTATTTAGCTATCCCTCTGTATTTTCTGTCCCATCTCTATATACCTCTCTCTCCTTGTAGGTACCTACCTATTGTGAGGAACCTGAGGGTGTCCTCACTTCTTTTTCCCCCAGGATCCTCCTCTCAGGTGGCCAGGGGAAGGCCATTGCTTTTGGATCCTGACCCTGGTGGTGGATATACAAGGGAGGAACACCTGGGTGAAGAAAACTTGGGGAGTGGGAGAGGACGTCTTTAGAGACATGGTATACCCCATTCCCTTTTCATAATGAACCCTCTATCCCTCAAGCCTTTGTAGGCTTTTGACAGCCTTTCACCTTTTCGCCCCCCCCCAAAATGTCCCCCAGAAACCACCTCAACACTGGGATGAGGAAGAGACCAACCATAAAGAAGCTGGCATTTTGCAACAGCCGCTTATGTGATTTGAACATTAAGAAACAGAACTATCTGTGTAAGCCAGTGGAAAGTACTGATGTCAAAAGAGCTGAGAAATGTCCCAAGGAAGTGTGTTGTTTTGTTGAAAGCTGGAAGATTTGAACTCTTGGGGAAGGAAACCCCTTGTGTTCTTTTGTTGAAAGTTGAAAGATTTGAACTCTTGGGGAAGGAAACCGCTTTTATTGTTTTGTTTAAAGCTGGAAGATTTTAACTCTTAGGGAAGCCCCTCCACGCCCGTGTTGCATGAACTACTTTGAAGTTGGGGAAGGGGAAACCGATTACAAGCAAAGAGCTGGAAGAAGCTCAGAACTTTATTTTGAACACTATTCATTTTGATGCTGACATCCCTACACATTGTTTACAGTTGGACTTCCTGATGCAGACTATCCTTAGTTTTCTTTAGGTAGGAAATCCCACCTTAGAGTAGGGCAAGATAGGCATTACTCCACCCTGACTTTTAAAGTTAATAAAAGGTGTGTTAACGAACTTGAACCTGTTTGTGTCTTACTCATGATGCCTTCACACTGTGTATCTTTTAATCTCTCTCTGTTTATATCTATCTGCCTATTCCCTGTCTTCCTCTCTCCCTCTTTCTCTATGTTGGTAGCAACCTACCTACCTACCCACCTATCTATTTCTTTCAATCTATATATATATTCCACCAGAGTTGCCATCTACATGTGTGTCAGTTTAACGCTATATGTTCATCGGTTTATCTGTATGTCTAGCTTTTTTTTATATTACAAGCCTTTCGTGTAAGCCTTCATGAAAGCCTTCATATAGAAATAAAAAAAGAAAGAGCAACAGAAAGAAAGAAACAAGGAAAGAAACAAAATGCTGCAAAGATGGACAGAGAGATAGAGAGCTGCATATGAATAGAAAAGGATAGATGGGTAAATAGAAATGGATAGGCACAACAAAGTTGAAACATATCCCATATCCGGGTTTGCTTGTTTTACCGTAAAGGTGAGATGTGGAATTATACTGTTTGGTGGTCTTTTCACAAACTTTGTATGTTCCCTAAAATGTTTCTGCCTTTTTTGGATTTTTGACTTGCTCAGAGGGGCTTCAACAGAAATGCAAATAACAGGTGTGGATTCGAAATTAAGGATCTGTGCGCTAGTAGTCACTAATAAGTTATGGTATGAAAAGTAGTTGAAGAGATGGTGTAAGCAGCACCTCAACTCCCACCAACCAATCCACCCTGGTTGGAATAGAATTAAAGTATTACAAGAGGAGAGGGGGTGAGTGTGTGCTTTACACTAGTACAATATTAATTCACAACAGCCGACACGTGTTTCGACACACAGGTCATCTTCAAGGCTGGTAAATGTGTCGAGGTACAGGATTGAAAATACACACAGTAGCAAGGCATATAAATAAATGCGAGCAGACAATAAATGATAAAATGAAATACCCAACACATTATATCACATGGATGTTAAGGTAAACACAAGACACAGTGTATCAGTTGCGTTGCATAATTAAATAATAAGAAATAAGTAAGAGATATGCCAATAAACGTAACAGCCCAGAAAAAGTGTGGGCAAGTACAAAGAATATACATAATAAATAATATAACACATACCACATGTCCAGTTGGGAGGGAGGGACAAGACGCAGCATGGGAAATTATCGGGAGACAAATACAATTTGTAAAAATGAAATAAAGTTAGGCATGAGCATCATATTGAAGTATATAGGTCTGGAATAGTAGATCAATTCACGTGGAATAGTAGTATCGGTGATGGTGGGTTAAGCATCCAGTGAATGGTAAACAGGAGTATCGCCCAATGATGTCAAGGCAACCGTTAACCTCCAAACCGACTGTCAAAGCACCAGACACCAGTAAAGTGATATTCAGGGAAGCCAGAATGCATAGTAAAAATTAACTAAAGTGCCAGGTTGGCTCAGGGCAAATTAAACAAAGGCATATGAATGCCATATGACGTGCAGATATCAGGAAGGATATGAAGAAAAGTAACATGCAAGGGTGCTAATCAAAATGGTGGTGTGCATGTAAAGATAAGAAAAATGTCAAAACAATGAAGATCCTTACCGCACTTGAAATTCAAATAAAGAGCTCCTGAATCAATAGAGATAAATAACCTAAGTTGGCACTAGTAGCATAAATAAAGTGGGTGAAATGCCAGGTGAAAAATGCAAAAGTACTGCACATACCTAATAGCAGGCCGTATGTTTGACGGCTCTGTGGATAAGAACAATCAAGGATGTTCTACCAGCAAGGTGAGTATCAAGCCACAATGGCGAATAATATATAACCTGAAGAATCGGAGACCACAAACCAATTAAAATACTGTTATCCATGAAACAAGGAAAAACGGCACACTATACACATGGCCCTGGGAACAGGATCACAAATTGATTCAAAAGCACAGAATGAAGGGAGATGTACTTACTCGTCAAATCGAGCTGCAACAATCAAACGGGAAGTCCCAGTAACAACCGCTGGTGGAGCGAGTCAAAATATAAGAACGCTGTGTACGTCATGGAAGTGACATCTGCAGTGTCGCGGGTCGATGACGTAACTGGCATGACGTCGAATGTAAACAAAGTTAATTAGCACGGGGAAGAGCCAGAACAAAGAATGTATCAATAAGACACGAAACAGGGTAGGCGGGCTACGATGAAAGAAGAAAGGGTGAAGACGAAAGTGGATACACAAGATAAACACGGATAAACCGGGTCTTGTTCAATGTGTTCCGGACTTGAAAGTACTTTTTCAGGGACAACATCTCTAAATACAAACCATATGCAAACCATGAATACAAACCAAGCTGACCACAGCACTGCCACCTACCTTCTCGGTCATCCGATCCATGAAGCGTGTGTCAGTTGAGGCTTTCGCAGCCACTTTCTCTCCTCCTTCTGCACCTTTGGCTGACTCACATCCTGACACAGCCCTTTCTAACCTCCGTCTTTCTATCTCTGACACTCTTAATGTACTTGCCCCTGTCATGGGATCCACTTGAAGCCCAAAGCCAAGTGCAACTCTTGGTATGACTCCGACCTTCCCACCCTCAAACGCAAGTGCAGGGTGGCTGAGAGGAAGTGGAGGGATACAGGCACACCCTCTGACAAACTGGCCTTCCACTTGCTCCAAAGGCAGTACAGACTCTCTGTGCTCATCAAGAAGAGGACACACATCCAATCCTATGTCTCTGCAGCATCGAACAACTCGCCCGAACTCTTTAAAATCTGCAGGGAGCTGGCCAACACTGCTGCGGTCTCCACCTTTCCTGTTCCCTCCCAGGCCATTTATACGGCCTTGGCTTCTCATTTCAGCACACAAACTCAGGACATCCTATCCACCCTCTCTTCCTCTTCCTTTTCCTCTTCCTCCTCCTCCTCCTCCTCCACTCCTGGCCTGCCCATGGCCTCCTCTACTCCTCCATTCTCTTCCTTCCCCTTGTTCACCCATGACAACATTCCTAGACAGGTCAGATCTATAAAAGTCTCATCAAAACAGGTCCTTCCATGTTCTTCCAAAACCATCAAGGACCACATCAACACCCTTGCTCCTGCCCTGGCTGATTTCTGCAATCACTCTTTTGCCATTGGAACTTTCCCCTGCCCCCTTAAGCACTCCCTTGTACACCCCCTCCTTAAGAAACCTTTTGCCGATCCTTTCTCTCTTGCTAACTATCGTCGATCTCCATCACTCCTTTCCTGGGCAAACTCTGGGAAAAGCTGGCCATCTCCCAGCTCAATCTTCACACTGAATCTGTTGGTTGTCTCCACGACCACCATGGAAACTGCTTTCCTGAGCATCAGTGAAGATCTGCTCTCTAACCTTGATTTTAACCTTCCTTCTCCCCTCATTCTCCTCGATTTTTCTACTGCTTTTGATACGGTCAACCATACCATCATGTTCAACCGCATCCGTGATAACCTGGGTATCATCGATCAGCCTCTGGCCTGGCTGACCTCCTTTCCCATTGATTGACCCTCCCAGGTCCAGTTGGGTACCTTCCTCTCTTCTATGTCTCTCTCTCTACTTGTGATGTGCCCCGAGGGTCTAACCTTTCTCCCTGGCTGTTCAACCAATATCTGGCTCCTCTTGCCCACTGCATTCCTACTCTCTGCTCCAACTTTCAGTGTTATGCAGATGACACCCAGCTCTCTTTCAGGCTGCCCTCAGGCACCTCTACTCCATCTCTCATTCCTGACTGTCTGTCCGCAATCCAGGAGTGGTGTGCCCCCAATGATCTCTGCCTTAATGCCAGTAAGACTGAGATCCTCCTCATTGGAACCCCAGCTCCTTCATTTCCTCTCTCTCCCTGGCCGCCCACTCTGGGTCCTCTTCCTTCTCCCACCTGTAAGGCTAAGAACCTTGAGGTCATCTTCAACTCTGCCCTCTCCTTCTCTCCTAAAATCTCTGAAGCCTCTAAGTATTTATCAGCTGCACCTCCTCAGAGGTATTCTTGCTTTCCTCTCTTTCCCCCAGAAGCTCACGGTCTGCAGAGCTCTAGTCCTCTCTAGGCTGGACTACTGCAACAGCCTCTTTCTAAATCTTCCTGCCTCTACTCTCTCCGTTCTCTACAACTTATCCAGAACGGGGACTGCAAGACTTGTCCTTGTCCTCAAGCCCAGGGATCTTATCTCTCCAGCACTTAAATCAATTCACTGGCTCCCAGTGGCGGCAATGATCAAGTTCAAGGCCCTTTGCATCATCCACAAGGCTTTCTGGGGACTGGGACTGCTCTACCTCTGACACTCTCTTCCTAAACACCTCCCTTCTCAAGCTCTCTGCTCATCCACCTCCAACTCTCTGAGGGTCAGTCGATTTTCCAAGCAGAGAGCTGGGGGCAGCAGATCTCTTTCTTCGGCTGTGGAATCCCTTTGGAACAGCCTTCCTGACTCAAACTTGAGCAGAACTACCTCCGGTTCCGGAAGCAACTCTAGACCTTCCTCTCCACCTTCACTTTCTCTTTTCCTCTCCCATGCTGATGACCCATCTGGTTCACGCACTGGTCACCAGGCCACCCTCTGAACTTGGGCCCAGGTCCTCGCCTATACAGATGCACCTACTTTGCAATGCCCCCTGTCTCCCACAGCACTTGTGGTCTGTATCTGTAACCCTGCAGTCCCCTCTCTCTGCACTTAAGAGCCAGCCATTGGCTGCACTTTCCTTTACCTGCACAGAGACAGCAGCTGGCTACACTCTTTGATTACCTGCACTTCTCCACATCCCCTCCCCGTGGCCTGCAATGGCAGAGGGCCTAGTAAGATTGTTGTTTTGACCTCTCTCTGTTCCCCCTCTTGTCTTTTTGCGCCTAGAATCACTTCTGCACAGGTGCGTTATAAATGTCATATCATATCATATAATATATACAGAAAACAGAGCCAAACAGTAAAAAAGGGGAAAAAGGAAAGAAAACCAAGTTGGATAAGAATATCGGAATTCCAAATGAAATACTTACAATATCCAAAGTATTGTGGAAACAAAAATGTACCCGTCCGTCTCCGTAAAGCCAGAATGATATGCATAGAAGGCCAAACTTCCAAGACTGTGTAAAGATGAATGCAAGAAAATATCACCAAACTGAGATACATAGTTTACCAATATCAAGTTCAATTCCATTTCTCTCTAGACAAATCACTATATAATGTACATGAAAACCCATTAAAAAAAAATTACAAAAACAAATTTCCCTGTGCAACCCTGAATCCAAAGGTCATTCCAGGCAAAGGTGTCACATCTGTGAAAAATTAATGTCATGAAAACAAGCTACCTTATCAATGAATATGGTCAGATCTCGAAACTGACTCCTATGTAAAAAAAATAAAAAATAAATACCAACAAGTAACTGAACTAGACTCTTCTGATTGAAATCAACATGAGCCTGAAAGCTAGAGCACGTACCAAGAGTTATGCAATGACCAGCAGCGAGGGCTGCGGTGGATCTTTACAGCACAGCTCCACAGAGCAAAAAAAGATCTTCAAATAAATCTCCCACACGAAAAGGAGTCTGTGATGAGAGGCGTCATGACGTCACGGATAGTGCCGTGGCAACGTTCTCTGGCATAACGTTACCAATGCAGTTCTGAAAGCAGCAGCGAATCAGCACGGGAGTGCAGGAAAATCTCTATGAATACACGTATGGCCCCAAAACAGGTTGTGGTCTGAATGTAGTAATGTCATGGACTCTTCTGCACAGAATCATGTACGTTCTCGGTCGTGACGTTACCAATATATATTTATGAAAGTAGCAAGGGATCAGCTGGGGATATCAAGGAAAGTGCTCTTTGAATACATGCTTAACCCAAAAAGCGGGTCCATGGTTAAAACGTGCTAACGTCACGAATAATGCTGTACTAACGCTATCAATGGTAAATTCATCAATCTCTAGAAATTGTCGCCAAAGACGATGATTATAATATATAAAGCTGTGATGAGAACCATGTCTGTTCTGTGAATTCTGAACCATGCCTAAATAAATCTGGAAAATTCAGTCAGTTAACCATATACCCTGGAGCCTTTAAATAATGTTACAAAAACACGGCAGTTAACATAGAGACTGTTATGTGCGGTAACGTTATCAGTACGTGTCTCTACATACCTACAAAGCAGATCGTTCATTCACAATGTTCACATCTAGAATGAAGATATGTACGGCAACGTTATCAATGGTGTCTCTCTACATGTCAACAGAGCAAATCTATTCACAATGTATACATTAAAACGAAATCTGCAAAAAAACTGCTGTGGGGATTCATAGCAGTACATAAATGAAGAATGTAAGGTAAATCCAATTCCCTGTGCACAAGAAGCCCAATTCAGTAAGTCAAACAACTAAACAATATTTAGGCACCAGTCCCAAACCTAGTAGAAAAGAATTTGTGATATAGGGCCTCATTACACGGTAGGCAGTGAACCATGTGTGCCTGAAAGAAAAAGTATTGAACCATCAACAATGTTTTTATAAAGAAATTTCAGACTAATGGTTAGATTCTGTTAATAGCGGTAGTACTCAAATCCGCCTGTACCCCAATGACTGTGCAGACAGACTCAGTAATGAAGTCGCACCCTGGAATGGTGTACCATTCCAATTCTGTTACATAGATATCCAACTAATCCAAAATCTTCACAAAGGTTCGTCAGTGTAGACATTCTTGGTCTTCATTCATCCCATGGGGTTTCAATGAGTCCAAAAGATCAATCCAAAGTGTCTCTTTTTGTCGCAGCGCCCGTTCAATGTCCATATTACAGTTGTTCTCTTCAAATCTATCCAGTATTTTAAACCTCATCTGTGCAATATTGTGTCTTGCTTCTTGGAAATGACATGCAACGACAGATCTTGGAGTGTGGGTGCGAACATTGGAACAATCCTGATTCCATTTTTTTATTTGTTTCCCTTCCATGTGATGTAACTGACGTAATAGATGCCACATGGGCATCTAATGCTGTATAATACATTCATTGTAGCATAAATTGAGAACACTTAAAAAAAAACCTTGCCTGTTCTTCCATGGAAAACAACATTTTTCTTGGTTACACTGTTACAGTTAACACAAATCATGAAAGCATGCTTGAAGGTTGTTTGAAACTAGTACTCTTCTGTCTATCCCCATAAGTTAATCACTCAGTTTATGGCTCCACCGATAAGCAAAGACCAGATAATCCTTAAACAAGGCCCCAAGTTTGATGTCTTTCCTCAAAACTTCCCAATGTTTGATAATGGATTTCTTAATTGTTTTGCTCTGTTTGCTGAATTTAGAAACAAAACCTTTTGGGTGTGGGTTCAAGTAACTGTTCTCTACTTTTGTCAAGGGTATGGGTCATACCTTTACCAGGTTCCTCTTTGGAAAAACCTTGTGCTGAAAATCTCTCTAGAACTTTCCCCAACTGTTCTCTACTTTCATTGAGATCACTCACTCTGTGTTTAACTCTCAAGAGTTGTCTGAAGGGTAAACCTTTTAAAGTAGTCTGGGGATGAAAATGCATCCTGTGTCGTAAGTTGCTTCTGTCTGTCACCTTCCTGAAGACATTAGTAAGAAATATGCACATCGAATAAGTGAATACCGGGATCACCTATTGGGCCAGTGAACTGAATACGCTCATCAATCTGATTCAAATATCCAAAAAAGCTGGTAAGTGTATCTTTCATGCCTCTCCAAATGCCAAAAACATAATCAATATATATGCCCCAATACAGAATACATTTGTGCCAAACCAGGTGAGATAGAATGTGGTCTGTCTCAAATGTGTACATAAATCCATATTCATAAGACAGAGCATCGTGGCATCCATAGAGGTGCCTGAAGTTTGTCAATAAAATTGATCTTTAAACTTAAACTAAGAATTGGGTGATATTAACATCAGTAAAAGTGTGATGAATTCTTTAGATGCACCAAGCTCTCCTTGTTGCAGTAGTAACCACTCAATCGCCTCAGTTACTAAAGAATGAGGTATTGTGGTATAAAGGCTCTTAACTTCTATAGTGAAAAGCATATCAGAATCTTGGATTACAATCTCTTTCAGCTTCTTAAGAAAGGGGGTAGTGTCTTTAATAAATATACATGGTGGTGTTTTGAATAATATGCTTTAGAAAAAAGTCTTTATATTTGACCAAAGGTTGTAACATCCCATCTACTGCCACTACTATAGGTCTTCCTGGTGGAATAGACAAATCCTTGTGTATCTGTGGTAATAGGTAAAAGTTTGGAATTCTTGGGTGATGTTAAACAAAAAACAACTCGTTTTGTTGTTTATCCAATCTCTTTCCTCTGCCTCTTTGAGGATAACATCCAGATCATGTTGTATACTATATGTCGGGTCTGAAGGCAACTCTTGGTATTTATTGTTGTCACTAAGTTGTCTCTGACATTCTTTTTCATAATCACTGCTGTTTTGAATCACTAAAGCACCCCCTTTGTCAGTGGGCGTATGGTAATAGTCTGATCAGAATATGAAGATTTGACAAGGGACATTCCACCACTGTTGAAACTGTTGTGTGCAGGTCTCTTATATTATATGTGGTTGATATCCTCAGAAACTAATCTATGGAACATGTTGATGGTACTGTTATGAACTGAAGGAATGAAATCACGTTTAGGTTTAAATTAAATGTATTGCATGTCACCTTCCATATCCTCAGAATATCCCAGCTGAGCAAAAAGCTGCGTACTTACTTGTAACTTGTAACTCTGTGTAACTTACTTGTAAATCTAAATCTAAATCTAAACAAATCTACTTTGGTACCACACTTACTGTTAGTATATGTAGGGACTCAATTAAGACCTTTTTGTAAAGTTTTAATCTCTTTTGGACTCAACACTCCATCAGAAATATGCATAGCTAAATTCTCTTCTGCTGAAATCTTGTCTGCATGCAAGGATTTCTGGGATTTCCTCTACCCAATGCCCCAATATTGTGGTCTTGTGCTTCTGTCTAAAAAACCGGACCCAAGGGGTTGGGTTTTATTCATGGCACTCTTATTGGTCCACTTGGTGTGTCAGGTGAATCCCCTGTTGTTTCCCTTAGCTGTGAGTCAATATTTTCATTCTCTGATGCAGACAAGTCAGAAGAACTGTTGTGGGTCCGGAACTAGTGTACGTCTGATATATGTCGGCCCAAGTGTGCACTTCGTCATGTAGGTACTCATATGTATCTCTACGAAATGTGTGTATTTTCTTTTGCTCTAGTTCTTTCTTATATGAATCTAGCTTGTTGTTGATGTCTTCAAAGATTTTAAAAAACCTTTTCTACCTGATATTTCTATAAGTTCCCTTTGAAGTACCTACTTGTGTGGGTAATTCTTGGATCATCAACAAAATGAGATCTAATGAACATTTATTTAAGATCTTTTTTCATTTGGGTACACAATCTTTATTTTCTTTGCAAAGGGTATGTGTCTGTGGAATTCGTAAACCCCTGGGAATACGTTGTGGCTTATAGTACCAACTACGTGTTACTGCATTCAGTTTTCTGTTGACTTCTCTCCTAAGGAGTGATTCACATTTTTTTATTTTACGTGAAGGGTCTTCCAATGAAGATGAAGCTGTACCACCTGTCCATACCTGAGTGGGTATAGTGCCTCTGCCGCAAGTGAGTATTGGGCATATGTCCAGATTTATCTCTGGTAGAGAAAGATTAGAGAACTGTCCAACTACAAGTGCCCAGTCTTAAAAATCTTTAATAACAGTTCCTCACATAATATGTATTTCAAACACCTCTCTGGGTGGACTTTTTATAAAAATGAATAAATAAGCAAATGAATAAATAAGTGAACAAATGAAATTCACCACTGTGGAATAAATACCATGAAAATCAATTAGTAACACATTTTAGCATAACATGCAGTTGTTAAATAACTCTCTTAAATTGAACAGCCTCATTAATAGTTGTGCAGAGGTAAATAGGTAATCGTTCTTAAATAGAGTCCAACAATCCTTCTCAAATTTGCATCTGAAAATATCAGCATAACTCTAAGTGATTGCTGAACAGTGTGCGCAACTATCATTCATTACAGTCTGCAAGCATAGTCTTTT
The DNA here is from genome assembly GCF_040938575.1 of Ambystoma mexicanum. NCBI lineage: Eukaryota > Metazoa > Chordata > Amphibia > Caudata > Ambystomatidae > Ambystoma > Ambystoma mexicanum. The sequence goes on from NC_090921.1 coordinate 657,831,982, forward strand.
ATGGTGGACAATCAAATTCCCTCTTTTAAGGTTTTGGTAATGGTTTCCTTTTTTGGTGCTAACTAGTACATGCTTAATATCACTTTTGCCAACCAACCACTTTCATTTCCTCGGAAATGCTTCCACAGAATTCTGATTCTTCTCTAAACTCAAAGTCACTCTTTTCTAACAGCAGCGGCAGAGTACCAAATAGACTTTAAGAACGCAATTATAAAATACCACAAAAACTCTAAAAGTGAAAATAAACATGATGGCTGCGCAAAATCAAAATGTTGCTAGGAAAATAAAAAGCAGGCTTATATGCCTGTATGCCAATATCTGCTACTGCGTTGCTGATGGCTGCCGCAGGCAGTGGAAGGCAGAGGTGGGCTGGGACAGCGTATTTCCTCCTTCACGAATCTTCTTTGTGATCTATGCTAGGGCTGCATGATGTTTCCAGGCATGAAGCAGACTGATGAGTAGCGGGCACGCACTTTGGTCTATCCTCTGTGCTTCACTTCAAGTTGGAAACTAGTGAGGGTCTCACTATAACCTACACATGATATATAACCCGCTGGAAATAGATCGGTGCTCACCTGGGTGTTCTTATGGACATAGAAGATAGGGACCTATATATCACATATGAATGCCCTGAGGGGCTGCTTTTTTATATGGTCAATGGTGTACGTACAGCAATTCAAGTCTTTATATTCCGTTTCCTTTTTCACTTGAGCCACCGTACAAATGGCTGCACAGGCCAGGGAGGATTTCTTTGCTCCATTTTGTTTATTTTCCTTCCTGTGCTGTAAGGTGAATGACTGGTGGTTTCTCCTCAGTCCCTGGTTGACCATTATTTTAGAGCCCTCAGCACAGCACACTTCAGGGCCCGCGTTTGGTTTGTTGCTTGAGGATAAATTGAATGCTGTCCAGCAGGTGATGTGCTATTTCTCTGCCCCTGCCCCAGATTTGGGAAAGAGACATTGCAGGCAAAAGGCTATATCTGCTGTAGTGCCTGCGCCTTGGCATTCCTGCCTCGAATGAGTTACTGGCTCTGATCGCTCGGCTCACCCTGCAGCACGGCAGTGCAGAATAGGGGTGACTGCGCAAGCGGGGACTATTCCTTTTGATATTTTTTCTTTTAAATTAAATTATCATGGCTTCTATGATTAATGCTCAGGCAGGGCAGGGGCCAGCAAAGCAAAAGCACAGAGTCCATGTCACGAAATACATTCGCCCCTGCACGACTCTCCCCTGGCAATTTCATTTCAGAATGAATTCTCCCCCCATGGACTTGATTCTGAACTCTCAACTTTATTATTAACTCTGAAATAGAAATGAATTCTTTCCCGCCCACTGGGAAATGTTTAACATTGTTATGTGTGTATATATACATATCCATTCTTTTAAAGGCCTGAGGCAGGATTCCAACCTGTGTATCAGGCCATTCTATTACACCAAGCAGGAGCTTAGTCCAGTGAGCTAGTCGCGGGATTCCATGAGAACATGGTTTATATCATGAACATGGGTCTTAATTGATGGATTAACTTGATTTATGGATTATAATGGACGAAGAGGAAGTGAAAAAGAGGACAAAATAATATGCTATCTATGTAATATGTTGATAAATATCTTTTGTCTGCTTTGTGTAAAAGTTTAATAAAACCATAGAGACCATAAAATAAATGGGACCATTATACTCCTGTAATTATGAAAGGTCCACGCTGAATGTTCTGTCATTGGGCATTTGTATAGCCCCTTTTACCATTGGTATGATTTCAAAGCTCTTCTGCCAGCATTCATTTTAATTTAAATGTTTGCATTTATTTATTGAGCATGAATCTAGCTTTGGAAAGGGCTTTACAGAGTAATTGATGCCAGTGCGATTTATTTTATTTGATTTATTTTATATATAGAACACTGACCCAACTTTAAGCACATTTTGAAATACATTTGGACTGATGTACTTGCACAAATACCCATTGCGCTGACATCATAATGCTCATGGCCCAACTTCATGTCAATTTGAATTGCTCAGGTGCACCACGATTTCAGCGCACTGGATATTTGTGCAGGTTTAACAGATGACCATTTGTGGTGTCATTGGCAACTCTCCCCAGGCACTGTATAGCTGTTAAATAACACTATGCCTGCATTTCCTTGCTTGAGAGTGCCATAAAGGCAGTGCTATACTCGATGGTGGCTGATGAATATTTTCATTGGAGGCGCGTAAATACTTCCTAAAAACATGCAGGAGGTGCTGAGCTTTGGGAGGGACCCTGAACCAATCAAAGGGAGGGTCTTGCGGGTTCTTCCCCCGAGAAATCTTTTTCAAAAATTGGTGAAAATGGTTCATTTTACAGCACACTTTAAGTGGAAAATTGGTTGAAAAGGCAGACAGTTTGCAATTGGATTTGTAGGCTAACTCATGAAAAAAAGCAGATGTGCGTCACCAGCAGTGCGAGCTTTGGGAGGGACCCTGAACAAATCAAGCGGAGGGTTGTGGGGGTTCTTCCCCAGTTGTGTCCATACATGTATATATGCCAGTATTCACATACATCAACATATTCATGTTTGCTTTGCGCATAACATCTGTAATGATACTATAGGAAAACATGTCCATGCTGGTTCTGGCAATATAGGGCAGTATTCCGAAATAAGAACATACTCCTGTTGGCTTTGCCATTAAAAATGCCAGCGCCACAATATGAAAACATGTTGCAAATGGCTGCACCAATATGCCAGTCTAGCCATGTAATAACACATCATGCTTTCTTTATCATAATGTCCAGTAGAAATGGCATGTCACAGTAATAAATAGCCAGACTGGCTGCACCAACATGGTAATCTAGTCACGTAATAACACATCATGCTTTCTTTATCATAATGTCCAGTAGAAATGTCATGTCACATTAATAAATAGCCAGACTGGCTGCACCAACATGGTAATCTAGCCACGTAATAACACATCATGCTTCCCATAACACAGATTCCCAGTAAAACAAGCATTAGCAAACCCAATTGTTTTGACATTTGTAGTTGTTTATAGCATTTAACATTTAGCATGGAGGAAAGGAATGAGAAATGAAAGCCCAGAGAGGATGGTAGCATGGAAGGGAATGAAGGGCAAATCAGGGGTGGGGGTGCGGGGGGAGACAGAGGTACTGTGTGTAGAGGAATACAAAATAAATGGCATCAGAAGATCACAAGGAAGAATACAAAAATCCATAAGGTGAAAGGTAGTCCAGCAACAGTACACATGAGCGTTGTACAACATTTGAATGAAGGAGTGACAGCGCAAATGGGGGGAAGGAGTGGCAGGGTAAATGGGGGCAGAAGCACAGCACAAGGGGGATAAACAACTTCACAATGATGGGTGGAATGTCAGGGCAAAGGTGGGTCGAGCAACAGCACTAGAGGGGGAAAAAGTGACAATGCAAGGGGGGAATGAGAGAAAGCACAAGGTGGGAGGAGTGACAGCACATCAGGAGAGGAGCGACCAGCACAAGAGGGGAGGAGCAACAGCATACGGAAGGAAGGAGGGAAAGTGTAAGGGGGAGAGGAGGGACAGTGCAAAGGGGAAGGAGTGACAGTACAGGGGGAAGGAGAAACAGCACAAGGGTTGAGGAGGAGGGACAATGCAGGTTTGGAGGAAGGAGAGTGCAAGGAAGAGGAAGAACAGTGCAAGGGGGAAGGAGTGACAGTGCAAGGGGTGGGGAGGAGGGACAGCACAATAGGGGGACGAGGGGAAGCATAGGGAGAAAGTAGAAACAGTGAAAGTGGAGAGTGACATGTGTTGGTTGTATGTATAATTACAGCCTTTGGTCATAGTTGTCCTATATTGTAGATTTGATCTCGTGTGTGGAACTGCGTGCATGCCCCCATTCATGTGCAGTTCCACATCGTGAATAACCAATGGGCCAGGCAAAGCTGGGGAAGCAAAATGCCCATAGACTTGCATAGTACATTGGACATGTAGACTGATGAAGAAAAATTCTAAACGGGAAGCCATATTTCCCTTTGACTTTTTGAGCCAGCTAATGAGTGCTCACTTGGCTTCATATAGCAGCTAGCGGAGTGCTTGGTTTTACACTGGACTGGCTCGTTGGCTCCGCCATAATGAGCGAGGGTTCTGGTGGGTCAGCACTCCTTCACCCATTATGAATGAGCCACCACTTGCTATGCTGCAGATCAAGGAGAGGAACTAATAAGCCCCATACTGCTTGCGCATTCAGGGTAGAGACATCCACGTGCAAAAGCCGGAAAAGAAGGCTAGTGAAAAACTCAAATGTGACATGTGAGCAGAAAAGGATAGCATTAACCATGCAATGCTGATGAGGACGAGTTGTGCACTGATGGGAGTTTGATTTTCCTCCAGGCTACTGTGATGAAGCAAGAGTATTCGCCCCTTCTCCCAGGGGGGAGTAATGTCCTGTGAGGCAAGAGACATGAGTTTGCTCTGCAAGACTCTCCCTAGGGAGGCACGTGGGAAATCATTTGGAGTGACTCTCCTAAAGGGGACAAGGACTTTCATTCCCACAAGGAACACCCTATGGAAGCAACACTGTCTGCCTATATGGGATTGCCTTCAATTACAAGTAATGTGCTTTCCTTTTGTTGGGTTTCAGGTAATGCTGGATCAAATACGGCCCCTGAAGAAAAAATGGAACTCCCCTTTGAATGTGAACTTCTATGCAACAGGGAGGAACAGATCGAGAAGAGAGACAGAGAGCCATACGCAGAGGAAGCTTTCTAACATTGTGACATCTTGGTGTGGCAGGGCAGTGTAGAGCTGCAGAGCCCACAGCAGCCTGCGAAAGAGAGAGAATGCCAGAGAAGGACGCCGGATGGCCGGCATAGAGAACAGTGGGGAAACCACTGTCAGGGCTGAGTCCTGCAGAAAATCCTATGTGGTGGCGTGACCACTGAAAGGTTGTGATGAGCCTGGGGCCTGATAAGCAAAGTTGAAACAGGAAGGAAGGGGAAGAACAAAACGCCCCATCCGCAAACCTATGCTGAACAGACAGACCACTAAGACACCAAGAACAATTCCACAGGGGTGTCGAGAGAGATGAGACCGAGAGTCGAGGATGCCGACTCGTCCTAATGCCAAGCCCCAAGAAACCACCCACCACAAGTGAAGGTACCGGGAATAATAGAGAAAGGGGAGGAAGTAGCCGAATTTCCAACAGTGATTATGGTGGATGGAGAAATCCCGAGCAGATATATATTGGAAGATACACAGGACAGTTGTTGGCGATATTAAATGTGAAGCCTTGAGAAAGCCTGAGCATACATTTTGGACAATACAAAGGAGAGTTATAACCAATATTGATTCTGAAGCCTTTAGAAAGCCTGAGCATACCAATTGGAAGACACCAAGAGGAATTGTAACCAATATTGATTAAGGGACAGTGAGAAAGCACAAACCTAAGGGCTGGGAGATACCGAAGAGTGTCATCCCCTACAATGACTGCGAATCATTAAGAAAGCACACATATTTTGACTGGGAAACAGCTAGAAAGCTAGCAAGTTTAATTATTTTGATTGGGAAACAGCTAAAAAGCTAGCAAGGTTAATTAGGGATGAACATTGGAAGCCGTTACTCAGAGACTTTGAAACCCACTCTGATTTAAGCTCAAGTATCACTAAAAAATCTAAGACAAGAACAGGGTAAACACAATTGTTAAGGGAATATCAAACCCCAACCGAAAGAGAGTCAAGTATAATGAGTGTAAAGCACTGATATACAGAGGAAGGAATGTAAAAGACTACATCCAGAAATACAGTAAGAAAAACATTGATAGGTCTTGCACATTCTGGGATAGCCTACCTATGAAAATCCAGCACAAACTACAGAAGCTCATGAACGAGGCACTGTGAACCACGATAAGTAGTTTCTACTAAATTGTTTCCAGTTAGTGGCATAATCAGACATGTTGCAATTGGAAAACTCCTGAAATAAAGCTCCAAGACATACGGCTAAAGGGAAGGTGCCAGAAGATATATATTTTGGAAATCTTTAGTTATTCGTTTTAGTGGCAGGGTCAGATAGAAGTAGGCTTTGGAATGAGGACATTTTTCATTGGACTTTTGATGACAGACGAACACTCTTAGTTAGTTTGGTTAGGTGGAGAACATTCCCCGAGCAGTTGGGCGAGTTATGAATGGTTCTTATTATTAAAAATAAAACAGTTAAGGATGACCAACGTGAGTCCAACACCTTCTTCTGACTCGCCACATTACTCATACTCGCCACACTACTCATTCAAATGGGAAATAAGTGTGGGTAATAAGAATTGGTAATTTTAACATTTGCTGCCAAGAGCGTTGGAACAGTTTCCCCTGTAAATTTGCACTATAAAAATAAAATACCAATATTGTGTATAGCCTCCCTTCCCAGTGTTCCTCTTCACTCATATACAGTGTCTATGGACTGAAAAAGCCACATTTTGACATACACAACCAATGTATCTGAGACAGGACCAAACATCTAAAACTAACATATTTTTGAATGCCACAATTGTGTTACTTTTGGTATGCACCTTACTCGCCTCTTTGGCTGGAGGACAATTAACTCTGAATTTAAAGGTGTCAACCTGAATTGGGAGGGAATATTCTCCAGTTTAAGGGTGCCTCATTAACAAGTTAATCTGGAAGATGTTGACTTGTCCACAAACACACACAGAATGTAGTTTTGGGCATCAAGCCCCAAATCAGCAAATTTATTGAAAATATGAAAATTATAAAGGCTTTTTGGGTTGAATGCATTACATACATTGTATGACAATCTGACAACGGAGTCTCCATGAAATCCTGTTTCCAAACTGGAAGAGGTGCTATTCAACCTCTGAGAGAAAAGCAAAGTTAAGGGATGTGACTTAATTTCTTGCTGCAGGAAACAAGCATGGGCTTTGATCTAAGGTGTTGTTAGTTTGCCAGATCTTTAATAGCAGCAATTCAGGTGAACACATACAAGAGGAATATACAGGTTCCCATGGAATCCTAGACCGTGTTCCACCATCCCCTAAATCACATCTCTTTATATATTTTTAATTCCATTACTTTCAATGCACTAAGCAGAATATTACTATGACCTCATCAAGGAGGGTTCTGTCTTTTCCAGTTAGCACAATAACAGGCTGTCTGATGCCTGTCTATTTCAGATGACATCCAAGCCCTCATGACATAACTTTTGCATCTGGGTACAACAAATACAATTGAACATTACAATTTAACAGTGTTAGTTTGGAAGCAGCCCTATTCTTCTAAATAATTGTGCTTGTACTGCATATTGAAAATATGAGAATAAATATATGGTTAAATTGCAAATCTATTTGTTTTCTTTTTGCCTGCATTCACATTATTCAAAACGGATTCTCTTTCTTGGCTAAATGAAGGCCTAATGAACACACATCCCATTATTACCTTATATCCTCTTGCAGTTCAATTGTTCATGAACTTTCTGAATGTATATGCATACAAAGGGAATAGGTTTGAGTCAGAAATACGCATTTCTAGTTTGGTGAAGCAGGCTTCTTATGGATCATAGAGGTCGAATGATGATCAGGGTCTCATCACTCCCAATCTGAAGACTGCCAGCTGTCCTAGTGCCCTTAATCATGGCTCTTAATATCACGAGATATAGCTCAGATGGTCTAGTTGTGAACAGTTGGTTGTAGCACAGACAGAAGAGATCTGGAGCTGGAGCTACTAAGGGAATGCATTTCTTTTCAGCCTTTCAGAGTTCAGGCTTCGGGGGCATATAACAAAGTCTCCTGTCTGGCTCTGTTTACCAGCAAGCTGGTGACTTACAGGGACCGGTTGCAGGATGGGGATGACCCCTTGACCACCCTGCCTTAATCCTTGTCACACGGCTGGGGATACTCTCATTGCCTCATTACAAAGTAGTTTTAGAGGCTTGCATTCTGCTCACTGCACCAGTCAATTAAGGCAGGAAAGCTCTAAGAGCCGTAACCCTCCCAAACCCCTTGTGAGATCATGCAGGGCAATAATAACACACCCTATCCACAATTCAGTGAGACTGAAGCACTCTTTCTGAGCAGACCCAAAGCTATAGAATACGAAAAGATGCCTTTCCCTTTAAGGGAAATGACTTTTGAAATTAATAGTTTGTCTTCCGATGCAGTTACAATCTCACTCGTAACAGAAGCCACTTTGCAGCACTTGGGAAATGCATTGTCAGCTGAGACGTTAGATGGATGCAATGATACAAGTCCATGGCTTCCCAAATGTAGAGAGTTCAATGAAAGAAACAGTTTCAACAGAATTATTCTACAGCACCTCCTCTACCCCCATCAACACCCAAACCCTCTTCGATTCCCTCTCGGACCACTTCCACAACATAGCCCTAGAAGGAAACATCTCCATCATCACTAAAATAGCAGCACTGCTCCCTCCCTCCCCTGCAGCCTTGACTGAGACATCACAGCAGCCTACCATCCTCCCGCTCTTCTCATCCTCTCCAGTCTCCCATCCAAAATTTTTAAAACTACTAACAGCTGCACTTCAGGATCCCCCGGGCACCGCTGCCCCCCAACTCTTCTAAAATAGATCCTAACCTCCACCTGTGCTGGGGGCATCGCAAGATCAATTGTCAACTCATTTCCCACCTCTGGCTATTACTAGCAGAATTCAAAGCCTCCTACATCAAGCCACTGCTCAAAAGGCCATCAGGCAACCCCCTTTTTCTGACCGACTACAGACTCATCTCTAACAATCAATGTATAGCTAAACTAATTGGCAGAACAGTTTACTGACAATTATGCCATTTCTCAGAATCCAACCAAATCCTCAACCCCTCCCGATCGAGCTTCAGACCCTTATGAGGAACTAAAAAATGCCAAGACTACATCTGGGATGATGTTAAAAAACATAGGGACTCATCACGAGTATGGAGGTAGCCATGGTGCTATTAGCGCCATGGCTGCCTCCATACCGGGCTGCAATACCGGGTTCCTGCAACGAGGACTTACCGGGTCATTCCGGCATAGGAGGACCCGGTAATTCCTCCTTGCAGGAACCCATCCCCATTCCCATTTGGGCCCCCATAGGGCTCAATGGGAATGGGGAGGGAGGTAATAATGGGCACATTACAAATGGCCCGTTATTATCTCCCTCTTCCCCTCGCGAGATCCGGAAAGGACGCCTGGTTTTACCAGACGTCCTTATAGGGTCCCGCAAAGGGAACCTCGTAATTGCGCATCCCGTAACAAGTGTGCCGGTCCCGTAATGGCACCCTTCATTACGGGAGCGCAAGCGTCGTAATGAGGCCCATAGAGACTCAGAAGGCTGCGCCTCCTACTTCTTCTCAACCTCTCTGAAGTAGACTCGACTCTCCCAGCATCAGGGACGCAGCTCTGAAGTGCATATCCTCCTGTCTCTCCTAAATAATACACATGCCTCCTTTCTCCTCTACTCCCTGCCCAGTTGCCCATGGAGTGCCACAGTGTGCCTCTCTATCCCCTTTTCTCTTTAACCTCTAACTGAGCCCCCTCCCAGCACTCTTTCGATCCCATGGTCTTACCTGCTACAACTATGCAGACACCCAAATCGTCTTCGGAATTCCAAAGGACCCCTTTGTTACCTCCCTCCATTTTGCATCATGTCTCTCAGATATTGAACACTGGAAGACTACAAACCACCTCCTACTCAACCCAGGAAGAACTGAGATCATGCTCAGCGGGAAGACCACCGTCTTACCCCAACCTACCCCGTGTCCACTCTCTCTAGGTCCACCCCCCCTCCACTTCCAACACGTAACAAAACTCAGATACATGAGGCATTATGGATGGGACTTGACCCTATCACATCGCAGCTCTGTGACAAAGAACTGCTACCCACACATGCGCATTCTCTGCCGCATATTTGCCTACCGGAACTTCCCACACAGAGTCTCTGTGACAGTTTCTATCCTCCTTTCACACTCAGACTATGCTAACACTCTATTCCTGGGGATCACTGCATCACAATTAAGGAAACTCCAACAGGTTCAAAACACTGCTATGAGGCTCCTCTTAGCCCTAGGCCCTAGAGAACACATCTCAGCCACACTCTGTGTCCTTCATTGGCTTCTGATTGGGTGACAATCTACCTTCAAGGGGTATGCAGTGATTTATATGAATAGAAAATAATGAACAACATTTATATCTAAACGTTTATAATGAAAAAATACCAAATATTTTTAAATATATATATATATATATATATATATATATATATATATATATATATATATATATATATATATGGGGGTGGGGTAAGGGGTAAAAATAGGTGGGGAGGGGTTGGAGTGTGATTATAAATTAAGGGAAACAGGGACCCCCCACATAAAAAATATAAAAAATCAGTATATTTTTCATTAAAAAATGTTTAGTTAAAAAAATGTTAGTAATTTTTCTGTTCGTTACAATCACATGCAACCCCTTCAAGGCAATGTGCATCATCCACCAAGCTGTCCACAACTAAGGTCTAGAATATCTGCAGCATAAACTTACACATTATAGGCCTAGCATAATACTCAGATCAGGCGCAGCACTTCTCCGCATCATCCCAGTGGCAAAATCAACCAGAATAGGGGGCTCCTCCTTCTTAGTCCAATCCCCCACCATCTGGAACTCAATCCCATTTCCCATCCACCACATAGAAGATTACCTAGCCTTCAGGAAGGCACTTAAAACCTGGCTCTTCCCTTTAGCATCCCCACAGACTTAGTTAATCCCCATAGTAACAATGATCAAGCCCTGATAGATATGCGGGGGCACCTGAGGAGTCAACAAGGGTGCACCCCCAGAGAATGCATCTCAGTCAGGTCTTATGATAATCTCTAAGTCTTCATCTACCCAGGTGTCTGCCTTCTTCGCTTGAACGTCAAGCACTTGATCAGAACGGAACATAGCTGTATCCCTCACAGGGCAGGGCCCACACACATCCATATGCCTGCAAAAGACACGGCTCAACTTCACCCACCCTAACACACAACCACCTTCAATACAATACAGCTGAGTCCCATGATACAATGTGGTCCAGCCGTTCACATAATCAGTCAAATGACTCACCTACTCCCCTAACAATCTGTCACTGCACCCATCCTCTCATCTGATATCGATGGGCTGTTATTAGGGACCTAGCCACTCCCTACCTACGCCATGCTCGCTAAAAACGCACACAAGCATTTTAGAAATCCTTCCTTCACATCTCATATTTCTGACTACAGTCTTCCAAAGGGTGTTCATCCCCACAGCTCTTTGGGACCATAGCAATGGCACTATACACTATACAAATGCCATATAACATAACCTGTAGTACATTTTAATCAGCCAACACTTGCTTTGTATAGGGGTGTATTGAAAAGTAGATTAAAGCATTCGGCCGGATACTGAATAGCTGGACAATTATTCGGCTGGTACCGAATACGGAGCCGAATAGTTGCATTTTTAATAAATAAAGTTATGTACATAAGAAAAAAACTTTGTAAATCCATTCTTAACTGCATTCCTTTTCTTTGTTGTCTACATAAGGTGTTTATATAAACCCTGAAAGGAAAACATTATCAGAAAATAAACTGTTCAGTAACAGCACAGTTTGTATTTGTGTGCATTAATAGGTATTACGTGTTCCACAGGGCAAAAGTAACTAAGTCTTGCCCTCATGCCTGCCTACCCATCTTAAGCCTTCTGACTCTAGGAGGGCACTGAAATACAAAAGTAGTCATCACAACTCCAACTACTTAAACATTTACATATTAGAATAGATCATGCTAAAAATAAAGAAACAACCTTAAAAAGTAATTTCCCAGTCAAGCTCTAATTACAAAGGCTGTGCCTTTTCTTTGCAGTGAAAGCTGGTGTCAACACAAGGGTGCAGGGACATTTATACCTCAATCATGTAGAATTCAAACCCCGCTGAGCGCTAGCCCAGGGGCTCCAGGAACTGCTGTGCCGCATTTTAAATAGGGGAGACAGAAGAAAGTGGTGACAGAGAACTTAGCTCCCCCAATTCACAATCTTTCACCACAGTACAGAGGACGGACTCAGGGTAGCCCGGAAGGATCAGTGTGTGGGGGGCGACATGAAGGTGAAGGCAGCACCTTAGGACAAAGTGCAGAGCGTGCCAGGAGAACCAAAAGCCGGGTGAGCAGATTCCCACACAAGCCGAGCTTTGAGCCTTGGACCCGAAAGGTTTGTACACTTGGTTCCCGTTCGATTTGCTGTCCTTTGGGAAGGAACGAACTGACACTCCGATACACTGCAAGACGGGCAAACACTTTGAGGGCAGTGGTGGGGTGGGGGTGTGCTGTCGCAACAAGTTGAGTACTATCCAGCAATAATATGTAATAGCATGTTGCAGATGCAGGTACACTGGGTTTATTCTGTGTATACCCTGCCCCTTTTTGAAGGAAGCATATGTTGTTTATTTGGAAACCTCTCCTCCACAATTGAAAACTAGCATTAAAAAAAAAGTATACATCTAGATGATGTTGCACGCTGTTAAAAAAGAAGGTCAAAGAAAACAAAGAAGCAATAATTACTGAAAGCAGAATCAAGATGCTCCATTAGCAGAAAATTGGGTGGTCACAATCCATGTCTGCCCAATCCTCCAAACTCCCATCCATGCAAAGGAAAACCTGCCCCCTGACCGGCATGAAACGCAGACAAAACCAATAAACTGAGTTGTGCATGGCTCAGTGAAGCAGCATGGGGCACAATGCCAGCCCCAGAGAAGTTGCTGCAAGACACCTAAGAGGTATTGACTTTGCCTAGTTTATGTTTTTGCCTGAAACAACAAACGAGCACATGGCCTAGTCCCCTAAACCGCATGATGCATCCATAGATGCTTGTGCATCTGGCACAATAAACTAAGGGTGTAGCTTAACTTTGGCTTTGAGTACTGTGAGAAACCTGAAGGTTTCTCCCTAACTAGTCCCCAGGAATCTGTCATCCAGGTGGTCAGGACACGGCCATCGCTAGTGGATTCAGTTCCTGGGGGGTGGACCAGTGAAGGAGGATCACCTTGATAGGCGGTTCTCGGGAAGTGGAAGTGGGACACCAACAGGTGAGATGCAGTATCCCCCTTCTTACAACACCTTTTCTGCATCCTACCACGTAGGACATTCAAACACGCTGCCCCCGGCCCCTGTTTTCCACATGAACACTTTTTCACACCACGAAAGACAACAGACTAACACCAGAGCTGTTTACCTGACATGTCCCAATACAAGGGTCAGGCAAAGTCAGGCAATTGACCAAAATCACACACACCTGATGGCCCATTTCCCTTCCCCACAGGGATAAAAGGTGGAGCACGAGAGCACAGTACGAGCAAGGCAGACTGCACAACGAGAGAGCTAACTCAGCACAGCAGTTCAAGAGGAGGAGAAAGATGGCGCAAAGGTGACCTTGCCTTTTCCGAGCCAGGCCTGTGAAACCTCAGTGGAAAGAATCGTAAGACCGTGAACAATAGCTGACGTGTGTTGCAGCAGATGTCAACGGTGCACAGGGCCCTCCTCTGCTGATAACCAAGCCAAGGGGCGATGCTTGCCACTGTGGGACCGGCCTTGACTCCAGAGACAAGAGAAGCCAGGCGGTTCATCACAGCCTATGAGTCGAGGGGAGAGCTGACAAGAAACCGAACTGTGTTGAAAAAAAGTAGCAAACAGCTAATTCAAGAAAGTATAAAGAACTGGTGTTTTGTTACGAGAGGGGAAAGCCAGCTACAGAGGAGTCAGACACCATGTGGGTGTTCACTTGAGGAACTCTGGGCGATTACCCTATGGTTGATTCTACGGTTACCAGAGGGCTTTGGGAACGGCGCGAGAAGAGGGTGAATGTGGTCATACAGGGGTTTAGCAAAATCCTCTGTACAGTTGAAAGTCTTTGAACGGCAGAAGATTGTAAAATTAAGGGAAGAGAATCCCACATCGTAATAAAGTAGAAGAAATTGCGTGACTAGCAAGAGTGAACCGACAGAGGGATGCTGATGGAAAGGGGCGAAGTCTAAAAGTCCTGAAGGAACAGTGCGTTTACAAGGGTGAACCCGACAGAGGGATGTCCACAGTGAACTTTTAAAAAAGGAATTAGGATTTGTGAAGCGTGGATTAAAAAGACATTAAGAACCCTGAATGTAACAGGAGAAATTGATTTGTAAAAAGCCGTAGTGAACCCGATGGAGGGAGGCAAACATTTAAAGGTTGAGTCTGGAAGAGGGGTATCCAGGGTTGAGAAGCTATCACCCCAACAACATGTGAATGCAAGCCAGAAAAAGTCTTTGAATACAAGCCAGAGTGAACCCGACGGGAAAAAGGCTGATATTCGAGAGGGGTCCGAGCCCAGAAGAGGGGTTTCAGGGGTGAAGAATCATCACCTCAAGTGCAAATCCAAAAGGAACTTTTATTTTGAATCTATCAGATCATCAGTGGTAAGAAAGCCAACTTTCGAAGGTCCTGATATCGTTAAGATCTGTTTGTTGATCTAAGCCCAGAAGAGGGGATCCAGAGGAGAAAAGTCATCACCCAAAGTACATAAGGACAGGAACTTTTGTTTGTTATTTTGGAGCCTATCAGGCCCTCAGAGGCAATAGACTTTTTGTAAAAAGAGACTTAACCACCGACGGCCCTGATACCTAAAGCAGAACTGTTGTCTCATGCTTGGAAAGCTCGAGCGTGTGCTGTGCTCAGGAGTCCTGCCTTGTCCTGTGCTCAAAACCTGGGAAAGGGGGACCCCCAGCTAACACATCCAGACTTACCATTTGTGAACACTTCTTTCTTTCTTGTGAAACCTTATCCCACACTCTTTTGTATTTAGCATAATGATTGGCAATAGGTTTTTCTTAGTATAGGCCTTTCATTTTGACAAGATGCCACTAGGGCTGCCTTATTTTCATAGGGCCTCATTACGAGTATGGAGCAGCCATGCCCTTAATAAGGGCATGGCTGCCCCCATACCGGGTTCTAGTACCGGGTTCCTCAAATGAGGACTTACCGGGCTATTCCAACAATGGAGGACCCGGTAAGTCCTCATTGGAAAAACCCATCCCTATTCCCATTTGAGCCCCCATAGGGCTCAATGGGAATGGGGAGGGAGTTAATAATGGGCCCGTTAATAATGGGCCCATTATTAGCTCCCTGGTCCCCTCGCGAAACCTGCTAAGGACACCTGGTTTTACCAGACGTCCTTACCGGGTCCCGCAAGGGAACCTCGTAATAGGGCGTCCCGTAATGAAGGGTGCCAGTCCCGTACCGGCACCCTTCATTACGGGAGTGCCATGGCCGTAATGAGGCCCATAGTGTCTTTTCCCATTGGTATGGTCTCAAGGCGCTGTAAAATGAACACCCTCAGCAGACCGAAGTCTAAGGTGTGTGTGCATTTTATACAATATGAAGTTGGATACGGGTGGTCAAGTCCCTACTAGCTGCCCATATCGAGCTGGCATGTGGATGGGTGCTGTGAGGTTGTCTGGAAAGTATGCGAGTGCAGGAGACCCATTACGTGTCCAGCTAGAACACATTTTTCTCATGGGGGATAGCTGTATCGTTTGGCAGAGTGGTGTGCGATTTGTTTTAAAAGTGGTGTGTGATAGCAGTTTTGTGTGGATGGGTGGCCTTGCCTTCAGCTATCTTCCATTAGCATGGAGTGTGATACGTACGTGTGTGTCCCGGCTGATTTCTTGGTTTCGTAGATGTGGCATGGATTCCATCCTGTGGTCTGCTGGAGTTTATTCTCTCCGTCACTCGATACATTTCATGGCGGGTTCATTGCTGCCCGACCTATCTCAGAGGTGGTTGAATAACCTGAAGTGTAGCATGAGTTTTTCAGGATGCAGGGGAAAAGCCAAGTCTTGAGGACCTTCCAGAAGGCAAGGTGATCCTATATGCATCAGAGACTAAGGGCAATTCAGTTACCAGATTGAGGGGGCTTGGATGGAGAAGGAGGATCCCCCTATTCCTGTCAATTCGAAGGGAGGAATCACAAAGAGGAGTGTAGTGCCTGATCGCAGTTGGGTTGGTAGCGGATGAGTTTCTGTTGAAGGTATTCTGGGCCTGCCTTGTGGAGAGCACGGTGGGTGATGCACAAGACTTTGCAAGTGGCCTGTCTCCCAACAGGGAACCAATGAAGGACACAGAAGGTGGGTGTGATGTGCTCTCTGGGACCAAGGGCCAGAAGAAGCATAGCTTTAGTGTTTTGGACCCACTGGAGATTTTGCAGGACAGGACAATGGCCATGATTGCAGTGATTCTGTGAGGGCAGAAGAGGTAAGGGAAGATGCATCTGAGAATTTGGGGGTGTAGATAGCTAGATTGAGCCACAGAGCTAATGTGGTGTCAGAGTGTCAAATCAGCATCCATGGTGCATCACAGGTTCTTTACTGTGTTGGATGCGGCAGGGGACGGACCAAGGGGTGGGTTGGGGAAAGAGAGGCTTTTTCCCGCAAATCGTAATTTTGTAGACATAAATCTGGCGGGCATAGGCAGCTCTATTATGGGGAGATGGGTCAGCAAGCCATCTGCGTTCCAGGATGTGGTTGAGTGTTTTGATGGTTTTGAGAGAAGGGCTGAACCATCTAGGGGAAGGTCCTTGTCTTTGGGAGGCTGATCTGGATGGGGTTAGAGGTTTGAAGGCCTTGGAGAACAATTGTCTAAGAGGCTGACAGAGGACAGACCTCGCTGGACTGGTATATTTGGGAGGATGAAAAGCAGGGAGTCTGACAAGTCTGGGGTTACTATGACCAAATTCCACAGTGGGAAGCGGGTGGATGGTCCAATGTTAGTCAAGCGACTAGAAGGGATGGGCGTTTAAAGCAAGAAAATGGCTGTGTGGTTCGTCCATATGAGTGGTTGGGGGAGCATGGAGATATGGTTGGAGGAACAGAATATTGTATCTGAGGTATGTCCTGCAGTGTGTGTGGTGCCTAATACCAGTTGAGTCATGTTGAGGTCTTCCAAGTTGTCTAGGAGTGGTTGTGTCATGAAATAATGTCACGGCATCGAACCATATGTTGAGCTCTCCTAGCAGGGTAAGTGAGGGGTGGGCGAACAGAATGGCCACTAGGGAGTCACTTAGAGCATTAACGAAGTATTGGTTATAGCTGTGAAGTCTGTTTAAGAGCAAAAGGCTGTGGGTAAGAGATGGATTGATGAGAAATTTTACTAGGAGGGATGTGCAGTCTGCATTGCAGGCTTGTTCCTCGGTTTGTGAGATGAGGTGTGATTTGTGGGTAATGGCGATCCCATCTGCTCTGCTAGTTCTGTTGTGCGTGATGAGTGTGTAGCCTGGGGGGAATGCCTAGCGTACGATGGGCCTCTGGTCATTAGAGAACCAGGTTTCTATGATGAAAAGGATGTCTGGGCTTTCCGAGAAAATAAGGTTGTATATGTTGTGTTGTTTTTTGGTGACAGATCTGGCATTAATGAGGATGCATGAGAGTAGAGGGTGGGGGTTGTTGGCCCCCGTAGAGGGGAGTGGTGGAGGGCCAGTGAGGGTGGTGAGGGACAGCTGGGGAGGGTAGTGTGAATAAGGGAGGGTGCAGCGACTCTAATGTTATGGTGGGTTGGGGAGGCACTGGGTATTCTTTGAGTGTCTGAAAAAAGCGCTTGTGATGTATGGCTCATAGGTGGAGGTCTGGAGTGGTGGGGCGAGCAGAGGGAGGGTGAGTGAGGGAATTTCAGATGTGGAGTGAGGGGAGGGAAGGGGAGCCAGAGAATGTGCAGGGCAGTGACTTGGATTGCCAAGAGGGGTTGGTGATGAATGCAGGTGGAAAGAAGGGAAGGGTGTAAGGTTGGAGATGACGCCAGGTTGCTTATTTCTATCGGAGTGTTGAGAGTGCTGGGGGGTGGGGCTTAGTGCCAGGGGTGTTGAAGGTAGTGTTGAAGAGAGATTTCACTGGGTTTGGAGAGTTGGGGGATGTAATGATGTAAGTGAGGGGCCAGGCGGGGATGTGGGGGGAAGATAGGATGAGGTGTATAGAGATGAGAGGGTCTGAGTGTTTCAGATTTTGTGTTTGGGGGGAATCATGGGTGCCTGTAGCCTGTGTGTGAGAGTCAGCGGGGCAGCCGAAGAAGGGTTGTTGGCTAAAGGGGGCAAGGGGATAGCTCAGGGGCAAGATGCTCACCTCGGTATCAAGACAAAGCTGTGCAACATAAGTTTTAATAAATGGGAGAGTTTATTTGGAGACACATTTTCCACTTCAAAGGGGAGCTTGTATTATGCTATAAAGTCTCCCCATTCAAAGGGAGTTCCCTACCCTTTAAGGGGGAGAGTTTATTCTGAAAAAGAATCTCCCTTTCAAGAGGGAGAGATTATTCTGCTATGGAGTCTCCCGTTCGAAGGGGAGAGTTTATTCTGCTATGGAGTCTCCCATTCAAAGGGGGAAAATGTATTCTGATGCAGAGTCTCCCTCTTCAAGGGGGAGAGTATATTCTGATAAACAGTCTCGCCCATCAAGGGTGTGAGTGTATTCTGCTACAGAGTCTCCCATTCAAGGGATTGAGTTTATCCTGCTACAGAGTCTCCCCTACAAGGGGGCAGGGTTATTCTGATACAGAGTCTCCCCTTCAAATTTGGAGTTTATTCTGATAGAGTCTACCCCTTCACGGGGGGAGAGTTAATTCTGATACAAAGTCTCCCCCATCAAGGGTTTGTGTTTATTCTGCTGCAGAGTCTCTCATTTAAGGGATTGAGATTATCCTGCTACAGAGTCTCCCCTACAAGGGGGCAGGGTTATTCTGATACAGAGTCTCCCCTACAAGGGGGCAGGGTTATTCTGATACAGATTCTCCCCCTTCAAGGGGGGAGTTTATTCAGTTACAGAGTCTCCCCTACAAGTGGAAGACTTTATTCTGATACAGAGTCTTCCCCATCAAGGCTGAGAGTTTATTCTGATACAAAGTTTCCCCCATCAAGCGGGGAGTTTATTCAGTTACGGAGTCTCCCCCTTCAAGGGGGAGAATTTATTCTGATACAATGCGCCTCATTACACGGTAGGCGGTAGCCATGGCGCTATTAGCGCCATGGCTACTCCCTTACCGCATTCTGGGTCCGTGTTCTCGGAATAGGGACTTACCGGGTCATTCCGACCTTGGAGGACCCGGTAAGTCCCCATTCCGGGAACCATTCCCCATTCCCATTTGAGCCCCCATAGGGCTCAATGGGAATGGGGAAGGAGCTAATAACGGGCCCGCTATTGGCGGGCCCGTTATTAGCTCTGAAGTCCCTTAGCGGGTCTCTTCCATAATGCCTGGTAAAACCAGGCGTTAAGGGAGGGACCCGCTAAGGGACCTCATAGTAGGGCGGTAAAGGATTACCGGCACCGGTGCCCTTACCGGTGCCGGTAATCCCTTACCGCCTACCGTGTAATGAGGCCCAATGTCTCCTCTTCAAGGGGAGAGCTTATTCTGATACAGTGGGCCTCATCACGAGTTGGGCGGTAGCCCTTAAATGCAGTGGTCATGGTATTACCGCCGCATTTAAGGGCTGGCCCTCTCATGAGTTGGGCGCTAAATTGGCTGGTTTACCTCCAGCTTTTTTCTGGAGGGGAAAATCCCTGTTTTCGGCGGTATTACAGCCAGCTGTATTAGCCCACAGTATTAGCACCGAAAATTCCCCATTGGATCCAATAGACCCAATCAGGAAAGGGGATTTACCATTAAGGCCCAACCCGTGATCCGGTGGTAATACCACCGGACCGGTCGGTGCTAGGGCTATTACAGTCAGCGGTTTTACAGCCAGGAATACAATCCAACTTGTGATGAGGCCCAGTGTCAACCCCATCAAGGGAGATGTTTTATTCTGCTACAGGGTTGACCATTCAAGGGGGAGAATGTATTCTGCTACAGAGTTTGCCCTGCAAGGGGGAGAGTTTATTCTAATACAGTTTCCCCCTCCCCGTCAAGGGGGAGAGTTTATTCTGATGCAGAGTCTCCCCTTAAAAGGTAAAGTTGATTCTGGTATGTGTATTCTAATACAGAGGCTCCCCCATCAAGGGGCCGATTCTGATACAGAGCCCCCCTTCAATGGAGAGAGTTTATTCTGATACAGAGTTCCCTACCCTTTAAGGGGGAGAGTTTATTCTGAAAAAGAATCTCCCTTTCAAGAGGGAGAGATTATTCTGTTATGGAGTCTCCCGTTCGAAGGGAAGAGTTTATTCTGCTATGGAGTCTCCCATTCAAAGGGGGAGAATATTCTGATGCAGAGTCTCCCTCTTCAAGGGGGAGAGTATATTCTGATAAACAGTCTCCCCCATCAAGGGTGTAAGTTTATTCTGCTACAGAGTCTCCCATTCAAGGGATTGAGTTTATCCTGCTACAGAGTCTCCCCTACAAGGGGGCGGGGCTATTCTGATACAGAGTCTCCCCTTCAAATTTGGAGTTTATTCTGATAGAGTCTACCCCTTCACGGGGGAGAGTTAATTCTGATACAAAGTCTCCCCCATCAAGGGTGTGTGTTTATTCTGCTACAGAGTCTCTCATTTAAGGGATTGAGATTATCCTGCTACAGAGTCTCCCCTACAAGGGGGAGAGTTTATTCTGATACAGAGTCTCCCTCTTAAAGGGGGAAAGTGTTTTCTGATACGCAGTCTCCCCCATCAAGGGTGTGATTCTATTTGTTTAGAGAGTCTCCCATTCAAGGGGGAGAATGTGTTCTGATACAGAGTCCCCCCCATCAAGGGAGAGAGTGTATTCTGATACAGAGTCTCCCCCTTCAAGGGGGGGGGGGTGTTATTCTTATACAGAGTCTCCCCCTTCAAGGTGTAGAATGTATTCAGCTATAAAGTCTCCCCTATTAGGGGGAGAGTGTATTCTGATATAGAGTCTCCCCCATCAAGGGAGAGATTATATTCTGATACAGAGTTTCCCCCTTCAAGGGGGAGAGTTTATTCTGATACACCGTCTCCCCCATCAAGGGAGAGAGTTATTCTGATGCAGAGTCTCCCCCTTTAAGAGATAGAGTTTATTCAGCTATAGAGTCTCCCCTACAAGGGGGAGAATGTATTCTAATACAGAGTCTCTCCATTCAGGGAGGAGAGTTTATTGAGATATGAAGTCTCCCCTACAAGGTGGAGAGTTTAGTATAATACAGAGTCTCCCCCATCAAGTGGGAGAGTTTATTCTGCTACAAAGTCTCCCCTACAAGGGGGGGCATTCTGATACAGAGTCCCCATCAAAAAGCAGAGTGTATTCTGATACAGAGTCTCCCCATCAAGGGGGAGAGTTTATTCTGATACAGAGTCTCCCCCTTCAAAGGATAGGGTTTATTTAGCTATAACGTCTCCCCTTGAATGAGGTGAGCTTATTCTGATACAGTGGGCCTCATCACGAGTCTGGCAGTAACCCTTAAAGGCGGCGGTAGCGCTATTACCGCCGCATTTAAGGGTCTGCCAGATCATGGCTTTGGCAGATTTCCCGCGGCAAAATTGCCGATTTTCGGCATGATTACCGCCGGCGGGAAATCCGCCAGCGGTAATAGCGCAAATTTTGGGCCCAATGGGGAATGAGGAATTCCCGAATGGGCCCAATGGGGAATGGGCAATATCCCTTCGGCCAAACACGTGATCCGGCGCTAATAGCTCGGGGGGGTTGGCGTTAGGGCTATTAGCGCCGGCGCTAATAGCGCCGGCCATACCGCTCAACTCGTGATGAGGCTCAGTGTCTGCCCCATCAAATGAGATGTTTTACTAGGGGTCAAGTCCTAAAAATGTAAGTAGGGGGACTCATCAACAAACGCAATCTGATGTCAGTCACCAGAAATTAGCATATCAAGGTGAAATATGCACATTTCATTAAATTGGCTTTGCATAACCACTCAAATTGCACAGGGCAAATGGCATTTGCCTTTCATAAAATCAACACAAACATTACAAAAAGGAGGATATTATCTTCTAATAGTGTTTTGGAAAATGTTAAAAGGTGTGCATGTTTTAAACTCCACCAATACAAATATTTTCCGTGGAACTTGCAGTAATGAAATGGGACATTTCACCTTTGGGTGATAGTTATTTTAGGTTTAGATTACATAGTGCAGTGGTGAAGTGCCTGGCCTAAAAACCTGACAACTGTGGTTTGATCCCTGACGTTGGCTTCAAGTCATAAATTCACAGAGGACTTTCAATGTTTCTTATTTTAGCTGGGGGGGACTGAGTTCACCCTCTGAGAAAAGTGGGTGGACTCCATCCACCCGTGTGTACCCTCGACTTGAGCCCTGGGTTTTACTCTGCAATGGAGGGATTATTCTGATACAGGGGGCCTCATTACAAGAAGGGCGGAAAGAGTTTAACGGCGCAGGTAATGGTGCCGGCGCCGTTAAACCCATTCCGCCCTATTACGAGGTTTTACCAGACGTCCAGAGCGGGTCCTGCGAGGGGACCAGGGAGCTAACAACGGGCCCTTTATTAACAGGCTCGTTGTTAGCTCCCTCCCCATTCCCATTGAGCCCTATGGAGGCTCAAATGTGAATGGGGAAGGACTGGGCCCGGGTTCCCTGAAGTAGGAAATACCGGGCCCTCCAAAGTGTCCCATTCAAGGGGGAGGGTTTATTCTGATACAGTCTCCCCCTTTAAGGGGGAGAGTTTATTCAGATATAAAGTCTCCCCTACAAGGGGGAGAGTGTATTCTGATACAGAGTCTCTCCCATCAAGGGAAAGAGCTTTTTCTGATACAGAGTCTCCCCCATCAAGGGGGAAAGTGTATTCTGCTACAGAGACTCACATTCAAGGGGGAGAGTTTATGCTGCTATAGAGTCTCACCCATCAAGGGAGAAAAACATTTCTGATACAGATTTCCCCCATCAAGTGGGATAGTTTATTCAGCTATAGAGTCTCCCCTACAAGGGGGAGAGTTTATTCTAATACCGAGTCTCTTCCTTCAAGGGGGAGAGTTTATTCAGCTATTGAGTCTCTCCTACAAGGGGGAGAGTGTATTATGATACAGAGTCTCCCCATCAAGGGGGAGAGTTTATTCAGCTATAGAGTTTCTCCTACAAGGGGACTAGGGGGGAGTTGTATTCTGATACAGAATCTCCACCATCAAGGGGGAGAGATTATTCTGCTACAGAGTCTCCCATTCAAGGGGGAATGTGTATTCTGATACAAAGTCTCCCTCTTCAAGGGGGAGAGTGTATTCTGATACACAATCTCCCCCATCAAGGGTGTGAGTTTATTCTGCTACAGAGTCTCCCATTCAAGGGGGAGAGTTTATTCTGCTACAGAGTCTCCCCCAAGTTTATTCTGATACAGAGGGCCTCATTACGACCCTGGCACTGACGGAATGAAGGGGGCCGCTACGGGACCGGCCCCCCTCATTCCGTCAGGGCTGATTACGAGGTTCCCTTTGCGGGACCCGGATGAGACATCTGGTAAAACCAGACGTCTTTTCCGGGGCCCGCGAGGGGAAGAGGGAGGTAACAATGGAACACTTGTAAACTTGGACACATGAGAAGTTGCATGCTAAGGTGAATGCTGTTTGGCTGGCTGTGGCGGTGCTCTGAATCACTACGTGAAGAAACTTTCTTGCCCGTGGTCCCGCATTCTTTTTTCTCCCGGACTTCATTTAATGTGAGGTCCACGCGCATAGCGCGTGCGCATGCAAAGTTGCATGCTAAGGTGTATGCTGTTTGGCTGGCTGAGGCTGTGCTCTGAATCACTACATGAAGAAACTTTCTTGCCGTGGTACGTCGGTCAATGCCTATGGACACGAAAGGCTGAACTGTTGAACATTGTGTGACTTTGTCTCCATAGAGAACTTGGACAACTTGTGCTGCCGAAAAGGACACTTGGCTTTTCTAATAGTGTTGTTTTTTTTCTGCTTTGTTCCCAGGTGCCGCCTTCTTTTTTTACCCAGACTCCATTTAATGTGAGGTCCACACGCATAGCACGCGTGCATGCAAAGTTGCATGCTAAGGTGTATGCTGTTTGGCTGTTCGGCGTGTTTGCTGTAAGCCCCACACAGTATCACTCTCGAGTTTGTGCCCCTATTTTTACAATAGTTACACAAAAACACGAAAACATGAATTTGTAACTGCATGTCTAACGGGTTGTATACCCTCAAATCAGGCATGCCTACCAAACTGGTGACTTCCCTAGCGTGTTTAATCCTAACATCCACCCCAATGAAGTCCTCTCCTAGTATTGCAAACAGGAAAAAACTCACCGGAGTTAACTCCTTCTTGGTGGACAAGAAATCATTGGCAGAGGACAATCGGGATATACGCGACTTTTGTCAACCTTGTGATCCAGCTCAAGGAGTTGCTGCAATCATGGGGAGCGAGCTTCCATCACAGCAGGAGAACCCCTCAGACCCCCAGGTAAAACTTAAAAATGTCTCAATATCTGATACTCAACTTTTGTCAGGGGGGATTAATTCTCAGGCCGGAGATGTTGTCTCGCCCCCCATTGTTGATCTTACTAGTCAACCCAAGACTGTATACGAAATGCCCAAGGTACAAAATGTCGAAAACTTAAACAGTACTTTTATAAGTGTTGAAAATGATGCTTAAAGAAACGATAAGTTAGGAGATGTGAAATCTGGGTGTGATGCCGAAATAGAGAAACATGTCAATAAAGAAGTAGAGCACTCAATAATTGGAATTCCACTGTGTTTTTCACTCCCAAACAGCTCGAAAGCAAGAGCACAACCACTAAATCACTCCCATAGTTTATTTGAGCCGGCAAACCAAACAGATTTCAATCTCTCGGTTTCTTACATCCAGCCGATCCCAAGACGAACTCTGAATATTTTGTCAGCTCACCATAAAGCAAGGGAAGTATGTGGAGGCCATAATGAGCATTTGCCTTTGTTACAAATTACTTTGACTGCAATTAGCACATCCGTTTCCTCACTATTAAAATTGTTTGACACCATTGAGGAAAGAATTAGTCATCAGTCAAAACAGATTGATGATCTAATAATATGGATGCATACAATAGAGAAAAACCTGCAGAAAAATCCTGACACCAGAATAGAAAATAACCTGGTTGTCAGTGATAAAGTTGACACAGCAAGCGCATCTGTGCCTGAAACAAATATGGAGAGTGTTTTACCCGTCTTTCCCTCAATCATTAGGCAGGTTGAACCTGCTGCTGTTTCCAGCATAGTTAACTCAAATGAGCATATCCCAAACATTGCTCCAGCATCTTCAAATAAACAACCTGCAATGTCTGACTGCCTGGGAACTGATCCTAGTGACCCGGTGTTGAAAGTCACCCAAGACACCCAAGTGCCCAGTGTTACTCTGCCTTCTGATCTAAATAAACAAGTAGACAACCCACTGAAATCAACACATAATATGTTTAATGAGAGGTCTACTAAAGAATTAAAAGGCAGATCAATGGGAGGAGTGAAAAAACATCTCTGTAAAATAATTATGCAAATCTCGAAAAATCGGGTTCAGAAGTTTGTTGGCAGAGTGCTAGCAAGTAATAATGCCGAAACCCTGCCTCCAAATACCGAGAAAATCTTGCAGTCCTCCTAAAAGCAAAAACATGGACAGCTCTGTGTCTTAGTATGAGTCTCCTAACTACACTCCTTTGAATGCCTTGATCTCTGCATTGGCGAGTGGTGAAAAATCTTTAAAAAACAATCAACCAGAGTCACAAGCGATTGTGAGCCATCCATCTGCAGAGATTAATGTGCAAAATAACAACGATGATAATATGCACAATCCACAGTCAGTGGGGGGCGCGCAAGCTGTAAGTCGTGAGAAAGCTTGTAGTATCGAGGCTGCTACATCCAAAGCACAAATACCTATCCAACAGTTAGATGTAGCTCAAAGTCTTCTCCCTCAGATTAGAGACATGATACAGTCTACTTTCAAAAACTTACTGTCCAATAAAAACCACACTGACATTAGGGATGAAGGTGAGACTCAAACAACGAGCTCCTCAAGAGATACTCATCCTCCCCAAATTAACACACAAAAGCAGTGGGATAATAACACAAATGGCACTTCCAAATGTGTGGATAACGCTGCAAAATTGAAAAGATCTGGCCCAAAATCCATTTCTCAAGCCACTTACTGTTTTATCCTGAAATGTTGGGAGGCTCCTTTTCCTCTGTATGACTTGAATCGAACCTCAATATTGGCAATCTTTGAGGAAGTACCAAGTCTGCAGGATATTAACACCAATGACATTTCACAAGTCGAGTTTCTTAATGACCAAGATCTATCTATAATGAGGATCTGGATCTCATCCAATGTAGTACATAATGTTATTTGGAAAGCAAAAATTGAACTATTCATAATGGGTTTCCCGTTGGCTCAAGATCCTTCAGCAGTAAAGGAGTTTCCAGAAAAGGACACTCTCGAAACTCAAAATGTTAAATCAGATATTAGCAGATTTCAGGCTTCTAGAACTCAGTCAAATGGTTTTTCCTATGAAAACTCTAGGCAGCCCTCCGCCAGAGACCTGTAACTATCTAGCTTAAATAACTGCAGCATCTTGAATTTAGTGAGCTGGAACACATGTGGATCTTCACATTTGGTGGTTTCTTCCTCCAATATCTTATTACTGTTCCAAATACTAGCATTTCAAGAGACATGGTTAGTTACGTCCCCGACCTAGAATGGATATGAGATTAGTTTACATCCCGCCAGAGCAAATGCTAAAGGTAGACCATCTTCTGGCTTAATGGTAGCAAGTCTTAAGATATCATCATGGTTGACGCCCAATCTCAATACTCAATTAGTTAGAATCACTTTCTGTAAGCAGAACATAGCACTAATCAACGTATACCGTAATCCTATTGCTGTTCCAGATGGTGTTTTCTTTGGTGGTTTAGAATCACTTTTAGATATAGTGATTCAAGGGGGGTGGCGCTGTTGCGCTCGGCGAAGATGGCCACCTGATTCACTTCTCCGTCCCGTGTGGCACCTTCTATCTGAAAAATCTCCTGTTTGCCCCGACACTGCGTATAGCTGACCCGTGGCGGGGGTTACTGACCGGACTGGGAGTCTACCATGTGAGTTTCGCCCGCTGGGCTGCCCCTGCTGCTGAGTTACAGCCCGCTGTGGGAAGTGCGGAGGTGAACGCCCTCCGGCCTCCGCGCTCGGCTCCAGGAGTTCCTGCCCGAGCTCTGCGGCTTGCGGCCTACTGTGTAGGGGAGGGGCGCCCCACTCGCCCTGCGCGGCTCGCTCTGGCGTGGGCCGTACTGCACCGCGGCCTCTTCCTCCTCACCACACTGGATTCCAGAGCGACCCGCTCCGCTGCCCCGTCCTGGGCGGTGTGCTGACCGAGGTCCGAGTGTGCATCGATCCGATCCCGGATGGTGAGTGGCCCTGGCCCGATATCCTCCGCACCCGCCACACAACAGCGGTCCCTGCCCTCCTCCTCCTTGATTTCGGAAGCTTACTCACCCTTCCCTCCTTAAACCATCTGGCTGTGGCAGTCGGTCTGACTACCTTCGATACTGTCACAGAGACAACCGAACCATCCGGCTGTTGGGCCTACTACTATGATTGTTCCAGGGCCCCGGTCCCCTTCACTTGCTTTCAACGACCTGCACCGAGCGCCACCCGTCTTGCTGCCTCATACAGGGTTGCCCCCCTGCACTACTTCAACACCTACGACCCCGGCTTCTTGTACCTCTCCGGCTGTTCATTGCTTCTTGGGTCTGGACTTCCTGCGGAATTTCTTGAAAACTTCCTGGGCCCTCCTTCTGTTAACTTGCTCCTGCTTGGATTGACCGTGCCGGCGGGCCTCCGTCGGAGACGCCATATTCCTTCCGTCCTGGTGCTCAGCTCGCCTCCGCTCATACGCCGCCTGCTCGTTCCTGGTACTTGCCCTGGCCATATCCACTCTCCTGTTTGGTCTCCGGGACTTAAGTTTATTCCCCCTCCGGCAACATGTCGACACGAACCGGCAAGAAGCAATCCTCTATCAATATTTTCACTAAACCCTCGGTGGGCTCCGGGGCGGAGGCATCTACACAGGAATCTTCCCCCTCACTCGCGCTGGAACCATCCGATTCCCAGAAGATGATGGAGTTTATCCGTGAGGAGTTCACCACAATTCATAGCAAGCTGGATGACATGAATGGCACGATATCCTCTATTAAAGCGCATATGGAGAGATCTGATGGTCGAGTGGCCGAGATTGAGGAGCGTGTGAGCACCGCCGAAGACGGCCTAGGCTCCCTCCGTGCGGAGGTCTCCACACTATCCACCCGTGTTACCGAGGTGGAGAAGAAGAGCGAGGACCTTGAATCTCGCTCGAGGCGCAACAACCTTCGCATTGTCGGGGTACCGGAGGACGGTATACAAGAACCCATGGAGGACTATGTGGAGGGTATGTTACTCCAGCTCCTTAACTCCCCCAAACTCTCCCCGCAGTTTGCGATCGAGAGGGCCCACCGTTCACTCACGGCGAAACCTAAACCTGGTGCACCTCCACGCCCGATCATAGCCAGGGTTCTAAATTTTCGCGACCGTGATGCTCTCCTCAGGGCGGCGAGGGCCAAGGGGGACCTTCTCTTAGGCGCAGCCAGGATCCACCTATATCCGGACTTTTCGGTGGCTGTTCAGCGGGAACGCAAGACCTTTCTGGCGGTAAAGAGGAGACTGCGCGACCTCCAGGTTAAATATGCCATGTTATACCCCGCCAAACTGCGTATCGAACATGCAAACCGTGTTTACTTCTTCACGCTGCCTGAGGAGGCCTCCAGGTTCATAGATAAACACTTCCCCGGCTGAAATGTTCTCGTAACAGGCACCACTACTGGCTCGCCACAGCTTGAGATATTTGTTGAACGAATGCCGTTATACCCTGCCTCAGAACTTATCTGGTCTTCTGGCATTCTGTCATTACTTAATATGGTTCTCATGAGACCACCTGGTCGCACCTGTAACAAATTATGTTGTTATCTTTGCTGTTTTTTCACTACTGTTATTGCTCCCTGACTCATTGTCCTAACGCAATGCGACCGGGCTAACCCCGTTAAATTGGTTCATTATATGTTTACCATGCCTGCTCCTTCCCCCACGGGACCTCCCCTGGATGGGAATTGATACTAATGTCGGGCATTATGTTTATCCTAATATTGCCTCATGGTTCGGAGCATCGCCGCCAGGCCACCTCACAGGCCCCCCAGGCGTCGATGCCATTGTGTTGGTTTTGGTTGTTGGGCTATAGGGTGATCATCCCTCTGTTTGGGGGAGGGATGTGGGAGGAGGAGGGGGGAATGGGGTTATATGTTAAAAAAAGCTTGGTATCCGCAGAGAAGGTAGAGTCCGAAGCACTGCGGTCCCGTCGGCGATACAGATCTGTCCGCACTGGGCGCCGTCCATTGGGGGCACATTTCCATCCACCAGTATTCCTGTATGGCTACCCCTGGAGGGTTGAGTGAGGAAACCTTGACATTTATGAGCTGGAACGTACGGGGGCTGGGTAATTACAAGAAAATGAGACTATTACAACTTCAGGCCGAGCGTCACGGGGCTAAAATCCTGTTCCTCCAGGAGACGCATGCATGCACAGAGTATTGTGAAAAATTTGCTAAAACATGGTGTCCACAAAGGTACTTCACCACCTACTCTACCCAGAGCCGCGGGGTTATGACCCTTATCCACAGGAGCCTTAGATTTATCCCTGCTGCTACGATAATTGATCCCAGATACGTGCTACTTCATGGTACCCTACAGAATAGGGAAGTTGTCCTGCTAAATATATATGGTCCCAATATCGACGATCCCGACTTTTACACACACTTTATAACTCTCTTGGATGGCTTCCCTCTGATACCGATTCTCTGGGGAGGCGATTTCAACACGATATTCGACGTGGATCTTGATAGATCTGGCTCCAGACCCCGTGAACTCTCCAGAGCTGCATATACCACGCTTTCCTCCCTTCCTCGCTTAGCCCTGTTTGACGCTTGGAGGTTCCTCTATCCCAACTCCCGCTCTTATTCCTTTTACTCCTCGGTTCACGATTCCTTTTCCCGGATTGATAGATGGTTGTTATCCGACGGTCTGATGAAGACTGTGTCTGGTATGGCAATCCTTCCCAGGACCCTATCTGATCACTCCCCAGTGACTGTCACCCTATGTTGGTGTCTAGACCGGGACCAAGCCAGACACTGGAGAATGAAACCACTTTCTCTCCTTGATCTGGTTTTTAGCTCGGAGATGGAGTCGGCAATCGAGGAGTTCTTCGAGATCAACACCAACTCTGTGTCTTCACAGGCCACCCTATGGGAGTCCTTTAAGGTTTATATCAGAGGCATTGCCCTTTCCAAGGAAAATGGGATCCTCAAAACTATTCGTAGGGAAATCGCTGAAAGCGAGGCCACATTATCTGCGCTGGAGACCCAGTATACTCTAGACCCAACCCCTGAAATCCTTGCGTTAATTGGCATGGAATTGGACACCTTTCGCTCGCTTGCAGACCGCGAGCTGAGGTTTCTCGATAATCCCGGGCGGGCAAGGAGATATTGTGAGGGTGAACGTCCTAGCCGTCTCTTAGCTAGACTTTTCCGTCGCGAGTTTGGTGCCCCACCCATTCCCGGAATTGAGAGACCTGACGGATCCCTGGCCACCTCCCCTGGAGATGTCAATACCGAATTCCTTTCCTTCTATCAATCCCTATATGCACACTCGGACAACGCCACTATGGCAGAAATTGATGCTTACCTTGATAAACTTCCCCTCTCGGTCCTTTCTCCCGATACCATCGGATCCCTTGAGAATCCATTCACCCCTGAGGAGTTCTCGGAGGCCATAGACTCCCTATCTTCAGGCAAATCCCCAGGATCGGATGGTATACCTGTTGAGTTTTATAAGCACTTCAAATCACTCCTACTCCCTCGTCTGGCTGCACTCTGGGAGGAGTCGGTAGAGGTAGGTCAGTTCCCCCCCTCACTCCGTGAAGCCACCATAACAGTACTGCTAAAACCCAATAAATCCTCTGCTCAATGTGGCTCTTACCGTCCGCTTTCATTGATCAATTGTGATGTCAAGATTTATGCAAAATTACTCGCTCTACGTCTTATCCCCTTCATGCCACATATCATTCATCCTGACCAGGCGGAATTCATCCCGGGCCGCTCCACCTCCTTGAATTTGAGACGCCTCTTCAACATTATAAGTAGAGTAAGCCCGGGTGTACATGCGGTGGCCGCGACTCTTGATATGCAAAAGGCTTTTGATTCGGTCTCGTGGAGCTATCTCTGGCGGGTACTTGACAAATGCAAATTTGGCCCCACCTTTGTCTCCTGGGTCAGGCTACTGTACTCCAACCCCGTGGCCAGAGTCCATACCGAGGGCCGTTGTTCCCCCCTTTTCCACATAGCTAGGGGCACTAGACAGGGTTGCCCCTTCTCACCCTTAATCTTTGCTGTGGCAATGGAGCCGTTTGCTGACATGCTTCGCCAAAACCATGCGCATAGGGGTCTACGTACAGCTGGTTCCTCAGATATAGTCTCTCTCTATATGCTGACGATGCTCTCCTCTATATTCGTTCCCCCGAAATTAATTTGGCCCCAATACTGGAAGATATTGCTCTATTTGGACGTATCTCTGGTCTCACGGTGAACTGTTCTAAATCAACCCTCTTTCCGCTCACTCCCAGTACACTCCCACCTCCCGATACCATGGGATTCGCATGGGCCCAATCTAAATGTACTTATTTGGGCGTAGTGGTGTCCCGTCACACCGAACGGGTCCTAGAGGAAAATGATCAGTCATACCTTGCAAACCTTACAATAAAAATAGAGGGCCGGAACAAACTTCCGATCTCACTGGCGGGTAGGATAGGGGTACTAAAGATGGTAGTACTTCCCCAACTCCTGTATAGATTTGCTAATATTCCGCAATGGCCGGGAGCTGACTTTTTTCGGGCGTTGACACGCGCCCTAAACCCCTTCCTCTGGCACTCTGGCGCAGTCCGCCTTAAATTCAAGACCCTGTCCGCCCCCATGGAAGCTGGCGGCTTTGGGGCACCAGACTTCCTTAAGTACTGGCTGGCGGCACAACTCCAACATACTGCACACTGGTTCAATACATCAGACCCCCCTCCCCATGTCAGACTAGAAAGGCTATCAGTCAGCGACCGGGACATTCGATCTCTCGTGATCACACCTATGCCAGTGGTATCGGACTCACTGGATCCAGCGACATGCACATCCTTGGCCTTATCCAAATCTTGGCAAATACTGGGCACCACCCATCCCTTCCACGGTAACCTCCCAATTTGGAATTTCCTTCCGGAGGTCCCACGAGTCCCACCCTCTGTAGTTCGTACTTGGCCGAGGCGGGTTATGAATTGCTACGTGACATATTCGAGCAGGGTAATTTCATAGAATGGCCTGACCTCCCGGCTCCCCTCAGACGGAGACCCTCCGTCTGGCTCCAATATTCGTCCCTCCATAGAGTACTCAAACACAAGTACACGTGTTTTCCAGCACTACCACCTGATGAGCCTGCAATCACCGAACTAACCTCACCTGTCCCCCTGAGGGGCAAAATCTCCAGACTATATACTCTGCTTCAAACCAGATCTCCCCCCACATTCCCCAAACTACGGCGCTCCTGGGAGACAGAGCTCGGCCTCGAAGTGTCCGATGAGCGCTGGACCCATATGTGTTCACGTATCCAGGGTGTCTCCTTCAACTCCTGATTCAAATTAGTTCAATTTAAGGTGCTCCACAGGTACCACTACACCCTGACCAGGCTACATCGCATCTCGGGCGACTCCTCCCCTAGGTGCCCTAGGTGTGGCTATGATGATGCTGATTATATCCACATGATCTGGTCTTGTCACCGACTCGCTCAATTCTGGACCTCAGTGTGTTCTACTATGTCGTCTATCCTTGAACCCCCCATCTCCCCATCCCCAATGAAATGTCTGTTTCATGATTTCCCCGAGCTCCACCGTGACTCCAGAAAACTTGCTGGCCTCTGTATGCTACTAGCTGTGCGCATAATTCTACTTCGCTGGCTTCGGCCTACCACCCCTACTCATGCACAGTGGCTTGGGGCAGTTACGTGGGCCTCCGACACAGAAGAGTCCTGGGCGATACAACAGCCTGCCCATTCCAGACCTAGAGATATCTGGCTGAAGTTCCGCTCATTTATGTCTTCCATTGATTCCGACTGAGGTCCTGCATCCCCAACCCCCTAGCCCAGATCATCCTTAGGTGGTCCTTGATTTATTTTCCATCTGCCTATGTTCCGACCTCCCATGTGTCCCCCCATGTGCATATGTTGATTCTTTTTCCTTCATGTGCTTTGTTTATACAAACTATATGTATTTGTGCCGATTGCACTGTTTTGTTTCCATATGCCTTATTGCTACTCACCTGTATCTGTGTTGCCGAGCTGAATAAATAAAAGTTTTAAAAAAAAAAGATATAGTGATTCAAACACCTGATATTACTAATATTTTTCTGATGGGTGATCTAAACTTGCATCTTGAAGAAAGAGAAGAAAGAGACTCAGAGTGTTGATCGATGGATAACTCTAATGAAGGATCGACAGTTGATAATGCTGAATGGTGCTTTTATAAAAGACAGGCCTTCGAGAAATACCTGGTCCAGAAATAAAAGTGAATCCATTCTAGATTATGGGCCTCATTACACGGTAGGTGGTAAGGGATTATCGGCACTGGTAATCCCTTACCGCTCTACTACGAGGTCCCTTAGCGGGTCCCTTCCTTAATGCCTTTTTTTACCAGGCCCGTTGGTACCCGTCAGGCCTGAAGGGACCCGTTGAGGGACTTCAGAGCTAATAACGGGCCCGCCAATAGCGGGCCCGTTATTAGCTCCTTCCCCATTCCCATTGAGCCCTATGGGGGCTCAAATGGGAATGGGGAATGGTTCCCGGAATGGGGACTTACCGGTCCCGCCAAGGTCGGAATGACCTGGTAAGTCCCCATTCCAGGAACACGGACCCGGAATGTGGTAAGGGGGTAGCCATGGCGCTAATAGCGCCATAGCTACCGCCTACTGTGTAATGAGGCCCTATATCTTTACTGATCGGGCCACCTTTTGCAGTATTAGTGATTTTCAGATAGTTTCTCAAACACACAGTGATCATAACCTAATTACTGCAAAATGGTCTGTCGATCCAATTCATTTTTGTTCTGGGGAGATTATCTATAATCATTTCACAACCATTAATAATGCAGGCAATCGTATAAAGTGGAATGACAGAATGCTAGATAATTTACTGCAACATGGTTGGCGGGAAGAACAATACACGACAACTCTCCAATGCTATCAAGCTCCCCTTTGCAAGTCCACACACTCGAGATCTAAATATAGACATAATGTTGACGCTGAGGTTGGGGCGCGCAAGAGAGCTTTACATAACAAACTTAGATGGGCACGCCTTGCTCCTCCAAACTCTAGACATGCCCTAATCCAGGCAGCAAAAAGCAGATACCAAAATTGGTTATGTATGTATGGGAGCACATTATACCAACAAGATGGTGAAAAGATGTTGAAAGCGATTCGCAGTAAAAAAAACTGCGGATACTTGGGTCCTGATAAACAATGCTATTGCTCCTAAACAATTGCAGGTACAGGTCAACGGAGTCACAGAACTACAATGGAGAGATCACTTTTCGCAGATGTATGCTTCTCCTAGAAATCAGATGGAGATTGACAGTTATCCTAAGCACAGTTTTGGTGAATTACAAATTACTAAGAAAGACATATTGTTCTTCATAAACAAATCCAGTAGCTTGCCGGCACCAGGCCCTGACGGGCTTAGTAATTGGGTCTTTAAGCAGCATCCAGAAAAATTGACTCAGATCCTCT
This sequence comes from Ambystoma mexicanum, assembly GCF_040938575.1. Lineage (NCBI taxonomy): Eukaryota > Metazoa > Chordata > Amphibia > Caudata > Ambystomatidae > Ambystoma > Ambystoma mexicanum. Next base: position 657,866,717 of record NC_090921.1, read on the forward strand.
TTAATCCCTTCAAAAAAATCATTGAATGTAATACTGTGCCTGAGTCATGGAGATGCTCGGTCGTCGTTCCAATATTCAAGAAGGGCGATCAGTCATGCCCGGCCAACTACAGGCCAATCTCCCTTCTCGACGCCCTGGGCAAGTTATTCTCTTGATTTATTTTGAGAGAATTTAACGCATGGTCAATAACACATTTTAAACGTGACCCGTTTCAAACAGGTTTTATAGCAGACATGGGCACATCCATTAACTTGCTTACTCTTAAGGCTCTGGTGACCCATTATCTCCCATTGAATCAGTCACTTTACATTATTTTTGTTGACCTCAAAGCAGCGTTTTATTCTGGTTCCAGAGAACTTCTGTTGCAAAAACTGATTGAGGCTGAATGTCCGGCACACCTGGTACAATTAATTAAAGATCTACATACCGGCACCAAAATGCAGGTTACACTGGATTTACAGGGCTCTCTGACCGCAGATGTTGAGACACGAAGAGGGGTGAGGCAAGGTTGTATACTAGCCTCTGCCCTCTTCAATTTCTTCATCTCTGATATTGGAGATGCCTTTGTGAACATCTTGTCTGATTCTCCCAAGTTGGCTGGAAAAATCATTGCAGCCATTCTGTATGCAGACAACCTTGTTTTAATTTCCAAGTCACCACAAGGCCTACAGAGGTTACTGAAAGCATTGTCTAGTTATGTAAGGGAAAACTGTATGACCATAAATCTGGCAAAAACTAAAGTGATGACCTGTCATAAGAACAGAAGCCAGGGTAGAAAGAAATGTCAGTGGGTGCTTGAGGGCGAAGTCCTAGAACAGGTACAACATAACGTGTATCTAGGTGTAACCATAACAAGTAAAGCAGATGACAAAGCCCATTACCAGTGTTTGGAGCTGAAATGAATTAGATCTATGTCGCAAGCGGACATAATTAATGGTACTTATGGCAAATTCTCGCCCCTGTCTACCTTGACCTTTTCTCTACAGAAAACTACCCCCATCATTTTATATGGTGCAGAAACAAAAAACCCTGTCACTGAAATAAAGTGGAATAGTTTGGAATTTCGATTTTGGAAACGAGTTCTCAAACTACCGGGATGTGTTCCAGGTGTTATAATTAGACCTGAATTGGGCATTATTTCACTGTATGCGCGCTACATCTGGCAAGTCATTTCTCTTTTCAAGAAGTGTCTGCTGGCAATTGATTCTCATTTGCTGATAGGCATGTTATCAAAACATATGTTTAGATCTAATGATTTGTTTGCCAGAAGATGGCGATTAATAGCAACACAAGCTTTAACAGATGCTAATATATCTTTGGACACCTTATTAAGTAATCCATTTAAAGCAAAAACTTTACTTTTTCAATTAGATTGGATTCGGACCAGAGATAAATGTATAAAATATCAAGATTTTTATAGTCATCCTTTTACTCAGAAAAATACAGTCAACCGGAAATATATCTGAAATGTTCCCCGTCAGTTCATCATAGAGCACATTTTATGTGCTTGTGATTTAATATATGGCCAACCAATCAGATTTGGCATAGACGCAAACATACGGCAAACTCAACGCCCTATTGCCGATTTTGTAACCTTACAGGTGAAATAGAAACTTTAAAACATATAGTAACAGCATGTAAAAATGTAAGTAACCAACGTAAACAGTTTCTTAAAAAACCTCTAATGATGTATAGAGAGTTGTCACCGGAACATATGTGGGAATTGATATTCTCAGGTAATTTGGTGTCTTTCAGAATTGCTGTAATGAATTTTTTGCGAGCTTTAAAACTTGATCAAGTTAACATCAATGAAATAAGTAACAATCTCTACTGTGATGAATCAAGTAATGTTGCTATGTAAAGGATATGGCTGTCGACTAAGGATATTATGAACAAGACTATTTTTATTGTTTTTATCTATTTTTTATGTGGATCAATTTTAGTTATAATGTACTACGTTGAAAATTGTCTGAATGAAATGGGTTTTTAGTACTTGTCTTGCTCTATTTTACATTTTCCTTGTACTGGATTTGTTCCTCATTTAAATTCATTTAATTTTTAATCTTGATTCATCTGTATGAAAGTGGGTGATATTGTAATTTTTGACATCTGTTTCTTTTTAAATTGTAAAAGTTGATTAATTCAGCTATATACAATAAAACAATTTTTAAAAAATGTGCCCGTTGTTACCTCCATTCCCATTCCCATTGAGCCCTATGGGGGCTCAAATGGGAATGGGGAATGGTTCCTGCAAGGAGGACTTACTGGGTCCTCCTATGTCGGAATGACCCGGTAAGTCCCCATTGCAGGAACCCGGTAATGGAGCCAGGTTTGGAGGCACCATGGCTGCCTCCAAACTCGTAATGAGACCCAGAGTCTCCCCTTCAAGGGGGAGAGTTTATTCTGATACAGAGTCTCCCCTTCAAATGGGTAGAGTTTATTCCGTTAGAGTCTCACCCTTCAAGGGGGGGAGTTTATTCTGATACAGAGTCTACCCCATCAAGGGGGTGTGTTTATTCTGCTACACGGTCTCCCATTTAAGGGGTGAGTTTATCCTGCTACAGAGTCTCCCATTCGAGGGGGAGGGTTTATTCTGCTACGGATTCGCCCCCATTGAGGGGGAGAATTTTTTCGGATACAGAGTCTCCCCTTCAAGGGGGAGAGTTTATTCTAATACAGCGTCTACCCCATCAAGGGGGAGTGTTTATTCTGCTACAGGGTCTCCCATTTAAGGGGTGAGTTTATCCTGCTACAGAGTCTCCCATTCGAGGCGGAGGGTTTATTCTGCTACGGATTCTCCCCCTTCAAGCGGGAGAGTTTATTCTGACACAGTCAGCCTCATTATAACCCAGGCGGTACGGGGTTAATGGCGCCGGTAAAGGTGCCGGCGCCGTCAACCCCGTACCGCCTGATTACGAGTCCCCTCGCAGGACCCGGTCTGCACGTCTGGTTTCACCAGATGTGCAGAGCGGGTCCCGCGAGGGGAGGAGGGAGCAAACAACGGGCCGCTCGTAATCGGCCCGTTGTTTGCTCCCTCTCCCATTCCCATTCAGCCCTATGGGGGCTGAAATGGGAATGGGGAAGGTCCGGGCCCAGGTTCCTAGAAGGAGGAATTACAATGCCCTCCGAACTCGGAATGGCCCGGTAATTCCTCATTCTGGGAACCCGGACGTGATTTCGGTGGCAGCCATGCCGCCAATAGCAGCATGGCTACCGCCGAGATCCTAATGAGGCCCAGTGTCTCCTCGTCAAGTGGGAGAGTGTATTCTGCTACAGAGACTCTCATTCAAGGGGGAGAGTTTATTCAGCTATATAGTCTCCCCTACAAGGAGAGGAGCGTATTCTGCTACAGTCTCCCCCATGAAGGGGTAGAGTTTATTCTGCTACAGAGTCTCCACCTTCAAGGGGGAGAGTTTATTCTGATACAAAGTCTCCCTCATAAAGGGGGAGAGTTTATTCAGCTATAGAGTCTCCGCTGCAAGGGGTAGAATTTATACTAATACAGAGTCTCCCCCTTCAACAAGGAGAGTTTATTCAGCTATAGAGTCTCCTCTACAAGGGGGAGAGTTTATTCTGCGACAGAGTATCTAACATCAAGGGTGTGAGTTTATTCTGCTACAGAGTCTCTCATTAAATAGGGAGAGTTTATTCTGATATTGAGTCTCCCCCTTCAAGGTGGAGTGATTATTCAGCTATAAAGTCTCCCCTACAATGGGGAGTGTGTATTCTGATACAGAGTCTCCCCTTCAAGGGAGAGAGTATATTCTTAAATAGAATCTCCCCCTTCAAGAAGGGGAGTTTATTCTGATACAGAGTCTCCCCATTCAAGGTGGAGAGTTTATTCAGCTATAAAGTCTCCCCTACAAGGGGGAGAGTGTATTCTGATACAGAGTATCCGCCTTCAAGGGGGAGAGTTTGTTCTGATAAAGAGTCTCCACAACAAGGGGGAGAGTTTATTCTAATACAGAGTCTCCCCCTTCAAGGGGGGGGGATTATTCTGATACACAGTCTCCCGTTAAAGGTGGAGAGTTTATTCAGCTATGACGTCTCCCCTACAAGGGGAGAGTTTATTATGATACAGAGTCTCCCCCATCAAGTGGGAGAGTTTATTCTGCTACAGAGTCTCGCATGAAAGGGGAGAGTTTCTTCAGCTATAGAGTCTCCCCTACAAGGGGGTGTGGTGTATTCTGATACAGAGTCTCCCCCATCAAAGGGGAGAGTTTATTTTGATACAGAGCCTCCCCAGCAAGGGGGAGAGTTTATTCTGATACAAAATCTCTCCCACCAAGGGGGAGAGTGTATTTTGATACAGAGTCTCCCTCTTTAAGGGGGCGGGAGGTTATTCAGCTATAGAGTCTCCACCATCAAGGGTGTGAGTTTCTTTTGCTACAGAGTCTCCCATTCAAGGGGGAGAGTTTATTCTGATACAGAGTCTCCCTCTTCAAGGGGACGAGTGTATTCTGATACACATTCTCCCCCGTGAAGGGTGTGAGTTTATTCTGCTACAGAGTCTCTCATTAAATAGGGAGAGTTTATTCTGATATTGAGTCTCCCCCTTCAAGGTGGAGTGATTATTCAGCTATAAAGTCTCCCCTACAATGGGGAGTGTGTATTCTGATACAGAGTCTCCCCTTCAAGGGAGAGAGTATATTCTTAAATAGAATCTCCCCCTTCAAGAAGGGGAGTTTATTCTGATACAGAGTCTCCCCATTCAAGGTGGAGAGTTTATTCAGCTATAAAGTCTCCCCTACAAGGGGGAGAGTGTATTCTGATACAGAGTATCCGCCTTCAAGGGGGAGAGTTTGTTCTGATAAAGAGTCTCCACAACAAGGGGGAGAGTTTATTCTAATACAGAGTCTCCCCCTTCAAGGGGGGGGGGATAATTCTGATACACAGTCTCCCGTTAAAGGTGGAGAATTTATTCAGCTATGACGTCTCCCCTACAAGGGGAGAGTTTATTATGATACAGAGTCTCCCCCATCAAGTGGGAGAGTTTATTCTGCTACAGAGTCTCGCATGAAAGGGGAGAGTTTCTTCAGCTATAGAGTCTCCCCTACAAGGGGGTGTGGTGTATTCTGATACAGAGTCTCCCCCATCAAAGGGGAGAGTTTATTTTGATACAGAGCCTCCCCAGCAAGGGGGAGAGTTTATTCTGATACAAAATCTCTCCCACCAAGGGGGAGAGTGTATTTTGATACAGAGTCTCCCTCTTTAAGGGGGCGGGAGGTTATTCAGCTATAGAGTCTCCACCATCAAGGGTGTGAGTTTCTTTTGCTACAGAGTCTCCCATTCAAGGGGGAGAGTTTATTCTGATACAGAGTCACCCTCTTCAAGGGGACGAGTGTATTCTGATACACATACTCCCCCGTGAAGGGTTTGAGTTTATTTTGCTACAGAGTCTCCCATTCAAGGGGGAGAGTGTATTCCACTGCAGAGTCTCCCTCAAATTTATTCTAATACAGAGTCTCCCCCATCAAGTGAGAGGTTTTACTCTGCGACAGAGTTTACCTTTCAAGGGGGTAGAGTTTATTCTGATACAGAGTCTCCCCTTCAAGGGGGAGAGTTTATTCATCTATAGAGTCTCCCCTACAAGGGGGAGGGTTTATTCTGATAAAGAGTCTCCCTCTTCAAGGGTGAGAGTGTATTCTTATACACAGTCTCCCCCGTCAAGGGTGTGAGTTTATTTTTTTACAGAGTCTCCCATTCAGGGGGGAGAGTTTATTCCGCTACAGAGCCTCCCCCAAGTTTATTCTAATACAGAGTCTCCCCTTTAAGGAGGAGAGTTAATTCTGATACAGAGTCTCCTCCTTCTAGGGGTAGAGGTTATTCTGCTACAGCGTCTCTCCCCATCTAGGTGAAGGTTCAACAATATTTCAGAACAGAGACTTCCCTCGTCTGATTGGACTTTTCCAAAACCTTCCCTAGAAAAGTAGAGACTTCATTTAAAAAAAAAGCCATATGGTGAAGGGTTCAAAATGAGAGGAAATTAATTTCTTGTCATGAGGGAGAATTTATTTCACAGGGGGAGATTCCATTTCAGGACAAATTCTCCCGGGCAGACTTTATTTCAGAATGAAGACTCCCGGGGGAGACTTTGTTACGAGGGTAGTGTTTATTTCGTGGCACTGGCTCCCATCATGTTCTCGCTTTTTCTTTCCCTGCCCTCTACTCCACTCTGTCCTCTTTCTCACAGTGTCTCCTCAACTGCGCCCATGCCACTGGTCGGGGCTCCTATGTACTGTGTGCTCTTCGCTCCTAGTATATTCATTTTATCCCCCTCGTTTCTTTCAGAGTCTGTGCCACCAGCCTAGTCTGGACTGTCGGCCCTCAGAATCTGGTCTCCCTGTCCATGCCGTCATCCCCATTACATAGATGGCCTCTATCCTAGTCCGTGCTATCTCTTCACTCTTTTCCATCACTTTTGTCTCCCACTCCCAGAAGGTCACCTCTCTCTGATGCTGTGCGCTTGTCTGCCCTCTTTCCCAGTTTGTGTCCTCTCTTATTGGTGTCCTTGATTCCCCTCTATCGTAAAATGCCTTCTCCTCTAGCAGGTAGAACCAAAACATAGTTGACTGGATTTTGCCTTTCACATGTAGCACATCTGAACTTTTCAAAAAATGTGAGTTGTGAGGCTGAACAAAAGATCTAACGTCAATGCTGTATCACGTGGCTGCAGATTTCATGTAATCAAGTTGCACATTCTTAATAGTGTGCCTTACTGCAAATGCGTTCAACCTCGGCGGGCTGAAAGGCTATGTGGGGTCCTGCTGTTATTTCAACCCATAACCTATATAAACTAGGAGGCGTATATATCCAAATGCACGCAGATGTCTGTAGCATGTGCACCTCGCTCCCTCATTAAATGACCATACCATGTTTACAAGGTGAAGTGTTGGAGGATACCCGAAATTAAAAAAGGTACAGAGGTCTTTGTTTTTGTGCACACATTCCCCCATGTCATAATGGATGCATGACCCCTCCGAGGGAAAGCTTTTCCTTGGAGAGACTGAACGTGCCCCTCATTTTCAAAATGTCATTAAGGCTGGATTTCGAAACCATTCAAGTAGTAGCCGAAATGTATGCTCTTTGCAGATACCAGTGTGTGTGCCTAAAATAACCATTTCCAGGTGGAAATCATAAATATAATTCGAAAAAGACCAGGGAGAAATGTAAGAAAAGGGCAAGTGCCCAAAGATGGTATATTAGTGGGCAGTATTTCAAAGTAATAAACCTGTGGCTGCTTGCTTTGGCACACAGAACATTGTATTTCTATAAAAGGATTGGACAGCCCGTCTTATTATGTTTAAGTGATATTTGTACTGCGCCTAACTGCTATTACTATGGACTCGAAGCGCTTTAGTTTATCGGGAATTCTGCAGATCCCAGTCTGAAGATATACGCTAAAAAAGTACAATGCGTGCATGTGGGATATTGCATGATACCTTCGCATTTGCATGTAAATGACAATTTGAGGCAGAGAGTTGACCAGAAATGTAACGTTATCTTTAGCATGTATATGTGCTGGGGACCAGGCGCTATGCGACGTGCTATGTCGGGCAACGTGTGTAAATGTAACTAAGCATAGAGCAACTGACAGCAGTTGCGGGCTCCGCAAAACAGAGGTTCTCATGTGGAAAGAAGCACATTTTAGTAACACGTCGGATGATTTTAATTCTTTTGACGTTTTCCACTTGTGCGGAAAGGCTCCCAAAGTGCTATTCTTGATGATATCGAACGTGAACATGACAATAAAAGTGAAATGTGCTGAGAACATTTCTATCAGTTTACAGTTTTCTTTGGCAACACACCACCACTGCACCCTACACCATTCAGCAGCCACATCTCAAACATAGGGCCACCAGTGCCACAGCAAGAGGACATCTGGCACTGTTATGGTTTACTTTTGTGTGCCACCTAACTGAAAATATTTGTATTCGGTGTGCATTTTTGTTGTGAATGACAACTGTCAGATGCAGCATGTAACAATATATTAAAATGAATGAATTCCTGTAATATATATTATCAGAGAACATTGTCGCTTACAGATTAGTAAGTGTACGGGTAAGACTTTGTTCTCCATTTGGGCCATTTCAAAACTGATTTCATACATTCCACATTTCCAGTGCCAGACCTATTGGATGGTTTGGTTGGCATTTTTTTATTTATTTATTATTTGTTTAACGTGTCATGCAGCTGAACAATGTCAGCTTTCTAACACATCACATCAAAATTAGAAGAAAAAACATTCAACATCACTGTTGCATCAAGCCATGAGCATTATCGTAACCTCACAGCAACCTGCATTATCCCACTCAATCACTCGCCCACACCCAGAATTCCTAATCATCTAACGTTTTAAGGAGCACTTCCTCCACATAACTGTGAAGAATAGCATGCAGGACTCCTCATTCCCATGCATCAGGCGTACCCATAACTGCCCCTCTCCCAGATCATCACAGTTACCAACCGATCTCACAGCACACCTTCTCATGGCTAACAATGCCTTACACTCCGCCAATAAAAGGTGATTCGCCGTTTCCAGTTCCTGATTTCCACAAAGTCGACAGGTTCTTTCCTACGAGGTAGGTTAGTCCACGCCCCAGTAATTTCAAGAGTATTGACTGCATTTATTTTTAATTTGAGGTAATCCCATACGAGCTGGTTTCCCACATATTGGTGAATGTAAACTGCCGCCACCCCCCCCCCCCCTCTCCAGTCTATTCGCGATATTTTCCATGAAAAAAAAGACTATTAGTCTTCGTTCGGAGGTAATTTTTATGCAACTCCTGATAGCAGGCGACAACCTTAGTTTTCGTTTCCAGTTTGTAGCATGTGTAAGCTACATGTTAGGGGATTCACCAGGAATCCAGCATGCCAACTAAGTGATTCAAGGAAGATGTTAGCCGCACTGCTACTCTTAATAAAAGCGCCTTTAGTTTGCACCGACACAAAGATAGAATGGTTGAGGTTTCAGATTTGACCATTGGCATGTAAGTCTTGGATAGTTGTACATGTAACCAGCCCTAACTCCAAGTAAACGACTTTGATAGGAGTACAGACCGGAAGGCAAAACAATTTCTTAAGGAGAGTTCCCTCTAACTTGGCCAAACCGTTCATATTTTTGTTTCTCAGCACTCAGCCCCATACACAACGATAGGAAGGACCTTAGCAGAGTATTATTGTGCCAGAATGCCCAGTGAATAGCCTACACCCTTATGTGGCCGTTTCTTGAGGCGTCCTATAACCTGGGCACTCTTTAATTTCAAAGACTCCATATGGCGTTTGGCAGATAATCGGTGGTCAAACAAAATACCAAGGTATTTGTACTCTTCAACCACCTCCAATTCTCTCCCTCCAAGATGCCAATTCATCCGCCTGATTATGTGGAGGCGGGGGCTAAGGGGCATCGCCTTTGTCTTGCTAATACTGATGTTTAGAGAATTCCGCTCAGAGTACACCCTCAGGCAATCCAAGGACGCCTGAAGGTCCGCCAGGGTAAAGTCCATCAGTACTATGTCATCGGCGTAGCCTAGCCACTGCAAGGGAATAATCCCTAGTTTTGGAGGAATAGAAATCGGATTGGCCAATGCTGCACCCATGTCTGCGATGTACAGGTTAAAGACGAGAGGGGCAACATTGGTAGCTGGAAATACCATATGCCTAATGATGGGCCCTTGCTTGCAGAGACTAGATATTCAAGATGTACCGTCCCAATGAGGCCCAGCAGTATCATAGACTTGCACTTGCGGCTGGACCGCCCCTTCTGGTGGCAGGACAAAGACTAATTTACATGTAGCTTGTGCACTTCTTTAATGGTGCAGTCGACTGAAGAAAGATTGCATTGAAGGCTACCAAAGCAATGCCAGTGGTTATTAACGTTTTTTCACCCTTCACCGCCTAGGTGACCGCGACAAGATGTAGCTGGGATCGAGGGGCTCATTGCGAGTTTTCCAGTAAAATGGTGTTAATACTAGTGGAAATACAACCATATTATTAGTCATTGGGCACACGCATACACCCCACACTCGCACTGGAAAATGGTAATACCGGCATACCGTATTACTGGCATCAACGGTCAGCAGGTGATATTACTGGCGATTTCTGCCGGTAATACCGTTTCTGCCACCAAATGTGCCGGTATTACTGGCTCTGGAAATAGCGTCACTACCAGAATGGGAAGCCACCTCGGATCACCCATTTCCAACCGGCATTCAGTCCCCAAAGTCATGGCAACAGCATGACACAGCAGAAGAAGGCCCGTCTGAGAGATCACCAGCTCTGCAAGGCCAAATTCACTGTGGCAGAGCTAACTGCATTGGTAGATGCAGTGGTGGAGAATGCCGATGCACGATTTGGCAGTAGTCACAGGAAAACCAGTGTCCAGCAAAAGACTGCCATATGGGCAGAAACCATGGCAAGGGAACAGTGGGAATTGTACCCCGTACTGTGAGAGATTGCCAGAAGTGTTGGGTTGACCCAAAGGAGAGGGTCCACAGCCTCATCTCCAAACACAGGAGGGAGAGTGCTGGCACAGGAGGAGGCATGGTGGAACCTCTCTGCCTCATGCCCTGGGAGGAGATGACCAGCTCCATCCTCCACATGGAGGGCATTGAGGTGAGAGGGAGCGGGAAGGCTGGAGCAGGGACCCAAGACGGTGGCGGTGAGTACAACTGACACCATATACATGTGCATGTGGTCACCAAATGCATGCCTTCCCCAGCATAGATGTACAGAATGGGCACGGGAAATGGTACAACACATGGAAGAAACAGCAAATGGCTAGTGAGCACAGACGCATGCCAGGGGGTTCGGGTGAGCGTGCCAATGGACATGCACTGTAGCTGAAACGTGCATGCTGACACATGGACACAAGGACAAATGAGAAGCACCCATGTATGCCAAGATAGTCCACGTTAGAAAGTGATGCCCCACCACACCCACGAAAACATTGGCAAGCCAACAGGCATCATGCACATGCATGCACCGTGTGCACCTTCAGCAGATATCACCAGCACCTACAAGTAGGAGCACTCATTGAGCAATACCACCCAAGCCATCAACATTAAATGTGCATCTCTGGGGGACTCACAATGTTGCATGAGTATTATGCAAGCACACAGGCATGTCTGCTAGAGGACTAACTGCATGTCATTTAATTCCCAACAGGTATACATTCCAAAGACAGTGAAGAGACCAGACCTTCAACTGCAGGCACATCATCTGCCACCCAGTGGTGTAACACAAGATCTGGGGGCCCCCCTGCAAGCCATGCTGAGGCCCCCCCAACTCAGTACCAAATCACGAGTCGTGCCACACTCGGGGCCGCCCTTAATTACCACGCTTGCGCAATACATACAAACGTGTTGTTGAAGGAGTATGCCACACACTGCGCTAGGAGAAAGATATAAATATGTGTTTTAATGCAATATATAGCACACTTTCTGAGAAAAAGTGACTAAAAAGCCACAGTGTTTGCTATTGTTCTGTAGGGTAACAGCAATCCAATACATGCAAGTCACCAACAGTGCACGTGAACATTAATGCTTTGCTATTAAAAATGCCATGCCACAATGAAAATATTTCAAAAAAGGTAGCAGGCGCTCCTCTCCAGAAAGAACATGGAAGGATAACCTGTTCTGAGATGAGAGTTTGCATATTTCCCATCTGTGAAAGGTACTGTGAGCAAAAAGCGTGTGCTGCAAACTCTCATCTCAGAACAGGTTATCATGCCATGTTCTTTATGGAGAGGAGCGCCTGCTACCTTTTTTGAAACACAATGGGCCTCATTACGACCCAGGCGGTAAGTTACCGCCTGGGCCGTGACTTTACCACCATGGCGTAAACTACGTTTACGCCATGGTGGTTGGCGGACTTACCGCCCCATTCCGACCTTGGCGGGGCGGTAAGTCCCCAATCCCCATTTACCCTTCCCCATTCCCATTTTTGCCCCATAGGGCATAATGGGAGTGGGGAAGGCGTTAATTACGCCACCGTAAATTACGGTGGCGTAATTAACTCCATGGTCCCTTAGCGCCATGGATTTTAACACCTGCTAAAAGCAGGTGTTAAGTCCGCCATGGCGCTAAGGGACCTCGTACTCAGGCGGTAAGGGTCGGCGCTGTTTACGCCGGCGTAAACCCCTTACCGCCTGGGTCGTAATGAGGCCCAATGAAAATATGTCCAACTGGCTGCACAATTTAGACCAGCGTAGACACATAATAACATTACAGTAAAGCATGCCAGGCCACATTAAGACATACCTAGACTGGTTGCACCAAAATGCCATTTGAAGCAATAAGACTCAACAAGAAGAGAGCACACATTCAAGCCTGCGTCTCTGCGGCCTCTAACGACACGGCCAAACTCTTTAAAATCTGCAAGGAACTGGCCAATCTTGTTGCGGTTTCTACCTCTCCTTATCCCTCAACAGGCCCCCTGTATGGCTTTGGCCTCTCGCTACTCTGCTAAAACTCAGGCGATCATGTCCACTATCTCCTCTTCCTCTCCCTCTTCCTCTCTCGGTCCCCTTTGGCCATCTCTCCCTCTCCTCCTCCCTTTTCCTCTTTCTCTCTAACACCTGACGAGGTTTCTAGACAAGTCACATCTATGGAGTGTCGTCAAAACAGGTGCTCGCCTGTGTCATGCACCTGCCTAGGACTCAGGCCCCTTGCCCCGGCAGACCAAACACCCGAGGAAAATGAGGTAGCCAAGATCATGGACTCCCGATACAGAAGAGGACGTTTAGAATACCTGGTCCATTAGAAAGGGTATTCTCATACTGAGCATTCCTGGGAACCCGTTTCACATCTACATGCACCCATTCTGGTTTGGCGATTTCACCACAGTCATCCGGGTAAACCAGGTGGGCCGCCCTTAGGAGGAGGCATACATACTGTCATGCACCTGCCTACTTGGAGACTGTGGAGTGCTTGGCAGTTCCGCCGGCCTTAGGACGGCCACCTGTACTCATGCACTTCTCTGCACTATTTATTCCCTCTACGGGCTGGGTTTCGGGTTGTCCTTTTTCTATGTTCTCTGTTCTATCCTATTCCTGGTTTATGGATCTACCTATTGTGTTGTCCCTCTTCTCTGTTTGTCTTTTTGGCAGACGTCATCTAAAGTTTTGTTTCCATGGTGCTCTTTTTCTATGTTCTCTGTTCTGTCCTCTTCCTGGTTTGAAGGTTCTACCTGTTTATTTGTCCTTCTGTAGACTAGCTTCAGTCTAGTCTTTTCGTTTCCTCTCTTGTCCGTCTTCTATTGTTAGCCTTCCCTTTAATAACGCTTCCTACCTTAGCGTCTTTGCGTTGCAACCCTTTCCGTTTTTTCGGTACTTTCGGGTTTACACGCTTGTCATTTCTCTTTTGACTCAAGGAGTCTCTCAGCTGTCTGCCTACTGCTTTCTCCACGCTTACTCTTTGGCTATCTGCACTCGCGGCTCCAATCCCTCTTCTGGATCCAGCCATGGCACTTTTTTTCAGCGCTTCTCGCTACTCCTCTCCCCTTCCTCCTCCTGCCGTGTGCTTTCTGTCATGGCGGTCTTAGAGGGGGCTCTTAGCCCCTTCCCTGTTACTGGTTACGGACTTTCCACTTCCCATTAGTCCACCTGTACTTACCATCATCAGGGTGTCAGTTTTCATACTTACGGATCGAGTGGGATTTTCCTCATCCTTCCATCCTCTTGAGGACGTATTTTCAGATCGCAGGATACCACGAACCAGAACCCGAAGACTGTAAGGAACTGAAAAGGAACATCCCCAGAGGTTTTTTTAAGCTTTGGCTTTTTTCCTCTTACAGGCGCCGTCAGGAAGTGGTCCTCTGCCTCACTTGTAAATCAAGGCAGCAGAGTGGCTTCTATCCGGGGGAGGCCGTATCTCTACAAAAAAAGGCAGAAGGAACGTAGAAGACCAAGACGCCTGCGCTATTCCTCTTCAGAAGAAACAGGTGAGTAGGAGGGGGAAGTTGTCTTTAGTGGCGATCACGAAGAATTGGACTTGTTAGACCTTAAATCTGACAGATTGCAACGCCCAATATCTACAATGGCCACTGATGAACAGATACAGGAGATGGTGAATGCAGTTCAGAGCCTTACTCAGGAAGTACAAACCCTTCAGACAGAAAACGTTACTCTGCATCAGATGATGACCAACAGGGATCAACAACACACCAAACTCCCACCTATGGCCCTGGCTTCAGGGAAGTTCAATGGCTCCCCTAGGAAGTTCAAAGAATTCATGGAGGCATGTATTATACATTTTACATTTTGACCTCAAACATATGCTTCCGATCAAGCCCGCATTGGGTTTTTGATCTCTAACTTGATCGGAAACGCACTAGCTTGGGCTACCCCTTTGGTAACCGGAACTAGCCCCCTTCTTCAGGATTATGCTGCTTTCACTGCCCTATTTAAGGAAAAGTTTGAGAAGCTGGGGTCGGCTCAAGTAGCTAGTGAGGAGCTACTGGATATACGCTAGGGGTCTACAGACCTGTTATCTTACATTACCCAGTGCAAACGGGTAGCAGCCGAGACTGGTTGGCCCAAAACTGCACAATACACCATCTTTAGACGGGGCCTCAGAGAAGAACTGAAGGGCGAGTTGGCCCGTTCTCCAAGACCCTCCACGTTGACTGAAATGATATCAGCAACGCTACAGATCGATTTCTGCCTATCTGAGAGGCGTTCAGAAAGGAGAAGAGGCCGAACCACACCATACCTTCCTGACTCTTCCCTACCCATTCCCCCTTCACCTCGAACACCTAAGGATGAACCTATGCAAATAGGAACCACCCACGGACCATTGGCAACAGAAGAATGTAAAAGGCGTAAAGAAAACAACCTCTGTATGTATTGTGGATGAGAGAAACACATGCTTAGAGACTGCCCAGAAGTTCCTCCTCGCCGTCCGGGAAACGACAGACGTAGGACCTAACAGGGACAAGTTTCCGAGGCGATTATTCAGGTCCCTATGCCACAAAGTCAGTCTCCTCCTCAGTGTCTATTGGCAATATTCGGTTAATGGTAGTCGCGGTACAGCTACACAAGCAACCCCAACCAATAGATGTCTTGGCCCTAGTAGACTGTGGAGCAGCAGGGTGTTTTATGGACACTGTGTGGGCCAACAAGAGTGGAATTATTCTCCTGGAAAAGGATGAGGACCAGAAAGTTGAAGGGGTTGACGGTAGACCTTTAAGTTCTGGACCCATAACCCACACTACAGCAGCACTAACCATGACGGTGCTACAACACACTGAAGTTATTCAGTTCGACTTAATCAGGGCAGCGCACTTCCCGATCATCCTGGGGATATCATGGTTACGAAGACACAACCCATCCATTGACTGGACAAAAAAACAGATGGCCTTTACTTCCGAACATTGCCGTAAGTCATGTCTCTCGAATGTACATTATTCGACGGTAAAGGCCTTAACAGACTTTTTCAATCCTCGGACCACATTGGGAATACATAACGTTCCAACCAACTTGTGATGTTCAGTGAAGTATTTATGAACAAGGATCCTCAAGACTTACCACCTCATCGCTCAGAGGATTGTGCCATAGACCTACTACCCGATGCTCTTGTTCCCTTTGGCCGCATGTTCTCGCTCTCTTTGAAGGAAAAAGAAGAACTTATCTAGACTCCAACCTCCTTAACGGTCTGATTCAACACTCTCGTTCTCCTGCCGGAGCCTCACTGTTTTTTGTCCCAAAAAGGACACCCAAGAACTCAGACCTTGTATCCACTAAAGAGGACTCAATCGAGTTACCATCCGGGATAGGTATCCTATGCCCCTCATAAAGGACATACTCGAGGCGGTGCAAGGAGCGGTTGTATTCACAAAGCTGGACTTGAGAAGGGTGTATCATTTGTTACTTGTCCGTGTGGGGGATGAATGGAAGACAGCCTTCTGCACCCCGTATGGACACTTCGAGTACCGAGTCATGCCCTTTGGGCTGGCCAATACTCCATCCATCTTTCAAAGGTTCAAGAACCATGTATTCTCGGACCTTTTGTATCATTGTGCCATCATATATCTCAATGATATCCTGGTCTACTCACCTTCACATGAAACCCATCAACAAGATCTCCGTTGAGTGTTACAATGACTCAAGGACCACCACCTACCTGTCAATCCAGAGAAATGCATGTTTCAGGAGTCTACGGTACCCTACTTGGGGTTCATCCTTTCCAAGGCAGGCCTCTAAATGGATCCACAGAAGGTCTAAGCCATCCTTGAATGGCCTTCTCCCACTTTGGTAAAGGAAGTCCAAAGATTTTTAGGCCTGGCCAACTTTTACCATAAATTCATCAATGGATTTTCTGAGACCGTGCTTCTTATAACTTCTTTACTTAAGAAAACCACGGCTCCTTTCTCCTGGTCAGAAGCAGCAGACCAAGCTTCCCTGCGTTTAGAGCACCTGTTTTGCTCAGCCCCGGTGTTACGTCAACCAGACCAAAACCGACCTTTCATTGTGGAGGCTGACACGTCGGCCGCTGCTATAGGAGCAGTCCTACTCCAGGAATTCAAAGGGATAGAACACCCTATAGTCTATGTGTCAAAGACAAACACACCTAGCCAAGCCAACTACTCGGTCATCGAAAAGGAGTTGTTGGCTATGAAGACCGCCTGTGAAGAATGGCGCCATCTTCTCCAGGGTGCTTCACATCCTTTTTCACTGCGAACCGACCACAAAAACCTGAGGGTTATCCAACAGATGGAATGCATAAATTCACGTCAGGCCAGGTGGGCACACTTTTTTTCTCAATACGATTTCACAGTTACATACATACCTGGCTCCAAGAATATACTGGCAGACGCCCTCTCATGGATTCCCATTCCGGGCATATCCTCTGAACACCCACCAGAACTGTTTTTACCTCGCAATAGGATTGTGAGTCAGTTGTCCACCTTCCTACAGGAGGTTAAAGATGCCACCGTTTCAAACTACACATACAAACCCAATACTGGAGACGTCGTCTACAGACGAGACGGACTACTTTTCATAAATCACTGTTTATTTCTGCCTAATCACGCCACAAGACAGCGTGCTCTAAAATGGTGTCATGATGAACGACTGGCCGGTCATAGAGGAGTGCAGAACACCTTGGAACTGCTTAAGAGACATTTCTGGTGGCCTAATCAACGGATGGATGTTACACAGTACATTAGGTCTTACCCAGTCTGCAAACAGGCCAAATACAATACACAATGGCCAGTGGGTTTATTACAGCGAGACAAGATACCAACAAGACCTTGGAGCGTCATTAGCACAGATTTCATTGTGGAACTACCTCGAGGGATGCACTTGTATTATGGTAACTGTGGACACTTTCACCAAAATGGCACACTTTTCTCCTTTTCCAGGAGTTCCGTCTGCGGCCGAGATGACATCAGTCTTCACTAAGGACGTTTTTCGTCTTCATAGGATACCTAATAAGATAATTTCTGATCGGGGCAGTCAATACACCTCACACTTCTGGAAAGCTTTCTGTGACAAGGTGGGAATCGAACGAGCCATGTCATCGGGATACCACCCCCAGACCAACGGGCAGACAGAACGACTGAACTCTTCATTGAAGCAGTACCTCCGCTGTTATGTTAACCAACAACAAGATAACTGGGAAGCTTTACTACCTCTGGCTGAGTTTTCTTACAACAGCTCCAAGCACAGCGCTACCAAGCTCTGTCCTTTTTTTTGCTCCTATGGTTACCATCCTTGTTTTTTGCTACATTAGAACAGTACTGCTTCCCTTGTTCCCTCAGTAGACACTATCCTTTCTAATATCACTGAAGCTCACAGAACCGCTAAAGAAGGCCTACAAGACAGCCAACTCTGGTACAGCACGCAGAGCAATCCACACCGCCAACCATCACCGATGTGGACAAAAGGCACCAAGGTTTGGCTTTACACCAAATATCTTCCCCGGTGGCTATGACCCACTAAACTATCTCCTAGATATCTGGCTCCCTTCACAGTACTGGACCATGTCAATCCTGTGGCGTATCGCCTTCAATTGCCCGCACACATGAACCGCATATATCCTGTGCTTCATTCCTCTCTTCTCAAAGCACATCATGTCGATCCTTATGGACGTCCCAGACTCAGGACTCTTGCCCCAGCAGACCAAACACCCGAGGAATATGAGATAGCAAAGATCATGGACTCCCGATACAGAAGAGGACGTTTAGAATACCTAGTCCATTGGAAAGGGTATTCTCATACTGAGGATTCCTGGGAACCTGTTTCACATCTCCATGCACCCATTCTGGTTCAGCGTTTTCACCACAGTCATCCGAGTAAACCAGGTGGGCCGCCCCTAAGGAAGAGGCATACTGTCATGCACCTGCCTACTTGAAGACTGTGGAGTGCTTGGCAGTTCCGCCGGCCTTAGGAGCACCACCTGGACTCATGCACTTCTCTGCACTATTTATTCCCTCTACGGGCTGGGTTTCGGGTTGTCCTTTTTCTATGGTCTCTGTTCTATCCTTTTCCTGGTTTATGGGTCTACTTATTGTGTTGTCCCTCTTCTCTGTTTGTCTTTTTGGCAGACGTCATCTAAGGTCTTGTTTCCATGTTGTCCCTTTTCTATGTTCTCTGTTCTGTCCTCTTCCTGGTTTGTGGTTCTACCTGTGTATTTGTCCTTCTTCTCTGTCCGTCTGGATGGCAGACGTGAGCTACAGTCTAGTCTTTTCGTTTCCTCTCTTATCGGTCTTCTATTGTTAGCCTTCCCTTTAATAATGCTTCCTACCTTAGCGTCTTTGCGTTGCAACCCTTTCCGTTTTTTCCGTACTTTCGGGTTTACACGCTTGTCATTTCTCTTTTGACTCAAGGAGTCTCTCAGCTGTCTGCCTACTGCTTTCTTTGGCTATCCACACTCGCGGCTCCTTTCCCTCTTCTGGATCCAGCCCTGGCGCTTTTTTTCAGCGCTTCTCGCTACTCCTCTCCCCTTCCTCCTCCTGCCGTGTGCTTTCTGTCATGGCGGTCCTCCTCTTAGCCCCTTCCCTGTTACTAGTTACGGACTTTCCACTTCCCATTAGTCCACCTGTACTTACCATCATCAGGGTGTCAGTTTTCATACTTACGGATCGAGTGGGATTTTCCTCATCCTTCTATCTTCTTGAGGACGTATTTTCAGATCACGGGATACCACGAACCAGAACCCGAAGACTGGATGGAACTGAAAAGGAACATCCCCAGAGGTTTTTTTAAGCTTTGGCTTTTTTCCTCTTACAGGCGCCCTCGGGAAGCCTTGTAAATCAAGGCAGCAGAGTGGCTTCTATCCGGGGGAGGCCGTATCTCTACAAAAAAAGGCAGAAGGAACGTAGAAGACCAAGACGCCTGCGCTATTCCTCTTCAGAAGAAACAGGTGAGGAGGAGGGGGGAGTTGTCTTTAGTGACGATCACAAAGAATCGGACTTGTTAGACATTAGATCTGACAGCCTGCTCCTCCAGAACCATCAAGGACCAATTGGCACCCTTGATCTAGCCTTGACCGAGTTCTATACTCATTCTTTTGCCACTGGAACTTTCCCTTCTCCCAAACTCTTGGAAAAGCTGGCCAACTGCCAGCTTACTCTCCACACTGAATCTGTTGGTTGTCTCCATGACGTTCAGTCTGGTATAAGATCTGCCAGAGGCATGGAAACTGATCTCCTGAACACCTGTGAAGATTTAATCTCTAACCTTGATTCCAGCATTCCTTCTGTCCTCATCATCCTGGAAATTTCCTCTGCTTTCGACACAACCACGCCATCCTGATCAATTGACTCTGTGAGAATCTGGGCATCATGGATCAGGACCTGGAGTGGCTGATCTCCTTCCTCTTGGACCGCCCCTCCGAGGTCCAACTTTGTCCCTTTCACTCCGCCACCTCTCTCTATATGTGGCATTCTCCAAGGCTCTATCCTCTCACCCTGGTTTTTCAACCTCTACTTGGCTCCTTTGACCCACCTGATCTCTACCTTCTCCTCTAACGTACAGTGTTATGCGGATGACACTCAGCTTTTCTTCAGGCTCTCCTCAGCCTACCCTCCTCTCTAGCTCATTCCTGGTGTCATCTTCAACTCTACTCTCTCTTTCTCTCCTCACATCTCGGACGTCGCCAAGAAGTCCCACTACCAGCTGCACTTCCTAAAAGGGACTCTTCCATGTCTCACTTTCCCCCAGAAGCTCACTGTCTCCAGAGCTCTCGTTCTCTCTAGGCTGGACTACTGCAACAGCCACTTTCTCAATCTGCCTTCCTCTACTCTCTGCCCTCTGCAACTAATCCAGAACAGGACTGCGAGACTTGTCCTTGGCCTCAAGCCCAGGGACTGTATCTCTCCAGCCATGAAATGTCTCCACTAGCTCTCGTGGCTGCAAGGATCAAGTTCAAGAACATTTTCATTGTCCACAAGGCTTTCTGGAGCTGGGATCCACACTACATTCAACGCTATCTTCCAAAATACTTTCCTTCTCGAGCCTTAAGGGTTAGATGCTTCTCCAGGCAGAGAGTGGGGGGTTAGATCCTTCTCCCCTGTAGGTGCCTCCCTCTGAAATGGCCACCCTGACCCTCCCAAACTTGAGCCGGACCACCTGAAGTTCTGGAAGCAGCTCAAAATGTTCCTCTTCTCCTCTGCTTTCTCTCTCTCCCTCTCCTGCTGACCTACCTGGCCTACCTGTCTGCTGTACCAACTGGTTGCTTGGCTACCCTCTGTCTTACTGAGTCCAGGCTCTTTCTTGATCAATCACCCTTGCACTGCCTCCAGTCCTACCATGCAGTTAGGGGCTGTAACTGTAACCCTACAGTCCCTTGTTCTCCTTGCACTACCCAGAGCCGTGCTGCCCTGGCGGCACTTACTCAGAGCATTGCTGCCCTGTTTTCCCCTCTCCTCTCCCTTGCACTTCCCCTCTCCCTTTCCCCTTGCACTTCTCGTTCTCGCACTTTTACGATCTGACTGACACAAGGCTTAGTTAGATCATTTGTCTTGTCCTTCCTCAGTTTTCTTTCCCTTGTCTCGTCGTGCCTAAAAACACTTGTGTACAGGTGCATTATATATGATTTATCATATCATAACACTTCATTTTATCACAGATGCCCAGAAAAATATAAAGTGCCGCAGTAAGAAACGGCTAGACTGGCAGAACCCAAATGCAATTCTAGCCACGTAATTACACTTAGCAGGACTGCTTTATCAGAAATGACCAGTTAAAAAAAGTCATTCCAAACTGAGGAATGACTAAACTGGCTGCACCAAAATCCCTCTCTAGCCACTAATACCACATATCATGCCTGCTTAGCATGGACATGGACGACCATTATGATTTATTGCACAACCCCAACCCCCCACACATCCCTTCTCCCTCCTATCCCCTTCCCCAACCTCCAAAATCAGCTAATTGGCCCAGAGTTACCTCCACGTCCCTCTTCCGTGTCCCAGTTCTTACGTATGAGGCTCCTTGCCTCACTGGTAAGTACTGGGATGAGGAAGAGTGGGACTAAGAGTAATAAAGATTACAGGTAGCTAAGTCAGGCACTACCTTCATGTACCTCTACCTTATTCCAGTACTTGTGTATGAGGCATTGTGCCTCATACACAAGTACTGCCTCATAGAGAAGTACTGGGATGAGGAAGACTAGGGCTAGGTGTAAAGAAGATTACCAATAATGAATCAAGGCATTAAACACAAGTAGTGGTGCAACACCATTGAGCTGACTGGGCTTCAGCACTCCCCCCCCACTGAAATTGTGAACTATGTTGACGTGATCTGGCTGACCTACAGAGCAGAGCCCGGACAGAAAAGGACACAGATGTTAACCAGCACGTGTGTTTTGCCATTAACAAGGGCCCGGCCCAACAATTACTAATGTACAGCATTTCCCTGTTAGTACCTGCATTCAAATGCCAAATTGTTTAAGCAATTGAAATTGTGATGTGGGTTTAGTACTTGCATGCCAGGGGAGTGAATGGAAGGGTAGAGAGGAAACAGGAGACCAGTCATTCTCACAGCAGCCCATAAGTGGGTGCTTTCAGGCCTAAAGGAGGGAGTTAACTGCTTGTAACATTGAAGCTGCACTAGAATAATCTCATTAAAATGCATAAAGAAGTTAGATGCCCCCACACAAATAAGTTTGCTCCTCCCCACCACACGTGAAGTTAGCACCTCTCCCAGCATTTGAAGGGTTAGCCCCCTGAAATGTAGGTTGTGTTGCGCCCCTGAACAGACAAGCACACACACTATTCACCATATATACACACACACACCCAGCCATCCATATATTTAAGAGTGCACTCTTTCACCATACAGGAACACCCAGGCAGCCAGCCATACATTTAAGTGTGCACCCTTTCTCCATACAGGCACACCCAGGCAGCCACCTGTACATTTAAGTGTGCAACCTTTCACCACACAGGCACACACACCCAGGCACCTAACCATACATTTAAGTGTGCACCCTTTCACCATACAGGCACACCCAGGCAGCCACCCATACATTTAAGTGTGCATCCTTTCACCATACACGTACACTCAGCCACCCATACATTTGTGTGCACCCTTTCACCATACACTCAAGCAGGCAGCCACCTATACATTTAAGTGTGTACCCTTTCACCATACCCTCACACAGACAGTCACCCATACATTTAAGTGTGGACACTTTCACCATACAGGCACACCCAGGCAGCCACCTATACATTTAAGTGTGCATCCTTTCACCATACACACACACACGCATACCCAGCCACCCATACATTTGTGTGCACTCTTTCACCATACACTCACACACGCACATGTCATGGGTTGAGGGGAGCCATAATACTTCAAAAATACATTGGGCCTCATTAGGACCCTGGAGGTGACGGTATGAACGTTGCCGCTAAGGCACCAGCACAGTTCATACTGTCCCGCCGCATTATGAGTTCTGCTCGCGGGTTCCTGACATCCCGCCAGGTTTTACCTGGCAGGCTCTGTGGCACCCGCGAGCATAACTTGTAATTGCGCAGGCACCGTTATCAACGGTGCAAGCGCAACCATGTTCCCCACCCGCATTCTGCCCTATATGGCAGAATGGGGATTGGGAGCCCAGCAATACTGCCACCCACGAATGGGCAATTACCGGCCCATTCATCTTGTAATGGGCCGGGTATTGCCCAATCGCGGGAAGCGTTGCCAGTAGCGAGCATGGCGGTAGTCGTGCCTGCAATACAGGCACAGCTACCGCCATGCTCGTAATGAAGCTCATTGTTTCTTTTTGAAGTCACTCTGACTTCATAAAGAAATGATTTCCGTTAAGGACTGAACCATAATGGAAATAATTTCTTTATGAAGGCGGAGTGACTTCAAAAATAAACGACACTACTGAACCTATGATAGGCTTTTTCAAGGGGTCCTTACAAAGAAACTCCTTAGATCGAGAGGGGCTCTCCAGAGGTTTTCCCTACCTCTCTGTTGAGAGAAGGTTGAGTTTTAGGCCTCTTGGTTGGAGGGGATGGAGATAAGCAAGGTACATGCTTCTCCTTCCTCTGCGATCTTACCTTACCTACTTTAGGAGTTTCCCCCTTAAGTCTAGGAATTGGGTTGGAGTCTTCTGTGGGAGGTCCAATAGTCTGAAGGTTTTTGGCCTTAGACTTTTCTTTTCTGGTTTTCCACCAGCACTGAGAATTACCAGTTCTCTTAGGTCTAGTTAGGGTTCCAGTAGGTCTATCCACCTCTTTCTTAGAAGCAGGGGGAGTCACAGAATCTATAACTGGGGGAACAATGATGGAGCTTGGTTGGGGCTCCCATTTCCCTAACATGTTAGCCTGAAATTTGCCTGGGTCAGAGGTCAACTTACCAACACCAGGTCTTGTAGTGGGGTTCTCAGTAGAGGTTCCCACACGCTTAGAGTGATTCCTTAAGGTGGACTCTCTAGCCAATTTGGTTTGGTTCTGGGTCTCCATACTGGGAGGCCTGGGGGTACTGGATACTACTCCTAGAGTTTTTAGATCATTCCCCAACAGGACTCTCCCAGGCACCTCAGTCTGAACACTGACAGGAATCAACACTGTCATGTCATTACACTGAATGAGGGCTGGTAGAATTGGAACCATTTGGACAGGGCCTCCAGATATCTTAGTGGGACCTTTGGGTGCCTTAGCAGCATCCTCAGGCCTGAAAAAGCTTTCGTCTACTACTGTTCTGCTGGCCCCAGAGTCTCGCCTGGCAGGAGTATCCTGGCCATTGACAAGAACACTGTCCACATAATAACATTTAGAGTATTCTGTTATAGAGTCATACACACTCCTATTCTGGTTACTAACCAGATCCATTGACTCTACTGATACACTTGCTTGAAGAACCCAAGGTTCTTCCGCAAAGACTTCAAAGTGAGCACTAGTCATTTGGACTTCCTCCTCAGGAGTGAAGGCTAAGGAGACTGTGCTGATCCCAGTAGGTTTACCCTTACATTTTGGATCTCCTTTGATGTGGTCAGTTGCCCCACATAGATAGCATGTTCCAAATGCTCTCTGGAAGGGTGGCTTGTTCTGACCTCCTTCTGGTTTGTGGCCAGAAGGTACGCTATTCTGTTGTGGTTTCCCCTGGGGCTTACCCTGGTTATTTTGTTTGGGGCCCTCTTTGGAATTTGAGTTATTAGAATTCTCTTTTGAGTCTTTTTTAGGCTGTTCTCCCTCATCCTTTTTCTGAG
The DNA here is from genome assembly GCF_040938575.1 of Ambystoma mexicanum. Lineage (NCBI taxonomy): Eukaryota > Metazoa > Chordata > Amphibia > Caudata > Ambystomatidae > Ambystoma > Ambystoma mexicanum. The sequence goes on from NC_090921.1 coordinate 657,891,382, forward strand.
TTGCCCCAGAATCCTTATGAGTAGCCCTGTTGGCAACCCACAAGTCAGCAGCCTTAGCTAGCTTCCTGGAATCCAATTCCTTCGAATCAGCCAAGTGCTGTCTGAGCTCAGGAGAACAGGCATCATAAATAGACTCCAACATAAAAAGATTCTTCATACCCTCATAAGTGTTCACTTTGTAACCCTTAATCCATCCCTCTAAGTTTTTCAACCCTTCACTCACCCAGGTAGCCCAAGGGGTACCATCATGCTTTTTGAGGGTTCTAAACCTCTTAAGATACTGGGAAGGGGTCTTCCCGAATCTAGCTATCAAAGCTAGTTTCACACTTTCGTAATCCTTCTTATCCACCTCCCCCAACTCCATTACCACATCAGTCGCAACAGGGGGAAGCCTAGAGAACAACCAGGGCAGTAACTCATTCCCTGTGATGTCCTGGAGCCCATGATTATATTCAAACAGTTTTAATCAATCCAACACATCCAATCTCGGTTCATACATACCCACTAATTCCTTCGGCATCCGGGGTCTTTTGGGACTGGAGCTTCTAGAGGAACCAGAGGAGAGAGAAGCATTTTCCACAGACAACTTTATCATCTCTAACTCGTGATTAAGTTCTATTTCTCTGAGCCTTAACTCAGCTTGCTTCTGCTCAGCCTGGGCATTCATCCGTCTGAACTCTAGCTCTTGGTTTCTTTCAGACTGGGCCAAAAACCGTTTGTATTCTAATTCGACCTTCATTTTTTCAAGTTCAAAATAAGCAGGGTTACATGTGGGACCTGGTATGGGCCCCGTAGGTACAGCTGGTAAGGCAGACAGAGGGGCAGGGGAGACAGTTTCGTTAGCTTCTCCTTCCTCTTCAGCCTCTTTATCACTATCATCAGAACTTTGATTTAGATCAACACCATTACTGTTATCTACATTTGCTGGAGAAGTTGGTTCCTCTGAACCAGTACCCAGACTTTGGTTTGCCAGCAATCTCGCTATCAGTTCTACTTTCAAGATTCTCTTGTCTACAGAGGGCTCGTAAACTCTCAGTACTTTCACCTGACAAGGATTCTTGACTGTAAACTTCCATAGTAGACATGTTTTTTGAAAGTTGCTTTTAGTGCTAAGCTTTGTGGTTAGTTATAGTAAAAGTGTAGAAAAGCACTCTAAACTGTATACTCGATACAAATCCCACCGCTGCCACAAGTGTTAGGCGGAAACCTGTGCAGTTCCCTCTGGGACCACTGCAAAAGATTTAGGACTACAGGTGTTTGGCAGTAAACCCACTTGGTAGCAGTCTGTACCACACAGATTCACTTGGTAGCTGTGGCTGAGCAGTCAGACTTCCCTCAAGAAGATTTAGGCAGTATGTGGAGTATACAAAATAGGGCAATTTACACAGTAGAACAAGCAAACATGGAACAGAGCTTCGGTGTAAAGATATATAGTTATTTATTTATAAAAACACATCTATGGAAAACACACTGGCACTAATACGGCAAACAACTGCAATCACAATTACTATAAGTAAATCAATCCCCCTAACAATAGTTCAACAAGTCTAGGTTCCACGGCACCACTTATTTGCAGACAGAGGTGAATGCTTTAACCTAGATGGCACTCTAATATTCGTTAGGACGGGAGAGAAAAGGCAGGGTATGAAATCAACTCGGTACCAACACTTTTACGAACAAATGCAAGGCAAGTAAGGCAGGGTCTATGCAAAGTTCAGAGGCCAGGCCCACGCGGAGAGGGCAAGGCGAAATGTTCCAAAAAGTATCACAGTGGAAATGCACTTCGAGTCTTTGTTGTAACTTGTTATAGAAAGATTGGACCACTTCAGAACAGAAAGTTAAGAAGGTTTGGAGGCGACCCAATGGAGAGGCGAGGATTAAGACACCTCACGCTAACCAACACAAGGGAAGCCAGGCGGACATGGTACCTTGTATGTGGAGAGACAGGTCCGGCAGGGGCAGTTGTTCCTGGTGGATGCAAGTCGGGGCTTTGCCAAGAGAAGAGATGCTCTCGTCGTCGAAGGAAAGTTGAAGATCGTTGCACCACCAGGGAAGAGACCAGCCGCGGAGTGCTCCGTCACAAGGCACCACCTTTTGGTCGCGGTACAGGGGTTAGTGGCTATACGGTTGCCGGGGTGCTCAGCACGGGCAATTCGACCACTACGTCCTGGAAGCGAAGAAAAAGCAAAGGGGACTGGTTGTTCCCAACAGTCAGAGGAAGAAGACTCTCCAGCCGGGAGATCTCCTCTGTCGTTGGGAAGTGGTGAGTCGGTTCAGCAAGGCTCCACCGGAGGTGTCGTCGTTGCAGGTTGGCTCAGCTTTACCCTCGTCGGATTCTTAGGTCCTGTGGTGACTTCTGAAGATCCAGTCCCAAAAGCCCTGCTTTTATGCAGAAAACCCCCATTCATTCAGCCTAGCTGTCAATCAAAACACGCTAAGTGGTGAGCGGTGTGGCTCACCACTTGGGCCAATCACACCAGAGTGCGACTTGAGTTGGCAAGGCAACTCAGTGCAGGGTGCCTAAACCCCCTCCCACACCCCCTGTGGTACCCAGACAGAATGGCACCACTTTGGAGGGTATGTTAGAGATTAACGAGAAAGAGTATTAACCTCCAACAATGGGAAGAATCCCATAGGGTTATATTCGGGGTCGAATATAATGAGTAGGTTCCACTGCCACCTCCAACTTTCACTGTGGACACACTGGCAATTCCACTGCCACCAGCCAAAACTCGACGAGGGGGGACGGGACAGTGCCCCCTCGAATAACAGACCCAGGAGTAATCGAATTACCCCTACTAGTATGTCCACAATAGGATGGTTTGTACTAGTTCTGTTAGTAAATTTAGGTCTAGTAAAGCCAATGGTGACTTTACATGCCCTGGGAGACAGTAGTCAGTCCCAGGGTATGGAGTCTATGGTGGGGGATCCTCTAGGACGCCCCAGTGTTACGGCACAGAGGGTGCGGTGTAACACACATAGTAAAACATATGAGACCCTATGGAGTTAAAGACCCCATAGCCCATAGAACACATTGACATTCAAAGGAATTAACCACATTCATGTCCAAGAGTGGGAGAAAAAGAGTCTCACTCTTGGCAGGATGGAAAAAACAAACTCCAGAAATCCAGCAAAGCTGCTGGGGGACTCACTAGGTTAGGAAATTCAGCCTAAACAGAGAATTCTCCCTAACAGGGCTTCCCCCACCCCATGACGTGGAGGCCTCCAGTCTGGGGTCTTTGTGTCATGGGGTGGGGGTAGCCACCAGATTTTTGTATTCACTGTGCCTTCATAAAGAAATTATTTCTTTAGAAATGCAGAGTGAATTGAAAAAGAAAATTTAAAACAAAAATAATGTGCAAACAATTATTTATTTTTTTACTCCAAGTGGGGCCTCCTTCCAGAACATGTGGTCGGGGGGCCCCCCACTTTGCAGAGGATGCGGGGGCACCTGTTATGCCAGTGCTGCCACCCCCCAGCACAGGTCAAACCCCTCACCAGCGGGAGCATACAGCAGGGCTGCAGCACCACCACCACCTTCTCCACCACCACCTCCAACTTTCACTGTGGACACACCGGCAATTCCTGAGGGGGACCTGAGGGGGACACAATCCCCATGGCAGCACTCAGTGGCCCCTTCACCAGCCATGCAGCTGACACAGCTGTCACTGTAGCTTCCAGTGCCATGCCATAGCCACCACCTGTAGAGACACACACTGATGCAGTCCCAGCAGTGGGTCACAGACTTCAGGGGTCCAACACGCCCTCATCCCAATTACGTGGAGCGCAGCCACTGGCACATCTCAGTAGGGCCCATGTCCCTCCCACCAAAGAGGAAGAGGAGGAGTATCACCACAACATGGACAATACCACACCATGCTTCAGCTAGGAGTCAGCAGAAGCCCACACAGCCCACCAGCATTGCCTGTGACCAACATGTCTGCAATATGTGCGAGACTGGCTGGCATTGAGAGGCAGCACCATACATAAACTTATGGGCCAGCAGCTGCATAAAATGCAGGCCATGCGAGACCCATAGGATTTCCCGGTCACTCGACCAAGCCACCGCGGCCATGCTCACACTGGGGCAGAGAGTGTCTGAGCACACATATGCATCATTGGCCTCTGCTGAGTCGCTCAACAAGGCAATCCAGCTAGCCCTGCAGTACATTCGGGTGCAGGGGTCTGAGCCATCCACCTCTGTGACCCCCACATAGGGCTCCTTACGCAGCACCCCAAGGCACCGCTCACTGCGCCACCTCACTGCCAAGGAGCAGGAGAAGGCTCCCAAGCCCAAGAGGGGCAGGAAATGACAAACACTGCCTGGGTGTTTTGAGGGTGGGTTATTGGGGAGGGTGTTTTAAGGGTGGGTAGTTGGGGATGGTGTTTTGAGGGTGGATTATTGGGGAAGCTGATGGTCTTGTGGGGAAGGTCATTACATGTTGCAAGTTGCAAGATAAAATCATATTCACTTGAAGGAATGACATGACATTCCTTATTGTGTGCAATTGTTCAATGTATGCAGAAAAATAGATATGTATAAAGCTGCAAGGTGAGTGCAATTTGGTGGTCTCATAATGAAGAAGTCTTCAATAAGTACCTGGCAAACAAGTCACCTCAATTTAGACTCCACACGCTCAGTGCATTCATGCATGGCACCCGCAGCACTGGGTCATCCTCCTCAGGGGGTGACATGTCCACATCTGGGGGCAGGGGTGTGTTGCGCCGGATGCAAACGTGCAAATGCTTGCACAATCTGGCCCACCTTCTCATGCCTGTACATGAGCGAACCTCCTCTCTGCCCCCCTGTCTGGTGCGAATATCGGAAGCAGGCCTTCCACAGGCCAAAGGTGTGCTCAATTGACACCCTGGCCCAAACAAGGGCCGGTTGTATGCCACTTCCTGGACGGATTCCTCTGAGGAGTGATCAGCCACTGAAGCTCCAGAGTCACCTGCAAGGTGTCAATCATGGTGATCTATGGATGCGTTGCCTGTAACAGCAGCATCTCAATAGACAGTCTGTGCATGCATGTCCCATGTGTAATCGCACTACACTATTTCACATTGTGGCCCTTGCATGTGAAGTCAACTACTCTGGTGGGGTGTTCGGTCTGTCATAATACATCTTGCACACAGCTCACAGCCGACACTCAGAGCTTCCATGGTCGGTGATTGACAGGGCAGCATGCCATGTTGGGTGGTTTGGTCCTGTGCATTGCTCCCATGAATGGTTCCTGATGGGGGCCTGGGTTACATGTGCCGGTCATCTGTGTGGATCAGTTGATGTATTCAAATACATGGTGCCCTGGTTCGATTTCATGTCAAATGCCAGTGTCATGTCCCTCAATTGCAGTTTATCAGGATGTCATTACATGTATGGCAGTGTTCTTCAGGCCTTTACATAACGGACAACCCCTTGGCTCAATTGGTGTTGGTGGGCCTTACCCCTGTTCATTCCCCACCACCCTCAGCTAGCACCGACTGTGTCTGGGGCTGGCCAGGCTGTTCAGACTTCCAGGGTGCCTTAGTAGCAACTAGTCTCCTTGTGTATATTTTGTAATGTGTGGTTTGACCTTGCATGGTCAAATTGGGTGGTAACCTTGGTCATTGAGTATGTTGCTATCTGGCACTTCTTGGGGCACCTCCTGAATATACTATGGACAACCCTAGATGGGCCAGCCCCACACCCTTGCAGGCCATGCATGCAGTGGGATGTGTGATGTTGCATTCTGGTACATGTAGTACATTGTGTGTGGTTAGCATGCTTGGCTGTTTACTGCTGCATTGTGAGTCATGTCCTACTCCGGTGGGTTGCAGCCTGTCATGTGTTGGGTGTGCAGGTGGGTCCTCCATGTATGGGGCCTTGTCGAGGCATGCAACCTCTATGTGTCGGTAACCCCCCTATTGCATGCCACTTGTACAGCAAGGTTAATGTGATGAAACATGTGTTCCCAATGCCCTGCCCTGGTCTGTTGGCCTCTATGCCCCTCCATGTATGCTGGCAGCATGCTGTTCCGCAGCACCATGGCATCATTGGTTGATTCTTGGAACCTGGCACAGCAGTGGGTGATCATGAGGTTTGCATCACAGGTGACCTGGACATTAAGTGAATGGAACTGGTTCCAGTACCTCTAGACTTCCTCGAAGGGCTAAGGTGTCACCACCTCTGCATGTGTGCAATCTAGGAGTGTTACCACATTGGGCATGCGTGCAATTGAATAAAATCATGCCTTTGTGGTGTTCACCTGTGCCGTCCCACCTGGCACAGCAGTGCATCCAGCACCTGACCCAGCACTTTGGTGAATGCCGGCTGCGAAATGCCATGCAGTTGGCACACAGTGTGCTGGTACATGCCTGTGCCAAGGAAGTGCAGGACCGACACCAGCTTGGCCAGCGGTCGTATGGCTGTCCTGATGCCAATCCTGCTCCGAATGTCATGCTGGATCTGGTTGAAGAGGTCTGCAATAGTCTCCCTGTTGAGGCTGTACAGGGTGAGGATTTGCGTGTCAGTGAGGGTCCATGGTGTAGCCCTTTCATGAGGTATGTGCGCATGCCTTGCATGGCGTCTCCTCATCACAATCCTCCTCCTCCTCTCCACTGACTCTTGTTTTCTCGGTACTCCAGACCCTGCAGCTCCCTGTTGGCCTGCAGCAGCTGCATGTCAATGCTGACTGTGAACAGTGGCAGTATGGTGGTATAGGGAAGTGTGTTTGGGGATGGTGTAGCCTTTTTGTACTCTTCCTAGGTGAAGTTGGGTGCACCTGTGGCATCATTTCCATCACCTGTATGCATTAACTGCCTACTTTCTGGTGTAGGTGTCTCGGCCTTGATTTTGCCGGAATTATCAGTGATAAACGGCAGTGATACAGCCTTTTCCAGACTCGTAATCGGCTGGTAATACCATTATGCCGGTAAATATGGCACCGGATGGCCATCGGATATTCCATTGCAGGTATCACCAGTGCTGGAAATACCGGCGCTGGTAATACCAGCAACAATATTTCTGCCAGCTCGCACTTCGTCGCAACCGTAAAAGTGCCCGTAACCGCATACCTGCTTTACTGTCGCTGAGATTGGAGACGAGGGTCCTTCTGTGTCCTTCTTGGTCCTGGCCTCCCCCACGCCCCCAATCGCCTTCAGTCTCTCAGCACTTGCCTTTGGCGCCCACTGGCCTGTGCTGTCTCATCACAGGCCTGCACTTGTTGCATTGCCAGTGGACCACTCTCACCAAGTGATCTCTGCCAGGCACTTCCCTCCATGGAACTCCTAGCACTTACCCCACTCCCTCGTCCCTTCTCTCTCTCTCTGCACTTGCACGTTCTGAATGCGCACAAATCGCAGTAGGACCGCCTCTTTCTTTCTCTTCATTGTTATTATATTTGCCTTTTGTTCCCTCCCGTTGCCCTGTGGGCGCTTTGAAACACAATTTTTTGATGCATAAGCGCCTTACAAATGCACAATAAATAAAATAAATAAATAAACGTTCGCTTTACTGTAGGTCCTAGACCACTGAGGGGAGCATTGGCCACCCTTCTTTACACGACCAACCTTTAAACGTAAAGCCTATTGAAAGAGAACAGTTGCATCTCTGCAATAATATGTCAACTGAAAATATTGATAATCGCTCATGATGTGCTGAGAGGGCGTTACAAAAGCTGGAAATCATGTATAATCTACAGTAGCAATAATGTGCTAACTGGGTGTAATCCTTGACTGCCCATGGGCAGGTTAGTCCCTTCCATGAAATGCTAACAGGGCCTCATGGAAACTGACAATGATCTCCTAAATGGGATAAAGCATTTAACAGACACAATTTAAAGTGGTAATGATTTGCTAAGACATGCTGGACGTTGACATTGATGTCCTTACTAGGCTCATTGAAAATTGGCAGTGGTATGCAAGCTGTGTTCCAATATACATGCAAACAAAAGAGCGAATAATATTAATTCATACAAATATTTTGTTAATAAAGTGGCATTATTACTTTGATTACTTTAAGGGTATGATGATGGATCCATGTTAAGATTTTTAGCAGTTAAGATTTGTATGTGCGTTTCTACAACTAGAAGAAATATGTGCAACTTCATATTATTATTGTGGTTCTACGGAGTATTTTAAAATTTATTTTATTATGTTCTAAAAGTTGTAATACACCAACAGAGAGGCCACAGGTAAGGCAATTCAAAGTAAAGGCTGCAAGTTGAAAGTACTGTCATCTATAGGTGTTGATAGTTCTTCCTATGTATTTTGTACCTATAGGAGAGTATACATTGAAAAAAGCCCAGCACCATAGAGGGCTGGCAGAGGAGAATTGGAGGAAGCCAGTGTGACAAGTCAAAGGTACGGACTAGTGGGATGGAATTGATTTATAGTGAAATTGTTGAGCATGACTAAGTCATAAAAATTTGACAGTAAAGACAGAACGTGTGAACAAGAGCAATTTGTTTTTATTATAGACACCGATGAATACAACATTGTAGAAGAAGTAGTGCATCATTTAGATTCCATTTCTGACCGGATCGAGGCCGGGGTAGTATTTAGCCTGATTGTACGACTAACGAGAACCTGCTGAAACACGTGTCGACAAATAACTAAAGAAATATACACCTTGTTCTTATTAGTTACAAGTGTTTGGGAAAAGTGGATTCATGTTGATAGACTGTAATACCAGTAGTGTGACTGAGTTAGGTATTGAGATTTGACGGTTACTATGTGAGAGGTGAATTAATGTGTATGAATTGTGGTATATGCATGTATTCAGTAGAATGAAGAGAGGTATCTTTAGGTATAGGTTGCAGATATGTATATTATGAATTGTTTAAAACTGAATAAAATGAGATGATTTAATCTTTGTTGAAACAAGAAGGTTCCAAGACATTAATGAATGCATGTCTAGCTCTATCGGTTACTGTTGGTCTTGACCACTGTTCTTTATAGATATGTTATGATAGCCTGGACTAGCAAGACTGTACCAGCTACCCTTGTGAAGTATACTAAGAATTGCAAAGACATATTATGGCTGTTCATGATTTGAGATTCAGTTAAGTAATCCTTGACAAACTCACTTGGTCATAATCTGAAACACCTACATTTTGGGCAAATTATTTCTAAAATGTAGCTATTCGAAACATTATTAGTGGCTTTTGCAAAATGTTTCAGATTATTCAGGCTAAAATATTATAAATAGCGCATGCATGGTTCGACTTTGGGATCAGTCTTGTTAAGCAGATGCCGCTTTAGGAAATTGTTGGAGCCTTTTGTAGGATTTATTTTCGAGGTAGGAAAAAGAATAAGGTTGAGGTTAGGTAGAGGCAAAACATTAAAATAGGTGTAAATTGAGGAAGTAGTAGAAAATGAAAATAGTATTTGGATAAGGGAGAGTTAGAAAACAGAAATAGGACTACTGCTACTACCTCCCACTGATCATCTTGGATGACATAAATGCACATGACATTTGTTTGTCTGAGGTAGAAGACCATTGCAGAATGTTTGGATGCAGGTAGATCAGTGCACAATCATTTCCAGACCAAACACAATTGTTGTTGATTGCAGAGAAAAAGTCTTATAATTATTTAGATATGCAATTAGATTACATAGGTATATGTAATCAGTACACCACCCTTTAGTGGTCAGAGAAATATTTGTTGTTGGCATTGGACAAGTCTTATAGTTCTTTAGAGCTAGAAGAGTGCATTCAGTAGCAGTTACTGAGATTTTCATCTTTTAGTTGCCAGAGCAATACCTGTTGCTTGCGTAGGTAAATTCTTATAATTTTTGGAGAGTAACAAGAGATTATTTTCATTGACACCATCTAAGTACTAGATAGGAGAGAATACCAGTGGCTGCATTGCATGACTTGCACACGTGCCATTACATTCCAGGTAGCGTAGAAAAACTGAAAATTATTTGGTGATATGATGAGATTATATTCTGTGAGTGCACCTTCTGAGTACTAGAGAGTAGAGAATCCCTGTAACCACCATGTCAATTGCATCTTTGATACGGGGTAAAATATGTTTTTTTATTTATTTTAATGTTTTTTTATAACACGCTTAATACCTGAGTTCAGTTTCTAAGCACGTATCCAGGATTTGAACCTCTGTTGCTCTGCATGGTCCTGCTTCCTGAACCCAAATGTTGCCCTTGTGTGATCCTCAGTTCCTTGCTGAAATGTAAATAAGAAAATCTTAGATTTATTTATGCAAACAAACAAGTGTATTCAGTGTTGGTAAATGAGTGTGGGATTTTCTTAAGGCCGGAGAAAATAAGTCATACTTGTGTATGTAAACTCTTACAATTCGATACAGGAAGGAGGTGGCTACATTCCGTGCCTGGAAGTCAGTGTTTAACAGACATTGCATTGTTTAGTGGCTACTAATAATACTACTAATATTAGGGACCACACAACATATTTTATCAGTAAGATAAACAGCACAGAATTGTTTGGAGGCAGGCAGAGCATTATATTATTTAGTTGCATATCAGTGTGCGTTCTACTCGTAGAAAGACACAATCATTGTTATTTGTGAAATTGTGGAAAGAAATCATTAAAATTATGTTTAGGCAAGAGAGTGAATTCAGTGCTTGTAATTGCGTGTGCCATCTTTTTGTGGACAGAGAAAATACTTGTTGTTTGTGCATGAAAAGTCTTAGAATTCTTTTGTAGATGGAGCAGATTCCATTCAGTACCAGTATATTACCTGTGCTATCATTTTGTGGGCAAAATCGGGTGCCTTGTGGAGAAAAAGTTCTATAGTCCTTTGCGATATCAGGGTCCATTTATTATCTGTAACTGTGTTTGACTACTTTTTTTTATTATTTTTTATTTTCATATAGTTTATACAAACTTTTGAAAAAAAACATTTCACACAGTTCTCGCAAAAACCCTACACTAAATTACATGTATCTTAAAACAATATAAAGAGAAAAAAAGGATGAGTCTCTGAGTGAAGGATGGAGACCTTTTGCTCTCAATCTGGTGCAAAGACCGACAGAACTCACATGCCGATCATGCTGGGAGATACCTGCTCCAACAACGACTGCAGTCTGTCTAGAAATTTCGTTATTGCTAGCATCAGTGATTTACTCTCGCAGTTGTGTAGCTAGCACCAACACTCTTCTTCGCTGTAAGTCAGATGTTTATCCATCTCCTTCCTTAGGCATGTCTCCCGATGTTCACTCAGTTTACTACAGGAGATGATTAGATGTTTTAAACTTTCATCTTCTTTTAGGCAAAATCTACATATTATGTTACTTGTGGGGATCATCCTCCTGTTTTTCAAAATTTCTTTGGTTTCAAATATGTTGAGTCGGAATTTTAGATACAGTCTTCTTAGATGTTTACATGGGGCTAGGGTTAGATATTTTGGCATCGTCTTTACCCTTCTAGCCTCAATAGGTGAATTTCTCATGGATTTGTGGGTTGATCTTCTCTCGCCAATTTCTATCCAGTCGAGCTCCAATAACTTCTTTTTGACTGTAACAGGGTTATTCCATAGTAGATGTTCATCGATGTTTAGTTGATTTAAAATGGTCTTGCTTTGTTCTCTCCATTCCGCCAAAGCTGAATTTCCTGCTTGGTTTTTGTCAATTAGTATGTTGAAGAGCACTAATTTTGCATCAGCATTGGTCTTTCGGAATAATGTTAGTCTATTCCAAATTATTCTGGCGTTAAGTGTGGATATTCCCATTTCATACAGGACGCAGGCAGTTGGCGTGCTTTGTGGGACCTGCAGGACTTTCTTCCAAAAATGGCCCTCGCATCTTGACCAGGTATTAAAGTCACACCCAAACATGTTTTCGGCTCCATAGGTTAGAATTGGGATTACTTTGGTTTGATAAAATTTTCGAACTGGGACAAAGGAATACTTTCCATATTTTTTGTGCAGGATAGTCCCTTGTGAAGTTAATTGTTTGCAGCTGCTTATAAGTTTCCTCTTCATAGGCTCGTCATTGATACTAGAATTGATTTGCGTTCCTAGATATCTTGTGTGAGGAACCTTAATTAATTTTTTTTTTGTCCAAGTTCCCAGCTAGACTTAATCTCTCTAGGTTTCCGTCCTCTTTTATCTTCCAGAACTAGGATTTCTGATTTTTTTACATTGATTTCAAGACCTAGTCCATCTGTGAAGATTTTTAACGCTGATAGTTTTCGCTGTAATCCTATTGGAGTCTGGTCCAAAATGATCATGTTGTCCGCGTATAGAAAATGATTGAGTTGCTGACCATTTATCTTAGGTGGAAAGGAGTTCACACTTTTTAGTGCTTCTTCAACCTCTGATATATAGAAATTGAACAGTGTGGCGCCGAGTGGGCAGCCTTGCTTCATACCTCTTTCCGTCGGAATTGCGCTTGTTAAGTTTCCTAGATTGTCCAGCCGTACTTTAATGTGGGTTCCTGAGTATAGTTCTCTTATCGCTGCGATTAGACTGCCGTTGCAGCCTCTTGCTTTTAATTTCAGCCATAGCAGGTCACGATCTACCCCATCAAATGCATTTGCCATATCTATGAAGGCTAGATACACTTTGTTGCCTGACCTTATCGCTTCTACCTTCAATAGATTCAAAAAGAGAAGATTAAGGCTACAGCCCACTCCTCTTACAAATCCAGATTGGCGTTTGTCGTAAACCTCAGCTTTCAGGATCCATGTTGTTAATTGAGCTAACAGTAGGCCCTCAAAGATCTTCCCTACCACATCGAGCAGGGCTATGGGCCTACAGTTTGCAGGATTTGTGCAAACTCCCTTCTTGAAGATAGGTATTATAATATCTGATTTCCATGTCAATGGAATCCGCCCTTCTTTAATTATTTGCTGGAAGAGGATATTGCAGAAATCAGTCCACTCCTCAATGCTATCCTTCAGATCGGCATTGGATAGGCCGTCAGGTCCTGGTGCTCTTGAGGTACTGCATTTTTTGATGCATGATCGAATATCTTCTTTATCGATCTTAAGATCCCAGGGTTTGCCAACTTGTTGGTTCTGATAACGTGCGCTTTTCAGCTTTTTGAATAAATCTGTAAAGTGTCGTTCCCGCTCTCTTTCTGTAACCATATTTGAAAGAACTGCTTTTTCCGGATGTATGGATTCATTGATTATTGTCCAGAATCCTCTCGAGTTTTTCTGATTTAGCGCATTCAGAATCATCTCTGCATCCCTTTGTTCCTTTAATGCACTATGTGCTTTGTGCCAATTTTTGTATCTGTTCTTCGCTTTCTTTATTAAAGTCTTACCATCAGGAACGTGCGAAGTACAGATTTCTCTCAGGGTTTTCTGTAGTTCCCTTTTTTTTTGGACCACCTCAATATCATACTGATGTTTGTGGTAACCAGGTTTATTTTGTGCACTCTTTTTTTTGATCTTATAAATTTCAAACAAGTGACTATATTCAATTGAGTCCCTTTGAGAGTCAATGTGAATCGACCGAAGAGACTTTATTATCACCAGGATATCATCATTTCTTAGCCATAGTGTGTTTTGAGCAGGTTCCACGGCTATTTGATGGTTCCATTTCTGGCGCTGAGTCAGATGTTGCTTGTGCCTTTCCATTAACAGCACATTATGGTCACTGTGCTTGGTTTCTGAGACTTTGAGAGATCTTATTTCATGCGGTATGTTTTCGGACACAAAGAAGTAGTCTAGAATTGACTTTTGAGACCCCCCCTTGCCAGGTCGCATTTGGTGGAATATCACCCTATATTGTGCCGTTCAACATTACAAGGTTTCTGCGTTCCATCTCTTCGAGCCAGCTATCACATTTACTCTTCTATCTAAGTGTTATTGAATTTTTTGACTGATCTTCTTCAGTCAACTTCATATTGAAGTCTCCACATATTATAATGCGCACGTTCTGGTCAGATGTTAGAAAGTTGTCCACTATCTCCAGTATTTCATCTGCAAATTTCTGATGGGTTCCTACAGGTGTGTTCCAGTATATGTTCATTAAGTGAATGATGCTTGACGACAATGATGTCTTTCCAACTTTTTCTAGACTAGCAATCTGTAAATGTGGCGAAATTATTTCAGCTGATTTAATTCTTAGCCCACAATTTGTTTTTACGAGGATCATTTGGCCTGATGTCGGACGGCCCTTGTTTCCTTGTGATGCTGGATTTACAGAGACATCATAGCCCTCTACACATGGCATTTTGGTTAGCCATGTTTCTTGTAGACATATCACGTCCGTTGTCGTTAGAGCTTCAGGGATCGACCTCAATAAATGTGAGAAACCTCTCGTGTTCCATGAAGCGAACACAATGTTGGATTTTTGTTTTTGGCATTGACTTGAACTCGGTTCATTCAGTACTTCTTGTAGAAGCCATAGAAAATACCTTTTACCTGGAAAGCTGTGAATAAATCATCTTAGAATTATTCATAGACAGGAGAGTGACTTCTCTGCCTGTAATTGAGTGTGTTGCCTTATTGTGGCCATAGCAAATGCGTGTTGCAAGTGTAGGAAAAGTCTTCTTATCCTCTGGAGGAAGAATACGATTACATTTGATCAGCGTGCAAAACACTCGCATCCTCTAGTGACTAAAGGCAGTACTATGCATTAGACATGAAATAACGTTTTATTTGTAGGTGCAAATCCTCGAAAGCGCAACATTCCCCCTTATGTTCATCCATGTCAGTCCCTATATTTTGGAAAAGCAGACCCTTCGGCAGATCCAGCCCAGTCCATGCAGTAATAATGCTCTTCAAATCCCTTCCAGTAGAATTTCGGAAAATCCTGAACCATCTGCAATTTAGGCAAAGGATTAAAACCTTCCTTTAAAAATAATTTCCATCTCCGACATTTTTTATTTCTTAGTCTGCTTTTCCTCTTTGTGTTTTGTACAATTTCCGAGCGCTTGACTACATCTGGGTCGTAGTGCCATACTCATCATTCTGAACTAAATCCTAAATCCTAGATCATAGTGACAACATAACATAAATGAATGTGACATTTCTGGCCTGTGACGAGAAGAACATGACATGATTCTTTGACAGGAGGCAGTGGATTATTGTCAGTGACTAAATCAGTGCACCACCTTTTTGCAGCCAGGATAAAATACTTGTTGCTTCAGTAGGAGAACTATTATGAATCTTTGGATAGATGGTATGGTGAGAGTACACTTTTGTTTGTAACCCCGTTTTCGTGAACAGATGACATACTTGCTGCTTGTCTAGAACATGTGATAATAACTCGTGGGTGTCTGGACCTTAATCTGCAATGTGTCTTCATTTTTTGGCTATGGAGAAATGACAATTTTCGTTGCCAGCATTTCTGGGGCACCTAAAATGGCCAAGTGTAGAGGGGGTATGCGTTACCCAGCCCAATGTTTCTAGGATAGAAGTTGAAGAGGTGTCACAGATTTTATTTGCTGCCAACTCTGGAGAAGCAAGTCCAGAGCTGTAGGGTATGGGATGTTCCTAATCACGTCCACCAACACCCACATCCAATGATGATGAGTCTGTGGATAATGATGATGAATTTGGTGATGACGACCAAGATAAAAGGGGTAACGCACCTGAAAATATTATTTTGGATGCCAGTGATACAGAGAAGGATAATGCAATGGTACAACGTTCATTCATCAACAGTGTTTTTTCAATCTTTTTTTGCCGAATTAATTTTCAGAAAAAATCAAATTGAAAAATATAGGGGGTTGTGGCTAACGGTATATATGGGGTGGGGGTTTGGGAATAGTGTAGAATTAACAGGGGAGGGAGGGCTGGGGAACCCCCCACTAATACAAATACACATTATCAATGAGTTGTATCCAACAAAAAAAAAGAACTGGCAAAAAACCCATAAAAACACTGTTGATGAATGAGCATAGAACTCCTGCAACAGACAGGGGGAAACGTGAAAGCTACTCTTACGTCTTTGCACAGAGTCTTTCAAATGAAGCTTGTCATAACTCAAAGTGCAAAACAACAGAGTGTGGCAGCAACAGCACCAACTCCATCACTGCCAGCAGCCCCTTCATGGCCAGGAGAGTGTCGGAGGATGCAACTGCTTGCTTCAAAGGGAGAGATTCTTCAAACTCCAAGACAAAGTACGACAGCATCTCACCACCTGCACTCTGTACAATGGAGCTGACTGCTGTGGGAACCCTGGGACCTAGTTGGGTACCCCAATTTTGCAGTGCCATATGATGCAAAACCATTCTCAGGACTAGGATGAATCCAAAATACCTCTACTCCATCCTTCTCAATTGTAGCCAGTCACCATACCACCCGGAGGCCATTCCTTCACCACATAAAATGTTGCTGCGGGTATGCTGTATGAATTATGACTGGTTGAGATGGCGGTGACTGACTAGTTATAATTACATATTAGCATTTCTACTACTACCACTACTGTTCTACTCTTGAGTTCCGCTCCTTTTATTTTCCAACCAAGAAAAGGAACAGACAGCCACCTTCCAACAAGGCACCAGTAGTAGTAACTATGGCAATTATTCCAGTTCCCCCTGCAAAAAAGGTGTTGCAAAAATGTGCACGTTTTGTATACTCCAGTATCGAGACGAGAGCACGACAGCCATAAACACACACATTTCAGCTGCAGTCATTTGCTGTAGTTCATTTCTTGTTCTATGGTAACATCTATTTGTTTTAGCAAACACACCATCAGCCCCAGGCCATGAGTGACAAGATGACACACTCACAGAACTAACTAAATTGGATGTTTAAGCAGTCTTACACACCTATTTGTTGTGTATCATCACCCGCATTCCCTTCAAAAGTTTATTTTTGACATTGTGGGGGAATGGGGTGGTGATGGCAATACTGCCACTTTTACTGCAACGTGATATTCCGGGTTTGATGGGAAAGTGGAGTTTTTTTTCTTCAAAAAATGGTATTTCCTCCAAATCCCAATGCCATCCTATGCAACTCAATAATTTGGAATAACACTTACCTCCATTTGTGAGGTAGTATTATAACGATAATGGAATATGACAGAATAGCCACTTGTAATTCCTCCATTCTTAGAAGAGACCCATTTTCCTTTCTGCCAGCCAAGACCATGTCAGAATTGAACAATGCAAGGTGCCCATTCCCAGTTACCTGCACTTTGCATGTTGTGGATGAAAAATGAAAATACGTAGAGCAAGAACAGGTGGAACAGAATTCATTGGATTTCATTAAAAACATGTCCAACTCGTATCACCTCTGCAGACAGTGGCTCAGCTCAGTGGCTACTGCAACTCATAGTATGACTCCTACTCATGAAAAGTGTGCAGAACATCTCTTACAATATTTGGTGCCTATCCCCATGGCTCCATGCCAGAGGGCAATCGCTCTATCTGTCATTTTCATACCTTCTTGCCAGTGCTCAATCAGTCACCTACAAGAAGGTGAAGGTAAAATGGTGCCAGACAATGTGCCATGGGTTTCAGCTCATCCCGACTGATGCTCATTTGACAATAAAGGCAGTGCATACCGGCATGACACATGTCCCTCTGTGCCTGCCCAAATAGTGGCACATCCACAGTGATACCACTGGTGGCAACAACAAGCAGCTGGTGGTGTTGGTAGTGGCTTTGGCAGTGGGATCAAAGCCCTGCTGGTGGAGGGCAAAAGTGCTTGGGCTGGCTCAGAATGAGAGTGGTCAGGAGAGCTGAAGGCTGCTTGGGTTGACCTGCCATGGGCATGAGCACCTCTGTCCTCTGCGGAACCCACAGCCACTCCCTCATTGCAGTCTCCACCACTGGAGGGTGCCGTGCAGAAGAAGTGAATGGAAGCTTATATCAGGCATTACGATATGCTTATTCATACTGCACTGGTTCCCAAAGCACCACCCTCCTTTGTGGTACTCCACTGCAATGTCATCTACAAAGTAGGTGCATCACAGTGCTACCCACCACCCCCTCGGATGTCTTTGCCTCTCACAAGCTAAAGTGGTCCAAGGCCTATGATGCGGTGGGCATTGTCAGTGTCAGGATGAGCCATGTCCCATCTGAAACTTGCCAAGGGATGCCAATACATGCCAAACTTAAAACCACTGCCATGGCTAATATAACCCCTGAATGGACACCCAGGTGTAACTTGTGTCCAGAATGAATCATCCTAATATAGTAGGCTGTTGTAGCGAAGGACGCCAAACCCCAACACACATGCGCATTGCCTGTAAGCAGTAGAAAAACAAAAGAGGTGATGGCCGGAAGGTTTAGAATGAATCTTAACCTCTGCCATTGCTCTGGGCAACCCTCCAGACCATCGTTGTTCGCCTGCCAAGCCATTACAAAAGGGGAAAGACCATATGCAAATCAGGCTTGGTCCCACC
The DNA here is from genome assembly GCF_040938575.1 of Ambystoma mexicanum. NCBI lineage: Eukaryota > Metazoa > Chordata > Amphibia > Caudata > Ambystomatidae > Ambystoma > Ambystoma mexicanum. The sequence goes on from NC_090921.1 coordinate 657,909,651, forward strand.
CCCAAAGGGGTAGTCCATCCTGAACTTTGGGTATCACTCTAAGTTACTAGGGGAATCCAGACGTGGACCCCTTGCTCACTACTCTTAGAGAGGCACAACTCCACCTTACTGATGAGGTCCAACCAGACTGAAACACACGTCTGGGGTTGCTGTTGGTACTCTTGTTCAGAGGAGAATTGCCTAGCCTTTCGGTGCTGGACTGCCCCTGGGCAGGACAAAGACTGATAAGTTTGGGATATTTATCCTCTGTGAAAGATAGTGAGCTAAAGAATCTTGGTAAGGCTCTCGTAACCAGGAATAATGTCTGGCAGAGAGACTCCCATGCCCCCCCTTGTTTTTTTGCATATTTAAGTAACTTTGGGTCTCACCCTAAGTTACTAGGGGAATCCAGACGTGGACCCCTTGCTTACTATTCTTAGAGAGGCTCAGCTTCACCCTACTGATGAGGTCCAATCAGACCGAAACACGTGTCTCGGGTTGCTGTTGGTACTCTTGTTCAGAGGAGAATTGCCTAGTATTTCGGTGCTGGACTGCCCCTGGGAAGGACAAAGACTGATATGTTTGGGATATTTCTCCTCTGTGAAAGATAGTGAGCTAAAGAATCTGGGTAAGGCTCTCGTAACCAGGAATAATGTCTGGCAGAGAGACTCTCATGGCCCCCTTGTTTTTTTGCATATTTAAGTAACTTTGGGTCTCACCCTAAGTTACTAGGGGAATACAGACTTGGACCCCTTGCTTACTATTCTTAGAGAGGCACAGCTTTGCCCTACTGATGAGGTCCAATCAGACAGAAACACTTGTCTCGGGTTGCTGTTGGTACTCTTGTTCAGAGGAGAATTGCCTAGTATTTCGGTGCTGGACTGCCCCTGGGCAGGACAAAGACTGATATGTTTGGGATATTTCTCCTCTGTGAAAGATAGTTAGCTAAAGAATCTGGGTACGGGTCTCGCAACCAGGGCTAATGTCTGGCAGAGAGACTCCCAGGGCCCCCTTGGTTTTCTGAAAGCAGTAGAGCCAGACTATATTGCTGCATACCTATTTCTTGCAAGATCGGGATAAGAAATGTTTTCCATAACACTATGTATGTTCTAGAGAACATGGGAACATTGAACAGAGTTTCTTGTTGGCTAGAATGGCACATTAAGGTCTCTACCATATGTGCACCATGCTCCTATTCAGATTTTACTGAACCCAGAGCAAGGTTGTCAGATCTCATGCGAGTTAGGATGACATTGTGGCTCTTCCCAGTAACAAAAATGGTAAGAAGGTTCTAACTGCACTAGATCTCAACATGTCATCCTCTCTATGATTCTCCATTTGTTGTAAATATCTGGGCCTTAATTGCTCTTTTCACATTGGATGCGATAATTTCAAGTTGCTCAAACCAAGCACTTAAATCCCTTGATTTTAGGTGATGCCGAACATGACATACCTATTGGGTGAAAGTCCCTGTACGAGGTTACCATCATAGTGTTCAATAGAGACTTAGTCAAATATGCTTAGTCATTGTTCTAAATATCTAGCCGAAAGATTATGGGTGACACATGTAGGTGGCATGATAAATATCTTAATAATCCGTGCAGATGCATAATATAAGTCAAAGTTACATGTGAGACCTCCAATAATTGCAAATAAAAGAGCTGTGGGTCCTTTGTAACTATAGAGTATTCACATAGCCCCAAATCTCTTGACCATAACACCCGGTGGGGACATTTGGCTTTTTATATACTTAAGATTTGATTAAATGGACATTAATACACGTTTTTGGCAAATCTAAAAACATCACCTATACACTGGGCCATCCTAGCAGGTTGCCTGGGAATATGATCCTTCCAATTCAAACTGCAAACTATTTAAATGCATTTTGGGTGGCTGGTGAGGGGTCCAGAGCATGGCCAAAGGCCATGGTCCGGGCATAGTGGCCAATGACTATGACTGGAAGCCATGACCAGTGGCCACCTCGGGTAGCTTCCTGAGGGAATGGGGCAAAGTGACCACTGGTGATGGTTTGGCTGAGGATGGGCATGACAGAAAGCCATCCCAGTAGCCAATACAAAAGTGTTTCGGGCTGGTATGATAACCAATGCACAGGACACAATGCCATGGCCAGTTGCTTGGGAGCTGAGAAGTGCCAGGAGAATTATGCTGCTGGCTATGTCCTGTTGCCACTCTGGGTGGGTAAGGATGGCTGGGGGCATGGTCAAATACCATGCCCCAAGCTATCCGGCCAAAGCACAATATGGGTGGGTTCAGGATACCCACAGCAAGGCCACAAGCCAAGCCCAGTGGGCACCGTTCATTTGAGAGCTGCCACAGATGACCTCAAAAACACACTAACTGTTAAAGACAGTCCAAGGGTTTTTGTTTCTAGATTAGTAAAGGGGCTCACAAAGGGCCTCCTTCCCTAATCCAGGACTCCTGCAACCCTTGGTTTGACACAAGATATCAGCAACTCTTACTATCTAAGATGTTGACTGTCAGAGGGTGATGACCTAAAGGCAATTGCCTTCACTCTCTAACTCCTTATGGTACCTATTGGTCCCCAGTCTAAGTTCCCCAAAGTGGTATGACAAGAATTGGTGTCTTCTGACACTCAGGCCCCACTTGGTCTTTTCCTTTCATATACTGGTGTTCCTCTCTCTCTCTTTCTTTCTCTCTCTCTGTCCCTCACACTTTCCTCCTACTACTCTCGGCCCTACTGTCCTCTCTCTCTTACACTTCTTTCCTTCTGATGTTCCTCCTGTCTCTACCTACTTCCACCCTCTGATCCTGCTCTCTACTACTCACCTCTCCACCCTACTGCAACTCCCATCTGCACACCATTGTTAATCCCCTCTCCACACCACTACTGCTCCCTTCTCCACACTACGACTGCACCCCTCTCCACACTATTACTTCACCCCTCTATACATGCCACTACTGCACCCCCTCAGCAACACTGCTGCTTCCCTCTCCACACCAGTACTGCACTTCTCTCCACACCACTACTTCATCCTCTCCACACTACTACTATTCCCTTCTACACACCACAACTACAACCCTCTTCCCACTACTACACCCCTCTTCACAATGCTACAACCCTCTTCTCACTACTACTACACTCCTTTCCAACCTACTACTCTCCACCCACACCTTATATCTCATACACTCTCCTTTCACTTCCCCAATCACCTCCCCACTCACTCCCTCCTCTTCCTCTATCATTCACACAACTATGCATGCACATTTAAACCACCATATCCCTTTCTCCTCCCAACCAATGCCTCAATGTGGTCAGTCATTCAGCAATTCTCCTCCACACTCTCCTCCACTGTCCATCCTCCGATTGGTCTCTTGGTCCTTCATCTCCTCCCTTGATCTCACCCAAACCACCCAACTCCTTTCTGTTTCCTGTGGCCCCTTTTACCCACAACCTTCGCATAGACTCTCTTCTTCACCTGATTCCCCATGCCAACTACTAGTTTTCCTTTCCTCAAGAAAGTTGTTACTGGTGGGCAACACATGAAAGAGTTCTTAAGCCCCAACCCTTTTTTGTACATGAGATCTTGTTCATTGGCAATGCCGGTCCATTGAAATCTAAGTTAATTTCACAATTAGCATCAATGGCTTTCTGGCTATGTTCATGCTGGTTTGCAAGTGGGGCTGCTCCACCGTCTGTTGGCAAGTAAGGGGACTGCCTATGCCAGTTTAGAATGTGGCACAGAGGTGTACTGCTGAGGGGCCTGCTCAACATACTCAGCATACTCAGGGATGCTAGCATACTGTCGTACATTGTGTGCTGTTTGGTTCACTGGTTCACTGTGCAGGTGGATCTGGACCTTTGCAGCTCCCTGCTATCTCCCTTCCTGTCTGGTCCTTCACTGGCAGATTCACCACTAAGACTGATGGTACTGAAGTCTTAGTGGGCAAACAGAAAAATTGTCCAGAATTGGGCTATGCAGGCATGGGGTGGCCATCAGTGGTACGTACTGCATGCATGCAGGCACATGAAGAAGGGACGGGGACTGGTGCCCTCCCAACTCACACCCCCCCACCGCTGGGGCAGGACTGGCTCTGGCAATCCCCATAGGAGGCCTCCTACCCCAACTGAGAGGGTTCTTTATTACCTCCTGACAGGATCTATAGCATTAAACCCTGCTTAAATATCTGTGAAAAACATTGTACTCATTTCTTAACACATAGTGGTAAAAAAAGCACTCCTTTCTGTAATTGTCGCATGTAATTAACAATTGAGGGAGGCATCTACAACAGATTCCAATGAAATCTCCCTGCTTTTAACCAGGTGTAAAAAGTGGGCAGATTTCATAGTAATCCATTGGAAATTGTCTGCATGAAAATGTATGCTGGCATTAAACCATGTGATGCTGTGAACCGGGATGCATGACTGCCATTGTTAGTCCGTTCATTGTCCCTGCTACAACTCAAAACAAAAAAGAAAATCCCCAAATCGGAAAAAGGTGTAATATTTAATGCCTGTCTCTGCACCTTCACCTTCATGCCCTGATACACAGGGCTTGCCCCATGACATACAGTGCATCTACATGAGCCAGATTCTAAAACCTAGTGCATTTCATTTCTTGAGCCAAAAAAGATGCGTACATTCAAACGCCTTGTCTGAATGCACATAATATGCCCTTTTTCACCCCCTTTGCACATTTGCACAAATAAAGGGGCCTCTGCGCTCATTTCAATGCACATCCTGAATTCACAAATAAGAAAACAAACAAATTCCACTATGCCTGCTTGAATGAGAAAGAGGTGGATGCAAACGCATGAAAGGGTAATTTCTGTTATTGTCAACATATTATTTAAAAAAAAATGTACAGCAGCAGTATGAAATGCTGCTGTCACACAGTCTTGTTCTTAGATTTCACAATAACAGGACATTTACGGCCTGATTCACAGTGTGTTTTTCAATGGCATTGCGCCATTATAAAACGCTTCCATGAATCAGCCCCTTAATGTCTTTTCCTGAGATTTTAATGGCCCTGGGTCTCACGCAGATAACCACACTATAAGCATGCTTTTCGCACTGACTGGATCCATGGACATTAAGTAACTTGTGCTCTCCCCCATACATAACAAAGCTAACATCCAAGGGCCTCATTACGGGTGAGCCGGTCTAGTAAAAATGCTGGAAGAAATGGTGATACTACCGGCTCTGCCATTTTTACTGGACCAGCTCACACCGAGTCTGTCGGTAGGGGCCGAGAACTACCGGCAGGCCTGACCTGCCGGGAGTTACGGCCCCTACTAGCTTAGATATGATTGAATCACTGGCACGGTTAAAAATGGTGCCAGTGATTCAGTAGTTCCTATCCCATGGAGTCCTATTAGACTCCATGGAAGGGGAACTTACTGCTGTTGCCGGCACCTGTAATATCCTGGTAAGAACGGGATATCGGGCGCCAGTAATGGTAAGATTTTGCCCCTTGCTTCTGTTGATTTCTTATTCCCTTCTCCTTATCTCTCTTAATTTATCTTTCTCTAGCCTTCTTTGCAACCAACGTTCTTTCATTCTTTGCACTTCTACCTCCTCTCGTCTCTTTTCCTCTTATCTCTCCTTTCCTTTCCTCACCTCGTACCTTCTTCATTCTTCCCTTCACTTGCATTCTCTTTCTTTCTCTTCTTTATATGGCCTCTCTTCTTACTTTTCATTCTTCTTTCGCTCTTCTCTCTCTTCTCTTTCTCGAACCCATCAATACCCTTATCCTCTAGTTTGAGTAATATTTGTCCTCCCATCCATTCATTCTGTACTATTGTCATTCCCTTAGATTTGTCCTTTATGTTCGTATATTTCCTTGTTTCCTCCTCTATCTCCATCTGTCTACCTTGACTGTCCTTCCTCTCATCATGCTGTTTACTTTCTCGGTTTTACTCTATTCCATATTGTCCTCACTGTTATAAGCGGGAGGCTCACATGTCAGATTAACATACCCTGCCATTGCTTTCAATTCCTTTAAGGGATAAAATCCTTTCTCCTCTGTACCTATGCTTGTATTTCCAGGAGGGGAATGGGGAGCCGAAGGTGTTACATCCTCCCCTTCATGCTGATTAAGCATCCTCTCCTTCCCAGCTGGATCTTTTTTCTCGCTATGATACATTTTCTATAACTCTAAAATATCCAACCTTTTCTGTAACTTCTTTCCCTTATATGCGGCATACAGATATGTCGTCATGTGTCGTAATACTCTTTTTGACAATGAACCCTCCTGAGGCCACAGTATAAGTGTCTTATTAGTTGTGCCTCGAACCCAATCTGAATGATACTTCCTTATCTTAGCTCTGTACTTTGGCAATGTTCTGCATAAGTGTAAAAGAGGAGTGTGTCCCATGATGACGAGTTGATCTCGACTGTTTATGCTTACCTGACCTTTTATTCTTTTCGTTATTCTATCAAATATACCACAATGATCCATTTGTGCAGGCACCATCGATCACTGCTTATTTATCTGAAAAATCAACTATTTATATATGTTTTTGTAACCACTTTTAAAATCCATGCAACAATGTTCTTCTTGTTCCTTCGTTTACACTTTGTATTAATTTTTAGTGTCTCGTTTAATCATTGATATTTTAAGTCACTTCTTTATTTATTTATTAGTTTCCTTTGATTTCTATCCTCCTGATTGACGTCCATCTCTTGATTAAAAGATCTAATAATCACCTTAATCTTGTACTATTGTTTTATATCTATTAGTTTAAACACAATGAAAGATTTATACTGACATATTCATAACCCCACACATGGGCACTTTTTTTTATTTTTCTGCGTATGCCTTCCTTTACTATCTTTAGTAAATATATATCATCTCATTTTAACTCCATCTTGGTGCTTGATATGCACTCTTCTTGGTGGCCTTGCCTCAGGAATCCTTTAAAATCCCTATTTTGAGTCTTTTTAGTCTGTATCCTTCCATCCCCTTCAAACCGAGAATCAAGGTATCTACTTCTCTTCTTTATAATCCCCAAAATCATGTTACTTTTATATATATATATATATAATTTACAACACAGTCCCTGCCCCTATTTCTGCCACTTTTAATTTTCTACTTACATCTGTGTCACAGTTGAGTCCATCGGCATCGACGCTCCCTCAACCGACCAGTTCACCTTGCACTTGCGGGGACCAGACAGGAATTTCATCAAAGGGGGACCTGTCAACCGTATCTTGTTACACGTGTTTTGTTGTGCACAGTTTTCCACAGGAATCTCTGCGGTCTTCTGGCTAATGGCGGGAGCAGTCGAGCGTCTGGAGGTCTGGACATGGGCCTAGATCGATTAGACTGAACCATCTGCACCACTACTAAAATGTGCTCTAGCACCTTGAAGTATCTCTTTGCTAGATAGGATTACCAATTAAGATCTCAGACCAAACAACCAGACAGACTCAAAGAATATGGCAAAGTACTATTTTATTCTCAATTTAATAAAGCAGGGTCAACTGGCAGACATCAGACTGATGCAGGCATACTCACCCACAGAGGTTTTATACCCCAATAGGCGTCATCAATGACATCATCCTATGTGGCAAACTGTAAAACCTATCAATGGGAGGGATTGGTTAGGGGAACATATCTACTTATAGAATACATATGGGTTAGTACTTCACTGGCTGTCTCATATCTGTGAGACATGCCTCGACCTACCTCTAAATCCACCTGATACCGATTATAGTGGACAAAATGGCAGCGGATTGGTCTATGGAACATTGTATAATAGGTTGCCCCATAGACCCACTGATTGTTTGGCATGCCCACCCAGCCTTGGACTTTCAGCTCGGCTAGCAGCCTCTAAGCAAAACGAAACCTAGGTGCTTGATTCATGTTAGATTACTACCCACTTTCCCAATTAGTCAATCATCTCTCATCAGTCCAGCCAGGAGCCAAAGTTTCCAGTTTGCAGTTGACGTTGTAGCCTGCTCTCTCTTCTGGGACATTCAAGGGAGTGTAAGCACATCACTATTTTCATCCACAGCTTAATGAACAGCCTGTGTTTTCAACTTCTGTATCACATGTGAGGAGACCGCAAATTTGTCCATTTCGACTTCCTATTTGCTGCTATTTGATTTAATTATGCTGGATGTCATTGCTCCCCTTGGCCTCTAGAGACTTGCTCAGTCCATCTTGTAGGAGCCTGTAAAGGGAGACCCTCTTCCCTCCATCTGATTTGACATCCGTAGTCTCTGGCACTCGAGAATGGACAAAAGCAAGAAGGCAGACACCCGGATTGTTCACAATCATCTTTAATACAAGTTCATAAAAATACACTGAAAGCCCCATGAGCTCCTACAATCAGCTTGCCTTTTATAGGCCTTTTGAGAATGATGCAACATTTCATACAATTTCAAAATAAATATCTTATTGGTCCCTTCTGCCAAAAATAAACCCCTTCGTGTCTTTGATTGGTTGGCTTAACTGTCGCTCACCAAGCCACATTAGCTCATTTTTGGCATGCTACGTCTGACTGACACATAGACTGATTAGCCCATTCCAGTCTCAACTAAATGTAATTACACACCTTTAAAGTCCTGACAAGAAACAGTTCTTATCTGCCCTTGAGGTCCTGCAAATTTACTTGGCAGCTTATACTGTGAAAAACTTCATGAGCTCATCTTATTTGTTGCTTAGTAAGCAGCTGTTCTGTCTAATTGGTAGCTTTCACAGGCCTTTATCTAATTTACTATCAATCATTGTCTGCTTTTCTTGCCAATACATTCTAAATATACCATACCAGAGTGCTTATCTCAAATTGAAATGCTGCCAAAGAATATTCCACATGAGAATGAGTCAGGCCTTTTGACACCTGCTCCCAAGATGCCATTTTTTATTTGGCATCCATCTTAGAAAATATCTCAGTTTGTTCAGCCTCGCTACCAAACGGCAAACCAATTTACTCTTTAGCATAACTTATTTTCTATCCAGTTTCCAGAATATATTTTACATATTCATAATATTATTGTGCAATACCTGAGGCACCCTTCACTTCCTGAGACATTCTGATCCCAAAAATATATGTCGCCATATATGCACGATTTTCCTTCAAAAAGAACTATCATTCTGATTTTTACAGTACTGGAACCATTGATCAGCCTATTATGTTATCTGATTTTTATTTTGAGGGGGGAGGGGTTCTAGCACCTCTTATACACTCCACCCTCTGGTATGTATTTAGACACCTATACACGGCCACTACACCCAGTGTCCACCCTCCCCCATATTCAGTGCACCTATGCATCCCTGCCCCAGTTACCCCCCTCAGTGTGCTGATTTAGCTCAACATGGGAGGTATCATAAAACATTTCTAAGGAACAAACAGTGTCTCCTTTTTTCAAAAGATTATTTGTAACATTTTGCCCTCTTTGAACTTTTATGCGTGTATCCTCAAAAGTAACTTTATTTTGCTTCTGTCTGGATCCCGACCGCATTACCCAATTAAATGTAAACATAACATACACATCAGGTGATTTCCCTCTGCCACCACGAGAATCGAGAGAAATCATTCCTTGAGGCAACCCGCCAGCCCATTTTCCTCTTTATTTGTCCACGTGCAAATTTTACTATACACTTTTCCTTCCTCCCACCCCACGACACGTCCTTGTTTCCTGCCCTCTCTTCATACACATTTTGATCCATCGGTACATCTTCCACCTGATTCAACTTGTTATATCTTATTCCACATCCATGGACTTTCTTTAAGCTCAGCTTTATTTGTCCTTTGGGCTGCCTTGCAATAGGTTTAGAGCCCCTTAGGTCTTAGGCCAGTCCTTTTGAGTTAATTGTTCATTTCATCATAAAGTTCTCAAACTCTTCATTTTTTTATTCAAAGTCAGATAAAAGGGGGCATTCGATTGTTTCTGGGGAACACAAGAATGGGGGAGTCTGGTAGTACCAGTTTTTCAAACACAAAGCAACTGTAACTGGACATGTGGCTGGGTCCCTCAATCTTTTCTCTCTGCTCGCAGGATCGATTGACGTCAATCACCTGGTGTGTAGGTATCTCTCGTCCATCTGTAATATAAAACTGAATGAGTCTTTATTTTAAAAAAAAGTATGTCTTTATCATCTCTATTTATCTGCCTCCTCAAACCCAACCCTTAAAATACCTATATGTTTTTAAACACTCCTGCCTCCTAAACAACTTGTACTGCATTATCTCTTCTTCTAATATCATAGGATGGCTTCTTCTTTCTCTTTTTTCACACATCTTGGTGTTACTTTATACTAAATACATACTGGCTGATACCGAGACTTTGGCTATGATCTGAGGTCATAAAAGATGTAAAATTCTTTACTTTTCCTGCATTGCCCTATTTTTCATGGTCCTTCTTTTCTTTCAACAACTGCATAATGCACTAAGGAAACATTTCCTCTGTGGTTGACATTCTCAAACCAAAGAGTCATGCGGTCTCCTTTTTCATAATGAAAATAATAAACAACAAGACAAACAACATAGCTAATTCAAAACATATGTTCAAAAAAGGATGTGTTTTCTTCAATCGCCCCCCTTCGTTCGTCTTGGTGCATCTGTAGCTGAAGGAGAAGACGCTGGTGTGGGTTCCTACTCTCTGTAGAAAACCGAAATAGAAGTGCATTCATTTCTTTACGTTAGCAAAGTGATCAATTATTTCCTCAGGGTAGACCTTTGCTCTTTTCTCAAAATAGATTTACTGAGATCATCTCCTTGGCATTCTCACCCACTGAACTGTAAGCTGCTCTTCTGCAAAGTTAAAAAGAATTGTTGGTTCACATTTAAATAATTTATCATTAATGTTGCAATCAGGCCTGTCCTTCTTTAGTTGTTTCTACCATGCTGACAATGTTCTCTGTACTTTTGACGTCCTCCTCCTGCTAGCATGGTAACACAGTATTCTTCTTTCTTTACTGTGTTTATTTGTTGAGACATAATTGACATTTTACATCGTCCTACCTACTCTAATCTTGCCTATCCATGTTATTGGGACACCAGCATTGATTCTACTAAGTACATGCAAGTGTGACATATAAGAAATACATTGTTTTTCCTATCCTAATTATTTCATGCATTTGGCATTTTGCCATTACCAGAATTACAAAAAGGATACTGCACCTTCTTTCCAAAGTCTTCTTCATTCTGGTTGTTAGATGTGGCCATACATTTGTATACATATGCTATTCTGTGCTCACACCTGTTTGCACCTTTCTTGGGAAAATGCTGCTTCATTTAAAGGACTGTATCCCTCACTGCCTTTTTTGTTCTGTACTCACCTGGGTCCTCTCACTACTAATAATGATCAATAGTTTGTTTCACACACTTGCTGTGTGAACCGAAACTTGCCTCTTCCATCTCTACTTGTCCTCTTAGCACTTACCTCTGTAATAATATAATGTTTATTCCGATTATATTGCTATACTCTGCTAAGGCCATGTAGCCATTCCTCCCGTACTCAACAATGACAATAATTTTCATCTGTAAAACATGAAATCAACATCATCTATTCTTACAAACAATGTTTTGTTACTTACTCTCATATGTTCTTTCATGGAGTTCTACTAAAGGTTTTTCCCATTTGTTAGATCAATCTTGGCCATCCACATTCCTTTGGCCTTTCATTAATCATTTTTTATTAAAATACACTACACTATTCAACTATAGCCAGCACCATTCATTGTGCGTATTGTTTACAAATCTGGATATCGTATCCACTTGTGCTTTTCACTTCTTTAATATCCATTCATTCATTCATTCATTCATTCATTCATTCATTCATTCATTCATTCATTCATGTTTTATTTATTTATTTCACCCACTGAATTGTCATCAATCTCTTAATTTTGAACTTCTTACTTCTGCGCTTTTGTCCTTATCTATTTATGATCAGTTTTCATTAATTAGTTTAATTACAACGCAAACCCTCATGTTTCATATTATAATCCCTTTCATGTGTGTACTTTTTTAATTTTTCCCCTATTTGTTTCACTAGTGCCAGGACATTTGGCACTCTCTCCAAGTCTTCCTGAAAATATACTGAGTGCTGCTGCATCATTGCCAAACGCAATACGATTTCTCTTTTCTCTTTCAGTGAGTCATGTTCCTAAAAAATACCACTTCATCATCTGTTGAGTCCTGTCTAAATATGTCATCATCCGTGACTTCAATCAGCCTAGTGCCTTTCTTGAGAGCTATCACTCTCCTCCATGTTCTACTCTCATTGTCCATTCCTTCGAGCATTGCCATTTTCTCTCACACTATGGCTGCTTCTAATTCTAGAGGGATTATCTGTCCCCCCTCTTTGTCCATAGGTATCTATGGTCTAAGCAAAAACTCATCAATGATCCTCCCAGTCCTTCCCACTAAGCCAGGTAGCCATGTTAATAGAATGCTCACACCATGATTAAAAAAGAAACTCTGGCTCCACTGAAACAACTCGCAGAACCATTTACCCTGTTTTATGCCAATATAAATTCATTCGTATTCGAATAGTGTATTCCAGGAGTGGAACACGCTATCCCTTTGTCGGTAAATATAATCTTCATCTTCATGTTTAAGGTTCATCAGCCAATTCCTTCCCAAAATATTTAACTAGTGTCTGTCGCGAATATAACAAGGATCAGTCATGTCACACTCTCCTATAGAGACTGGTAATTCATCAATAAAAAGCAACTCAATTCATAGCTCCAAAAAAACCTGATCACCCATGGCAATTCCAACCATTGGACATCTTTCTTCCTTCGTTCATGGCCGTGCAGTCCCAGTGTCTGTTAAAAGAGCAAAGGCTTTGCCTCCTACATCACATTAACCTTTGACTCCTCTTGTGGGTCTAATATTACTGATAATTCTGAACACGTCAAGTCGTCCTATGGGCTATCCTAATGTGGGTGCAGGCATACACCTGTTCCTGTGAAACTATCTCTTCCTACCAGAGTGGTGCCTCCTCTCCTGGGTGTCAATGCCTTTCCTGTGTTTGCATATCGCTAAGTCTGTATGGGGGCTTGTTGCAATTGCCCCTGTAATAAATTAATTTACACTTAGTCTAGCTGCTGTACCTGTTGCCCTCTTGGCACTTGTCTGATATAATGTCTGATCCTGGGCAAACCCTTGCCTAACTTGTGAGTTATATGCTGGAGGACAAGCTGTTTCTCCTCTTGAGAACTGTCCATCTTGTACATATCCCTGGCTCCCACATGTGCGCACAATGTGCTCTATCATCCCACATATCCAATACACGGGAGCAGCCCCTCTGACTAGTCCCCCTTGATTAAGTAGTCCTTGCGTATTCTGATTATCATTCTGCATATTCTGAAAACTGCCTTGTTTATTCTGCAAACCACCTCTTTCTCTATTTCCCATTCCTCTGCCTTGTGGCACAAATCCATTCCCTCCTTGATCCATTTGGCACTGATTATTTGCTTGTGATGTGCCCACTGCTTGATGTATTCCCAGTCCTTCTTCGCTTTGTCACTACCGCCCCTTTTATGGCATACTTTGACAATTTTTTTTCTGAACTAACTTGGCTTCCTCAGGTTTTCTAGCATCTTCCTTCTTTTTATCCTTCTCCTGTAACAGCCTTCAGTGTCGCATCCCGGGTTCCTAGCTGGCAGCGTCGAGCGACGCCTAGTAACACCTGGAGGCTACCCTGGCATCTGTCCCAGATTTATTCGGCACACAGAGTCTGTTAAAACTACATTTCCCATCAAACCCTTTTCCCGTAGTCACATGACACGCACGCAATGGAGGAGTTATAATCCAGTTATAATTGATTCAGGAGCCAGAGGAAATTACATGGATATATAGTTGGCCATGCAGCATGGGCTGTCTGTGTTAACTAAATCAAGACCCGAAGAAGTGCATGCGGTAGATGGTTCTCGACTGGTCTTCGGAGAGGTCACGGAACACACAGGTTCGCTCCAGATGTCCACACTTCAAGGCCACACTGAACGAATTACGTTCAACCCTATTTCTGCCCCTCAATTTGGCATGATTCTTGGTCTGTCCAGGCTTCAAACTCACAATGTTGTCATTGACTGGATTGAGCAAATAGTGCGGTTTTCCTCCTCCAAAGATGTTTCCAATCCCAGGATGAAGCGGTATTATCTCCTTGTTTGTCAATGGTGACCAACATCTCTTCGATCAATGCCACATCATGTAATTAAGCCCCTACACTCCCAGTGGAATACCAGGAGTTCTCTGATGTGTTCGACAAAGGATTGTCTGAAAAACTGCCCCAACACCGGTGTTATGACTGCCCCATTGACTTGTTAACTGGAGCAGTAGTGCCACACGGTCGTGTATACTCTCTCACACAGAGAGAAGAAGAACATTGAGACCTTGAGGACAATGCCTTGCGTTTGGGACACATACGTTCTTCTCGCTCTCCTGTGGCCTCCCCGATATTCTTCGTACCAAAGAAAGAGGGGGACCTGCGTCCCTGTGTGGATTATCGTGCCTTGAATAAAATCACGGTTAAGAACCAATACCCGTTACCACTCATCACAGAACTCTTCGACAAAATGGCATCTTCCACCGTCTTCACCAAATTAGATTTGAGGGGGGCATATCATTTGGTGAGGATGCGTAGTGGGGTTGAGTGAAAAACCACATTTAAGACGAAGTTTGGGCTCTATGAGTATTGCGTAATGCCTTTTGGGCTCTGTAATGCCCCAGCCACTTTCCAGCATTTCGTAAATGACATCTTCAGAGACATGCTGGATTGTTATGTTGTGATCTATCTGGATGATATCTTAATATTTTCAGATTCAATCCCTCAGCACATACAACACGTCCGTTCTGTCCTACTTCATCTGCGCGAACACTCTCTATATGCAAAATTCGAGAAATGTGTGTTACATGCATCATCAGTAGAGTTTCTGGGGTTTCAGATATCCAAGAAAGGGGTGCTTATGTGTACTTCCAAAGTCCAGGCAGTATTGGACTGGCCTGTTCTGGATTTGGTAAAAGCCCTTCAGTTCTTTTTGGGCTTTTGGAATTTCTATAGGCGTTTCATCGCCTCCTTTTCTGAAATAGTAGCCCCATTGACTCGCCTTACTAGTCCCAGCGTTTCTTTCCTTTGGGATGAAAAAGCGCAGTCTGCCTTCCAGGCCCTGAAAGAGGCTTTTACTACTGCCCCTGTTCTACAGCATCCAAACCCTTCTCTTCCATTTATAGTGGAAGCAGACACCTCTGCTATTGCGCTGGGGGCCATCCTTTCGCAGAAATGCCCCTCTACTCAGCGTCTACACCCTGTGGCTTTTCACTCCCGGAAATTGACGCCAGCAGAACGCAACTATATGATCATGGAAAGAGAACTCTTGGCGATCAGAGTGTCGTTTAAAGAATGGAGACACCATCTCCTGGGCGCAAGGCGTCCAGTAACTGTGTATACCGACCATCGGAACCTTCAGGCTCTATCCCATCTGAAGTGCACCAACGCAAGACAAATACGTTGGCATTTGTTTTTTACCATGTTTGATTTCATCGTGACCTATCGCCCCGGTCCTTTACATAGAAAAGCAGATGCCCTGTCCCGCATTGGTACCGATGTGAATACCAGAAAACCATTACCTCTGATACTACCCTCTGGTGCCGTTGTTTGTGTATGTTCAGCCTTTCCGTCACTTTTAGATGGATTGAGGCAATGGGCCAAAGATCATGTCTCATTCCTTGATGAGTTAGGTGCTGAACTTATCGCTGGTCTTCCCTATGTTCGGGGACTGTTATACGTTCCTGACAATCATTCAAGACAGAAAGCTTTGGAATGGTCCCAAGATCTTCCATTGGAAGCTCATTCTGGTCAAGCTAAAACTTACGATCTACTGCACCAATGGTGCTTGTGGCCTGGCATGAGAAAAAGATACCGAACAATATGTCTCTAAGTGTGCTATAGGTACACAATGTAAGAGACAACCAGGGAAACCTGTAGGTCTTTTGACGAAAATGCCTTTTACCACCGCATCCTTGGCATACGGTCACCCTTGATTTCGTGGTGGAGCTTCCTTCGGTCGAGGGAATGACCACGATTCTTGTGGTGGTTGATGTCTTTATGAAAATTGCATGATTCATACCATGCTCAGGCATGCCTGCCGCCCCCTTATTGGCTAGCTTGTTTCTCGATCAAGTGGTATGTTTCTTTAGATTGCCTACGGTCCTGATCTCCGATCGGGGGTCTCAGTTTACTTCGCGTTTCTGGCGCGCCCTCACCTCTGCTTTGGGTATTGATGCATGGTTGTCCTCGGCCTACCACCCTCAAACTGATGGCCAGACTGCGCGTACCAATGGTACGATGGAACAGTATCTCCACTGCTTATGTTTACAACATCAGACTAACTGGTTATCGGTGCTGGACCTCGCTGAGTTTGCCTACAATAACTCTAGGTACTCCTCAGTCAGCTGTTCTCCGTTTTATGCCCTATACGGTTTGCATCCTTTACTTTACTTTATAGCATTTGTATGGCGCACCATAAACCCATAGGTGTGAGGGCGCAGACAAAAACATAGAAGAAATGGGAGATAGAGAGGCTGCACGATCTAATGGAAGAAGTAACTGAAAACCAGGGGAAACCATTTGAAGAGGAAGGTTTTAAGGCCCTTCTTGAATGTATTCAGGGATGATGAATTTCTCAGTTAGTCAGGCAGAGTGTTCCAAAGTGCCGGTGCAGCTGAGGCAAAAGCATCACATTGTGCCTTTTTGCCTTTGATTCTGGGCTGCTGGAGCAGGTTCCGGTTGTTGGACCGAAGGTTTCTGGCAGAAGATTTTATTCCAATGTACCTTTGCAGGTAGGGGGGCATCTTGCCCTGAAGGCATTTAAAAGTGATAACCATAAGTCTGAAGGAGATTCTTGATTCCACGGGCAGCCAGTGTAGTGCTCGACGTGCCTCCGAGACATGTACCCTGTATGCAAGACCAGATACCACTCTAACAGCTCCGTTCTGAACCACCTGAAGGCGTTTGATGATTTTTTTACTGGAGCCTGCTAATAGGCTACAACAGTAGTCTAGTTTGGAGCCGATAATGGCTCGGGCGATGGTCTCAGCATTGGATTGGGAGATGTATGGACGCAGATGGGATAACAATTTAATATAATAGTTGGCGGAAGAAACGGTACTGGCCACATAAGAATTCATCTTGAGTGATTGATCCAAAACCATGCCTAGGATTTTAACCTTGGGAAGAGTGGAAATTAGAGCATCTCCCAGCTGGAAATGTTTGTAAGTTGAGTCTAATTTGGCTATGATGCTATCAGATCCTACAACCATGAGTTCTGTCTTGCTGCGATTGAGTACAAAATTATTCAACATCATCCATTGTTCTATCATAGCAAAGATGCGATTAAGTTCTTTTTTATCCTCTGAATGCTGGCCCATAAGAGGGATGACACATTGAGTGTCATCTGCATATTTGGAGAAGAGGATGCCCTCATGGGCCAGATGGGCAAAGAAAGGAGACATGAAGATGTTATAGATGCAAGGCGACAAACTGGCGCCTTGTGGCACTCCAAACAATGTCTGAATTGCAGGTTCTCTCGCATTGTTGGCACATACCCTGCTAGACCTGTTGGATAGGAATGAAAGTATCCAGTTGGTAGCGGCCTGCGAACAGTTAGCTACTGACATGAGCCTGTCTGCTAATATGGCATGATCGACGAGATCGAATGCTGCTGATTGATCTAGGGAGATCAAAAGAGCGATCTTTTGAGAGTCCATTCTTTGTAGTAACTGTGACTTAAGGTCAAGAAGCGAGGTCTCCTTACCAAACCCTTGTCTGAATCCTGACTGAAAAGGATTAAGAATAGGGTGGCATTTAGATGTACGCTATTTGAATATATGCTACTCGATCCAGTATCTTAAGCAAGAAAGGAGTGTTAGTTATGGGCCTATAATTTGTAGGGACGTTTTGATCCAAGCTGGGTTTTTTCAGTAAGGGAGTAACCCACGCTTGTTTCAAATCGTCTGGGACCGAAAAGTTCTGCAACGAGGCATTTACAAATTTACATATGGCTTGAACAAGAGAGGGGGGACAGGTTTTGATAATTGTCGAAGCACAGGGATCCCCTGTGCAGTTGGTTGCCTTAAGTTTATTAATAATGGAAGCCAACTCCTCCTCTGATATAGGTGTAAAATCAAAGATGGGGATATTGGGATCCCTGATGAAGGTGTTATTAACTAGGTCGAAATCTGGTGTGTCAGAGGCTGCTTTTTTGGTTGCTATAGATTTCCGGATACCGTCCAATTAATTAACCATGGCGGTATGAATATCCAGACACCACTCGTCATTTTTAATAATGGCGGATAGTGCCGGTTCTGGGACGGACTCTTGTTCTTTTAATATTTTAAATAGTTCCTTAGAGTTCGATATAGCCTGGGAGATTCTGGAATCCAGGTAGGATTTCTTGGCATCAATAACCGCCCTTTTGTAATTTTTTGCAGCCTCCATATAGTTGGAGAGTGCTGTGGAAGATTGATTGGCTTTCCAAAAATAGAATAGCTTGAGAGAGAGGGCTTTAAGAGATTGGAGTTCGGGCGAAAACCAAGGATTAGTGAGTTTCCTTTCAATCGGTTTCTTTTTGTCTTTTATGGGAGCGAGAGAGTCTGCCACTAGTTTAAGATTAGAACAGATTTTCTTGGTAAGAATGTCAAGATTATCTGTCTCTCGGATATGTAAGGTCTGAGAAGAAAGGGATTCAATTTTATCTGAGGTTAACAGCTTGGTATTGCGATATGTAGCAGTCACCGAGCGAACTGTTTGGACTTTAGAAACAAATGGTATAGTAATAGAAAAATGAACTGCATCATGGTCCGACCATGAGCATGGTGATACAAAGACATCATGTGAGGGCTATTAATAATTTTGGATTACTTTCACACATTTTTGGGACGCTCTGCTGTTACCACTTTTTGGATTGCTTTCACAAAGTTTTGGGATGCTCTGCTGTTACCACATTTTGGACTGCTTTCACACATTTTTGGGACGCTCTGCTGCTACCACATTTTGGTTCGCTTGATCATTTGGGACGTTCTGCTGCTTCCATATTTGGAATACCTTGAACACTTTGGGACTTTCACTCTTCACCAAACCCTGGTATCCCTTTCCTTGACTACAAGTAGGTTACTGGTATCCTTCTTCAAAGAGCAGGTAAGAGTGGGTAGTCGTAGGTGGTAGTTTTCTGTAATCCGGCATTTCTTTGGCTGCTTTTTCTGAACTATTCCATTGTTCTTTGTTTCTCTAGCTCTGTTGTCGCTGCTCCTGCCTTTTCACTCAAGCCCCCGGCCTGACAGGGGTTTTGAGTTCTTCAGGCTGCGCTCTTGGGGGGAAAGTCTTTAGCACATAACGCTCAAGGTTTTCGCAAGAGTGAAGGAACACCCAAAGTGGGAGCTTATCTGCAACATCTGTGGTTTTATCTCAGGTTGTGACATTCAGTGATTGCATTATAGTCACTGTATCTCAGGTTACGGTTTCACTTCCATTCCCACTTGCTTCCCAAGTGCCTCTGTATCTGCCCATGCAATCCTTGATATAAAATGTGGTATAATACTGCCACTGTTTTCACCACTGCTCGCGATTTTCAAGAGTTGAGTGCTCCTGAATATAAACAAGAAAACCCTCATCTTCTTTCTTTTATTTGTAGTCTTCAAAAAATCTAATTTCTTTTGTATCATATTTTTATCAAAACATGATATCCCTAATTAGGGTTATCAATTTAAATCAAAAGTACCCTGTATGTATGTGTGTGTGTTCTTATTGCAATATTGAATTCCTTCTTCTGGCTTCCTTTGTGTGTTTTGTGTGCATTGAGCCTGCAATTCATTGATTGCCTGTACTTCCACAAGATCATGTGTGCATGTGTGCCTTCTCATGTGCATGTGTGCATGTGTGTGTGTCTGCATTAATGTGTGCATGCATGTGTGCATGTGTATATGCATGTGTGTATGCATGTGTGTGCATGCATGTGTGTGTGCATGCATGTGCATGCATGTGCGTGTGTATGCATGTGTGCACATGTGCATGCATGTGTGTGTGTATGCATGTGTGTATGCGTGTGAGTGTGTGCTTGTGTGTGTGTGCATGTGTGTATGTGTCACTCCCCCTCTTCTTGTAAGCATATCATGACAGAGATTCTAACCTTAATCATCTCTATTTTTCCCCAATAAATCAATTCATCATGTCGTGCTTCAATAATTGTGCCAAGCCTCCCTTATTCTTCCTTTATCAGTGCTCAGTCTGCTTGTACTTATCCATAACTACATTTTCATTTAACAAAACCCTGCAAAACCCCCTAAATAGTGGATTCCTTATTCTTAGAAGTCAGACCATCAGGGTGTGTGCTTCTATATAAAAAAATACTTTTTTAACCTGATGTTTTCTCAATACAACTGTTTAAGTATATCATGCCCCTTTGTCCATATTGTGTCTGACCTTAGCCCCAGTGCGCCATACGAGCACTTCCCCTCATTAACTACTGCTTCTTCATTCTAAATACAATTTTTTGTCATGAATACATGCCTTCTCAATATTTTTCCTAAAAATTGTTTTGCCTCATTTTTTCTTGCTATTCCCCATAAATATTCAATGTGCTTAGTTTAATGTCATCCACTGATACATTGACCTACTTTTTAATGAAATTTGCACTCATAATTACATTTTTACTCTCAGCGCCATGCTTCTCAATTTGTGTGATTTTAGACAAATGTTTCCTTTTCTTCCTCGAATGCCCCTATATTGCATATTTATACAATAACCTGCAGCAGCCTCCTAAGTGCTAAATAAACAATTCTTCAACATATACACCCTCTCTTTTCATAACCATCCAAGGGTTTAATTTACCCCACATTATTTTAATCCAACCCAGAACTTCTCTCTGCACCTGGTTTCAACAGTTATACACTAATGCCATGAAAAAATGCTGTTTCTCAAAACCTACTTATTTGTCAGTTTACTCAGCGGGTATCAGTCACTTCGACCCCTAACTGAGTGTCCCTACTAAGAAACACAAACAAAATACATATGTAGCATAAAATCCCCAAAAAAGAAAAGATTAATTCAATGAGTTCACGTTCAACTCTACATTTTCATAGGAGTCAGGGACAGCCCTGGCTCAATTTCCACCTAGCACCAAAAAACATTTTGTTTCAAAACTACACAAATGAATCACTAAACATCCTTCTTACATACTTATACACGTCAGCTTTAACATTACTGATTTTGGTCACATTTCCATAAATCATTCATTTTTCTGTTTTAATCACACACACACATTTTGACATTCCTGCCAAGACAAGCAGCAGACTGCTCTTTTCTGTGTATAAAGCTTAGCTCACAGCTGTTCTACTTCACAGGATTCATCCCATGTTTTTCAACTTGAAAAGCAGCTTCTGTTTTTTTTTCCTACAACCATTAACTATTCTCCTGAGTCTGCCAACTTATCTCTCTGCCTTGAACAAGAGCTTTTAACTATTCTCAGCACGGTTTTGACCATAAGTCTGGAACAAGATTAATTTCTCTCACATGTTCTATCTTATCTGTTCTTTGTTTGCATGAGGCATTTGGCAGACTTCTACCGTGCAAGATCTTTTAGTATCTTAAAGCTGTCAACTATGTAGGTATATACAAATGAACCCTCTAACTACTGTCACCCGCCCGCATGAATGGTGAAATGTAGCCACAATATTTGACTGTAATTCATTATTTGTGCCTGTTCTTTTCTCCATAGCATTTTAGACAGCAAATATGAGTGCTCTCATAAATGGCTTGCTCAAAACCTCTACCTTTTTTACTGATCCCAGCCTATTTATGGATGGGCGCAAATCACCTTTCTTAAATAAATAATATAATTTCTTGATTTTGATGTCATGTTTCTACACTCATTGTCACTCTTCAATACCTAAATTTTAAAACAGACATAGACAGACAAACTAGTCAACTTTTCACATTAATTCTCAGCGCTCTTCGCTTTATCTTTGCCCCTAAAGATACCCCGATATGAGTTTAACTCGTCTCCTCATTTGACCTGTCTTACACGCAGCCTAAGTTTACTCTGATTGGAGTGTGAGACAACCTCTTCTGACCCCCTTGGGATCAGGACTCTGGGCACTTCTCTCTCTTTCTTATTTACATATAAAAAGAAACACTCTTCGTTATTTCTTAAACAACCCCCATTACTTTTATACGCTGCATTGCTTATCTAAACTACCCCATTGCTCTTCTAAACTACCACGTTACTTTTTAAACCACCGCCTACTTTTTGATTACTTATTGATTACTTATGTATTACTCATTGAATACTTATTGATTACTTTAATATATGCATAACATGTTATTTTTTCCTCCTTTGCCTTTGTCCCCTCTCAATACATACCATAATGCACAGATGTCAAAGTGTGCCATGCTATGCTAACAGCCATAGTGAGTCTTCCCTGACAAATGAGGGCACAAAGCAGATTCACTTACCCTGTCACTTCTCCTGGGCATCTCCCATCTCTGTCAACATAGGTCTGGTTTCTTGTCCCTGAAAGATCTTTAGGGTCCCTTCGTACAGTCACCATGTGTAAAGGCAGACCCTCTTCTCTCCATGAGCTTTAACATCTGTAGACTCGAGCACTGGAGACTGGACAAAAGCAGGCAGACAGAGCCCCTGATGGTTCACAGTCATCTTTAATACAAGTTCAGAAAAATACACTGAAAGCACACTGAGCTCCTACAATCACCTTGCCTTTTATAGACCTTTTGAGAATGATTCAACATTTCATACAATTTCAGAATACATATCTGATTGGTCCGTTCAGCCAAAAATAAACCTCTTCTTGTCTATGATTGGTTGGCTTAACTGTTGCTCAGCAAGCCACATTAGCTAATTTCTGGCATGCTCCGTCTGACTGACACATAGACTGATTAGCCCATTCCAGTCTCAGTTAAACATAATTACACATCTTTAAACTCCTGCCCAGAAACAGTTCTTATCTGCCCACGAGGTTCTGCCAAATTTACTTGGCAGCTTATACTGTGAAAAACTTCATGAGCTCAACTTATTTGTTGCTAAGTAGGTAGCTGTTCTGTCTAATTGGTAGCTTTCCCAGGCCTTTATCTGATTAACTATCAATCATTGTCTGCTTTTCTTGCCAAGAAATTCTAAATATACTAAACCAGAGTGCTTATCTCACATTGAAATGCTGAAAACGAATATTCCACATCAGAATGAGTCAGGCCTTTTGACACCTGCTCCCAAAACGCCATTTTGTATTTGGCATCCATCTTAGAAAATATCTCAGTTTGTTCAGCCTTGCTACCAAATGGCAAACCAATTTACTTTTTAGCATAACTTATTTTCTATCCAGTTTCCAAAACATATTTTACATATTCATGATATGCGTGCAATACCTGAGGCACCCTACACTTCTTCTGTCATTCTGATCCCAAAAATATATGTCACCCTATATGCACTCTTTTCCTTCAAAAGGCACTATAATTCTGATTTTTACAATATTGGAACTATTGATCAGCCTATCATGTTATCTGTATTTAGTTTGAAGGGGGAGGGGTCTAGCACCTCTTATACAAGCCTTATTCATTGTTAATTGTCCAATACTTCGGCTCTTTCAAATGTTTTATTCTTTTTCATCTAAGACAAATATGTCTCACGTCCATGGCTTATCCGTCTACCTCCCTTTGTGCTTTGCAGCTATTCGTGGAAATAGCATCCTTGATTCCAGGGCAACATAGACTCCTCTTCATTTTGCACACAAAGCTAATTCTGCACCGTCTCCTGACTCTGCAGCCCTGGTCTATCTCTGAGGTAGCTGAATTTAAACTTTGCACAAGCCGGCATCCATTTTCCTATCATGGCTGTCCTCGACACGTTATATATGTCTCTATAGCAAGCTTCTATAGGTTTCATCTACCTTGCAATGCTGCATAGTTACAATTATTGGTCAACAAGTTACTTCAATCTTCTTTTCATATACAATTACTTTATTGTTTTATACATGTTTCTCTCATCACTTCAGTTACATCATTACTCTTCAGTATTTTCATATTGTTACAGTATGTCCTTCTTAACTTCTTTATGACAACTCTATTGCCCACGTCAGATTTCACTCAGCACTACATGATATACAGTGGTGCATGCTGACATCCCTCCACGTGACATCCTTCCGCTCCTTCAGTGTGAGGATACATTTGATATGGTTGTTTGAGTGCATATTGTCTCTCATACACTCGATGCAATATGGGCATAACACATGGAGTCCCATGTAGGGCCCTTCTCCTGCTGTTCCAGTGTGATGGCGGTGAGGAGGCGAGAGTTAGGGATAATGCGTCCACCTGCTCCTCTGAAATGGTACAGGAGGATGGGCAGCAAGCAATTACAATAACAGATGAGTGTAGAGCAAGAGAGATTCTGTTTAAGATTGACAGTATATATAAACTGAAGGGTAAATCCCCTACTCTGTGGAGGTCTGGGGTAAAGATTCAACAAGTATCAACAAATAGTGACCCCACAGGGTGTAAAATACAGGTGATGTAGTATACCTATTACTGATACTCACCTCACTTTTTCTAACCTAAAAAAGCAAACAACTAGTGTACAACACTGTAGCATACAAAAAAATGCCACAGACTAGTAAACAGGTCTAGCATAAGGTTCCCTTACAGGATCACTCTCAATTGGGCATATTACTTTCTAGTTCCAAAGAGTGTCCTAAGATTGACAGTATGGCAATGAAGGTTGCGCTTATTGATAAGGAAGGTGAGGAGAGGTCTTGTGTGGGGAGTTTGGACTATGAGTCTGTGAGGTCAGCAGATGAGGCATGAGAAGGAGCAGATGAGGATGAGTTGGACCCGATGGAGGGGGGAGACCCTCCCACTGAGATAGTGGTAGAGCACCGAGGTTGAGGAACTGTGATGCTGGAAATGCATCGGAGGAACAGGGTCTCTGCATCCTTGACCTTTACTGCTTTGTATCATGTGTTCTGTCATGTTTTCCACGGAGGAGTTCATATTGGACTCCTGGCGGTGCAGCTCTCTCTTTTGGTTTGGTGTACAGACCCATGGGATACCCTTATGGCACCCTGGGCCCCTAGCGTTTGTTTCTGGGAACCTGTGTGTGGCCCACAGAGCAGGGTACGGGCTGGTGGCAGCTCATGCTAAATTGACAGGTGCCCGAAGCGTCCTCCATTTTGGGATGCCCAGGCCCTGTCATTAGAATCAGTTTATTCCTGATGGAAACAAGACGGCCCCGTGGCCTCTTGCCTTCCATCGCCTGTTATCTTGATTTTCCCAAAGTCCCGGGAAGCCCTGACTCTGTCCCTTCCCCCTGACTGGCTGTTGGGTGGAAGTTCCATATATGGTAGTGTGGGGAAGTGTTGACCAGACTGGCTGGAGCCTTCCCAACAACCGTATGTTGTGGGTACGCCTGTGGGTGGGACCTGGGTGAATGGAGTGTGTGACGAATACGCATTCTGTGTTGTGATGTCTAGTATCTGGCGTTTGACACAATGACTGAGACAACCCTGGCCGAAACCAGTCTGAATGCAGTGTGTGGTGTTGAATGGCGTGGTACTTGTGCGAATCCACATTCTGTGTTGTGAGTGTCTGGATGGAAAAGAATGGCCTGAACGCACTGTGCGCCTAATTGGCTGACTGACTGCCTGAATGCCCTTCTGAGTGATTGGTTGCCTGAGTGTGACCCAGCAGAATGAATGGGAGATCAACAGTATATCTGGGGGCCTCTCACTGCTAGAATTCTTTCAGAAGCTGGAGTTGAAACTGACATTGAAACTGAAGCTTAACATTGAAGCCCTGGAGGAAGAGAGGTAGTGCTGCTGCTCTACTTCGTTGATCTGAAAGCTGCTGTGTCTCCAAGGACTGACCTAGAGAGGACCTGGTTAGGCGCCCTCGTACCGAACTATGAGGGACCAACGTGCACTGCTAACCTTTGCCAAAGCGCTCTGGAAGTCAGCCTACGAAAGACTGTCAGTTGGAGATGGGGACCGCCGATGAGAAATGAAGAGAAGCATGGGACAGCCGTCCACCGCCGTCGACCAGGGTTCACAGGTTTGCTATAACCGCTGGAGGCCCGTCAAAGTTAGTTGCCCAGAAGCGGGGACTGCTTGACCCTGTGCCATTGATGACTGGAGCCGCAATGCTCTTTTTTCCTAAGACATTTTGATTCACAGATGCGCTCGTACGCACCGCCGACCGCCTTGTCACACCGGAGAAGGCCTGGCCATCGACGCACCGAGGAGCATCTGCCGGTGGGTTTGCCTCCCCCCAAAGACCGTAGAGACGCCAGACGACTCGACGCCCTTGCTGGGCCACAGTTCTTCACAAACTCTTTGGGGTCCTGAACTATAGACATCGAGGTGTCCCGCACACCTCATCCTTGCAGGACATCTTTGACTCGTCGCCGAGCACCGCCAGGATCGAAACTGCTACCTCAATGCCACCGAACTTTCCATCGACAATCATTGACGCCAAGATCACTTTCTTCAAGACCCGTCGACGATCCATGGCTCCTGCTTTAAAGGGAGTCACCCAAGAAGGACCCATTGACGCCTCCTCGAGGAACTCTGCTATTCCAGGTACATTCGGTTGGTAGAAACACTTTAGAACAGAGGTCTTAAATCTGTGGGGCGCGTCCCCCCAGGGGGGCGCGGCCGCATCCCAGGGGGGGTGCCAGAGCCCAGCATGAAATGTTAAAAAAAAAAACTTTTTTTTTTAGATTGGAGGAAATGGGAAGGGGCAGCTCACATGGTCAGACTGGACCATAAAACGGTCTTAGGCACCAATGAAAAAATGGCCAGCAGTTGCACATGGATATTCAGTCCTTTAGTCACAGACTGTTTGAATAGTACCCAAGGGGTTGTTTTTTGTTCAAATGTAAACAAATTGTGATATTTAAAGAATATTTATTCAGCAACAATGTGAAGTAACTCCTCAAACTGGCCAACATTGGCCAAAAAAGTGGCCCATTTTGACTGGCCTACACTTGCATTTTGCATTTTTGGTACGGTCATCGCCCTATTGCCCTTTAGGCCAGTCCAAGCCTGCCGGCTCATCCATAATGGGTGAGGGGGCGTCCACCCACTGGCCACCTCACCCATTATGGAGGAGCTGAGGAGCCAGCCCAGTGAAACACTGAGCACTCCCTCAGCTGCTTTTTCCAGCTGAGTGAGTGCTCCTGGGCTGGCTGAACTGTCAAAGGGAAACACTGTTTGCCTTTGATAGTTCATTTCCCAAGCCGCACATGATCACTGTGCCATGCAACGCTGGGGGTGTTTTGCTTCACCAGCCTTGCATAGCTCATTGGAAATGCTGGCTGGGGCACTGCATGTATGTATGTGTGAGGGGGTGCTCCTGCACCTCCTCGCACATACGGGCAAAGCAACCTGGAGAGGGGCATTTTTGCAACCACGCGCAGGCCCCTGCAGAAGGTACGTTTATGGCAATTTATTTTTATTTAAATATGTATGGATGTGTGTATGCTTGTGTTATGGGACTGTGGTGGGAGCAGGATTGGCGGCAGTGCTCGGATAGTGGTGGGAGTAGGGTGGGGAGAGCCCAGGGTCTGTACTGGGAGTAGGGTGCGGTGACGGTACGCAAAAGTTCATAGTGATTTCTACATACTGTCCATCTGGCACTTTTTGGAGGCCGGCCTGCCCAAACTTTGCTCAGGGGGGGGCCCAGGCCAAAAAAGTTTGAAGACCACTGCTTTAGAAAGAAATAAGACTCATTGAACAATATATGAACTAGGCTTGTAGTATATCTTTATTTACAGGTTGCCCAGGTGGGGGGATCTCCACACAGAACTGC
Source organism: Ambystoma mexicanum (assembly GCF_040938575.1). Lineage (NCBI taxonomy): Eukaryota > Metazoa > Chordata > Amphibia > Caudata > Ambystomatidae > Ambystoma > Ambystoma mexicanum. The sequence goes on from NC_090921.1 coordinate 657,937,429, forward strand.
GTCTAGCAGTAGGGGCCAGCATTCTGCCAATTGTTCTAACCAACCGCTTTCCTCCTATGTCTATTGTTGGTTACCTTTATTAATTGATTTGTGTGACATTTGACCAGAGTACAGTTGATGCACTTTAATGAAATCTGATAATAATTGTGGTACCACTTAGAACTGTATATAGTTGCCATTGTAGATTAACTGAGCACAAAGTGAGTTATTGTGATTGTGGTTATAACCTTGAACCTTAATTATATGAAGACTGTGTTTTCACTAATACAGTGTATGGACATTCCTTTGTGGATGCTTGGGGATTACACTGTACTTAAGAACCAGCCTGCATCACCGTCTGAGAAGCTAGCCCTTGATTGATCGACCTGCGCTACCCTATAGAGAATCTTGGCTCGGGTCCTCTGTGCCTCTCCTGTGCCATGTAGAGAGCAGGAGTACAGACACCCCTCTCCAGTCTTTACAGGAACTACTTCAGATGCATAGCAAGTTTGAAGGGCAAGCAGGTGGGAAAAAAGCAGGTGACAAAGAAGGTGGAGGCCAAGTTTCCGATGTTGCCCAAAGGACCTGGGAGAGCACAGTATGCACCATGGCCACACATGGATAGAAATAATTTAATAACACTCTGCCGTCCCTCACAACTGGGACAGGAAAGTGGATCTATGTATTTGAAAAACAGATGGCAGATGTTACCCTGGCTATGGGCGACATGAAGAGTGTGTTCGTCATGATCTTGGTTGATAAGGCGGATGCCATTTGGGCTAAATCAGGGTATCCCGGGGTGAGATTAAGGAATGGCTTTCATGATATAAGGGCTCAGGTGTGGGCCGTGCTGTGGCGCGTATATCCCAATACACCAGATCTCCAGTCAATAATGCAACATACAATGCAGGATGATGAGAACCCATCTCAGTACATTTTACAAATACAAGAGATGTGGAGGGCAGAAACGGGGTACCCTGGAATCAGTCAATTGTATTTTTTGATTTTGTGGCCAAGAAAGGCCTCCTCAAAGAGGTGCAGAAGGTATGGATAAGATAGTGGGATTGAAGCATAGAGTTGGGCAGACATAGGCCCTCATTACGAGTTCGGCGGTAACCATGCCGCTACTATCGCGTCAGGGTCCAGGTCCTCGGAATGAGGACTTACCGGGCCATTCCGAGTTCGGAAGGCCCGGTAATTCCTCCCTCCAAGGACCCGGACATGGTTCTTCCCCATTCCCATTTCAGCCCCCATAGGGCTGAATGGGAATAGGAGAGGGAGCAAACAACGGGCCATTACGAGATGGCCTGTTGTTTGCTCCCTCTTCCCCTTGCAGGACCCGGTAAGCACGCCTAGTTTTCCCAGGCGTTGCTTCCTGGTTCCCGCGAGGGGAACTCATAATGCAGCGGTACGGGGTGAACGGCGCTGGCACCTTTTACAGCGCCTTTCACTCCCTACCGCCAGGGTAGTAATGAGGCCCATACAGTCTATAATTGTGCACCTTTGTAAGCAGTTGAAAGAGAAAGAAAAGGAGACAGCACAGAGGGTACAGACGAAGGAAGTGAGGCTAGTGCAAAAGAAGTTAGCAAAGTTGTCAGTAGATGGGGCAGTAGTAGCCGTACACAAGGACGGATAGGCAGAGCAGCAGGTCATTGTGGGTGAGGTGTGGGCAGCCCCGCATGGGGAGGTGGAAATGGGTGGAACGGTGGGCATCAGCATTAGTATCAGGGATGAACTTCGGGAGGGTATCCCAGAGGGAGAGGGTGGATGCAGGCCCTCAGGGTGGAAGAGGAGGCTTTGGAGGAATGGGCCCAAGGGGGAAAACATGGTACAGTGATGGACTTGTGGGGGAATGGGACATTTCTCACAGGAGTGTAGGATCAGACAAGCGGCTACATACAATCCGTACGTGCAATGTGCTCTTGCTCAGTACGCCCAGACCTATGCCAAAGCACCCCCAAGCAGTCCGTATGGTGCACCACCATCTGTGGCCCCGCCTGCTCACCCACCACAGTTCCTGCAGCTGCAGGCCCCGGCGCCTAGTGGCACTCCAGCTATGAGGCACATCCCACACAGCCACAGGCCCCTCCAGTAGCAGTAATGCAGTGCCTCATGGCACGGTGGCACACTACCAGGGGGACAGTGTTGTCAGAGGAAATCCTTTCATTTTTCCAGAAATAAACACGTACCCAGATTAGGACAGCCAACAAAGAACTTTACCGTGCCCAGTCCTATCAGTCATTGCGGACCCAGAAGAGGTAGGTAACAAATTATTTATCTTTATGGTAGACACAGGTGCCACAAAATCATGAATCACAGAGGTGCATTCCCTTTGTCAGGTGAGGTAATGGGCATGAGGGGGTCTCTAGGGCAATGAAACCAGTTCCATTCACAGAAGAACTGCCTATTAAAGTAGGTGAGAGGGTGGTACGAACACCATTGCTGTTTTTGACAGCATCTCCTATCAATCTGTTGGGGACGGACATACTCGGCAGATTGAATGTGACCATCTTGTTCACTGAGAGGGGGGTGGCATGCTCCACCCCACACACTTATTATGTAAGGGCAATGATGACCATGCATGCACTGGGGACTGAAGCAGCAAATAGGGCAATACCAGTTCACCCATACCTGTTAGTGAACTGGGCTACAATATTACTGAATGCAGTACCGAATGTAGCCAACTGCTCTTGGAGAGTGCCATTCTAGTTTTTGTTCTGACCAGCCCAGCCCCAGGAAAATGTTGCAGGTACCATCCTTATGCTTGATCTAGAATGGGTGGTAATGTCAAAAGAGAAGATTGTCCTGATAGGGCAGATACCGAGGGAGGGGAATAGCGCACCGTTATGTGCATTGACCACTCAGCCATGAAGAGGAGTTACAGACAGTGATTATTTCAAAGACGTGGACACTGATGGGGAAAGAATACTGGAAATGTGAGTTCCCTGTGAGATAATGGTGCAATAGCAACACGTCCCATGCTGTTAGAAGCTAGTGTCCCATCCTAAACGCTCTCTTCTCTATCCAATTGCACCCTGATTCTCCATACCTCACAACGTTTACCTGTGGCAGGCGGTGATTCCAGCACACTCGTTTATCACAAGGGTACTGTGAGTCTCCCAGTATTTATAACAGAGTCTTGCATGAGGCTCTGGGTAACATATATGTGCCGAGCACCATCATTCGTTATGTTGATGATTTGCTAGTATGTAGCGCCAATGAGCAGCAAAGCAGGGAGGACTCCATTTCATTGTTGAGATTACTGGCTGACAAAGGATAAAAAAAGAAGACACGGCCAAGTTGCAGTACTGTCAGCAAGAAGTACTGTATTTAGGACAGCTCATTTCAGTTAATGGAAAAAGGATAACCCCAAAGCGTGCCGCAGCAGTGCGCAGCACCCCCGACCAGTGACGGTCGAAGACATGCAGACGTTTCGGCTGCCAGACTGCTTCTCACACTGGGACAAAGGGATCACATATCTCCCGCTCTCCGTACCCTACACTGGCTCCCAATTGAGTGTAGAGTCACCTTCAAAATCCTTTGCATTACTCACTGAGCAGTGCACAAAGCAGGCCCAGAATACCTACAAGAAAGAATTACACCTTATCACCCAACTCGTACCCTAAGGTCAAGCACAACCCTCATCCTAGTGGTCCCCACCTCCAATTCATCCAGGATCAGAGGGTCCGCCCACTTATCCCTGGCACCAACTTTGTGGAACTCACTGCCTCCACGCAATCGACACAGCCCAAATTACACAGTTTAATGGAAGGCACTCAAAACCTGTCTCTTCCCCTAAAACTCAAGGCAGCTCCCTGACTGCCGACTTCCCACCACGTCCAAGAAATAGCTTGGTGACCCTTCATTATGGGCCCTCCAATAGGCTCTCAGGCCAGGAGATATATCTGTGAAACCTGAATCGTAGTAGCACTTATGTACCCACACAATAACGGAGTTGAATCATTGCCTCACTCCACCAGGCATACACTACGGACTGAGGCCAAGACATATCTAACTCCAACTATCTGGATCAACTGTACTAGACTCATAACTCAGGCACTAATAGCACTTACTATGCCATGACTGACCTTGATCAACATCCACTCCAGATATGCACTATACTATCAGTGATGGCCACCCTTGCTAATCTTACCCATCTGGAAATCAAAGCAGGACTTATTTACCTTCACCATGATGGAGGTGCTTCATTGCCTTCCTCGACCAGGTATACCTCACGCTACGAGGCCAAGAGATATTTGCCTCCAATTATCTGGACCGACTGCGCTAGACTCGTAACCCAAGCACTAATAGCACTTATGTACCAAAGCGATGGCTGGACTGGATCATTTCTCCCTCGTGCTATGCACTACGCTATCAGTCCAGGAGATGACCATCCTGCAGATCTTACTCATCTGGAAATCTTGGAGCGAAGTTTCATACCAAGGGCCTACTAGCACTAATCCTACCTATCTTCAAAATTGTTTTTGACACGAACGGTTAGACGCACGTACTATTTCCTCTTGCTTTGTGCAACCTTTAATCTTCTAATTGCAGACTGCTAGAGATTCCACCAGCGGCGTTACCCACAGTTACTAAGGCAACATTACTTTGTTGTATACCTTTTGGCAATGTGATAAACAGGCCAGGAAACTACATTTCCCAAGCTCCCTAGGGCTGCATTGTTTCCTCTTTCTTTGTGCAAACTTTGATCTTCTAATTGCAGACTGCTAGAGTAGCTACCATCACGCTCTGCTTTTACACCTGCAATTGACCAAAACTGAATTGACCAGGCTCGCAGGAAGCACATTAGGTCTTCTGTTGCCTCCTCAGCGTTTGCAGCGCTTGTTAACACTGTTGTCATTTTTCTGCGCAATATTGTTTAAGATTAGTAGATTAGCAGCTCAGCAGTGAGAGAAAGCTCTCACATTAGTTCGATAGGTCTGTGTGTATGTGTGATTCCATCAGCAGCGTTACCCACAATTACTAAGGCAACGTCACTTTGTTGCATACCTTTTGGCAACGTCATAAACTGACAGGGAAACTACACTTCCCAAGCTCCCTAGGGCTGCATTTAGCGATCCCTCAGGCGTTTCAGCGCCAGCGCTTCTGCAACAAGCCGTTCTTCGCAGGTCCTCGACGTGACTCGGCTGCGAGGTACTGTATACTTGCGTCTTATACTTAACTTTACAGTAAGTTTAAGTAGAAACATGGGGTTCATTAGGAACAAGCCTTTATCTCTTGCAACACTACACTTAAGTTGAGATGAGTCACACTCTCAGGCGGAACACACGGGAACCCCCGATTTTGGAAGTAAACCCGCCAGGTAACACAACCTCAGAGACCCACACTCATGACGACAAGGTGACACGGCCACCCACAGGACCACCAGCACCCTAGTAAACTGTCTCAGCCCAGGGATGTGGTAAAACCAAGTACACTCAATATTACCCTGCTTAACACGCGCTCAATGGTCAAACATGCACAGGATTTACATGACTACATTTTACATACCACAACAGAAATTCTCTGTGTGACAGAGACCTGGGTTAAAGATAGCAGTGGTCCCTCCATCTCACTGGCTTCCCCACCAGGATATACATTCAATAACGCAAATCGTTCTGAAGGGTGTTGAGGGAGGTAGCCATTATTGCAAGACCTAATTTAGGCTTATTACCCGCCACCATCTCCTACACGGGATGTGAAATTGTACATCTTAAAATGACCTCTTCCCCGCACAAATGCGTCAACATTGTACTGATTTATCGTCCCCCATGTAACATGCTGGACTTCAATGAAGAAATTGTAGGCCTACTCAACAACATGATTAGTCAGAATTTGTCAACTTTATTTGTGGGTGATCTCAACCGTTGGAAAGGAGACACATGCGATAAAGAGACCTTAGATTTGGAAGCTGCACTAATGGACAGCAACCATGAAGTCATCAATACTGACCCCACCATAGGAAACACACACATTCTGGACTGGTTGGGCACCTGGAAACTTAAATCAGGTGTGATTGTCACTTCCCCATGCATATGGTCTCACCACTCCTTCATCACTTTCTCATTGCATTTCCCAGTCCCTCTCACCAAGCCCGTTAACACGCTGAAATCCATCACAGGTCGTAACTTCAAAAAGGTGAGCTTAACAGACGTCCAGCTCTGCATGGAAACTATCATGGCAAACTTCTCGCCATCAGACAATATAGATGCCATGGTGACGGAGTTTACCAATTCCTTCACCAAAATGTTTGACAGTACTACAGTACTGTCCCGATATCAATGAAAAAGGTTAGAGATAATGCAAGACATCAAAACTGGTACACACCAGAGTTGGAAGCTATAAAAAAGAAAAAAGGGCTCTGGAATTAACATGGTGAAACACCCAACCGATATCACCAAGCTCGAATGGAAGAAATGTGACAAAGCTTGCAAAGCACTAATAGTGGATACGAAGAAACATTTCTTCAATTCACTGATAGAGCAATCTACCAGTTCAACCAGTACACATTTCAGTATTTTAAAATCATTGGAAAAACCTAAAGCTTCAAAACTTCCAGTTACAGTCTCAGATCGAGACTGTGCCCACATAGTGTCAGCTTTCGAAGAGAAAGTGTCTAGGGCTAGGGATAAAATAATGTCAGCCCAGGGCTCAGTGACCACCTGTGAAGCCCCCACTAAAATCCTAAAGAATGGCATACCTTGTCATGGTTTCTCTTTCTCCCCTATCTCAGCCACAGAGATGTCCATCATGCTTTCCTCCATGCACCTGACAACCTGTCATCTTAATCTCCTGTCATGCAAACTCATGCTGGAACATAAAGATCTGTTTGTACCATTTCTCACACAATTCCTTAATGCCTCCTTCAGAGACGAACAGGTCCCTCTTGATCTCAAGAAAGTCACCATCACACCAATCCCCAAGAAATTGCATTTGGATCACACTGACCCCAGTAACCTGAGGCCTATAATAAATAGCCAGTTTTCGTTGAAAATCTTGGATAGGGCAGCCACAATCCAGTGACAAGCAAGTATGTAATCTAATGATAAACTTCATGGCCGGCAGTCAGGTTTCCGCCCCCACTACAGTACAGAGACCGCACTGGTGGACCTCCAATCCCATTTACTAGACATTGTTGAAGCAGGAAAACCTTGGATGTTGATCCTGCTTGATTCATCGACAGATTTCAAACTCGTGGACCACGAGCGTCTACTCGAGTGCCTACGTCAGCAAGGGGCTTGTTCCCTGAAAACGATCAATTGGGTCAAGTTCTTTTTGATTAATTGAGAGTCCAACATTCAATGGGGTGCAGCAGCCTACCTGGTCTCCTCTATCAAATACGGTGTTCCCCAAGTAGCGTCAATGTCACCTCTCCTCTTTAACTTATATATGCAGTCATTTTGCTCCTTACTGGAAGACCCAAGAGTCTTCTTTACCAACTACGCCGATGACACGCAGTTGGTCATTGAGTTGAGCGGGCACTCCCTTCAGGATTCATTGACACCTAATAACATCTACAACACCATTGAGGGGTGGATGTCATCCAATTAGTTATGTCTTAATGGCAATAAGACAGAGCTATTGATCTTCGGCTCTCCTCAGGTGTCATGGCCACTGGTCAAGGGCCAAATACTTCACCACCTGCAGGGTCCCAATGGACCCAGTCTTGGCACCTATGGCACCAAGCTCATTACAAAGTGTGCTCTGCACACAGAATACAGAAAGCATGTGCCTCTAGGCCAGGTGGGGCCCTACCAATACTGGGAAGGCACGTGCAGAAGACAGGAGGAGTGGCAAGGTGGGGCCACAAGGCGGGGCCTAAGAGGAGTGGCTGGGGCCAAGCTATATAAACTGGCCCCACCCGCATACTGGCACTTTGCGTTAGTCTTCTAGAGCAGCGTAACGCTTACCGCCGTTCAGAAGACTCTTACCTGGTTCAGCACGTGCATCTTAAGTCTCCGGAACCCTCCAGCATCTTACCTGGAATCAGCCAGGCCATCGCTTGAAGAAGCACTGTCATCTGCTTCCCATCTGCCGCTGCCGCGCGCATCTTACCTGAGTCAGCCTCGCCGTCGCTTGAAGAAGCACCCAGGACCAGTGACGCAACTAGGTCCATCCACAGAGCCCCTGCTAAAAGAAAGCAGGACGGAGAGCCCATCATTACATCAAAACAGGTGAGGTTGCATTGGGCAAACTCTTGCGCACGTCATTCTGACACTAAAGGGTCGAGGGGAATCACAGCACCACCACGCCATTCTCACTGCCTCTCATCTTCTTTCAGGACCAGTACCAGCACACCGGGTCCTCGATACCACTGCAGTTGGGGGAGAGAAGCGATCCAAGGGAGTCAACTCCTGGGAGGGCTCCAACCATGCCCCAACGTCCCCGCAGAGACCAGGTGAGCGTAACAGAACGCGAAGCCTCTCCGAATCTCTGCCTGGGCATTATGAATACCTCATAGACTGACCAGTTGGCCCAATTGCTGGGGGAACTACGGGCTGAAGTGCATGCCTCCAGACAAGAAACAAATTCCTTAAGAAGGGATCTCATTGTTGCCCGAGAACGAACCGACGAACTGGCAAGACAGGTGCTTCAAACTCATGCAGGGCAGGTTCCACTACCTGGAATCGCGCCATCCCCTTTGCCACCTTCACCACCAGTTCAAGTGGTACTTCTAGGGATTGTATTGTTGGCTCCACCTGAATGGTTTACCGGCGACCCCAACAAATATGCCATATTTATGAATCATTGCCGCCTGCACTTTCTGTGCCGTGCAGGTGCATTCCCGAATGATAGTTCCAGGGTGGCTTTTGTACTTTCGTAACTAGGAGGCAGCACAGCGGACTGGTTGATACCTTTGGTCAATCAGGATGACCCTGTGCTTCACAATTTTGGGGAGTTCCAACAGGAATTGGAAAAGTTGTTTGCAAGACACACCCAAGGACAGGCTCTGGATAATGATCTGTTGTCAATAAGACAGGGAAATCATGATTTACTGACGTATATAGCCACATGTAATCGCCTCGTTGCACAAACCAATTGGCCTCAAGAAAAAAGTCCCACATTATTTTACTGAGGGCTACGTGGGGAACTAAAGGATGTGCTAGCCCAGGTGGTCAATCCTCCGGAAGGCTGTGCATAGTATATTAACCTAACGCTGCAACTGGATCATAGATTACAAGACCGAAAATTGGATCGCACAAGACCTGAAGGAAGGTCATTCTATATGCGACCCAGGGACAATCTAGTCAAGACCCATGAAACCACTGAACCCATGCAGATCCGGGGGTTACCGGCCTCTATATCTAAAGCAGAGAGAGAGAGAGAAAAGGAGGCAGCAACAACTTTGTTTATATTGTGGCAAGGCAGGACACTTTCTTCGAGATTGCCCAACAAAACCACCCAAGAAAACTGTAGGTGCAATGTATAATCTCGATAACGAGCAAGACAAGGCTCTGGGAAAACTCCAGCGCCCGACAAGGGTAGGGGTCCCCTTGTCGAGCGATAAGAAGAAAGTAGTTCAGACCTCACATCTAGTCATTCCGGTACTCATAGTCCACCCCCAGCAACCATTAAGGGTACACGCTTTGGAGGCGTATATTGACAGTGGAGCAGTAGGTAACTATATTGATCAGGGTCTAGCTGCACGAATAGGCCTCCCTCTTCGGCATTAAAACACAGGCAGAAAACGTGACTGCAGTGGACAGCTCTCAACTATCCTCTGGACCAGTAATGCAACACACCGAAAAAGTTATGCTGATATGTCAGGACGGTCATCAGGAAGACATCTCTTTTGATCTTATTGGAGCACCACAGTTCCAGATGATCCTAGGAATGCCGTGGCTGGAGACCCATAACCCCAGAATAGACAGTAAAACACAAGTGCTGACCTTTCCTCAAGAATGCACCAAAACATGTGATCGCAAGAATCTGCAAAGACCCAAAAGCAAGGCTAAAGCACTTCTGGCTGTTGCTGGTGCCTTACCCCCGGAATATTTGGACTATCAAGACGTATTCCAAAAAGAACAGGGCAATACATTGCCTCCGCATAGGCCCTATGACTGCCAGATTGACCTGATACCCGGAGCTCAAATCCCATGCAGCCGAATATATGCTCTGACGGAGCAAGAAAATCAGCACCTACGAACCTACCTAGATCAGTACCTAGCCAACGGATTAATTCGCCCATCTAAGTCCCCTGCTTCCTCAGCGCTCTTCTTCGTACCCAAGAGGGAAGGCAACCTCAGAACGTGCATCGATTACAGGGCGTTGAATCAAATCACGGTTAAGAATGGATACCCTCTGCCACTCATCGCAGAACTACTCGATCAGGTAAAGAGCGCTCATATCTACACAAAGCTGGACCTTCGAGGGGCCTATCACCTCACCTCATACGAGTTAAAAGTGGCGACGAGTGGAAAACTGCATTCCGGACCAAATATGGACTTTTCGAGTATCAGGTGATGCCCTTTGGGTTATGCAATGCACCAGCGGCATTCCAGTCCAGTGCTTCATGAACTATTGGATGTCTGTGTTCTCGTTTACATTGATGATATCCTGATCTATTCGCAGTCCAAGGAAGATCATGTTGGCCATGTAAGAGTAGTGTTGGAAAAGCTCCGTCAGCACCGATTATTTGCCAAACTAGAGAAATGCTCCTTCCACGTCACGGAGGTTGAGTTTTTGGGCTTCATGCTTACTCCACGAGGCGTTCATATGGACACACGCAAGGTTGAAGCTATCCTTAAATGGGCAGAATCCACGCAGATCTTCATCTCCGGCAGCCTGCAGGAGTTCATAAACCACTCACCAGCTAATACCGAGCAGCTGCACCTGCAAAGGGAATAGAAAACACAAGGTGAGCAAGTCGCATAGACTATAACACATTAAGCAGCGCAACTCACAAACTCGGCACAGTTTCTGGAACAGTCTACTTACCACCAGCAGGCCCTCTAGATAGACTTTCTTCATCACCACGCGCTCGTGGGCCACCTTCATTCCTAGGGAGAGAAAGAACAATATATGGTTACGGACAATAATCATTGAGGAAAATTAACACAAAGGATACAGACATTAATCATAGTAATAAACCTACCTTCAAGATGGAACGGTCGCAGCCGGTCTGGACCTCCACACCCAGGACCAGTGACGCAACTAGGTCCATCCACAGTGCCCCTGCTGAAGGAAAGCAGGATGGAGAGCCCATCATTACATGAAAACAGGTGAGTTTGCATGGGCAAACTCTTGCGCACTACATTCTGGCACAAAAGGGTTAAGGGAAATCACAGCACCACCACGCAATTCTCACTGCCTCTCATCTTCTCTCAGGACCAGTACCAGCACCCCAGGTCCTCGATATCACTGTAGTTGGGGGAGAGAAGCGATCCAACGGAGTCAACTCCTGGGAGGGCGCCAACCGTGCCCCAACATCCCCTCAGAGACCAGGTGAGCGTAACATCAGGCTCGTGCAAAATTGGATCCTGCTTATGAGAATTATTTGCTCCAAGGCAATAAGATTCTGACACAACCTAAAGTTAAAACCCTTGGGGTCTACATGGAGGCCTCCTTAAATTCAGATGTCCATGTTCAAAAATTTGAAAGACCAGTAATTACTAATTATTAATTATTATTAATTACCATCTCAGGCTCTTTCGGGCTATATGCTCATTTCTCAATACAAAGAATTCAGTAACCATTGCACGTGCAATGATTCTGTCTAGGTCAGATTATTGTAACATCTTGCTAAATGGAGCATCACAATCTAACCTTCGAGCATGCCAGGTTATCCAGAAAGACGCAGTCCGGGTAGCTATGGCTATCCCAAGAAGATCTCACATTTCCAGCAGTAGAAAAGAGCTACGCTGGCCACCTGTACAGGACCATATCCAGTTTAAATGGAGCTTCTAATTCACCACTCTTTATATGGAAAGTCCCCTGAATACGTCAAAGCACTGGTGATTCCGTAAACACCAGTCAGAATTCTGCGATCATCCTCACTTGTTCAGCTGCAAGGAATTAGAGTTAAGATAGCTAGAGGATTAGGTAGATCCTTCGGGCAATGGCACCCTCGTTCTGGAACTCCTTACCCCTGGCAATCAGAGCAAAACTAAACTTCTAGGGTACTTGCTTGTCGTCTTTTGTCCCATGCTGATGTTGTCCATAGTGTAAATATCTGTGCCCCGATGCCCGCGGGCTGTTGGGCGCATTACAAATAAATAAAAATGTATCTGGCAAAACTACCGACAAGGGCCTCTCTAGCAACTATATTGAAACAACATGATTTGGGAACAGTTCTGGCTGTCATCATCCAATAGACAACACTAATAAGTAATTGCAGACCTAACAAGACACACGGTGGACCTAACCTAATAGCCAAACCCAAAGCGAGATACTATCCCCTCGACAGGCACTGGAAACTCGTCGGGAACAGGGTCCGGCTCAAATCCACACAGACACTCAAACACAACAATATGCTAACTCTTCCCTCTGCACCAACAAATGAAAGAATGCAGCTATATGCCTCGATAAATTCAGCCTAGCTGCACACATACTTATACATCACCATGATAACCTCAACAGTCTTTAGAGGGCAGCTATACCCATAGAAATTGGCGTAGCTGCACACATAATCCCATTCACAAACTCTTCTGCCGTCAGAATGCAGCTACGTAAGGCCTTGCTGCACACGTTGCACTGATCTCACATAATCACTGCACCACGCCTAGCACTAGAATGCAGGTACACACCACTTAATCTGCTCTGGTGGCACACATACCAACTGCACCCGAGCACTTTACTACACCAGAAAGCCCAATCCACCAGACCAACCAGGACAGCTTATGACACCGTCTGGTCCAACATAAATTCAAAAGATCCAAAGCATGAGGGTCAAGCCTCCCACCAATTGCAGGGAAGCAATGGAACACTTTGCCCCAACCTTGCAATTGGAGCAATCCTACTGGGCCTTCAGGAAAGCATTGAAAACATTGCTCTTTGCTTGAGTTGAAGGGACACACCTCCTCGAATCTCCCCACTTGCTTTCTATGTGCAACATGTAATGCAACAGTGCTCTGATACCCGAGGGATGAGCATGCTTTATAAATGGAAAAAAATAAACATTACTCTCTCCACTGACCTGGACCACGGTCCCAGAGGGCGTTCAATCCACAGTGCTTTGGAATCATATCAATGTTAAAAGGCACTATACAAATGCCCAATAAAATAACATCACACTTATAGGAATAATTACATGAATACTGTATTACATGAATGTTTACCCCGTTCTTCCTGCCCCCTGCGGACGTCTCATCACATGCATCTTCATAAGCGTTGTGTAATTGTTGTGCTGTTTTGTAACTTGGTTGTGTTTCTTGCAGGGCCATGTATATGTTTACTAGACAAGGTTATATAGTTAGGTCATATAAAGGGGGTTATAGTTTAGTATAAAAAATGATGATTTTGGTTTTATTCATTTTTCTTCATATGGTGCTGGTTACAATAGGGTGGGTCCAAGAAGGTTATTACATGCGCCACAAACGTGGGTAGTGGTTAAAGCCACATGGCACTTGAGATCTCGAGTGATGAGAGGGGTTAAGAAGGAAATAGAATACTATCAATATAAAGGGGTCATACTTGATAGAATGGCTGATGTGCACCATCCAGAATTTAATAATCTATGGTATAGTCACATGCGCTCAGTGGGGAAGCAGAGTTCAAATTGGAGGTGCTATGTCTGCTCTCTCAACCCCCATGAAACAGGGGCACCCAAAATGTTAATATCCTGGGAGATGCCACATCGAGAAGCCCAGTGTTTGGTTAATTTGGCACTGTGTCAGGTTTGGAGTAGGTTTCAGGGGCAGGTCGTACAAGTTGCTCTGAATGATGAAGATGAAGAGAAATGTGTGAAGAACAGAAAAGAGCTGGGGTGCAAAGTGCACACAATGCTAAGGATGAACGGACTGTTGCATGGGTCGAACAGATGGGAGCAGGCAATAGTGAGCTGCACACTAGGAGGGTTGGCAGGATTCAAAGAGGAATAATATGGACCATCAACAAGAACTGTCTTCCTATATGGTCCAGGTATCTCTCGAAATTAACATGGATTGAAGCCAAAGATGTTCCAGTGAAAGTGCAAATAGTGGATGGATACAAATTCTATTTTCAAGGGCATGTAACTCTTCCAGTGGCAACCAACAGCAAATCTAACAAGACATTGTAGATCCCTGATTTCAGCAAGGGCACAGCAGCTCTCATGGACGTCTTCTGGGTGCGCGGTCAGCGGGCATACATACATCTCCCACCATCATGGAGAGGCATATGTTTGCTAACTACTTTCCATTCAGTCATCCTCATGGTTCCTGAGGCCCACCTGGCCATAGCACCCGGGTCTATCCCAGCACCATTCAAATGGCCCCAATCCCAATCCATCCAAGGGAAGAGAAAGAAGCGACCACTGAGAAAACAGCAAAAGAGATCAAATGATTTGTCCGAAGATTCTGCAAATCTGCTCAAAGAAATTCCAGATAAATACCACCTGTATACGGAAATGGAGGCTCCAGGCCGCAGCCAACACCAAGTGGCTACAAATCATGAGGTAGGAGATGATCCTGTTGGCGAACGATTAGGAGAAAGGGCTGAACGTGATCAAGACTGAGTTGGGTGCGATCCGGTTGATGACTCTGCAGATCCGGTATGTTCTCGATCTATTGACGGCCATGGAAGGGGGCGTGTGCAAAGAAATTTCATGATCATGTTTCACATACGTCCTCCAAACCATGCAGAAAATGGGTCCCTGTCACACATAATAGGGGCCCTTCACAAGCTAAAGACCGGCATAGAAACTGAAGCAGGAGTGGAAGCTGAAGATTGGTTCAATACACTGTTGTTATGGGTGCCAGCCAACAAGGGCGGGAGCCCGGAATAAACATCCTGTGATTTGTACTACGAGGACCGTGAGGTGAGGTGAGGCCAACAAATTCAGTCCTGCTACGGGGAGGCATGATGGAGGCAACTATGTGTCTGGGATTAAGAGATGCTCTTATTTATTCCGAAGGCCCAATTTGACATTGAGAGTATCCGCTGAGCTCATGACCAGGTGCACACCATGTGACTCTGCCCACAGGGAGGGTACCATTTTTGTATTTATCTCTATTTATTTGTTATTTATATAGCGCCTTACGCCAAAGCGCTGTACAAAACCAATTTTACAGTACAATAAAAATGAGCAGGTGGTTACAATAAAATAATAATATATATTATAATAATATATATACCATATCACGTAACCCTCCAATCAAGTAGTGGGGATGGTGACAGAGCAGGAGACCATGTTTTACAGGGCCGGTGTTAGCTTTAGATGAGATCAATTGGTCAAGGGACTATAGGAGACTGGTAGTATGTGTAAAGGTGGTAGCCAATGAGGGTAGTGGGATAACACTCTATACTGTTTGCATCACAAGTGACTATTAACTGTCTGCAGTCATTGAAATAACGCAGTGAGCTCCGTGGTAGTTGGTTTCTACAGCACCCCCTGTTACCTTTTTCCTTTCTGTATACGGAATACTTCTTGTTTTGCTTGCAAAGAGGTGCACCAAGCTTTTTCCTTAGAGGATTGTTTTTCTCTGGCATGGTTGCCTGGAGGTTTATCTTACAGTGCCCACAGTCCTTCACAAAACCAATTGGCTTCCGGTGCAGAAATTGATTGTTCATATGGCTTAATGTCTCATTCACATGGCTGCCTACAGTTTACAGCCTTTGTTCCTCACAAATCGTTTTGTTTGTTATATTCCTCACCATGCCTTGAGTTCAGCTTCACAGGGCAGAAGGCATGCTATCGGTGCCAGCGCTCAATTCGAGAGTACATGAGAGTGGAAGGCATCCACCCACTTTTTTCAGAGGTCGGACGCCGTCCCCTGGGTATTTTAGAGGCCATGGGCCTCATTACGACCCTGGCGCTAAGTGTTTAACGGCGCCGTAAAAGGCTGCGGCGCTGTTAAACACTTAGCAGCTTACTACAAGGTCCCTTTGCGGGACCCGACCTTAACGGCTGGTCTACACCATCCGTTAAAGTAGGGACCTGCAAAGGGACCTTGTTGCTAAGTACGGTTCTGCAATTTGCGGTACCGTACTTAGCGCCTTCCCCATTCCCATAGAGCCCTATGGGGCGAAAATGGGAATGGGGAAGGGCCATGGTTCAATGGGGAATTACCGCCCCGCCTACCTTGGAATGGGGTGGTAATTCCCCATTGAACCATGGCGGACCCGTTACAACACCGGCACCAACCATGGTGCTAATAGCGCCATGGTTTAGCGCCAGTGTTGTAATGAGGGCCCCATGTGTATTCTGAATTTACTGCCGTCCTCGAGACTCGAACCACTGTCGCAGTCCAGGCACTTCACTTCTTCACAGGATAAGATGGTGAAAATAGCAACAAGAATCTGGGAGTGACGACCTGGGAAACTTGAAGCGTGATTGTTGGGTAATTGACATGATTAGGGAGCATACAAACATGCAAGCTATGAAGCTATGACATTGTATTTTCTTTTTCTATATGTCTCTAGGAGTTTTTTTTGCAGGGTTACATCACTTTGAATGCTTGAACGTTTATGCTTTTATTCTGTTCAGGTTGTAAGAAATAAGATACAAGCACACTCTTTTGGCTCAACATGTTTATATAACAATTGTTATAATGGCAGGTTGGTTTAAAATGTGAAGTGTACTTTTAAAATTATCTCTTTATAACTGAGCATTATTGTAGGTCCTCAAAAATAAGGAATACGTCTAACACCTTGAGATATAACAATATGTGGCCAATTACCTACATTTCAGACTAGGTTCAAGTCCCAGCTTCACCACATGAATGAAGAGTGTGATTCTACACAAATAATGTAGTCATCCTGTGCTTTATAAGCCAAAGTATTCAATGTACGCTATCCCTAAAAAACATCACTCATGGATTACTAGTGTTTCTCTCAGAGGCGTTGCTAGGGGGGGGGGGCTAAAGGGGCTATAGCCCCTGGTGTTTCGGTTGTAGCCCCGGATAGAATCTCAGGAGCTACAGCCAAAAGGCTAGCTAGCCCCCAGCCCCAACAGTTCTGACATCAGCGTAGCCCCAGGTCTTTTCCAGACCTAGCAACACCCCTGGTTTCTCTACATATAATAATAGTCACCATTTATGTTCACCATACAAAGAAGCAGATGCTGTTTCCAAAAGTTCAGGTTGCCCAGTGGATCTTGGCTACATTTCCAGTTGCTGCTTCTCTTGCATCCTAGCTCTCTCTCTTGCATCACATCACTCCCTTTTATCCTCAACTCAATTACAAATGTGCAATAAAAACTATGCAAAAATATAAGTTTGGCCTTTAAAATTTCATTTGCTAAAATGCTCCATTCCACACTGCAATATTCGGCGGGTCTGGTCTGTCTTTCACAACAAGATACCAGGACCCCACACTCCTCCTCAGTGGCCTACTGAGAGTGGTCACAGTTTTCAGGACGGCAGTGTTAGCACACACTGCAATTGAGGGCTGTGTGCCTCATCTCAGAGGAAAAGAGGCATCATCCTTGTTTTTACCCAGCCATGCCAAGATATGATAGGTTATTTATAACGCACTCAAGACCCAGAGGTTTCTAACCGTGGACCCGGGATCGAACCTGTCTTGCTTCCGAGGCGAGCACGTTGCCACTGAGCTATCCTCCCGAGACATGTAACGAACTGTAGGCGCGTGTCCTAAGTGGGAGTGGTGGTGAGCAAGAATGGTGGTAAGGGGGAGGGTATGAAAAGCATATGCGTTTTGAAGGTGGAGAGGATGAAAGAGGAAGGGGAGATTAGATGGATGTTTCGGTAGTAGCGGATTTGTTCGCAGCAAACTCACTGTTCCACCGCAGCTGCGTAATTCCGTGCACCCAATTTGCTCGCTTGCAGTTGTATGTGATTACTGTGCATACGCGGAAATGGAGGAAGATGGGCGAGCAAGCTAAGGATGGGAACTGGGGTTAATTGTGTCTGTGCGTGTATAAGTGTGACTGTATGTTTGTGCGAGAGTGATAAGGGGAAAGAGGGTGTCGAGGATGGAGAACGTAATGGGACGGAGAGTGTGCCTGGGGTGTCGGGGGTATCCCCCGCAAAACAAAGGATAAGGCATGGGGAGAGGACAAGGAGATAATTGGGGTTGTTGGGGTGTTCTCTGATAGGCCGTATGGTCTAATGAAAGGAGGATGCGACACCGGAGTGGATTGGAACCCCTTACTTTATTAACTTCAGAGTGCATACTAACTTTTCCCTTCACACTTCTCCCCTTTTCCACGTCATCCTCCCACGTGTCATCCTCCCACGTGGTCTCCCTCTCTGCCTCTTAACCCCTTATGTGCCAGGCTACTATGTAAGTCTATGCAAAAAGGACGAGTATTCTCGTCCTTGGCACTTAATAAAGGGGGCAGCGTTGGGTAACATCCTCCACATAGGAGGAGGGTAGGGAGGAAGAACGCAAGGGAAATTATGTTTTCCCCGCAGCGCCAAAATCAGACTCGGCAAACGGGAGTTGGAGTAACCGGCCCGCGGGGAAACATCATAGAAGTTACCACACTACTTTTTTTCGTTCTGGTTTCAGTTTGTTGCTCTGGGTTTGTTCCTTTTTTCTATACCGCACTTAACCCTTTAAGTGCGAAGGGCAAGTATTTTTATTCATATATATTGAATAAAAGGTACATTCCTCTTATTTGCATGGCATGGGTTACGTTATTCGGGGGACTGCAGTGCGCACTTTTCATTTTTCAAGCTGTGGCAAAGGCAGTTTTCCTTACGGGGTAGCAGATAGTGGATGGAATGGGACGAGAGCATCAGATGGAAGATGAAAGGAGTGGGGGAAGATAGATGATGTATCCTGCCTCCTGCAAGATGCACCCTGGGCCAGTAATGTACAAGGAGCAGGAACCATGCTGACCCAGGTAAGTGGAAAAGGAAATGCTTTTCTGTCTCTTGGTTACATAGTATAGGTAAGAAGTAGGAGAGAAGATCTACAGGCCTCCACCCTGGTCCGCCAGTTGTGGAACTCCCAGGAGCCCCAACACTCCAAGCTCCACCTGAGCATTCCACCAGGCCCCTGCACTCACACATGCCATCAATCACAACCTCTAGGATACCACACATCTCCCCCCTTTAAACAACCACAAGAAAACGTAACACTCCACAATCATGCTTGGACTACAAACATAAACTACTACAACTCCTTCTACCCTGGCCTGCCACACCAGGGTCTCGGTGCCGCCGCCACCACCAAGCACGAACCTTGCAACAAAAGGACAAACAAAACTAAACCACAAACCAAACCCTTCTAAACTAAAATACCTTCCGCCAGGACTGCCACACCTGAGCACAAACCACACCCCAAAGAGAGGCAAACGCACCTACCAAAATTAGTGTAGCCCTGATCTTGTAAACTTACACAATGGCCAAAACAATTGTCCTAAACATGCCAACAATGATTCCATTCACACAAACATTTACCCACAACCATGCCTCATCCCTTCTCCCAAAATTAAACATGAAAAAGGATGAAAAATCTAGTAAACGTGACACACAACACAAAGACCACAAAAATCACTAAACGCAACCACAAAAAAAGAGGTGTGGCGCGAGAATATACATGAGAATATACATAGCAAAAGGGCTATGTAAAAAAAAAAACAACAAAACACTACCAGGATGAAAAACAGTAGTGTAGTGCAAATTCCAAAATTTGCAAAATCCAAATTAGACACACCACAAAAGATGGAAAAATTCAGTGATGTGTTTAGAAAACTCCAAATTAAACATATTAGAAGAAAATGTAAACTGAACATAAAATTCAGTAAATCCCATGCCAGTGTATGGACCCTACCTGATCCAAAATTGACCACAACTTCACAACAAATAACAACCAATGGCCTACAAATCTGTGTGCCCTTCACTACAATTCAAAACCAAAATAAAACTGGCATGCATAAATACAAATACCTCCTCCCAAACGCACCGCCTGGCACTACAGAAAAAATTTAGGAGAATAGACATTGCCCCTTACATAAACTCCAACCTCAACAAAGAGGAAAAGTGTTGTGCGGTAACCCACAACGCAGACAACACAACTACTCTGAGGGCCTCTATCCCCAGATTTTAGATGCACAATTTGCATTGAAAAATAACTACAACCTCAAAATTGGCCCCGTGACCTTGGTTCAAAGACTGCTACTTAACTCAAAGTTAAAATACTGGAGCACTCCTCCTTGAGTGTCCAACCTCCTTAAAAGAAAACTTGGGGTTTCTACTGAAGATTTTCCTGCACGGCAAACACACCTGGCCAGTGTGTGTAAACCAAACCCCACAAACTACAACTCCTAAAATGTGCATCTACTACACAAAAACGTGCACACTCCCACACTTCAACATCCACAAACGTGCAACACCCACACCACTACAAAACACATGTGCTACCTCTCACACATGTACTACTACTCCCACGAAAATGCACTACAACTGCAGAACCTGCTGCCTCCTGTGCGCACCCTTGTGTCACATACTCCCATAATCACACAACACATTGCTCTGAGATACGCAAACTTCAACTCACAGTACATACTCTAACTTCAACCCATGCAAAACACACACAGAATTTTGATTTTCACAAAATGTGCATTTCCAAAAGTGTCCATCACATTAAACATAAGTTATTATCAATTCCCAATAACCCATCATGTATATTTTCTCCAATAATCCTAAATTCCTGCAATTAAAACTACAAAACTTTATTAACTAAACCTCAAAATGTCATTTAAATATGCGAAATCTTCATTTAAATAGCCTGCATGTGGTCCTTTTAGTCCTTCGTGAAGTCAGTAAAAATGTCATCATGCTGAAAAAATTATGCTTCAATGTTTCTCCAAAATGTAAGTGCAATCCATATAGAATAATTGAACATATTGTCCATAATTTAATGCATTATGCAAAATTAACTTCTCACAACCCACACATCAATCATACAACTTTCTGGCACATAGCTTGCATGTGAGCATTCACCCGCACCTCAACACGAACTTCTAAATATATGCATTATTCTCCTTACGGCACCAATAGGCATTATTTCTGCTTGAAGTATCAAACTCAATTTCTCCCAAATGTTAATCGTCAAAAGTTCAATTACAAAACTCCAAATAGCAAATCTCCTAATGATAAAATACTTGTAATTTTAAACAGCTCAATATTCGAGTGTTCTAAAACAACAGTAACTTCTTCCTTGAAGCGCTTCCTCCATGCTTCAAAATATTGTTCTACTATTCGCTGCCGTCAAAATGTTCTGCTCTAATACTCACCTGCGTGCGCCCTCCACAGCTTACAGTTATTACTGTCTCCCTTTGCCAACGAAACATCACTGCAGTGTGTAAACCTGCAAAGTACCTGAAAACAATGTGAGCCTCCGACACAATCTTTTCTTTTTATAAACACTTTTTATTGATTTTATTTCAACAACCAACACAAACCAAACTTACAGTGAACATAATGACATCTGAATATACATCACTTTATCCGTGTCCACTGTTTCACCCGTTCCCTCCCCCCTTCCCGAGCTTACTTTTCCAATATTTGTTATCCGTCTTGCGGTAGGGATCCCTCTTCAGAATGTTCTGTTGGGTTCCGATCACTTACTTCATCATATGTGGGCCCAAATAATTCAGCTATTAGTTGTTTCCAAGCTATCAAGGTTCCAGCCTCTTCCTCCCCCCCCCCCGACGTTGCTTGCTTCCTGCCATACTGAGGTTTCTGCCTCTGCCCATTTCTGCAGATCTTTCCACCACACTTGTATTCTTGGTCTATGACATGCTTTCCACCCCATGGCAGTTCTTCTCTTTGCTAGCACATACGCCAGGTCTTTCATTTTACTCACATGCTTAAGTTTACGTGGTCTGGGGAATCCTCCTATCAAGCAAGCCCACACTGTGTCCACCACCATGTTGATCCCCTTTTCTTCCATTCTATGTGCTATTTCCCCCCAAAATCTCTCTATTATTGGGCATGACCAGAACATGTGTACCATTCTGGCGTTTTCTTGGTCACATTTGAGGCATGATTGTCGTCCTGCATTCTTGAATTTGGCTATCCTTTGGGGTGTCAGATACGCTCTGTGGGTTACATATAATTGTATCTGTTGTAATCTAGCATTTCCTGACACTTTCTTGTGTTATCCTTGGGCTTGCTCCCACATCCCATCACTCATTTGGGTACCCACTTCCTCTTCCCAGTCCCGTCTGAGCTGCGTCACCTCCATCCCCACTTTGGTCATCATCAGCTCATATATTCTGGATATTTCATGTCCCCCTCTGCTATGTCGTATATTATATCTATAGTGACGTCCGGTTCATCTGCTAGTACTACTTCGGACCATGTCTCTTTAATGTGCTGCACCACCATATTGTATGTGATAGACTGCCCCACATGCAACCCCGTTTCTTCTGCCAACCCCTCAAAGTCCTTTATACCCCCCCTCTTGCCATATGTCGCCCATTGTTGCTATCCCTGCCGGCTCCCAGTGCTTCTTGATCGTTAATCTTAGTTGCCTTTATTTCCCCGCCAAAGCCACTAATGGAAACTGCTGGGAACATGGGGATGGATTCTCGATTATCTGACAGGCTCTGCGCCATACCTCCCACCCAAGCATCATCATCTTTGGACGGCCTTCCATGTCCGATCTGGGCAACCACATCATTTCTTTAAGGAAGAAAGCGGCACAGTCTAAGCGGAACAGCCTAGATTCCAAAGTTGGCTCCTCAGAGAGCCATTTAGCTACGTATTGCAGTTCACTTGCTATATAGTAGATCTCGTAATTTGGTAATTTTATGCCCCCTTTCTCATGTGAGTTTTGTAGTTTCCAAAGGGCCACTCTGTTTCTTGTCCCATGCCAGAGGAATTCCCTGCATATGCTATTTATCCTAACAAAGAATCCTCTAGGTATCAAATATGGGATGTTCCCAAAGTAATGCAACAGTCTTGGCAGATCCACCATTTTCAGCATTGCCCCCCGCCCCATCATCGCCAAGGGGAGCTTCGCCCAGAACTTCATACTGTTTTCAATCTTCTTAATAGCTTCCTCAGTGTTACAATTATGCTCTGCCTCCACCGTGTGATATATATCTTTCCCAAGATATCTAAACATGTTAACCTCCCATGGTATCTGCAGGATCGGTAGTTGTTCTAACGGGATCCCTTTGTACCTGCCCAGTGGAAATACACAACATGTTTTGAGGTTCACAGCTATGCCTGAAAGCCTTGCAATTCGCTCCATCACCTCCAGGATGTACTGGAGGTTTTTTCCGGGTAATGTAGGTATAACAACATATCATCTGCGTACAAAGAAATTGAGTGCGTGTTCCCCGTTAATGGTAATACCTATTGTGTCATACTGCTGTCTTAGGCAAATCGCCAGCGGCTCTAAGGCCAAAATATACAACATAGGCGACCACGGGCATCCCTGCCTAGTACCTCTACTGAGTTGCCACCTCTCTGATATTACCGCCCCTGTCTTTACTCTGGCCAGCGGGTCGCTATATAATAGTTTGGCCCATCTGAGGTACCCCGGTCCTATTCCGTAACTGGTCAGGGCCGCAATCAGCCATGGCCATTTGACCGAGTCGAAGGCCTTTATTGCATCCAGTGAAACTATTGCCATTTCCTCCTCCTCCTCGTTTGCATGTTCAATGACACGGTGGAGGCGCCTAAGGTTATTTGATATGTTCCTGTTAGGGACATAGCCTGTTTGGTCCGGGTGTATTAGTTTGTTAATGACTCTTCTCATCCTGTTTGCCAGGACCGCCGTTAGTATTTTACTGTCCTGGTTCAACATCGATAGGGGTCTGTAGTAGCTGCACTCACTACCTGGCTTATTAGGTTTGGGGAGTGGTATGATGATTGCCTCTCTTAGGGACTCTGGTAGTTTCCCAACTTCATATGCCTCATTCAACATCTCTAGGATCGGGGGGAGTATCTAATTTTTGTACATCTTATAAAATTTGATGGGAAGTCTGTCAGCCCCTGGGGTTTTACTAGTGGGTAATTGCCTTACTACTTCTTCCAATTCCTCTAGAGTGATTGGTGTGTCTAGCTCCTCTCGTTCTTCTGCACTAATCTGTGGCAACCCAATATCTTCCAATGTTTCCCTCATTCCCTTGTTGTCGTTGTCCTCTGCATCTCCGTACAGGATACGGTAATAGTTTGCGAATTCCTGGTTAACTCCTTTCTGGGTGTCTACTATACTCCCATCTTCTTTCGCTATCATTCTAATTGCGGGTCTGGGAGTCTCACTTTTGTATAACCATGCCAAGACTCTCCCTGGTTTATCCCCCCCTTCATGCTGTTTCTCTATATATTTTTTATAGTTGAGGTTGCACAACCTCTCCCAGAATCCTGCACATTTCTGTTGCAGCTTAAGTATTGCTTTGTTACTTTCCCTAGTATTACCTCCCCTTTTAAGTGCTGTCTCTAGCTCCGTTTCTGCTTCCTGTAGTCCAACCAAAATCCCTTCTTGTAACCCCTTGGACTTGGCTATAGCTATCCCCCACACTACTATTTTGAAAGCTTCCCAGAGCATACCCGTTGTCTCCACACTGCCAGTATTTATCTTAAAATAGCTTATTATTTCCTCTCTCATGTCTTCCCTAAAAACCTCATCTTTTAGCGCTTCCGCTCGGAGGCACCATGACGGTATGTTATCTCTCGGGGGTCTGTATTGGCATGTTAGTATCAACGGCGAATGGTCTGAGAGGACCCTCGCTTTGTATTCTGCTTGCGCTATTTCTATAATTATTCCATGTGTGACAAACACATAGTCCAGTCTAGTGTGTAGGTTCTGGGGGCTGAATAGTGCGAATATTGTCTGTCTTGCAGATGATGAGACCTCCATGCATCCTCTAGCCCTAAATCTGTTAATAGGGACTGCAGCACCCTGGCAGCTGGAGTGGGTCTATCTATTTTGGCATCTGATCGGTCCATTTTCGGGTCTAGCACAAATTGAAGTCTCCTCCCCAGATCACTGCCCCCCCGAGGTTCACACTGAGCTTGCTATATAGTGTATGCCGCTGTGTCCTGATTCGGGGCATATGTGTTAATGATACATACTTCTTTGTTCTACACCAACCCCCTTAATATTACCATCCTCCCATCTGGCTCGACTGTAGAGTGTAACAACTGGAACGGAACATGTGGTGCCACCCAGGGGATCACCCCTCTAGCATAGGCTGAATAGGCTGCACCCACTACTGTACCCCTCCACTTTCTTTGGACCACCTTCAGCTTTTCTTGCGTTAGATGAGTTTCTTGTAGCAAGGCTACGTCTGTTTTCTGCCTGCGCAGGTACATCATAACCTTATTTCTATTTAAATAGCTATTGAGCCCCCTGACATCCCAGATGACTACTTTAAGGTCTCCCATGATGTGTTAGGTTCCTGTCCCCCCCCCAGTTACAGTTCAGATCTTGTATTTTCAGGGTGTAGGCTTGTACCCCAACTTTCTCTCCAACTTCCCACCCTCCCAAACTCCACCCAAATACCAACACATCAACCTCCCCAAACCCATCCATCCCCCCCCCTTCCCACCCCACCCCAACTTCCACTGCAATCTCCTCCCATTACTACCCTTCCCCAACTGATGCCCAGCTCCATCCCTGGACCTCACACACCCCCGCATCTAGCCCTTTTCCAGCTGACGCCGTACTCGCGGCTCTGCATGGAGATATCGCCCTAACGGCGGTTCAACTTGTCTATTGCTCGGGGGTAGGCCTTCTTCAATTTATAGCTCCTAATTTATGCATCCAGCTAAGCGCACTCACCGCTGCCCATTTTGCATTTTGCAGATTATATTCTAGTCCCATCTGTCCAAATGTCTCACTTTTAACATCACATGACACTTTCTTGTGTACTAGTTCTGCAGCCACTTTCCCTAGTTCCCTCCTCCTTCCTCCCCCCTACCATCATACATGGCATTATAGTCACTTATCGTGTTCTTGCTGGCCTTGCTCCTCATCTTGCACTGGACAGCCATTCGCATCCAGCCACGTCTCCGCCTCCTAGAGGGTGTCAAAAAAGTGCGCTCTGCCTTTGTGGAATACCTTGAGCTTTGCAGGGTATAGGAGCATGTATTTGTATCCTGCTGTGCGTAGTCTCCTCTTTATTGCCACGTAGATGTACCGCTGTCTCTGCACCTGCATGGTGTAGTCTGGATACGCAGTGACGGTCGCAGATTCCCTTGTTATCGTCCCTCCTTTCTGGAAGAATTCCAATATCTTTTCCCTATCTCTATAGTTCAAAACGTTCGCTATAATTGCTCTAGGAGGGGCTCCAGGCTCCGGTCTCCTCATCAGAGCCCTGTGTGCGCATTCAATTGCAAACCCTTGGGTGAGTTCACCAGCTCCCACTTCCTGCAATATCATGCTCTCCATATAGTTCGTAGGGTCTTGCCCTTCCTCCCCTTCCAGGAGACCCACCACACGTATATTGTTGTGTCTCGCCCATCCTTCAGCCTCCACTGCTCTATTCTCCAGGTTTGCCATCTGCTGCTTCAATACGTGGTCTTCTCTAGCATTGTTTGTGCTAGTGTCTGTGTTTGTCTTCACCGCACTTTCCAGCCCGCTCGTTCGTTCCGCCAGAGCTCTCACGTCTTGTCTCAGCAGGTTGACTTCAATTCCCACTGCATCTATTTTATTTTCTAGTGCAGTCCTCAAGTCTGCCATCGCTGCCCCCCATGAGGTTTTTAGTTCCGTTATGGCTGTCAAGATTACACTGTCCTCACGCGGGGAGGCCTCATCTGCCGGTGCATTCACTGTACCTTGCGCCGAAGTGGTAGAGGACTGCTGTGACTTGGCAAAGATATATATCATGGGCTGCTTGCCCTTGCCTTTACCACCCTTCACAGACATTGCTCCACTCTGTTTGTGCCCAAGGGCTCGTTCCCACCAGAGGTCAGCAACTCCTGCTTCACACGCGTTTCCGTCCTTTTTTATGAATGTCAGTGCTCCACAATGATTGTTTTCACAGGTAGTGGCTTAGCGTCTTGTCAGCGGCAGTGCCTTCCCCGTATCTTGGCCGCATTTACTGGCTTATGGTGTGCCACTGCTTGCGCTGCAGTTTGCCTGCTTATCCAGTCATTACTGGCGTGTGATATTCATGAGCTTCTTAGTTCTGATATCCGTCTTGCTTATTTCAACAATATCGTATTCTGTCACTGCGCAGTGTGCAGCACCTCCGGGGGGCAATGTACAGCTCTACCCACTCTTTCTGAAGAGCTCCATGCTAATCGACCTCAGGGGAGTGAGGGGGGGCCGTTGTTGTCCAGCCCTATCTCCCGATGGCCGTTCCCCACTCCTTATTATATTAGCCTATCTTCATGCTTTTGTTTGAATGCTGTTAGTTTACTGCAACAGTCGCTAGATAGTGTCACCTCTTGTGCTGGTCCTGGGTCTGCTTGCCGGCGCTCGGCGGTCGCGTGATGTGCAGGATTTTGGCTACTTCCCCTCCAGGGAAGCCAGATCCTACTCCCCAGCCCGTAAGCAGCTCTTAGCACACCTCCTCCAACCTGCATGCAAGCATGCATCAATTCCCATTGTGTGCGCTTTCACTCCTCAGGTCGCATGCCTTTATTTCTCGCTCGCGCGGGTGTCCCACTATCAATTATACACAGTCTGCGTGTGTGCGCACTGCTGCTCCCGCTCCTGGGGGGCACCTGCTGTGCATTTCCACGCCTCTCGGTCTTCACTGGGGCCAGGTCCGCAGTTCTCCTCATGCTGTCAAGGCAACGAGCCACCTACGCTCTGCTTGCCGTGCAGTCTCCAGCCTCCTCTGTCTGCCTCGAGATTTCGGGCTCACCACCTGCTTCTGTCTGCAGGCCCGCATGCTTTTAATATTACAGCCGCACGGCCGCACGTCTGTTTGTTACAGCCTTTGTGTTGTGCCTCTGTCAGCAGCCCGTTTTATTTTCGCTCCTGATGTCATCACGGGTCCCTTTGTTCTGGGGTCGCCGCCATATTGTTGTTGTTGCCGTTGCACACAGTCCGAGGTACATAGTTACGTGCCTCTTCTTCCCTGCACCTTCACACGTCCGTACTGCTACTTTGGTATGGCAACCCTCTGTCAATCAGCTTGCTCTTTCCAGGATCTATTAACGGATCTCGGAGCTCCGTAGAGATGCAGCCTTCTCCATGGCTGCCAAGCCACACCCCCCTCCGACACCAATCTTGATTGTGATTTCCACCCGCTCTCCGTTGCGGCATTTCTCCCAGCTGCTTTCCTTTTTTTTCTGATGCAGACGGCTGAACAACGCCCTTCTCGTAGATGGAAGCACATCACTGTATGCGTGAACGTCATCACGCTGATAACAGAGCTTTAGGGCCTTTTCTCTAAAGCGGCCTTCACTATGAAATACGCAGCTCTGGATCACAGAACATGGAGAAACAATGGCGCTGTGCTACATCCTTGCGTTCCAGTCAACAGCAACAGCTGGAATGCAGGGGGAGCTCGCATGAGCGCACGCCACCCACGGCCCCTTTTAAGCTCCTCAAAAACACCCAAAACACCAAAAACACTTTCCTTTTTTTTATTAGTACCTCAGTCTGCAGAAAGTTTCTCCACGCTGCACTGCAGATCCCCTTTATCCACGTGAGCGCAACAGCGCTCGGGTCTTCAATAAAGACTCTGGATGCTCAACAGTGGCAACTTTTCTCTGCCACACGGCCTCCAAACTTTCTCCAAGGCCCAATTTCTCCTCCAGTCCCATGGATGGGCCTCCATGGTTTTTCTGATGCCTTTTGCTGCAACAATCTCCCTCCTTGGCATCAGCTGAATTCTTCGACCGCCAGCTTCACAGAAAACACTTTTACAGCTGGTATTTCTTCTCCATGGCTTCTCCTTCTTCTCTCCTACTCCAACTCTCGGGGTCCAAGTAATCCTCATCGCCAATTGATGTATCTTGCCTCCTGCAAGATGTACCCTGGGCCAGTGATGTACAAGGAGCAGGAACCAGGTTGACCCAGGTAAGTGGAAATGAGACATGCTTTGTTGTCTCCTGGTTACATAGTATGGGTAAGAAGTAGAAGAGAAGGTCTACAGGCCTCCACCCTGGTTCCCTGCCCAGCTCCAAGTCCCCAACCATCAGTTGTGGAACTCCCAGTTGCCCCAACACTCCAAGATCCACCTGAGCATTCTGCCAGGCACATGCACTCACACATGCCATCAATCACAACCTCTAGGATACCACAATAGACTATGAAGAGGGTAGCAGATCGAAGTTGAGGGGGTGGAGGGCTTATGGAAGGTGAAGAGGATGGAATTGAAATTAGAGAGTAAAAGGTTTTGATCTTGGGCAAAATCCCTTTAGATCAGAAAATCCTGGTGAAATAACCAAGCTTTCTACAGCTAAAGTCAGACACCTAAACACACTCTCCCACAGTAAAAAAAAAGACGCCTTAAAAACATGAAACATTGGTATCTAAAGTTACTCATTATTGCCCTTGTGACAGACTTTAACTCCGCCCGCTGTAAACTCTGCCTCCATGACCCGGCCACTTGAGGCCCTTTGTCAATCTTGCCCATCGGGCCTGTTGCCAGAAATATGCCACTGCCGAAAGGTAGATATTGCATTCCTTGAAGGCAGATTAAAAAAAATAAACAGAAAGATACGCTAACAAACAGTTACAGCCTGCATTCCTAACAACCTGACTTGCCGAGTCTCCCTCAGCATGCCAATGCCTTAACTAATCTGAATTAGGCATGCAGGTTATGCATTTCTCTGCAAGGATTGGCTAGCAGCCAATCCTTGCTATAAATTCGTCATTCTTTTGGAACAAACGATTTTTTTACAATGACAATCTACTTTGCATTTGTGATTCAACTCATCCATCACTCAATAAAACAAAACACTAAGTAAGGCTACCTGGGAGGTGGCTCAGGTGGAATGACTGCTGAAAATAACATTACTCTGATTCATTCGCCTGGTAATTGCTTTTTTAAGGTGGGTGTAGCACTCCAGTGGGTTGATTCTTATCTGACTACTCATCACACTGAGAAGGGTGACAGCTTTATAGATGCCGGTACTCCCTCAAATAAAATGCTTTTATGTGAAAGCTCTAATTGTGTCATTTAATGCAAGCAAACAGTTCTCCTTACTGTGGCATGACTTATTTTCTGGGCATCTATGATAAACAAAGCATAATTTGTGTTATTACGTGGCTAGACTGGCCTTTAAATGCGCCAGCCAGGCTGTTTTTTTACTGTGGCATGGCATTTTGTTCTAGGCCAACTACGAACGAGCTCGCCGGAACGGTGGGTAGTGTGGGGAGGGGGTGCACCCATAAATCTCACACAGGGTGCTGGGAGACCATGGGCAGTCCCTAGTAACCCTTCGGAGAATCGGATTATTTCCCCAACTT
Source organism: Ambystoma mexicanum (assembly GCF_040938575.1). NCBI lineage: Eukaryota > Metazoa > Chordata > Amphibia > Caudata > Ambystomatidae > Ambystoma > Ambystoma mexicanum. The sequence continues at coordinate 657,967,846 of NC_090921.1, forward strand.
TCCTGATGCTTCTCGAAATGTTCCCTAATGTTCTTTTAAATGTTCCATGCACATCTCCCAAATATTTTCTCTAAGTCTCCCCAATGTTCCCTGCCAAGATATGTGATTTTCCTGACACGCCTGACACGCCCTGCTGCTCTGTCCTAGGTCGTATACATTTTGGAGTGTTGCACATTTTCTGGTGTGCTGTGAGACTGTAAACTAGCAGGGTGACAGTTATTTGCACTGATTGTAGATGCCTAGGGATGATGTGTGTCGGCCACCATGTGAATGCTGCAATGCACAAAAAAACAAGAGAAATAAATGGAAGCAAAAGAAATGATTGGAGGGCACTGCCTTAAAGAATTGCATCAGGCAGAAAGCACTGTGCCCAGCTCAGGACAGAGGGCCGCCCACTACATTAATTATCCAAAATCTCTTTAATGCTTCATGTAAACTTCACTGATGTTTAATTCAATATCTATTAAAACCTCCTTGATGTTCCCAGACAATTTACCAAATGTTCAATGGAAATCCACCTGACATTCTCTACACATCTCCCTGCAGTTATCAATGATGTTCTATACAAATGTCCCTTGTGCTCCCTGCACATTTCCTTGATGTTTTCAAAAAATCTTCCTTGAGTTTCTTGCAAATCTTCCTGAGGTTTGTGACAAAGTCACATGGAAGAACCATATGCAGAGGTTGGAGGGACTTTGGGGTCCGGGATGCCCACATGCATATTGCAGTATTCCATTCAGGATTGCTCCTGGCTCCCGGCTCCTAGCAGTGACACCAGAATGCAGCAGGCATTCCTTTAACCTATGAGACCTATCAGAAGGCTGTATCGACCTCAGCGGAGGAACCCAATGACAGGACCCAAGCTGCCGGGAGGTTCTAGGTTCCACAGTCCACCATTGTTCAATTGCAGCATCCAGAGGTACTCTTTATTACAAAAAGGAACCACCACTGGCGCACAGAGCACATCAGCATAGTGCTGGAAACTTCTTGCGCCCCAGTTCAAAAGGACGGATCAGGATTTTAAACCCACAGTCCCCACCAGTAGGCTCAGAATCGCAGAGTGAAGGATGATTGGAACATGGGTTTCTCAGGGAGGGTAAAAGAAACACCCTAGAGTAAGGAGGGGAAACCAGGGTTGCACCATACCCATGAGACATGGGAAGCGAGGGAGCAGATGAAGCAATTCTGAGGATTCTTGAATAATGAGAATCATTCTACACCCTATAAAAGAACACACCTGAGAGTAGGGAAGGGCCCATCCAGGACTATGTTGCAGGAGGATTAAGGTGATGCCAGTGAGTCATAGAGAGAAGGACACCAACACATGTTAAGGCCTGTAACTCCGCTGCTGGATGGAGAATACTAAAGCCAACAGAAGGAAGAGCAGTATTAGACTGCCAGGGCTTTGTATTAGCCCCTGGCTTTGCCAGAGACAAGAAAGGGAGAGCCTTTTGATGGCTCATTCCCTAGAAGATACTGCCTGGCCGGTGGGTGATTATAACGTAAGCATGACAACAATCCTGGGAAGGAGAAATAAATAATTGCTGATAAACTAGGAGTAATACCCTGGCAAGGAGGGAGAGATATATTCCCAAAGCCAAATAGGTAGAGTAGACATTCTAGCCAGTAAGGAAGGAATTCACAAAGGTGGGGGTGTGGGGAGGAGGAGTAGGAGTAAGATGTGTTTACTGGGAGGCATGAGCAGAAAGCCCACCAAGGTGCATGGGAATGCGACACCTAGCCAGAGGGTCGGTGCCAAGCACTTTTCTACATCCAGGAACAAGGTCACAAAACATGCTGGGTGCAATATCCCTAAAGCTGTGTGAATTAGACCATAAAAGCCTGAACTCAGACTAAGAGTCCACTTAGAGAGATCCTTTCCATAAATCAATTACCCATCCTGACACTTTAAGCCATTAATGTCCTCTTTGGTGGTTCTAGCTTAAAAACCCTATTTAGGAGTTCATCAAACTCAGACTTTGATATGATATGATATGATATGGCATTTGTAACGCGCCTATACACAAGTGTTTCAAGGCGCGACGAGGCAGGGAGGGGGGAACAAGGGGAGACAGACAACGATCCTACTAGGCCAGGTGTCATTCAGATCACGCAAGTGTATGGTTAGGGGGACGGGAAAAGTGCGAGGGGGAAAGGGAGAGGGGAAAGTGCAGTACAGGGTTAATAACGAACAAGATAAATAATAAGGGCCAGCTGATGGCAAGTGCAAGATAAGTGCAGACAAGTGCTGGGAAGGGGGGCTGTAGGGATACAGAGACAGTCCCGCAGTGCAGGGGTTGCCAGGAAGGCAGTGCAGGGGAGAGTGGCTGGGCCAAGGACCGAGAATGGTGAGTGGCCCAGTTGCTGATTCAGTACAGTTTCAGTGATTTAGCAGGGGAGAGGGGGAGAGAAAGCAGAAGCAAAGAGGAAGGTCTTGAGGTGCTTCCGGAACCGGAGATGGTTCTCCTCAAGTTTCAGGGAGGCAGGAAGGCTGTTCCAGAGGGAGGCCCCTGCTGCGGAGAGAGATCTCCCCCCAACTCGTTGCTTTGACAAAAATAAAGGTGTTGCGCCACATTCTGATTGCCTCAACTGTTCCGTAGGTCTCTCATCATCACAAGGTATGTGTATATTTGCCTTTTGTGTGGCTACTTACATACCCAGTACAACTGTTAAGAGACCAATCTTGCTGGACGTTCACAGGAGGGGCAGCATGTGAGCAGGGAGTGTTTTATTAGCAATGATTGCAGATGCCTAATGACGGTGACAGAGGGCAGGAGTGATAAGCCTAAACAATTCTGATTCAGGTTCCGGGCCATCCAGAGGACCAGTAAAGTGCATTATGTGAGATGTTTTGCACCTCATGGTATCCATTATCACTGTCGCTGTAAAATTCAAACCCCATCCACCCAGACTCTCATCGGTTGAGTACGGTGGGCTGAGCTTTCCGTAAGATAGGACAGCTGCAGAATATCATATCATTCAGAGAGGGCAGCAATTGTTGATGCCCTCATTTTGTCACACTGAGTCTTTCAAGGAAGGAGCAGCACTGAACAACCAGTTCAGTTTCGGATGTCAGAGCCCCTACCTTTAAGGTTTTGAGTTTTACTTCTCTAATGCAAATGATCTAGCTTATCCAGGCCTAAATATGAAGTAAACACACCAAATATAGTGAGTCTAACCACAATTTGAAGATTCTTCCCTAAACTTAGAAAGTCAGTGAAAAATGTAAGGATAGTTCCTAAAATGTAAAGAACATCTCTAAATATAGTGAGCCGCCCCAAAATAAAGAGATACTTCCTAAAATAGGTAGAAAAATCTGCAGTGTGCAGAGCCTGTCCAAAATATAGCAGGCATCTACAACATTCGGAGATAATGTTCTCATATATTGAATCTACACAAAATATTCTGAGCCTGCCAGGGCACAAGTCCCAAAAAGCAAAAAAATTGGAGGGGACTCAGTATGCGCAATGAGGAGTGACTTCACGATGCATTCTATTCGTCTTTCCTCTCTCTCTCTCTCTCGGTTTTTGGGATTCTGTTCTGGGCTAGTTTCAGTCCTATCTTACAAACCACACCTTTTCTGTTTCTTGGTCCAGCTAGTGCTCTCCTATCTTCCCTCTTTCTCACGGTGTACCGCAAGGCTCTGTGCTTGGTCCACTTGTTTTTTCTCTGTACACTTCTCCTCTTGGGACTTTCATCTCTGCACATGGTTTCTCTTACTAGTGACCGAAGTGTACGAAAAAATGTGTGGAACTATGTTCCCTACCTGCCTGCCCCCGCTCCCAACAAACCCCATTGCCATGCCCCTCCCACACACAATACACCCCCCAAACCCATGTGCATGCTTTTTAAGGAAACATTCAGTGTAAAGCACTGAAAATGCAAGTTTCAACATATTCCTACATTTTTATTTTAAACCGAAACCGTTCCAGAACGGTTTCTTTGCACAATAAAAGTATAGGAACAGTAAAATGTAATAAAAAAAGCAGAGGAGCGCCGTTCCCAACCGCCCCCGCCAACTTCGACCACTCATTTGTACGCAGATATCTCAACCCTTTCTCTCCCTTTCCTCCTTCTCAGATTCAATTCACGCATGTCTTCTTTTTATCCAATGTCTTCACATTTCTTACACCTTAATCCATCCAAAACTGAGTTCATTTTTTTTCTTCTTCTTTATTAACGTGCGTGTTAGTTTACAGGTGAAACTTTTTGCATGATTAAAAGATCACACATGTTACAAAACATACATGGTTAACATTAGAAGGTCAATACAAAGTACAAAAGTAATACAACCACGTCCCTACAACAAAAGAACATTCGGAGGTTCTTCTTTCTCTCACCTCGCCCCAAAAACCTGGAACGAGCTACCAAAGAACATACGTAACACAAAAAATCACCTCCTATTCAGAAAACTCCTCAAATCCTGGCTCTTCACCCCATAACTAGAAGAACGCCAACGGGGGCATATACACAGCTGAAATAATGCTGAGAGAAGAAACATATCCTCCAAATCTCCCTAAGCTATCGCCCATAAACAGAAGTTAAGGCAGTATAATCTACGGGATATCAATTTACCAACTGACAGATAGATATTATAGAACGATACCAAAAATAATCACAGATAGATTGGGATGATATGATATGATAATGTATTTATATCGTGCTCGTACACAAGTGTTTCAGAGTGCGACAAGGCAAGGGAGGGGAACAGGGGAGAACAAAAACAAACTTACTAGGCCCAGTGACATTGAGAACGCGCAAGTGCATGGGAAAGGGAAAAGTGCATGGAAGGGGGAGAGTGGAAAGTGTGGAGCAGAGAAGAACATATAAATAAAAATAAATAGATAATAGAGGCAATAAACAGTGGTAGTGCAGCCAGAAAGTGCTGTGTTTAAGGCAGCAGACTGGGTAAGTCTGATAAGTGCAGAAATAAATAAAAATGGGGGTGTGGGGAACTGTATGGGTACAGATACAGTCTCCAGTGCAAGAGGCGGCCAGGAGGCAGTGCACGAGGTTGGCAGGGTGAGCAGGTACCTGGGCCCAGGGGACCGAGGGTGGCCAGGTGCATGGTGCCAAGAGAGCAGTTCAGCAGGGGAGAGGGAGAGCGAAGGTGGAAGCAAAGAGGATGGTCTTGAGGAGCTTCCAGAACCGGAGATGGTTCTCCTCAAGTTTTAGAGTGGCAGGGAGGCTGTTCCAGAGGGAGGCTCCAGTTGAAGACAGAGATCTACCCCCAGCTTGTTTCTTTGAAAAACGACTGACCGTGAGGGAGTTAGAGGTAGAGGAGCGAAGAGCTCGCGAGGGGAGGTATTTGCGGAGGGGGAGCTGAAGGTATTTTTGACCCAGGCCCCAGAAAGCCTTGTGGAGAATGCAGAGGGTTTTGAATTTAATCCTAGCGTCCACTGGGAACCAGTGGAGAGATTTCAGAGCTGGAAAGATACGATCCCAGGGCTTGAGGCCAAGGACAAATCTCGCAGTCCTGTTCTGGATTAGTTGCAGAGGGCGGAGAGTAGAGGCAGGTAGATTTAGAAAGAGGTTGTTACAATAGTCCAGCCTAGAGAAAACCAGAGCTTGGGAGACAGTGAGCTTCTGGGGGAAGGAGAGAAAAGGCAGAGTACCTCTGAGGAGGTGCAGTAGGAAATTTGACTTTTTAGAAACCTCAGAGATGTGGGCGGAGAAGGAAAGTGAGGGGAAAGGATGGTGAAGGTGTGCCGATAAGGAGGATCTCCGTCTTGCTGGCATTCAGACAAAGATCATTGGCGGCACACCAATCTTGAATGGCAGTTAGGCAATCAGAGATGAGGGAGAGGAGGTGACAGAGGAAAGCCTGAAAATCAGTTGAGTATTGTCAGCGTAGCACTGGAGGTTTGAGCAGAAAATGACAATGGGGCAAGAGTTGCCAGGTATTGGTTAAAAAGCCAGGGAGAGTTTAGACCCCTGGGGAACACCACAGGTCTCTATCTTCCTCTAGGGTAAGGATGATATCAATAACACTGTGGCCTACAAAATACACACAGGCAACAATGGACCGCAGAGAAAAAATAGATAGCAACAGAGTGGGTGATTGCTAATTTATAGCACCAATACGGGAACGGGGGACAAGACGGTTCCATGTCATTTCATCGCAGGATGTTTTTTCGCAGGGTTTTTTACCGCGTTTTTTTTTAAAACGCATCGAATTTTTAATTTTTTTATTAGTGGGGGGTTATCCCCAAACCCCCTATCCACTTTAATTTTTTTATCTCCCCATACACCCACACCCAATTTATATAATTTTTTTTTAACCCCCCTCAAAAAATGTGATGATTTTTTTCGACAAAAAAATCCGCTGTAAAAAACCCAGTGAAAAAACATCCGGCGATGAAATGACGTTGTATAAAAACACAGCTGGGAACGTGCCACACCACCTCATAACAATTAGACAGACAGGAAAGGAAAAAGTGGAAAATGTGCCTGGAACAAGAATTATAAGGACTAAGAGACGTATAACCCACTAACCCTATGCTCAAATCTCTGCTTACCTAACTCACACGAAAATCCAGACAACCATCTTCTCGCTAAGCAAACCACCGCACTTCATCACACTGCAACAACAAACAACACATAATCCGCACCAACAGCACACAAGGTCTCTAATCGGTCCAATATTCACACCAAAGCTTGGCGCACAATGAAAACCAAACTGAGGCTGTCAACAGCACGCCACTTTTCTCACTTTCCTATTCCCTCTTCGCCCTACTAACCCATCCCTGCTTTCTTGTTTGCAGATGCGCCTGAACGTCTGGGGACCAATTACGTTGGTGATGGTTTGTGGTACAAATACCTTTAACATTAATATTAACAATTCCATCATCACTTTAGCAATATAAAAACAACCTTATGTCAGCATTAAGAGAGACTTTTAGTCAGGACTGAGGTCCTTTTCTTTCCTGACTCTACTGTTCCTCTGCCATAAACTCCCCATCTATTTCCTTTCCCCCTGCTTCCCTCCATCTTGCCACCTCTGCCCATAATTTGGGTGCCCACTTTGACCCTGCACTGTCCTTCTCTTCTCACGTAGCCTTAATTTCATCCTCCTGTCGTTTTCAACTCTTTAATATTCGGAAGGCTGGCCACTTCCTCACTTTCCATGCTTCTAAAGTTCTTATCAGCTCTTTAGTTTTTTCTCGCCACTTTTACAGTTCCTGCTTACTCTTGGGTCTCCCTGCTTATAGACTTGCTCCTCTTTGTTCAATCTACTCCTCTTCTATTCATGTTGTCTGTTCTCTCTCTCCTTGGTACTTTGAACCATCTTCATTGGTTATCTTTTGATGTCCATCTCCTTTTCATCTTTCTATGTCTCGTCTTTAAATGCCTTGATGGTTTTGCTCCTCCTTATAGTCCTAATCTTATTCCTTTCTACTCTCCACCACGTGCTCTTCGCTCTTCTTCTCCTCGTCCCCCCAGTGCTCCATTTTGTTTCTGCTTGTTCTCACTTTTGGCTTCTAAGCACTGGAAAACTCTCCCTTTGTGCACAAGATGAAAGAGCGTTTGTCTTTCATAATATCAACACACGAAAAAAAAACAAAGAGAGGATATTTTCTGAAAAAGTTGGTGGAAAATTTCAAAAGGTGTGCACTCCTAAATTGGTGCCAAACTATTCCCTGGAGAACAGGTCTGCAGTTGCTGCTCATCTCTGTTCGATCATGTGGTCTAGATCGTGCTGGGAACCTACGATAGCAGTCCGAATCCCCAGTACTGCACTTTCTATCCTGCAGCCTCTCAGTTCCCCTTATTCGCAAAGGTAACCTGCAGGAGCAAGCAGAAGAATGCAGGAGTGCGGGCCTACGAAATATGATGTCCCAATGATGATCGCAGGTTCGAATCCCGACATGGCCAAACTCAGCCTTTCATCTTTCCAAAGTCGATAAATGAGCACCACACACCATGGGTTATAAGCACCACTCAGATACCGGAGGGTTCATCCTTCTGACCTCGATAAACAAGCACCACACACTGTGGGTTATAAGCACCGCTCAGATACCAGAGGGTTCGTAGCAGCTATATAAATGCGAAATTATTATTATTAAAGTAGTCTTGGATGGATCGAGGGGTCCCTCAAACATTCAAACTTTTTTGGTGATCCGAACGAAAAGGTGCAGCTCCGGCCCAGGACCAGAAGCTCATACTGGATATAGAAAAGAAAGAGTGTGGTGTAACTCGCTCAACAAAAGAATATTTTTTCCCATTTCTCATGCCGGTAAGCCCACCCAAGTTAGAAATGGAAAATTACTTTTTTCCTGCTCGAAAGCAGCAATTCCCTGGATGTTAATAGAAAGAGTTTGAACAATCTTATGGCCGGAAGGGTGCTACAGGGGCTGCGTGTAGGGTGGTAGATTGTCAGAGTTCGATCGCATACGGATGTACCTGTCAGTAACTGCACTTACCCGCTCTCTTTGACGACAGCGTGATTTGAAATGATATGGCATTTATAACGCGCTCTATACACAAGTGTTTCAAAGCTCGATGAGGCAAGGGAGAGGGAACAGAGGGAAGACAGAGACACCGATCTTACTAGGCCAGGTGACATTGATATTGCGCAAGTGCAGGGGAGGAGGCAGAGGGAAAAGTGCAGGGAGAAAGACGGAGGGGGCAGTGCAGTACTTAGGAAAACAGAAAAATAAAACAATAAATAAAAAGTGCAACCAGCTGGTGCAGAGGTCAGGTGTCAAGTGCTGGTGGGGGGCAATAGGCCCTGAGTGCAAGGGTTGCCAGGGGAGCAGTGCATGTGTGCAACTGGTGGTGAGGGGACCTGGGCCCAAGATCAGAGGGTAGCCAGGTAACCAGTGCAGTTTCAGTTTCTGCCAGGAGATCAGCAGGAGGGAGGAGGAGAGAAAGCAGAAGCAAAGAGGAAGGTCTTCAGGTGCTTCCGGAACCAGAGATGGTTCTCCTCAAGTTTCAGAGAGGCAGGGAGGCTGTTCCAGAGGGAAGCCCCAGCCAAAAAAAGAGATCTACCATCAACTCGTTGCTTTGAGAAGCGACTGACCCTGAGGGAGTTGGAGGCGAATGAGCGAAGAGCTTGAGAAGGAAGATATTTTGGAAGAGAGAGTTGAAGGTATTGAGGCCCCAGGCCCTAGAAGGCCTTGTGGACAATTTAGAGGGTTTTGAACTTAATCTTTGCCGCCACTGGAAGCCAGTGCAGAGATTTCAGTCCTGGAGAGATACGATCCCTGGGCTTGAGGCCAAGGACAAGTCTTGCAGTCCTGTTTTGGATGAGTGGTAGACGGCGGAGAGTAGAGACAGGCAGATTTAGAAAGAGGCTGTTGAAGTAGTCCAGTCTAGAGAGAACCAGAGCTCTGGAGACAGTGAGCTTCTGGGGGAAGGAAAGGAAGAATGCATCTGAGGATGTGCAGCTGGTAGTGCGACTTCTTAGAGACGTCAGAGATGTGAGAAGAGAAGGAGAGTGTGGAGTCGAAGATGACACTGAGGTTTTTAGCCTCACAGATGGGGGCAGGAAGAGGGCCAAGAGAAGCCGGCTAGAGAGTGACAGGAAAGAAGGGAGCAGGTGTGCCGATGAGGAGAATCTCAGTCTTACTGCATTAAGGCAGAGATCATTGGTGGAACACCACTCCTGGATAGTGGACAGATAGTCAGAGATGAGAGAAGGAGAACGGGTGGCGGAAGGGAGCCTGAAAATGAGTTAAGTGTCATCCGCATAGCAGTGAAAGTTGGGGCAGAGAGCGGCAATGCTGTGGGAAAGAAGTGCCAGGTATTAGTTGAACAGCCAGGGAGAGAGGTGAGACCCCTGGGGAACACCACATGTAGAGATAGAGATTGAGGAGAGGATGGACCGAAGTTGGACCTGGGAGGGTCGATCGGTCGGGAAAGACATCAGCCAAGCCAGGACCTGATCAGTGATACCCAAGTTATCACAGAGACGGTTGAGCAGGATGGTATGGTTGACCATGTCAAAGGCAGAAGAGAGATCAAGTAAGATGAGGACACAGGCAGTGTTGGAATTGAGGTTGGAGAGCAGGACTTCACGGATGTTCAGGAGAGCAATTTCCATGCTTCTGGCAGCTGTGAAGCCAGACTGATGGTCATGGAGACAACCAACAGATTCAGTGTGAAGATTAAGCTGGGAGATGGCCAGCTTTTCCAGGAGTGTGTGCAGGAAAGGATTGATAGAGATTGGGTAGTAGTTAGCCGGGCAGGACAGGTCGGCAGGGGGTTTCTTAAGAAGAGGGTGTACAAGGGAGTGCTTCGGGGGTAAGGGAAGACACGAGTGGCAAAGGAGTGGTTGCAGAAGTCAGCCAGAGAAGGAGCCAGGGTGTCAATGTGGCCCTTGATGGTTTTGGAGGAACAGGGGTGAACCTGTTTTGACAAGACTTTCATAGATCAGACTTGTCTAGAAACCTTGTCTGGGGAGAACAGGGGAAAGACAAAGAAGGAGGGAGGAGAGGTGGCTGAAGAAGGGCCAGAAGAACAGCAGAGTTAGTAGGGGAAGGAGGAGGAGAGGAAGAGAGAGAGGACAGGATGTCCTGAGTTTTAAAGATGAAATGAGAAGCAAGGGCCGTGCAGAAGGCCTGGGAGGGGACGGGAGAGGTACTGCAGCAGTATTGGCCAGCTCCTTGCAGATTTTAAAGAGTTCGACCGAGTTGTTAGAGGCTACAGAGACACAAGCTTGGATGTGGGCTCTCTTCTTGGTGTGGACAGAGAGCCGGTATTGCCTTTGGAGCAGGCGGCAGGCCAGTTTGTCAGAGGATGTACTGGAAGGACGCCATTTGCTCTCAGCCAGACTGTACTTGCGTTTAAGGGTGACAAGGTCTGAGTCATACCAGGAGTTGCACTTGGCTTTGGGCTTCAAGTGGATCCTCATGACAGGGGCAAGAACATCTAGAGTATCAGATATAGCAGAATGGAGCATGAGAGGGGCTGTGTTAGGGTGTGAATCAGCCAAAGGGGGAGAAAGGGAGAAAGTGGCAGGGAAAGTCTCAACTGCCACATGCTTCATGGGTCGGATAACCGAGAAGGTAGGTGGCAGTGCTGGAGTTGGCTTTGCCTGAGGGGTAGAAAGGGTGAGATGGGAGGAAAGGAGAAAGTGATCATTCCAGGAGGGAGGAGCGGTGAGAGGGATAGAAAGGGGAAGGTCTGAAGAGATCAGAACATCCATATTGTGCCCTGGGGAATGAGTCGGGCTAGAGGGGAGAATAGAGAGTGAGAGAGGTTGCAGAGGTTGGTTAAGAGTCCAGAGGAAGGACAAGAAGCATCCAGGTGGATATTAAAGTCTCCACCAAGGAGGAGTTGAGTGGTAGAGACCAAGAGGGAAGTGGAGAGATCCGCCCACTCAGAGAGGAAGGAGGAGATCTGACCAGTTGGCCGATAGATGGTAGCCACAGTAAGGGAATGGCCGGGAGAGAGAGAGAGAGCTTGCAGATGAGGCGATCGAAAGAGGAGTAGGCCTGCGTAGGAATGACAGAGCAGGAATCCACTCTGGGAAGATCAGGGCTACACCCCTTCCGGAACAGTTGGATCTGGGTGTGGAGAGGATATTGTAGCCATCAGGGAGGAGAGTGTCAAAGCTTGTGGCAGAGCTGGCCCTGAACCATGTCTCAGTGAGACCGGGGACATCGAGGTCAAGCTCCTCCAGGAGGCGGCAGATATCAGAGGAGTGTTTGACAGCTGAGCGAGAGTTGAGAGTGGAAATTAGGAGAAGGTTGCCGTCCTTGAAAGACTTCCAGAGTGGGGTACAAATCAGAGGTAAGCCCTGCGGAAATGTAGAAGAAGCCCGTGAGGGGGCAAAAGAGGAAGAAGGAGAGGGCAAGGTAGCCAAGGAGGAGACAGAGGTGGGAAGGCAAGGAAGCCGTGGGGGGAAGAGAGGGGACAGCAGGAGAGGAAAGGAAATTGATGGGAGAAGAAGAGAAAGGAGAAAGCACAGAGACCATATGAAGAGTCCACAGGGCTGACGAGGGAACGAAAAAAAGGATGTTGGTGAGGTTTTGCCTGAAGGAGGCACTGGTATAGGTGTCAGCGATAGGGAGGCCTCGGTTGGAGACCAGGATGTCCTTTTTAAAAATTCTTCCTACCAGATTTAGTGAGGAGAGCAGGATAGTTGATGGAGAAGCAGTTAGAAAAGATAGGAGAAACAGACAGCACCATAGAGTAGGTAGGGAGAGGAGAGAAGAAGAAGAAAGGGATGGTAGGAGGAAGACACTAGGGAAGGACACAGGGAGGGGTGCAAGCAGACGAGACAAAGAAGGACGAGACAATAGTAGACAATTGAACAATATGACAAGAGTTAAAACAATAGTGGAGCAGTTTGCTAAATGAACGATTTGCTAAGAAGACAAAACCAAAACAACAAGGACAAAGTAGTTGGTGAATGAGAACCTAGAGGAAGGAAGAGTGCAATGGAACATACAGCAGTACAGAATAGGACAGGGCAGTCAGTGAGGCGAATACAAAAAACAATAGAAAACCAACACAGAAGAAATCGGCGAAAGCGGACCTAGATGAGGGAGAAATATAAAGAGAAATACAGGCAGTGTAAGCAAAAACAGCAAAAGCAGAACCTCGATGAGGGAAGAATAAAGGAGAAATACAGGCAATGTATGTAAACAGAGCAGTCAGTGAGGAAGACAACAATAGCCATGAAGAGAGATGACCTAAGTAGGCAAGGATACGGCAGAAACAGGACACTAGGAAAGTAGTGATCAGGGCAGTCCAGGCAGAGCAGAGGGCACGTGTGGTCTGACCCTATAAAGTGCCAGTCTGTGCTCTGAGAACTCGGTACACAAGCAACAGATGAATACACAAGGGAAGACCTGACTGGAAGATAATAATTCCAAGGGGAAAAACCTAATTCTGATGAAGATATCAGTAAGGTTTCAGATGACAACAATAGGTCCAAGAGGAGCCAAGTCAACAGAGATTTCAGGAGTGCAAGTTGCCAGAAGTCTCTGGGAAACGAAGCAAAGAGGTGGTGTTTCCGATCAAATGAAGGGAGATGGAAACCAACAGAAGCATACAGGACTCAGAAGCCAGAAAATGGAAAGTAAATTCAAGGGAGGAACAGAAGAGCAGAAACAGAGACACAAGGAACAAGGAGCTCGAAAAAACAAGGAAAATAGCATGGAGGGGCAAGGGAAGCATCTCACCCCAGACAGCAAACCTGGAGCATTGCGACACGCGGTTGTCCGGTCTGCTTTCTGACATGGCAGCAGCCATCTTGGAAAGCACTAGACTGCTGCATGCGGTTCTTTGGGAACCAGCAAAGTCTCCACCAAGGTCGCAGAAGGTTTAAGTTGTGCAGAAATGTGACAGCATGCTCCCTCAGCAAACCCCTGACCACCATTTTTCCAAGGATGGAGACAATGGAACACACAATCAAGACAGGTACATTCCCAAGGTAAATAGCCCTTCCAGTCAACCAAATATTAAAGCACCCTTCAGCAATGAGAATCGCAAATGCTGGAAATTTCATATTAAGGATTGCCATCTGACAATATTGGGGAAGAAGCCACAGAATGCAGGTAACCTGCGCAATAGAGAAGAATGAAAGACACCTCCAAGATGTAGGCAAAGTCAGATGATAGGAGACCGGGTTTACCTTCTGAAGCACTCAAATAGGGCCAAGATACCTGGGAGACATCTTAGAAACAACTAAGTATCTTGGCAGGTATCTGGAAGACAGCGATGCACAGTCTCCAACACACAATTACAGATTGGCACCTGTTTTCTGTCAGCAAATCATTTGTACCTGGTTTGTGCTTGCAGAAGAATGCATTTTACTTCTTGGTGTATTTGTTTAAGTGCGATAACCCACTGGTTGACTGATGGTACCGGAATCTCTGTTATCTCATGAGTCGGAAAGGCTTTGGGATGGAACTGGAAGGTACAGAAAAAAGGAGTCATGTTGAGGGAGTTGTTTTTGGAATTATTATAAGCAAATTCAGCTGTAGGCAGGAGGGAGGTCCAATTATCTTGACCTGCGTAAGTGAAACCCTGTAGCTATTGCTCCAGAACATGGTTAAGATGTTCCATCTGCCGATTGGACCGGCGATGATACTCAGAGGAGAGAGAACATTCAATGTTCAGGGTGATGAATAAGCCCTTCCAGAATTTGGAGATGTACTTTGGGCCTCAATCTTAACAAGTCCTTAAGAAAGACTTGAACCATTTCTGAGGCAGTCGGCAACTTGGCTAAGGCAGAAACAATGGCTTGGGTAGAGAAACAGCCCACAGTGATCATGATGGTTGTCATTATAGAAGCGGGTGGCAAGTCAACAATAAAGCCCACATCTATGGATTCCCATGGTTTGGAATGTACAGGAAGTGGTACTCATGTGCCTGTACTTGCATTACTGTACTTGGATTATGCACAGAATGGACAGGGCGACACATAACCCAAAACGTCTCTTCGCCAAGAGTGCCAGCAAAAATACTGAGAAAAGGTTGTTCATGTGGTTCATCCTCCTCTCATGACATAAATGAAGGACCTGTTCTTGCAGAGGAAGTGTGGGAAGGAATAGGCATCCATACTTAAACAGATTTCATTGTTTATTTAGCTGATGGTGTTTGCATGAAAGGGGATCTTTTATTATTTTCCCAAGCCTGGGTGGATTGTCAGACTTGCCACAGAAAAGGGGTACTAGAAAAAAAAATGCACATCTTGTTGGAGAGGAGACGACCGGGTAGTGGAACCCACGACGATGAGCCATCTGATTTTCAAGACAGGGCATCAGCGGTTATATTCTTGGATCTTGAAATATATTGAGAAAGAGATCATATTGAACAAATAAATATGCCCAACGAGTATTATTATGATCAGTTCGAAACGCCACAGGAAAATTGCTTCCAAGTAACAAATGATGACATTGATGGCAGCCTTGTTTAAGAGCTAACAATTCTCTTTCCAAAACAGAATAGTGTGTTTTGCTGCTGGGGATCATAAGTACACAATGGGATGTTCCAGGTCATCGGGCTTTTGCTGTAACAGTGTTACCCTATGGCAATTTCGGAGGGGGCTCCCACAATTACAAAGTGCCACAATTACAAAGTGAGACTTGGTATTAGGTTGGCACAAGCTGGGTCCTTGGGTGAAAACCGTCCAGCAAAATGGAACACCCTTCCTCAGCAAATTGGTTACAGGCTGGACCTGCTGGACCTGCTGTGAAAAGTTGGAAATAATTTCCTATAGAAGTTTGCCAGTTCTATAAATGGCTGTAATTGTTTCATTGCAGTAGGCGCAGGCCATTCACTTGCTGCCATGATTTAATGATGGCCCATTGATATTCCTTTTTTGATTTGGAAATATCCTAAATAGGAGATGGAAGAGACCTCAAAGGTACACTTCTCTGGTTTGGTATATAATATGCTCTCACAGTGTCATCTAAGTACCTCTAACACATGCAGTTCATGTTCTTCCTGCGTTTGAGAGTGTACTAGAATATCATCCAGGTAAACGATTACAGTGCAAAATAGAAGGTCTGTGAATACCTTGTCTATGAAGCGCTGGGGCATGGCAGAGGCTCTAATCAAGTCAAATGGCATAAATCTAAATTCAAATGAGCCAAAAAAAGTCTGAAAAGCCATTTTCCACTCATCTCCAGCTTTAAGGGGGATTACATGATACACTCCCCTGAGGTCCAATTTGGTAAATATTGTGACCCAGGGATGGCTTCAAGTATATCAGGTATCAGGGGGAGCAGGTATTTATCCCTAATGGTTATCTAATTTCATCTCCGGAAGTCGACGCAGGGACAAAGCTCCTTGGTGTCCTTTTTGGGGACAAAAAAGAAGGCAGCTTGCCCAAGCGCTTTAGACTCGGTAATGGTCCCATTCTTTAGATGCTTTTGTAGGCACTCATGAAGAACTTCCCTTTCATATTCTGAAAGTGCATACATTCTTCCAAATGGAATTGAGGAATCAGGTAGTAGATTGATAGCCCAATCCTTGGCTCTGTGGGGGGGGGCAATTCATGTTCATCTGGATCGCCGAAGACATCCATGTACTATGTGGTAGCCAGTGATATAATCTTTCCCCACAATGTTGTTCGCAGAAACACAGACAAGAAAATAATGCAGGAATGTAATAATAGTGGCACATAATGCTGTTGTACATTTTATTTAAGAAAGAATATCTTTTGCGAAGGGGATGTTGGGGAGGGCAGGCGTTCAGGGGATGTCCCCTAAAAGGGCTATTAGACCAACTGATGTCTTCCTTTCGGTGTGTGTATGCATTCCATTCCATATTCTTCTGTCATGAAATCTGGAAACAATGTTCAAGAATTACTATATAGTTTAAAGCGCAACCTTGCACGCTTTATTTCAGTGGCCTGAAACTCAGCATTTCATGTAAAGCTAACCATGTCTTACAATTTCTTACCTTTGGAAATGTGTCTCTAAAGCTCTCTCGTGTCTGGCTTCTGTGATCGTAAATCTCACTTTGTAGAGCAGATTAGCCTCTAGCTGCAGTGGTGTGATTCTTATCTCGCTTGTTTGAGCAGTTACACTTTTCCACGCGGTTTTCAGCTGCTCTGCTGGGTTAATGCCCGTAGGACATTTCTCTGTTCCTTTCACTTAAGCACTTAAAAAAATAACCAATATTTGATTTCCTCATCTCCAGCACATCAGTGATTTCCGACGATATATTAATATTAAAAGCAATATTTTTAAATGTGCTATTATTTTGACCAAACACATTATTTAAGTACTCTATTTTTTCAATGACATTTCTTTACCATACAATGTTTGTTTTAAAAACAATAATATCACAAACAAACATACTCTGTTTACCATTGAGGTATAAAGTTCAGGATTCCCACAGACTGGTTCTCGTGGGACTTGTTTTGATGGACAAGACAAAATCAGGCAAGCACTGTTCAACGCAGGTCTGATCCCAAGAAAACGGTTCAGGCCTTCCAACTAATGTGAGGATTATGGCCCTTTAGGCGAGGAAGGCACAAGATGCTCGGAAAATTAATCGTCTTAATGAGGTGAAATTTCAATTTCCCTTTCTGCTGTGAAATGGTCATAAGGATCTCAGCAGTTTGGTATCTAGTGGTCCCCGATAACAAGGATCGACCATTGACTCCCTTGACGTGTTGTTCCGCAGACCTTCCCTCAATAGGGATCTGATTCTGCCTAGCTCAGGGCTGAGTCATAAACAGTTCTGTAGCTCCACATTCCACCAAGGACAAGATGGTAAATATTTCACTATGGGTGTAAGGTATCGTAAAATGTACATTTCTTAGAAACAATGAGGAATGGGGAAGTTGGCATAATCTTGTTTTTTTTGGAAGATCCTTCATTCTCCCTGTCCTGGGGCTAGCAGACACCTACTTACCATATGGCCATTATTACCGCAGTGCATGCACAACCCTTGTGCTCACCATTGTCTCTGTTCTTCTTTAGACAACTGACCTCTGGCGGCACTGATTTGCCTGGGTGCTGGAGGTTCTTCTGATGAACTACTACATCCCAAAGGTTCTTCTGAACGAGAGACAGTCTGAGCTGCCTGATATCTCCTTCTTCCCGATTTACTTTCCTGCATTCGATAATCCAGTTGTAACACCACGGTTATAAGATTCAAAAGAGACATTGGGTGGGCCACCTGTGCCAGTTTGTCCTATAACTCCTCTGACATTCCCCAGCAGAACAATGTGTAACAAGTATATTTAGGCCAACCCATGGCATTGGCCATCTCCTTGAAATAGGTTGCATATGCATACACATCTTTGGACCTCTGGGTTATGTTCAGAAGAGGCTCTTGCACAGAGAACACTGTTTCTGGTCTATCAAACATGCCTCTGAAAGCAGTAGTGGTATAGTCATTGAGGATAGGAGTGTTTGTTGTGATCAAGTGGGTAGTCCAGGATAGAGAACTTTCAACCAGATGAGTCACGGGAAATCCAACCTTGGCTCGGTCTGCAATAAATTGATATGTGCAGAAGGCAAATTGGATAGCATACTGGTTCAAGAATTTTTTAAAGTTCTTTGGGGCACCCCTGTACCATGGAACTCCAAATCCACTTCCCTGGGCATCAAGGGAAAGGGAATCTCTTGCGGCCATAGCCTGGCGCAGTGTTTGGTATTATAATCTTTGGGTTTGTACCTCAGTAGACAGTTCTTGAACTGCTTCCATCAATTCCTGGATCCTATCCATGTCTTTCTTTTAGCATCACAAACTGTCAGTAACTGGACTTACCGACTCTCTTTGACGACAGTGTAACTTGAAGGGATACGGTCTGTCCCTATAAAGGGCCAGCCTGTGCCCTGTGAATTTGGTACGCAGGCCACAGATGGATGACGTGACTGGAGGGAAAAAACCCAAAGGTAAAAAAACCTCCTTCTGGTGAGGATTTCAGCAAGACTTTAGGTGACAACAATGGGTCCAGGAGGAGCCACGTCAACAGAGATTCCAGGAGTGCAAGTTGCCAGAAGTCTCCCAGAAGGAAGTCAAATGAAGGTAAATGGCAACCAAAAGAAGCATACAGGACTCAGAAGGCAGAAGATTGAAAGTAAGGCCAAGGGAGGAGCGCCCAAGAGCAGAAACAGAGTCAAAAAGAACAACGAGCCGGAAAAAACAAGGAAAATAACATAGAGAGGCAGGGGAAGCTCCTCACCTCAGGCAGAAAACCAGGCGTGTTGCGATGCACCTCTCTGCGGTGCATTGCAACACTCCTGTCCTGACTGTAGATAAACCATGTGTGTTTCGGGGTGGTCTGACATGGTAGTGGTCATTTTGGAAAACACTAGACTGCTGCGTGAGGTTCTTCAGGAGCCGGAAAAGCCTCCACTGAGCCCACAAAAGTCTCTGTTGATGGAGAAATGTGACATTACCAAAATGTTCATAGTTGAACTGCATTTTTTAAGGGACGGCCCATAAATATATGTATGTCACTCTAGCGGCGGTAGTATTCAAAGGTCTAGTGACAATATAGCTGCACAGCAGAGGACACTGTGGGTATGCTTAACATACACTGTTCGACACAGGATCTGGAGCGAATTGCTTGTCGCTTCCTGCAACCACGCACGCACGTCATTTTATCCACAAAGGGGACCTGCATGAAGCAGAACGAATCAGCTACAATCGCAAATGCCTTGCACCATGGCACCCCATGCATGTCTAAGGACAGGTCCACGCTTGACACCTAGATGATGTTGAAAGGTGGGTGTATTGGGAAGCAATATAGATGGAGCTTGGAGAAGACATCCCTTTCTGAAAAGGCAGAAGGAGAGCAGAAGCGACAGATGCATACCCCGAGGTCAGGCATGGCCTCGTATTTGAAGACGTACACTGTCCTCACAAGGGTGTCCAGTTATAATGTGGACTGCAAAAAGTGGAATGCAAAAAAGTCGGAAAAAAAAATGTCAACAAAAAATTCAAATGTGTTTTTTTTTATTTTTATGTTTTTTTGGGGTCTAGCTAGTAGAAATAAACGGGGGGTTGATTTTTTTTGTTTTCGAAATTTTTGCAGTCGACATTTTCACTATAAACCCCTCACAAGTTTACTGAAGGAAAGTCACCATCACACTTTGTCCATATGGAGCGAGGTGAGGGGCTCTATATGTCGTGCTACGGTTCCGAAAGAGCGGGCATCAAGGTTTAGAATTGCATTTGTTATTTTCTATTTTATGTTATGTTACTGTGGTTTGAATAGTGCACCGCTGCCATTTTCATGGTCACCAGGCGCCCAGGCAGATATGAATAGGAAGGGGGGTTGGGATGGATTAGTTGGTGAGTTTGAAAGGGAAAAGCGCACAAGAGCTTTGATGTGCTGTTGGTGGCTTCATTTCAGAAAAAAACGGTCACTGTGTGCTGGTATGATTTTAGTTGGTCGATGTTGCATGGTGTTTGGTGGGTGGTTACATGTGGGTGTTTTATGTGCGTCTTCGGTGTTGTGGAGAGTTGGTGAATTGCTTGTAGTTTGCAGTGTTTTTGTGGCAAAGGTATGTGTCTTGTTTCTTTTGTGTTGGGTGGTGAGTATGCAGATTATTAGAGAGTTTTTAGTAGGGTTAGTAGGGGGTCATCTGAGTCTTTTGCTGTGGGTTGGGCTGATCCGTTGGGTTAATCTTGTTCTATGGTGGTTAGGGTCGAGTGTTTTATTTCTATGGGTGCTCTGGTTTCAGAGTTTCTTATTATGTTGCGTTGTTGGTTTGTCTTTGCCAGTGATCTCTCTTTAGCTTCGTGAGTTAAAGAGCCATATTTTTAACAGTTTCTTGAATTTTAGGTGATCGTCTGTTTGTATTTCCTTTGGAAGAGAGTTCCAAAGTCTCACCACTATGCAGTAGAATGCTGATCCCCTGAAGTTGTGTTGTGCACATTGCTTCGATTTGAGGTGAATGTCATTACTGGACCTTAGTCTTCATGTTGCTTTGTAGATGGAGTTTTTTCCATGTTTGAATTCCGCTCTTTGGTCGTGGATTGCTCTGTGTGTTACGCAGAGTGTTTAGAAAAATATTCTGTTTTTGACTGGTAACCATTATAATGTTCTCAGTGCTGGTGCGTTCTGTATTCGTTGTAGTTTTCTCATAAGGTATTCTAGCATTCCGAGATGGCTGCTGTTGGCGTAGTCTATTGTTGACACGACGAGAGAGATGACGGTGAGTGTTCTCTGTGGGAAAGTGAAGAAGGGGAGTATCCTCTTGATTGTGTATAAGTGGAAGAAGCATTTCTTAACTACTGTGTTGACTTGGGGCTCTAGTGTTAATTTGTTGTCCATTAGTATTCTGAGACTTTTGACGACTTTGGGTGGTTCTGGTGGGTTTCCCAGTTCGGTAGGCCATGAGACATGGTGGTTATTCAGCAGGTTGTTGGGTGCAATCGTGAATTCAGTTTTGTCCAGATTGAGTTTAAGGGTGTTGGTGGTCATCCACTGGTTTAATTCAGTGAGGCGGTAGGTGAATTAATAGGTTTTGTTCTTCGCTGGCATTGATTTTGTAGATGATTTGAGTGTCATCTGCATAGTTGTAACAGGTGAGATAACCTTTTTTGATGAGGTTAATCGGGGGGTCATGTAGATGTTGAAAAGTAGTGGTGATAACGATGAGCCATTTTGGACTCCACATTTTGTTTTGCGAGATGCTGACTTGTAATGGTGCTAGCCAAGTTGTTTCAATTCTTTCTGTCAAGAAGGAATTTATACAAAGGAGTGCTGTGTTGCCGATCCAGTACCATTGAGTCATTTGATGAGTGTTTTGTGGTGGACTGTGTCAAAGGTTACAGACTGGTAATGTTAATTGTTAGTGAGTGTGCATACTGCACACATAATTAAACATTGCTTTGGAGCTCACAGAAGAAACAGATCATTGGTTTTAATGTAAGCAAGACCCTTTCCAAGAAGGAAGGATATGTTGAGGGAGAATATGCTGTGCATTCTCTGAAAAAAGTTAGTAAAAAAAGGAAATTATTTAAATGTAATAATATTGTACATTGGCTCTCTTTAAAATTTTGCAATGATCATTTCTGATGATCACTTCTAAAATATATTGTAGTCATATTAAGAATGTTACCCTTGCCTTGCTCAGGAAAGCACATATCGAAACTGCGAATAACCATAGAAAATATTGTCTGATCGAAAGTTATCATTCCAGAATGGGCTGTTTGGTATACTCATATTGTACTATTTAGAAATGCCCCTGTTGAAAATGGGGTTGGGAACAAATAGCATCACTGAGAGTTTCTGGCTGCTTTGCATGAAATCAAAAATCTTTTTGGAACGTATGAAACAGCACAGATCTTTGATATTTGACAAATAAGTCTATGATTAAACAATTGTATGCTTGAATCACTACAAATATAGGGCCTCATTACACGGATGGCGGTAGGGATTTACCGGTACCGGTAAAATACTGGTACCGGTAAATCCTTACCGCCTTACTACGAGGTCCCTCTGCGGGTTGGGGCATTTAATGCCTGCTTTTTGCAGGCGTTAAAATCCAACCCGCTAAGGGACCTCGGAGCTAATTACGGCACCGCAAAATTGCGGTGCCGTAATTAGCGCCTTCCCCATTCCCATAGAGCCCTATGGGGCAGAAATGGGAATGGGGAAGGGCAATGGTGGAAGGGGGATTTACCGCCCCTCCAACCTTGGAATGGGGCGGTAAATCCCCTTTCCGCCAAGGCGGTGCCGGTATTTTACCGGCATGAGCCATGGCGCTAATAGCCCCATTCCCATTTGAGCTAATAGCGCCATGGCTCACCGCCTACCGTGTAATGAGGCCCATAATGCACACTAGGCCTGGCGCACATTTCATTTTTCACAAGACTCACCCAAACATTAAAGTATTTGTAAACATAAACCATGCATACTCGTTGAGACAGTCCTAGTATTTGGATGTGAGGGTAAACTGTGACATATGTCCCCCATATAAAGGTCTCAAGGTATGGATGTCTGCACGTGTTCAGGCCCCTTCCCCATTGCACATACATCCTTAGATATACACAAAATACCCAAATTAGACCATCTTCCCAACAAAGATAACATTCAAACAATATAAGGATAAAGCAAGAAATAGAGACATACTGTGCAAAATGTAACAGTCTACATTCTGGATAGGGCAGACGAACAGAAAACACAAATTGAATGGTTGTCCTCTTCCCACAGTGCAGAGTCACCGCTGCAACAGGTTCTCTGCATATGAGAACATACCTCATATATCATCCCCAGAATAGTTTCCTTGTGACATCAAAACAAGAGAAATCTATGTGTACATGATAGGAGATGGAATGGATTGACTGCATGTGTGCACTGTTACCATAAGGCCAGCATCAGTCATCATATATCCAGCCATCATATATCCATACATCCACACAGTCTGAACGAAACAACAACCTTATGCCATGCTGCTTCATCTTAAATTGCCGCCCCACCCCCAATGCAGCCTAAAGTGGCTGGAAACTGGCGTCAGTGAGGGAGCCCAGCAGATAAGGAATGCAGCTTGCTTAGTAAATAGCCACAAAAGGAAAAAGAACAGCACGCAGCTATTATTTTAATACAAAGAAACCATTGCTGTTGAATGATAAAAGGCATTGTGCATAGTTTTAAAAGATTGTATGCGACGGTATAAAGGTACGCGTTGTTAGCTTCGGCAGAGTGGTCATGATGTGACTGGTCATGCAGTAGGAGCTCTACCTTACCCTCAAATGTGTGGGCAAGGGTTGACTGGTTATGCAGTCTAAACGTTACTTTAGTCTCAGTAAAATGGGCAAGGCTTGACTGGTCCTGCAGTCTAAACTCTTCGTTTTTCTCAGAACAGTGGGCAAGGTTTGACTCGTCATTCAGTCTGAACTCTACTTTAGACGGAGCAGGGTGGTCAAGGATCAACAGGCAATGATGCCTGAACGCTTTTGTACTCCCCCTCAGCTTTCTGAACCACACTGGTGTACCCTGGGAGAACCTGCAATCTCTTCCCAGCAGGGCAAACCACTATGGGCCTCCATACCGGGCTCCAATACCGGGGTCTGTGAATGAGGAATTAATGGGTCATTCCGACCTTGGAGTACCCGGTAATTCCTCATGCACAGAACCATTCCCCATTCCCATTTGAGCCCCCACAGGGCTCAATGGGAATGGGGATGGAGCTAATAACGGGCCGGTTGATAACGGGCCCGTTATTAGCTCCTTGGTCCCCTTGCGGGACCGGAAAGGACGTCTGGTTTTACCAAACGTCTGTTCCGGGTCCCGCTAGGGGACCTTGTAATCAGGCAGCCTGTAATGAACGGTGCCAGTCCCGTACCGGCACCGTTCATTACAGGACCGCCAGCCTCGTAATGAGGCCTTGTGTGTTTAGCGGGACAATAGCAGAAGATATCAGCAGGGCTTCTGTACTTTAAATGGCACCAGTACTAGCTCTTCTGCGGTCTCAGCAGAAGATCAAATAACGGACTCGAAACAGTGACTGAACTCTCCTGTTTCTCTGTCGTGTAATTGACAATTGGCACTTCCCCAGACCTACTTCCTTTTCAGAGGATTGGCCTATTTATAAATCCTGCTTACAGTCCTGTCAGGCAGGATAGGGCTGAGGCAACGCCATTCGAATGTCATGCAATCCATAATTGTTACTGAAATTGCTCCAGCTCGATGGGCCTTCCAAAGGTAGGAATCTCTTGATAAATACAGATAATCTGGCACTTGCACGTTTCCGCATCTAATTCTGATGATCATGATTTGCAGTTGTATGGCCTGCAGCAGACATGCGCTTGATAGGAAGATTATGAAGGTTATGAAGATTGCAGAATCCACCAGAATAGAACACATCACTTTCTGCTTCTTTTGCCATGCCCAGGGGAGGGTGTTTTGGCCAATCAAAATGGCCTACGATCCCGTTTGCAGGACAATTAGACAGTTTGGCTGAAACACCTGGCCTGCTTTGAGTTTCCTCTGAGCTTTAAGTGCGTGGATTCCACCAAGAGGCACATTTTATTAGGGTAGGGGTAGCCCCCACGTTTCCCTCTTCCACTCCACAGATCTGAAGGCAGATGCTAAACCCAGCACGACAGCTCAGTATGACCACTCACAACAGGGCTGTTTTTAATGGGCATTTGTGAGCAGAACACTTTTACTCTTTATAACACAGCTCTGCCTTTTTCAAAAGGGCTGTCTTTATATGTAATGTATGTTGCTGAGGGGCATTCAAACTCACATAACTGTAACAAAGTGTAATTAAAATTATTTTTGTTTGGAAAAATTACGTTTACAAAATGGCAGGATCTGTCTTCTCATCAACGATGCTTAACCCTTCTTTATAAACCACTTCTGTTTTATCTTTTCCTTCAATTGTGTTCTCTTTTTCAGAGCTCCTCATAGTTCCTTGCCTCTTGATTTTGTACTCGGTAATTAAGCCACATTTAACATATTGGCCCTCATTACACCACCGGCGGTAACCAATGGCGCTATTAGCACCATGCTGGCTGCCGTTATTATAACGAGTCCGCCATGGCGCAATGGGGAATTACCACCCCATTCCAAGGTTGGCGGGCGGTAATTCCCCATGCACCATTGGCCCTACCCCATTCCCATTTTTGCCCCATAGGGTTCAATGGGAATGGGGAAGGCGGTAATTACGGTACCGCAAATTGCGGTACCGTAATTACCTTCAAGGTCCCTTTGTGGGTCCCTACTTTAACGGCTGGTCCAGACCAGCCGTTAAGGTCGGGAGCCGCAAAGGGACCTCGTAATTAGGCGCTAAGGGGTTAACGGCACTGCAGTCTTTTACGGCGCTGTTAACCCCTTAGCGCCAGGGTCGTAATGAGGCCCACAGTGTCGCTGGGATCTGTGTGAACTCTTCCAATATTTCCGCTACATCTTTCCAAAATGTGACAATTAGAGGGCATTCCCAATACATATGACATGACCCTGCCTGGGCTGATTTGCATTTAGGGCATTCCCCCGAGTGACCCATTGAGAATGTAGCCATTTTAGCTGGGGTATAATGGAGCCTATTTAGGATCTTGAACTGAACCAGCCGAAGGCCTGCGTTCAGTGACACCGATTACAGTATTTGGCCCATTTTTCCTCTGGGATGTTTGTATTTAGGTCTTCTTCCCATTTAGCTTTCGTATTATTTATTGTAGGGATGTGTGTTTGTACTAATGAATATAGTTTGGAGACTCCCAGTCCCGTACCTCACGTGGCCGCCTGTATGCACGGTGTGAGGGTGGTTCATTTGGAAAAAGTGGCCAAAGTGCATTAAATGTCGATTTCATCCTGTGATTCTCAAGTGTTTTAAGTGGTCCCCATCCTACCGCCCCACCAAATTCCTCCCTGGTCACAAATTTCCCATTGGGGAACATGTCACGCATTCAAACTTCTCTGTTCGGGTCCCAGTGTCTTTGTATTGTTTTATCCAGCGTGGGCGGTATACCGGGGTATTTCCATAGTGGGACATCCGGGTCATACAGGGTTTCTATTTTCAGTTTTTTGTACAATGTTATCCATGCACGTACCGTGGTCCCCACTGGGTCATAGGGACAGGAATCTTTGTATTGAAGATCAAATTTCATGGAACGGAGGTCTATGGGAGATGCAGCAAATTTCTCAAGCCATATATGGGGTGAGCCGTCTTCTAGGTCATACCAGTGTTTTGCGAATTGCGCTTGCGCTACCAGATAATATCATTTGAAATCTGCTGCCGCCAGTCCTCCTGTACTATAAGGTTCGGTAAGTTTTTCCCATTTCATTCTAGGGGTCTTCCCGTCCCACACAAATGTCACTACCATTGCTCTTATTTTTTCAAAGAAGGTTCTACCCGGCCATATTGGTATTTTTACAAACAAGTAGAGCAATTTGGGGAGAACCACCTTCTTAAGGATAGCAACCCGGCCATTTAAGGATACAGACAGCTTAGCCCATGTTTGAAACTTTACACTAAGCACTTGTATAATTTGTTCATAGTTATCCATATACAGTGTCTGCCTGTCTCGGGATATCATTATACCTAAGTATCGTATGTGTCCGGTTGCACATTTGAGGTTCTCCGTTGTCATCGGGCATATGGTGTGTGGTGTCAGCGGGAGGATTTCCGATTTTTCCTTATTTATTTTGTATTCTGAGTAGTCGTCAAATTTATATATGTCTTGCATTAGGGGTGCTAGGTTGGTGTCGGGGTCCCCGAAATACAATAAAGTATCATCCGCATATAGCGAGATCGACTGGGGCGGGCCTGACATACATATTCCCCTATCTCCATGTTTTAGTCTGACCATTATAGCCATGGGTTCGATGGTTAGTGCAAATAGTATTGGAGAGAATGGGCAGCCCTGCCTGGTACCCCTGCCCAGCGTAAATAGATCAGAGATTGTATTGTTTGTGAGCACTCTCACTCCTGTTTTTGTGTACAGTAATTTAACATACTTGATGAAACTGGGGCCCATTCCAAATCTTCCGAGCACCCTTGAGGAGATACACCCAAGACACAGAGTCAAATGCCTTCTCGGCGTCCCAGGATATCACCACAGCCTGCGCTTCTGGATTTATCTGCGCCATTATTGCGAACAGCCTGCATAAATTCAAAGCTGTGGATCTTGTGGCGATTAATCAGTTCTGATCATGATGGATCAGGGTCGGCATGTTTGGTAATAACCTGTTTGCCAACACCTTGGCGAACACCTTGGCATCCACGTTTATGAGTGACAGTGGCCTATATGATGACATGTACTGCGGAGGGCGGCAGGGTTTTGGCAACACTGTTATTATCGCTTCTCGCATAGACTCAGGGAGTTAATTTAATTCCAGTGCCTCTTCCCATACCTTTAACATTATTGGGACCAGTTCTTTTCTGAATTCTTTATATAATTCAACCCCCCACCCATCGGACCCCAGGGCCTTCCCCGAAATCAATTCTTTTATAGCTTCTGTGATTTCTTCCTCAGTGATTGGGCTTCCAAGGGCCATTTTAGGTTCTAATGGGAGTGTTGGCAATTTCAGGCCATCTAAGTATGTTTGTATTTCTGGTATTGTTTTCTTATCGTTATTTGAATATAGTCTTTGATAGAACTTCAAGAACTCGTGGTTTATGGCTCGACCCCGTTACAACCACGCCCCCCCTGTCTTGTATGCTTTTGATTGGAGTGTGTTGGCGATCAGCTCTAATGAGGTTGGCCAGGGCCCTTCCCGCCTTGTTCCCTTCCCCATATCTGCGCGCTGTTGTTGGGGCTGCTATGTATTGTACTTCCCTCGTGGCCAGCCTGTCAAAATCTTTGAGGAGTTGGTTTATCTCTGCTAGGGTGTCTGTATTTCGGGTTTCATTATAGGAATTTTCCAAATTTCGGAGTTGTCTCCGTCTTGACTAGTTCACATCTCACTGACCTCAGCAGTCCCGTAGTTTTGGAAATCATTTCACCCCTCACCCAGGCCTTGAACGTCTCCCAGAGTATTGAGTATCTGTCTACCGTCCCCACGTTATTATTAAAGAATTCTTCCATTTCTATGTGTAGTGATTCGGTCACATTAGGATCTTTAAGTATGTTTGTGGGCATTCTCCATTTCTTTTGTGGTTTTGGGGCATTCTTGAATATTAGATCCAGGGATACCGGGGAATGGTCTGACAATGTTCGAGGATGTATCTTGCAGTTCTCAAGTCCGCTCAGCACATCCTCAGACAGTAACCAATAATCGATCCGCGATTCTGAGTTGTGTACACTCGAGTAATGGGAAGAACCTGTTTTGATGAGACTTTCATAGATCAGACTTGTCTGGAAATCTCGTAAGGGGAGACCAGAGGAAAGGAAGAGAAAGACGGAGAGGGGGCAGACTCAGGAGGGCCAGAAGTAGCAGAGAAAGTAGGGGGAAGAGGAGGAGAGGATGAGAGGGTGTACAGGATGTCCTGGGGTTTAGAGATGAAATGAGAGGCAAGGGTCGTGCAAAGGGCCTGGGAGGCAACAGGAGAGGTAGAGACTGCAGCAGGGTTGGCCAGCTCCTTGCAGATTTGAAAGAGTCCGGCCGAGTTAGGATGCTGCAGAGACGCAGACTTGGATATGGGCTAACTTCTTAATGCAGACAAGGAGCAGGTATTGCCTTTGGAGTAAGTGGCAGGCCAGTTTGTCAGAGGATGCACAAGACGCCGACCATTTCCTCTAAGCCACCCTACCCTCACGTTTGAGGGTAGCTAGGTCAGAGTCATACCAAGAGTTGCACTTGGCTTTGGGATTCAAGCGGATCCTCATGACAGGGGCAAGAACATCAAGAGTATCATAGATAGAAGAGTACAGCATGGAAAGTGCTGCGTCAGGATGTGAGTCAACCAGAGGAGGAAGAGGGGGAGAGAAAGTGGCAGCAAAAGCCTCAACTGACACACGCTTCATGGGTCGGTTGACCGAGAAGGTAGGTGGCAGTGTTGGAGTTGGCCTGGCCTGAGGGGTAGAGAGAAAGAGATGGGAGGAAAGGAGGGTGTGATCACTCCAGGAGAGAGGAGTGGTCAGAGGGGTGGAGAGGGGGAGGTCAGAGGAGATCAAAACATCCAGTGTGTGCACTGCAGAGTGAGTTGGGCCAGATGGAAGAATAGAAAGAGAGAGAGAGGTCACGAAAGAGTCCAGAGGAGGAACAGGGAGCATCCAGATGGATTTTGAGGTCCCCAAGAAGGAGGAGTTGAGTGGATGAGGCCAGGAGGGAGGAGGAGAGATCAGCCCACTCAGAGAGGAAGGAGGTGATCTGACCAGGTGCCAATAGATAGTAGCCACGGTAAGAGAGTGACCAGGAGAGAGAGAAAGCCTGCAGACAAGGCATTCAAAAGAAGAATAGGCCTGCATAGGAATGACAGAGGCAGGAGTCCACTCTGGGAAGATCAGGGCTCCCCCTTCCAGAACGGTTAGATCTGTGCACATAGAGGATCTTGTAGCCATCAGGGAGGAGAGTGTCAAAGCTTGTGACAGAGCTGGCCGTGAATCATGTCTCGGTGAGACTGAGGACATTAAGGTCAAATTCTTCTAGGAGGTGGCAGATGTCAGAGGAGTATTTGAAAGCTAAGCGAGAGTTGAGAGTGGCAATGTGGAGAAGGTTTCCATCCTTGAAGGACTTCCGTGGAGGGGTACACATCAGAGGTACGCCCTGCAGAGTTGGAGAGGGAGCCCAAGGGGGTGGGAGGGCAGGAGAGGAAGTAGGAGAGGGCAAGGTAGCCAAGGAGGAGGCAGAGTGGGGAAGCAAGGAAGCTGAGGAAGGGAGAGAAGGGACAGCATGAGAAGAAAGGAAATTGATGAGGTGCAGGAAGCGTCTATCAAAGAGGAGAAGGTTGGCCTGAGGGCCTTGGACCAAGATGGTGCCATTTAGGTAAGCAATAATGATGACCTTAGAGGAGTTGAGGGGGGCCAGGAGGGCCTCCCACCGGGTGCCATCATTAATGGGAGAAGAAGAGAAAGCAGAGAGCACAGAGACCATATGAAGAGTCCATAGGTCTGGTGGTGGAACGACAAAGAGAATGTCAGTGAGGGTCTGTCTGAAGGAAGCACTGGTGTAGGTGTCAGCAATAGGGAGACCAGGGTCAGAGACCAAGATATCCTTTTTGAATTTCTTCCTGTCAGACTTAGTGAGAAGGAAAGGAAATGTCAATAGAGAAACAGTTAGAGAAGATAGGAGAAACAGAGAGCACCATAGGTGAAGTGGAGAGAGAGGGGGAGAAGCAGGGGAGGAGGATCAGGGTAGGAACAGCGGGGCAGAGTAGCACAATGCAGTCACTGGGCCAACCATGTTCAAGAGAAAAGCATGCAGTACAACCACAAGGGCACAGCAAAATTGAAATTGGTAGCAGTGGGTGAAAACACGGCTAAATTGAAATTGGTAGCAGTAGGTGAAAACACAGCTAAATTCAAATTGGCAGCAGTAGGTGAAAACACATCTAAAATCAAATTGGTAGCAGTATGTGAAAAACAAAGCTAAATTCAAATTAGTAGCAGAAGGTGAATATCACGGTGCAAACACAAGTTGTATGATTGGGAGATCAGGTGAGATGGAGAGAGAGAGGGAAAGTCAGAGGGGAAGGGGTGTGTCGAGTTAGAGGGGACTAACCCATTGTTTGGAGGTGAGAAAGTCACGGTAGTTCAGGCTCCACTGAAGAGTGTGGGAGCGACATCCTCAAAGCTCTCGTGAGGGGGTTCAAGAAGACCTCATGCAATGAACCGGTAGCGGACTGGGAGCAGACAGGGGCCTTAGTTGTGGGCCTTGAGTGGGGCCGGTGTTCGCCTGCTGGCTCCTTTGATTGGTCAGGAAGAAGGAGCAGTGGGCCAATCAAAGCCCACCTGTTGTAGAGAAGCAGGCACTCCAGTGCCGGGAAAAGGCTGCGGCCATGTTGCAGGGTCCCAGCACAGTCCGTAAGAGCAAGGCCAAGTCTCAGTCAGGGACAAGAAACAATGCAAGCAGTGCGGGCAGGCAGCACAGGTAACATGCTTTGCAGAAAAAAGAAACAATTACAGAGTAAATAGATAATTTGGAGTCTGCCTAATGGACTTAGATAGTGGATTTGGGGTCTAATTGCCCATCAAATAATAAACAAATACTTGAAATGCTGGGTTACTTATATGTGGTACACATGTGGATACAGCAAATTATGTACAGATCTTTCATAAAATTGTGATCACAAAAGAAACTTAAGATGCACAGTAGAGAAATATACAGTGCCTTATACAGTTTTCCACTACGGCACTTTCAAACATGTCTATCAAAAACTAAGCAAGTAGACATTACACCATTTTTTGTTTGGGCTATTATGTGTTGCTAGTGACACCTATAAGCCAAAACTATTGCATTGGAGTACAGATAGGGAGAAATGGCATATGATGAAGAGGGCAAAACTAGTATTGTGAGTTACTTGTCCACCCATCGACTGGGCATGGCCATGCCAGTCCCTATGGCCAATCCCACTAAGTTCCTGCCCCTCCCGCCCAAACAACTCATCATGGGAACTCTTTGAGCTCCTTTTAACCAAGCCTTACAATCAAACTCTGCACTCAAAGAGCATGCCAATGTTTGTTCAAATCAGTCTTCTGCGCAAGTCCCCGTTTGTCGATTCATGGAACACAATGCGTGGGGCTTACCCGGGACTTATGAGGAATCCACACCGGTACACTAAGTCACTGCGACCCAACGAACGGCTTGCGTGAGACTCCAAGAGAAGGACTCCAAGAGAAGGAGTGGCCGGGCCTGTGCAGCCACCTAAAAAGGGGGCAAAACATGTGGAATGAGGAAGAACAAGCCAAAATGTGGGTGTTACGAGGGATGTTCCACCGGCAAACCATCGCACCACCCATACGCACGCAAAACAAACGTATTCATGGAATTGAACAGGGAACACCGGCCCTCAAAAAAGCAAGCACATATCAATGAACACCTACGCCACACGATAGCAGGCATAAATGTCAACGCGCACACTAACAAATGCATAAAAAGCATGCATGCTCAACAAACGCATGGATACAGCCACGATGAATGCACCACTTGTTGCAGCAATCATTCAGGGACTCCGCAGGAGGAGGAGGATGGCCAGGGCCCGGATCTTCCACCCAAGGACCAGCCTTTTTGGGATGACTGATGACCAAGTCTATGTCAGGTATAGGTTCCCCCCCATATCATTCTAGACCTGGTCACGGAGTGGGAAGATGACCTCACATCACCTACCATGTGCTCCCAAGCACTGATTCCCTTGCAAAAGGTGCTCACTGCTCTGCATTTTTTTGGCCAGTGGCTCATCCGGCAAACCACTCCCATAGTGGGTGGCATCTCCCAGGCCACGCAGTCTCACTGCTAACACCAAGTGTTGGCAATCATAACTGCACGTCCTTCTGTCCGCTGGCATATCTATATGCCCAGAACACCAGAAAAACGGTAAGCAGTGGTCCAGGAATTTTATGGAGTAGCGCCCTTCCCAAAAGTGCTAGGTGCCATTGATTGCACCCATGTTGCTCTACGTCCACCTACAGCAACAGAACACATCTACCGCCACCGGAAACATTTGGCGCTCCATCACTTTTTAGGTTGTGTGTGATGCAAAGGGCACAAATACTGAAGTGTACGCCAACTATCCTGGTGGCACACATGATAGTTTCATCTGCAGGATGTCCCCGCTGCACCGGGCCCTGGAAGCTGGGAAGCATGGAAACACATGGCTCATTGATGAGTATGAATGGCCATGCACATGCATGCATGTTGCACAGACCAATAGGCACTGCCAACAAATGACAATGACAACCATTCTCACCTCTACAGGGAACAGTGCCTAACCTCTGAGCACATACATGATGACGCTCATACGCAACCCCAACACACCTTCCGATGTATGGTACAATACTGCCCAAATTGCAACTCGGGGCATAGTGGAGCGCACATTGGGAGTGCTCAAGTCACCATTGCACTCCACAGTAGTCTACAGGATCATTGTGGCAGCATGTGTCCTGCACAATGTTGCAACACAGCGTGGCATCCCGCGGACATGGTGGTGGCACACCATCCACACCCACAGGCACACTCCTTGCGTATGGCTGGGCAAAGGGCACGTGGAGAGGCTGCACGTACCCAGCTTGTGCAATCTTGTTTCACCTAAAACCCTTACCCTGTGGAGTGCACACAATCCCGCCAAATCCCAGGTGCCATTCAATGATGACAATGGGCCAACCACTGTACCCACAAAACCATCCTGAGAAAGTACCCCTGGAAGTGTACATTTGTGTGCAATCCTTAGAACTAAAAGGACATTTCATTTTGTGTTTCCCAAAGAAAAACATTGAAGAGGGAGGACACCACTACCACCATGCCAACCATTAAATAAAATCAACCCTTTGGCACCAAAAACATCTCAAATGTGTAAGCATCGATAAATTCTGAAACATGTCTGAGCTGCAAGCCATAAATGGCCTCAGAACTTTACATGGACACAAATTACAACAAGCACAATGGCATATTGATGCACACAAAAATGTCCCCATTGTGGAGAGCAGAAAAGCAGTGCAGTATCGATCCACATCTGACACAATCTGGCAACATGACCACAATAAACCCCATCCCAAAACCAAAAATTAACAAGAGGCAATTGACAAATGTGACAAAGAGGGCAACACACCAGAATGGCCACATCCCGACATGCATCATCTTAACTAGCGATCCCGTAACGATCAAGATAAATGCAAATCTTACCTGTCCCCTTGGCATGCAGTCGACAGTCAAACTTCTTCCCATGAAATAGCCATCATTCCCTGATGGAAGGATCTTCACACAATGAACAAAATGAAACAGAGTGCAGCTAACACATCCATGCACCCAAAAACTCAAGACCCACGGGCCCCCCTCATTGACATAGAACACATGCAAACAACAACTTACAAGGCAACCATCTATATGTGTCCCAGCACACAAGCAGCAACACCTGCACACTGCATGCAAATCAAAAACACACACACAACACACACACTGACAAACAACAAGAACCCCCATACTGCCTATACCCCTGAATGACATGCAGCAAATGTGCATGTCACATATTCCCATTCACAAGACGATGGCACAAACACAATGCACGCATCAGTCAACCTGCTGCATGAAATTGATAAGACATCACATATGCAGATAATTTAGCACACAAAAATGCAGGGACACCCCTGGAAGACTATCAATGACATGACAAGGCATGCCATCACCTCCGTAGTATTGGGACAGTGCACTGAACACAGTGTTGGGAGCCCAGTTGCAGTTTCAGCCAAGAGATCACCGGGGTCGAGAGGAGGAGAGAAAGCAGAAGCAAAGAGGAAGGTCTTGAGGTGCTTCCCGGGAACTGGAGATGGTTCTCCTCAAGTTTCAGAGAGGCAGGGAGGCTGTTCCAGAGGGAGGCCCCGGCCGAAGAAAAAGATCTACCACCAACTCGTTGCTTGGAGAAGCGACTCATCCTGAGGGAGTTGGAGGCGGATGAGCGAAGAGCGTAAGAAGGAAGATATTTAGGAAGAGAGAGTTGAAGGTATTGAGACCCCAGGCCCCAGAAGGCCTTGTGGACAATGCAGAGGATTTTGAACTTAATCTTCACCACCACTGGGAGCCAGAGCAGAGATTTCAGTCCTGAGAGATACAGTCCCTGGGCTTGAGTCCAAGGACAAATCTTGCAGTCCTGTTTTGGATGAGTTGCAGAGGGCGGAGAGTAGAGACAGGCAGATTTAGAAAGAGGCTGTTGCAGTAGTTCAGCCTAGAGAGAACCAAGGCTCTGGAGACAGTGAGCTTCTGGGGGAAGGAGAGGAAAGGAAGAATACCTTTGAGGAGGTGCAGCTGGTAGTGTGACTTCTTAGAGACGTCAGAGATGTGAGGAGAGAAGGAGAGTCTGGAGTCGAAAATTACCCTGAGGTTTTTAGCCTCACAGAGGAAGAGAAGAGGGCCAAGTGAGGCCAGCCAGAGTGTGACAAGAAAGGAGGGAGCAGGTGTGCCGATGAGGAGAATCTCGGTCTTACTGGCATTAAGGCAGAGATAATTGGCGGCGCAAAGCTCCTGGATAGCAGACAGACAGTCAGCGATGAGAGAAGGAGAATAGGTGGCGGAAGGGAGCCTGAAAATGAGTTCAGTGTCATCCACATAGCACTGAAAGTTAGGGCAGAGAGCAGCAATGCGGTGGGCAAGAAGTGCCAGGTCTTGGTTGAACAGCCAGGGAGAGAGGTTAGACCCCTGAGGAACATCACAGTTAGATATAGAGATGGAGGAAAGGAAGGACCCAAGTTGGACCTGGGAGGGTCAATCGGAGAGGAAAGGAGTCAGCCAAGCCAGGGCCTGATCGGTGATACCCAGCTTATCACGGAGACGGTTGAGCAGGATGGCATAACTGGGTCTAAAATCCCACTGTAATACGCTAGGGGTTTGTACCCCAATGCGGTCCTCTGTGTAAGCACTGCTGTCATAACTGTCCTATTCATGTACAAAAATAAGAAAAACACCTCAGCATAATTGGGAATTCCTAAGACAGGAGCTGTACACATTTTCTTCTCCAACTCTTCAACTCCCTCCTCCATGTCCTCAGTTCATTCTATTGTGTCTTTATCTACCCGTGCCTTTTTCAAAGCCTGCAAAAAACGGTCTTGTCTACGAACTATAGTCAAACACCCAGGCTCTTACATAATTACAGAGTCCCAATAATTGTTGAATCTGCTTTACCGTGTGCGGTTTTGCAGTTTACATAACGCCTCAGCCCTTTCAGGTCTCACCTTCAGGTATCCTATGTATAACACCTCTTCTTGACAGTACTGCAATTTCTTTTTGTCTACCTTGTATCCCTTGACTGCTAGGATAGTCATAAACTGAATCGAGTCTTGTCTGCATTCATCTTCTGTTGTGCTACAGATTAAAATGTCCTCCACGTACTGTATCACAGCACTCTTCAAATCAATATTGCCTAAGTCCATCTGGCGGACTCTGTTAAAGATCGATGGAGATTCACAGTACCCTTGGGACAGCCTAGTGTGTTTCAGACAAGTCTGGCGGAACATAAACAAGGTCAAGTGTTGTCCATCCTTATGCAACGGGATTAAGAAAAATGCATTTTTCAAATCAATCACCATGAAATTTTGAGCTTCTACTGGGATACTGCATAGTATTGTCGCCAGGTTAGGAACTAAAGGAAACTCTGCATCTATAATCTGGTTAATCGGTCTCATGTCCTGTATGAATCTCCACAACCCTTCCTTTGATTTTGTTCACAGGATACACTGTGGTATTACACAATGATTCTGACGTTACCAGAATACATTGTTCCGTCAGTGCTGAAATAGTCTTAGAAATCCCCTCATCAGCCTCTTGAGACATGGGGTACTGTCTTGCTCGAGGTAAAATTGCTCCTGGTTTCAACTTATTTGGACTCTCCTTACCTCTTTTCACAGCCCTACGTCATACGTGCCTGTAGTACATAGGACGCTTGGCACCTTCTGCAGGTCTTCATCAGAAAATGCTGGACGCTGCCGCATTGTCGCCATTTGCTGTGGGATCTCCCCTTTCTCTATTTTTATCCAATATGTAATACTTATAAAGAACACCACTTCATCGCCTGTCAGATCATCTCTAATATCAGTAATATCAGTCAGCCTATACCCTTCTTCAATAGCTATTACTGTTCTCCATGGTCTACTCTTGTTATCTGTTCCCTCAAGCATTGCCATTTCCCTTTGTACTATGGCTGCTTCTAATTCTATAGGGATTGCTTACCTGTGCCGCCTCTTCGTCCATGGGGATCTGTGGTCTGAACGAGAATTTGGCAGGTATTCTCATAGTCTTCCCCACTAAGCCAGGTAGCCATGTTACTAAAATGCTCACCCCATAAAGGAAAACCTCTGGCTCTTCTGGAATGCCTTGCAGAACCACTTGTCCTGTGAATGCCAATATAAATTCACCCACATTCATGTAGTGTATTCCAGGGGTGGAACACACAATACTTTTGTCAGTAAAAGAAATCATCATGTTACGTTTTGTCATCATATCTCTTCCCAAAATGTTAACTGATGTCTGTCGGGAATACAACAATGGAACAGACATGTCACACTCTCCTATAGAAACTGGTAATTCATCAGTAAAAGGAACTCCCTCAGGGTCAGTCGCTTCTCTAAACAACGGCTTGTATCTCCAGAGAACCTTTGAGCATTCATGGCATTTCCTGACATTGGATACTCTCCCTCTTGTATACATGAACGAGTAGCCCCAGTGTCTACTAAAAAAGAAAAAGATTTGCCTCCTATCGTCACATCGACCCTTTCAGTTTCCTCTTGGAGGTCTGGTGTTACAGATAGTACTGAACACATCAGGTCACCCTGTGAGCTGTCCTATTGTGGATACATGCATACCCCTGTACCCGTGAAAGGTTTCCCTCTCACTACAGTGACACTCCCAATTCTAGGTGTCAACAATTGTCCCATGTTTGCATACTGAAGTGCCTGCATGGAGCGTGCTGCGACTGCCCTTACAGTGGATTCAATTGCGCTTGCTGTGGTTGCTGTGCTTGTTGTATTTGCAGCGTCTGTGTTTGGTACGCTGTCTGATCTTGGGCAAACCCTTCCCTAGCTTGTGAGCTATGTGCTGGTGGATAAGCTCTCCCCCCTGTTGGGAATTGACCATTCTGTACATTCCCTTGGCTCCAACATATGCACGCAATCTGCCCTGTCCTCCCGCAAGTCTAACATACAGGAGGAGCCTGTCTAATTAGCCCCCTTGATTAAATCCTCCTTGCGCATTCTGATTCTCTTTCTGCGCATTTTGAAACCCACCTTGATTGTTGTTCCTCTTTATCCCATGCCTCTACCTCGTGGCATGCACCCATTCCCTCCTTGGTCCATCGGACGCTGATTATGTACCCACTGCTTGCTGTACTCCCATCCCTTCTCCACTTGTCAGTACCGCCCCTTCTATGGCGTATTTTGAAAGAATGTTCTGAAATAATTGGCTTCTTCATGTTTCCTAGTCTCATCCTTCTTCTTGTTTTTCTCTTGCAAGAGCCGACAGTGATGTACTATCATCAGCTGTATTTCAGCCCAAAGCTTGGCTTCCATTCCCACTTGTTTCTTCATCTGCCTCTGTACTTGCTCTTGCAACCCTTGACATAAAATGTGTTAAATTAGTGCCACTGTTTTTCCCCATGGCTCTTTCGTTTCAAGAGACCAATGCTCTTGAATATCTTGAATGCAAGCAATAGGCTCATCATCGCCTTTCATCTTACGTGTCATAATTGCACCCATGAAAAAAGGAAAAATAACCGTTTTTTGCGCCAAACTCAATTGTTTATATTTGTGAAATCCAATTTGAAGGAACAAATACATCTTGAAATCTCTCGACACATGTTTCTCCACCATTTTGGGGTGGTTCATCGGGGTGGTTCATTAAGAGGGTTTTTGTAGTATGACTTAAATGTATAACCTAAAACAAATTAAATAAAGCTTCTAATCAGTTTTCATGTTTCTTAAATTATAATTTGAAACAATTGATTTCAGACTGAACAGTTGAATTGTTAATTCAGAAGAATACTTACTGCTGGATAAGGACTTATGCTCAATGTTCACTTTATCTTAGACTTTTTGGCAAATTTGGCAGTTTGGAACACTTCTTAGTTTTGCTCTCGTTTTTGTCCACTTGTATTTCTACAGAAAATAAATAAATGTGTTCCAATTTTACTCACTAGATTATTTTCTGTATAGCAGGGTTTATATATTGTGATCATTGCTGCTAAATATAGAATGGGGTTCTCTTTCGCTTACCTTGATAATAGTTATGGTACTGGTTTCCCATTTGGTTTCCTTCGTAGCATGTTAACCACAGAAAAACAAGATGGCCGTATATTTATATTTATACTAGCGTGATGACACGGTCAGGCTAAATCTGCGCGAATGCATCATCACGCACCTTACATCTTGCTTTGGGCTGATTTTGACTGTTATAAAAAAAAAGATTTTGGTACAAAAATGTAACAAATTTAAATTTTGAAATACTTACTATCCTGGTAAAAGTATAAACTAAAGTGTTGATTTTGAATTAGTACATTTACTATTACGCATTGTTACATGCTTCTTGATAAATAATGAAAGAGAGAACAACAGAGGAAAGACTTTCTGCTTGGCTGAAAATGGAATGTGGTTTCAAAAGCAATAGCCATTTGGAAATAAATGTTTTAAAGAAAATGGTGCATCTCCATGTGCATCTCCATGTCTACGTTTAACCCTGTAACACATGTAAGTGTCCATTAAACAAATCCAAGATGGTTCTTTGCATCTAAATAGTTTTTCCTTATTTCCACCTCTTACAGGCAAACAGACACTCTCAATCCAAAATATTTAATATCCATATAGTCTTCATTGTGATCTTTCTGGAAATGATATACCAGGGGAAATCTTATATCTTTGATTTTAATAGATCTCAAATGTTCTGATACTCTTGTCTTTAGAGGTTGAATAGTACTTCCTATGTATAGTTTTGAGCATGCACATTGGATGCCATTTACAACATATTTTGTGTTGCAGTTTATAAACTGAGAAATGTTTTGGATTGTGCCATTGGGCATTTGGATTTCTCGCTTTCCATTAAGTAAACAAGGGCATAATATATATTTGCCACATTTGTAGTTTCTTTGTAGTGCTTTTGATTTCCACATTTGGGGGAGACCAATATCTTGGTTTTTGGCAACAAAATGCGACTGACTTATTTTTCAGGTTCTTTGCTTTGCGAAATGTTAAACTAGGTCCACAGTCCAAATTCATTGATAGATCTTCATCTAATTGGAGAATTGGTCAGTGCTTGGACTATATTTTGCTTATTTCTTGCCTCTCAGAACTATAAGTGGTTTTAAATCGCACCTCGTTGGTCTTGGTTAAAGGACTTGCTTTTGGTTTATTGATGAGCAAATCCACTCTTTGGCGTTGTTTTGTTTTGTGGTAAGTTTTCTGCAGATGCTGACAGTCATAGCCCCTATCTTTGAATTTTTTAATTGAATTTTTTGCACGTTTTTCAAATTCCATGTTAACTCTGCAGTTTCTTTTAATTCTCATCAGTTCTATGTATGGTATATTTAGGATCACATGATTAGGATGATTGCTTTTCGGGTGAAGGATACTATTACCTGCTGTTGGTTTTGCAAAGAGAGTTGTGTGGATGGTGTCATTCGCTATATATAGTACCAGATCCAAAAAGCCTATTGATGTTGTACTTTCCTGTAAAGTGATTGTAGATTATATTCATTTGCCTTCAAGTAACTGTGAAATTAATTTAGTTCTTGTTGGTTTCCATTCCAGATCATCAATATATCGTCTATATAACGACCACAGTAAATTATGTGATTTTCAGTTGTAAATGCAGGATGTTGCCAGGAAAAGTTGATTTCAAAGTGGCCCATATACAAATTGGCATATGGGTGGAAATTCCGCGCCCATAGCCGTACCCTGTTTTTGACGATATAGTTGGTTATTAAACGTGAAAATATTGTTCTGTAGAGTCAAATTTAACATTTCTGTAATCATGAGATTTTGTTGGTGAAAAGAAATGGATCTGGTTTTAAGGAAGTATTGAATGGTTTAGATGCCCTTCTTGTGTAGGATGCTGGTATAAAGAGACGAAACATCAAGTGTCACTAATCTGTACTTGGCTTCTCATGTGACTGATTCGAGTTGCTCGATGACATGTTTGGTATCCTGTATATATGATGCCAGTCCTGATGCTAGTAGTTGTAAATGTTTGTCTGTATGGTTTGAGATGGTCTCTGTTAGAGATCCAATAGCATTGATAATAGGTCTACTTGACGGAAATGTCCAAAAAGCCTTGGTGATTTTTGGCATTAAATATATTGTTGCCAATGTTTGATATGAATTGTGCATGAAATAATATTCATCTTCAGTCAACAGATCTACATTCAATAAGTATTCATGGTGTTCCATTCTTCTATTAATTTGGGTAATGGATTGGTTGTCAATTTCTCATAGCAATGTTCATCATCTAAGTGTTATAGTGCCGATTTGACATAATCTTCTGTATTTAGAAGGACAATAGTTCCTCCTTTATCTGTTGTTTTAATTGTAACTTTAGAATTTTTTCTGGACTTTGTTCTATTTTTTCTTTCAATGTCATATTTTGTTGTATTTTGGGTTTCTTTCCCGAAAGATATTGACTCCTGAAATCTTGCATTGTTGCTTTATAAAACATGTCAATCATATGGTCTGTAGCTAGATGTGGAATGATCTGGGACTTAGGTTTTAATGTTGTTTCTTCTGATAATCCTGTTGTGATATTGAGATCAGCTGAGAGTGCAAGTTCAATGTGTCTTCTACATGTGATACTGATAACTCTGAGGGTGTTTCTGAGATCTCAGGCTGTTTGCATGGAATTATATTAGAGAAATACTTCTTGAGCATCAGACGTCGACAAAATTTGTACAGATCAATATTAGTTGTGAAGTAATCCGATGTTCCTGATGGACAAAATGGCAGTCCTTTGTTCAGGGCTGACATTAGGTGTGGCGAAAGATCCATACTGGTAAGGTTCACTATTACATTTTCTTGTTGCGATACATATTCCTGGATCTTGTTTGCACTCCTTCACTGATTGATGCAAGATAATTGCACCCATGTCTGATGTGCCTGGATACTTTACCCTAAGAGCCCTCCAAACATCTGCTCTACAATTATTAAATGGTGCTCCATCATGTGCTGCGTTCTGTGCTGTCACACTTGAATAGCCAGCTCTCCTCCATATGTCATCAGCTCTTTCCCCAATGACGGCTGCCAAGAGACTCTTAATGTCTCATATGGCCAACGTAGTTCCTCCTGTCATTTTTTCTAGTTCATAAATCCATTTTCCCGCAGCCAATGTCAAATTCGGGAGCTTGCATCTTAAATTATCCTTGTCCATCTGTGGCCATTTAATATACTGTGGTCTTGCTCCCCCTTTTTCCAATAAGGGAAACTGTGTAAACCCTAACCTGCAGTCTGCTCCCATCGTCTGCCCATCCATTGTGGGGACAATAGTCCCTGACCTTCTCCTCTCTGGCAATGATCTTAATCTGCTGACATATGGCAGTGACTCGCCCTTTTCACTATGAGATTGACCTTGGGGGCCCTCTAGATATGCTAATGGATCCGGTCTCCTATCTGTAACGCTCACCTGATTCCCGTAGAGGCGCCGGTCTTGACTGGGCGTATACCGTATCTTCAAAGGTGATGCGTAACACACGGCTGGCTCTTTGGGCTGGACCTCTGTGCACTGTATGTCTGACTCGAAGGTTAAGAGGTCTGCAGATAGAAAATATGGGATTAAGGAACTGGGTTATTGAATGTCTCTCTCTTCTTCCCTTTCTCTTCTCCTGTAGAACCCCAAAGGTTAACGCTCTCACCTTAGGTAAGTGAACGCCGTGCTCTCCATCTGCCTCGGGGCAGGGTGCTGTAACCAGTTTCTTCACTGGATAAGGGGAGCAGGCCTCTTGACTTCAGAGGACTGCTGTCCGTCGTTTACTGCACGAACGGTAAGTTTCGAGTAATTCTAATGTCTTTAAAGTCTTTAGTAATGATGTTTCTTGTTTTGCAGGGTTCCGGCGATGGCGGATGACGGGCTGAAGTGAGTTGAAGATGGAGCCCGTGTGATGAATAGAAGCGCCTGGAAGCACGTAAGTAAGCGCTTGTTGCCTGCTTCACGATGCGCTCTAACTGTCTTTTTATTTTGCAGGTACAAGTTTGGAGCGGCTGCAGGGTGCCGGAATACCCACTGGGTTAGATGTGGAAAGGAGTAATGCCACGTGAGTATTAAAGTTCCCCAATGTCTTTAAACGCACCTTGTTTTGTCTTTCAGATGCGGGATGCAGCGCCGAAGGCCTCCAGAGCGTGCGAAGAGTTGGTAAGCTTTTGTCTTTCAGATGCCGGAATGCAGTGTGAAGACCTCCGGAGCGCACGAAGAGTAGGTAAGCCTTTGTCTTTCAGATGCCGGAATGCAGCGCGAGGCGTTGGTGACAGCCGATGGACCAGGTAAGTGAAGAGCTGTCACTGAAGACCGTAATGCTAACCTGTTCTTTCTTGTCTTTATAGGTGTTGCTGAAGACTGGATTCAGGATGGTAAGCTTTTTTCCTAAGGCCCAGGATCAGATGCAGAAGACACGATGAGCGTTCTGCTGCAGAGGATGCAGAATAACGCAAAGCAAGATTCATCCATCGGGTGTGGTTTAAATAGCCTCCTGTAGTGCTTAGGTGTCTCCTTCCACAGCCACGCCTAGGTAAGAAAAGAGTTCCTGCTTTCCAGAAGAGTTCCAGTGTTCTGAATCTAGGGAGTGGCTCCTGCCCCACCCAACAGGAAAAGTAGTTCCAAACAGAAGAGGATCAGAGGCTCAAATGGCAGGCAAGTAAGCAGCATGGTCTGCTGCAGGTAAGTCCACCCAAGCATTATGAGCCCGGCGCTTCCAGCGCTGGGACTGGGCATATTTATGAGCCTGGTTCCACTGGCGCCAGGACTGGGTCCAAAAGGTCCCAATTGGGACTGGTTGGCACTCGGAACCTGGGTTATGGATCTGCTTCCAAGGGAGTTGGGAAAACCCTGACCTTTTGGAAGCAGAGATCATGACAGTACCCCCCCTCAAGGCCCCTCCCAAACCGGGCTTCTCTGGGGGTTTTGGCTTGTCAGGAAATGTTCGGTGAAATCTTTTGATTAGGCGAGGAGCGTGGACATATTCAGCAGGTTCCCAGGATCTCTCTTGGGGGCCGTAGCCTTTCCAGTCAATTAGGTAAAATAGTTTAGATTTTAAGATCTTGGAGTCCAGAATGCTTTTGACTTCAAACTCGAGTTCTCCATCAACTAGGATAGGTTTTGGAGATTTAGTTAGTCGGGTTTGAGGTTGCACGGGTTTTAATAGAGAGACGTGGAAGACTGGATGTATCTTCATGTGCAGGGGCAAGTCCAACTTGACCGCTACTGGGTTTACTATGGTAGTGATGGAATAGGGACCAAGGTATCTTGGGTTGAATGTGCGTGGCCCTTTTAGAGGTAGATATTTGGTGGATAACCAGACTTGATCCCCTACTTGATATTGAGGGGCTTCCTTCCGATGTTGACCTGCTCCTTTCTTGTATTGTTCTTTAGCCCTTTGAAGGTGTGAAACAGCTTCCTTAAAGGCTTGGGTGATTGTAGAATGCAGGTAGTCTACTGCTGGTGTTTCAAGATCTTGGAGGGGATCCAACTCCGAGGTTCGAGGGTGACTGCCGTACAAAAGAAAAAACGGGGTTTTCCCAGTTCCCGAATGGACAGAGTTATTGTAGGCATATTCGGCTATCCAAAGGATGTCTTTCCAAGTTTTTTTCAGTTTGTTGCAGCATGCAGCGTAAATACTGTTCCAGAGTTTGATTGGTCCTCTCGGTTTGTCCGTCGGTCTGAGGGTGGTGACTGGTCGATAGTCTCACATCAATTTGAGCCGACCGACAGCAACTTCGCTAAAAATGAGAAATAAATTGACTACCTCGATCCGAAATTAGAACCGAAGGAAAACCGTGCAGTCGGACGATGTTTTC
Source organism: Ambystoma mexicanum (assembly GCF_040938575.1). Taxonomy (NCBI): domain Eukaryota; kingdom Metazoa; phylum Chordata; class Amphibia; order Caudata; family Ambystomatidae; genus Ambystoma; species Ambystoma mexicanum. The sequence continues at coordinate 658,012,282 of NC_090921.1, forward strand.
GAGAAATTCTCGGGCCAGAGTTGCTGCTGTTGGCAAGCCTTTGAGCGGAATGAAATGCGCCATCTTGGAGAATAAGTCCACGATTACTAGAATCGTATTGTATCCGGAGCATGGAGGTAGATCGGTGATGAAGTCCATAGAAAGCGTATGCCAAGGGCGAGGTGGGATGTCAATAGGGCGTAAGAGGCCTGCTGGTCTTTCCTTTTGACTCTTGTTTTGGGCGCATACTCCACAGGACATTATAAAGTCTCTGATATCTTTTTTCCAAGACGGCCACCAGAAGTAGCGCTTGATCTTTTCTGAGGTCTTGGCCATACCGGGATGTCCTTCCATTAAAGAATCGTGATAACAAGATATTACTTTTTTCTGTAAATCTGTGCTGGGTAGGTATAATCGTTCTTGGAAATACAATAAGTTGTCCTTTACTGCAAAGTCCTTTCCCTGCAGATGCCAATTCTGTATGTCTGCTGGAGTTACAAGTTGCCTGGCTTTATCCTTAACTTCCTCTATTGATTCTGTGGCGATTACACCCAGAATTCTTTGTTCGGGAATGATTGGTACAGGTTTAGGGTTGATCAAGTGTTCTTCCACTCCCATCCGAGAAAGGGCATCAGCTTTACCGTTCTTTGTACCAGGTCGATAGGTAATTATGAAGTCAAACTCGGCAAAGAATAATGCCCAACGGAGTTGTCTAGAGGATTGGGCTTTTGCGGTTTTCAAATATTGCAGGTTTCGGTGATCCGTAATCACAGTAACGGTGTGTCAGGCCCCCAGCAGATAATGCCGCCAAGCCTTAAAGGCAGACTTGATAGCCAGAAGTTCCTTGTCAGTAATCGTGTAATTGATTTCAGGAGGCGAGAATTTGCGGGACCAAAATGCCACGGGATGCAACTGATTGGTTACCGGGTCCTTTTGTGATAGAACTGCCCCCATGGCAAGGCTTGAAGCATCAGTTTCCACGATGTAGGGGAGTTCGGGGCGAGGGTGTTTTAAGATTGGTGCAGAGATAAATTTAGTCTTCAAATCCTGGAAAGCTTGTTCCGCCTCGGTAGACCATTCAAAACGTTTGTTTTTCTTTAACAAGGCAGTGATGGGCTGGACTATTCGAGAGAATTCGGGGATAAACCTGCGGTAAAAGTTAGCGAAGCCTAACATGCTTTGCACACCTTTTACGGAGGATGGTGATGGCCATTTGAGAACTGCATCGACCTTCTTTGAATCCATACGCACTCCGCCAGGTGATAATATGAATCCCAAGAATTCAACTTCAGTCACATTGAAAACACATTTTTCCAACTTAGCGAAAAGTTTGTGTTGACGCAATCTTTCGAGGACCATTTTCACGTGTTTCCGATGTTCAGATTCCGATGAAGAATAAACGAGGATGTCGTCAATGTAAACAACAACACACACATCTATGAGCTCTCTGAGGACATCGTTCATAAAATATTGAAAGGCGGCCGGGGCATTGCAAAGTCCGAAGGGCATGACCTGATATTCAAATAGCCCATACTTGGTGCGGAAGGCAGTCTTCCATTCATCGCCCTCTTTTACTCGTACCAAGTGGTAAGCTCCTCTAAGATCCAGCTTTGTATATATGCATGCTTTTCTGACTTGGTCCAGGAGTTCAGGGATGAAAGGTAACGTATATCTATTCTTAACGGTGATCTGGTTCAGGGAGCGATAATCTATACAAGTTCTAAGCTCTCCTTCCTTTTTTGGAACGAAGAACAAAGCTGAAGAAGCAGGGGACTTGGAAGGACGAATAAACCCATTTGCCAGGTATTGATCCAGGTATTGTCGAAGGTGAAGGTTCTCAGGCTCGGTGAGGGCATAAATTCTACTACAAGGAGGAGTAGATCCAGGTATCAGGTCTATCTGGCAGTCATAAGACCTATGAGGAGGTAGAGAGTTAGCCTGATCCTTCCGGAAAACATCTTGGTATTCTAGGTATTCGGGAGGTAACTGGGGAGTCTCTGAAGAAATTGCTGCCAGTGCAACACCAGGTGGAGGGTGACAAGTAGAGACACATTCTGGAAACTGGACCGTTCTTGCTCGCCAATCGACCAGAGGATTGTGTTTCTCTAACCAAGGTATTCCTAGAATAATCTGAAACTTAGGGGCCTTGATCACATCGAACATGATCTTCTCATGGTGTCCATCTTGACTTACTAGCGTCACCTCTTGAGTGGTATGCGTTACTGGCCCGGAGGCTATCTCCGTACCATCCACCGTAGTAATGACGTCCTTTACAGCCTTGGGACAAAGAGTTAGATTCATCCTCAAAACCATTTCATGATCCACATAATTGCCGATGGCACTGCTGTCGACGTAAGCTTCAATTGCATGTAATCGATCCGGATTAACAGGGCTAATGAGGACCATAGGTATCACGAAATGCGAGGTCACGGAACTGGTTTTCACGCTCGGCAAGAGGACCTCTATTCTTGTCGGGCGAGGTCGTTTCCCTGCTCAGAGTTTGTAACTTTGGTAACTGCAGCTCCTACTGCCTTCTTGGCAGGTTTCACCGGACAGTCTCGAAGAAAGTGCCCTGAGTTTCCGCAATAGAGGCATAATTGCAACTGTTTTCTCCTATACCGCTCCTTTTGTGTTAGAGGACCTTTCAGACCCCCTATTTGCATGGGTTACCCGGAGTCTACTCCTTTGGAAGGAGTTGGCGGTTTGGAAAATACTCGAGCATCAAACTTGGAACGATCGGCCTTCCTGTCCTGCAGTCTGTGATCTATTTGAACGACTAAGTCTATATAGTCCGAACAATCTTGTGGGGGATTCACTACTTGGGCTAACACATCTTTGAGCTCTCCATGTAGACCTCTATAAAACAGCGTAATCCTTTTGTCCTCAGGCCATTGAGTTTCCACTATCAGTCTGTTGAAAGACGCAATATAAGACAAAAGGTCTTGATTACTTTGTCGCAACGAAAGAAGCTCATTGTCCAAGGCCTGCCCCTGTGAATGTCTTGCAAACAGTTTTTCCATACTGAGCTGAAAAGCTTGAAAATCATGGAGGACCGGATCATCTTGATTTACTAGAGGGATCGACCAGTCTGCCGCATTGCCACTAAGGTACGAAAGCACGAAAGCTACTTTAGCTTGATCAGTTGGAAAGGCTGCTGGCCGGCATAAGAAATGCAACCGGCACTGATTGATAAATACTGCAAACCTCTTTGGGTCACCAGAAAATCGTTCGGGCGGAGCCAGAGGTACATCCCCAGGTAGGTTGATCTGCACTGGATTCATAGAGGATGTAGAAGGAAGATTTCCCCCAGATGCGGGTAACGGGGTCTGTCCGGATTGTGACTGTAGCAATTGTCTAGCGAGATCATCTGTTCGCTCCTTGGAAATAATCAGTTCCCTTCTTAGAGCGTTCGTTTCCTGACGGGCTGCATGCACTTCTGCCCTTAGTTCCCCAAGTAACTGGGCTAGCTGGTCGGTATCCGAGGTTTCCATAGCGGCTGGACGGGAGTTTTGTGGTAGGCTTTGCGTTCTGTAACGCTCACCTGATTCCCGTAGAGGCGCCGGTCTTGACTGGGCGTATACCGTATCTTCAAAGGTGATGTGTAACACACGGCTGGCTCTTTGGGCTGGACCTCTGTGCACTGTATGTCTGACTCGAAGGGTAAGATGTCTGCAGATAGAAAATATGGGATTAAGGAACTGGGTTATTGAATGTCTCTCTCTTCTTCCCTTTCTCTTCTCCTGTAGAACCCCAAAGGTTAACGCTCTCACCTTAGGTAAGTGAACGCCGTGCTCTCCATCTGCCTCGGGGCAGGGTGCTGTAACCAGTTTCTTCACTGGATAAGGGGAGCAGGCCTCTTTACTTCAGAGGACTGCTGTCCGTAGTTTACTGCATGAACGGTAAGTTTCGAGTAATTCTAATGTCTTTAAAGTCTTTAGTAATGATGTTTCTTGTTTTGCAGGGTTCCGGCGATGGCGGATGACGGGCTGAAGTGAGTTGAAGATGGAGCCCGTGTGATGAATAGAAGCGCCTGGAAGCACGTAAGTAAGCGCTTGTTGCCTGCTTCACGATGCGCTCTAACTGTATTTTAATTTTGCAGGTACAAGTTCGGAGCGGCTGCAGGGTGCCGGAATACCCACTGGGTTAGATGTGGAAAGGAGTAATGGCACGTGAGTATTAAAGTTCCCCAATGTCTTTAAACGCACCTTGTTTTGTCTTTCAGATGCGGGATGCAGCGCCGAAGGCCTCCGGAGCGTGCGAAGAGTTGGTAAGCTTTTGTCTTTCAGATGCCGGAATGCAGTGTGAAGACCTCCGGAGCGCACGAAGAGTAGGTAAGCCTTTGTCTTTCAGATGCCGGAATGCAGCGCGAGGCGTTGGTGACAGCCGATGGACCAGGTAAGTGAAGAGCTGTCACTGGAGACCGTAATGCTAACCTGTTCTTTCTTGTCTTTATAGGTGTTGCTGAAGACTGGATTCAGGATGGTAAGCCTTTTTCCTTAGGCCCAGGATCAGATGCAGAAGACACGATGAGCGTTCTGCTGCAGAGGATGCAGAATAACGCAAAGCAAGATTCATCCATCGGGTGTGGTTTAAATAGCCTCCTGTAGTGCTTAGGTGTCTCCTTCCACAGCCACGCCTAGGTAAGAAAAGAGTTCCTGCTTTCCAGAAGAGTTCCAGTGTTCTGAATCTAGGGAGTGGCTCCTGCCCCACCCAACAGGAAAAGTAGTTCCAAACAGAAGAGGATCAGAGGCTCAACTGGCAGGCAAGTAAGCAGCATGGTCTGCTGCAGGTAAGTCCACCCAAGCATTATGAGCCCGGCGCTTCCAGCGCTGGGACTGGGCATATTTATGAGCCTGGTGCCACTGGCGCCAGGACTGGGTCCAAAAGGTCCCAATTGGGACTGGTTGGCACTCGGAACCTGGGTTATGGATCTGCTTCCAAGGGAGTTGGGAAAACCCTGACCTTTTGGAAGCAGAGATCATGACACTATCCTTAGGTTGCTCTAAATTACCATCTTACTGCCTCGTCCGTCAGCAGGCTTCCCTCGGGAGCACATGCACCTGCTCCCTCTTCTCCATGGAAGGATTCCCTCTCCTCATCAGACATGTCTAGTCCCCAACTAGTGTGACTCTTGTCCCCTTCTCCCTTGTCTAAGGACAGTCTACTTAAGGATAAGGCCCTATGCTCGAGACTGAATGGATTTTCTTCTTTGCTTCATGGTTGGAAGACTATGGTTTGATCTCCCTTCCCTTGGCTTCTCCATTTGCTACCTTCCCTTAATTCCTGATAAGCCTTATCGATCCGGTCTCTGATACTTCCTATGTCAAATTTCTCTTCTAAGGCCACTCTTGATGGCTGTGGCATCGCTCCCTTTACCGGGAGGAACTCTTTTATACTGCCCCATTGTATTGCTGGACTTGGTTCCATCAGCTCCTTTTGAATATGATTAATGACAAGCTCCTGCTGTCTTCTCTTTTATTCTAATTCTTTATCTAATTCTCTTTGCTTTCTCACTTCCCATCTAACTTTCTCCTCTTCTTGCCTTATCTCTTTTCTCCTTGCCCCTGCTCTCCTTTCTTCCTTTTCTCTTCATCTCTGTATTCTTTGTCCCTTAATTTTTGTGCTTCCTCCTCTTCTCTCCTCTTTTCTTGTCCATCCCGTAATTCCATTGCTCTCTGCCTGTTGTCATACTTCCTTTGCTCCTCTGCCCTTTCTTCTTTCTTTTGTTGTTCTTCCTAGTACATCTGTTCTTGCCTCTGTCTGCTCTTTCTTTTATGCGCATCTTCTAATCTCTTCTCTCGTTCCCTCTCTTTCCTGTCCTGTTTGTCCTGATCTTCCTTTTGACTTACTTCCTCAATGCTTTTCAAATTTAGCTTGACCAGTAGCTGACCTCCCATCCATTCGCTCTGTACAAGCGTTACCTCGTCAGCTTTATCCTTCTCTTCTTTCCATCTCTTAATCTCCCATTCTATCTCTGTCAATATGTTTGATCGCTCACTTTTCTCTCCTATGTCCTGCAAGATCTTAAAGATCTCCTCTTTTCTCTTACTCTCCTCTGGACTGTCGTCACTGCTATAAGCGGGCGGTTTGTATAATGGATTACTTTACCACATTGCCGCTTTCAGTTCATTTAAAGGATATAATCCTATGTGTTCCATATTATCGCCTTTTACTTCCGGCTAGGTAAGGGGAGCTGAGGGCTCAACACCTTCCTCCTTGCACTGATTAAGCATCTTCTCTCTCTTCCTGGTACATTTTCCAGAGCTCTAGAATAGCTAACCTCTTCTCTAATTTCTTTCCCCGGTACGATCCCCCTTGTGGCCAAGGCATGAACATCTTATCTGCCGGGCCTTTCACCCATTCCGCACAGTACTGTTTGAGCTTGGGCATGTGTTTTGGCAATGTCTTACATAAATGCATCAGAGAAGTAATATTTCCCATTGTGACAAGTCTCAATTGACTGTCCATACTTACCAGAATTTATAAAATACCTTTGCTGATTTTTGATTCTTAAAACAATAAATATGAGCGCGCTCCAACAATCGCTGCTCAAAGCCTTTCTTTCTCCAATATTCTATGTCATCCTCTGGATTGATACTAACCACTTCCCTAGATAGATAGTATAGCTCCTTAACTTTTTCTCAATTCTTTTCACACCTCGTTGTCATTCTTCAACACCTTATTTCAATACAAACACATGAGCAGACAAACTAGTTGACTTTTCACATTTAAACAATGGTGATCACCCTTACTTCTTCTCTTGGCCCTAATTAATACTCTGATCACAGAGTTTAGATTGTCTCTTTTTGCGGACCTGTCCTGCACATAACCTATTTTACTCCGATTGGAGTGTGAGACAACCTCTTCTAGAACCACCTTGGGTTAGGACTCTTTGGGCATTTATATCTCTTTTGCTTTACACAATATGTCCCATTACTCAGATTACTTTAGTTACTTTTTAAATTATCCCAACCCCATCCCCTTAGTTTGCCATTCCCTTCAGTCTGCTTACCATTCGATTGCTCTGGCTCGAGGCTTTCGGTATCCTCTCCTCCAATTGACCACTTTCGCCTTCCATCTGCAAAGCGTCTGTGGAAACCAGGCAGAGATTTCATCGAAGAGGGACCCTGCCCACCATCTCAATTTTACCTGCAAGTTTTCTATTCGGCCGCTTTCCACAGGAAACCCTGTGATCTTCCGGCTACATGGTGGAGGATGTCCGTTTGTCCGAAACACTGGAGTTCTGACAGGTCGATGGGTCTTCTATAAAAAAAACATCCTCTACTACCACATGAACCCTGTGGGGTCCTTAAATCAGTAACACATCATACTCAGAATGGGATGCAGAATAACTCTTACACCAAATAATAAGACCGACTCATGAAGTTCGCAAAAAGTCTCCTCTGTTTTATTTTCAATTGTCTAAAACAGGAAGTTACAACAGACATCAACAGACTTTGGACAGCATTCTCAACTTATTTCATAAAAAATCATACTTTTATAGCAAAAACACGTTATACGTAACGTCAAACTTCATGGCAAACAAGAAAAACCTATAGGGGGTTGTAATTGGTTTAAGGGGAACATCTAAGTATACTTTCTGTATTGGGACGGGTTGTGATTGAGTCCCTACAGTCAGGTGGACAATTTATGGCCACTTCTAGTGCAAGTCATCCACATCAGTTATTAGGTACAGGGCATACTATTGGCTCTCACAATATAAGGCCTTACGTTATATGGTCCGCTGTAATTGGTTCACACACTTGTACCGTTCTGGAACATTCGCTCACTAGCAACACGTAAACTGCTACCCCACGTGCCAGTGGGTGGACTTTGACCATGTCTCCCCACCCAATTAGCCCAATATCTCTCATCGCTCATGCCTTCTGCCATTCAGATTGTCTTTGAACTTGGCCTTGCAACATATCCTTTCTCCTGGGAATAAAAGGGAGTATAGGCACATTCTTATCACAGTTCTGGTCTGCACGCCCAACTCCTATTTCCATCATTGACTCACGCGACTGGAGACGGTATTTTGGCCTGTTTTGCAGCATTTAATTGTCTTTAATTAACAAACTTGGTACTAATCGTTTTCTTACTTTGTACCTTAACACGAGACAATTCAGTGTCTCACAGTTACTGTTCTTTTAAGATAGATAACCAGTTCTTTGGCTACTACATCCTTTGAAACCAGGCCAGACATCTCTTTATGGCCCTTCCATGATTTTAGCTTCATGTTGCTGCGACACAACTTCTCCAATCCTTCCTTCTTTATGGGTCCCAGCTTACTAAACATGTAACACCGATGTCCGGAATTCTACATGATGGCGGCACCTCCTGTAGTCTATTCAGTATGTATAGCTAGCCTTTAAGATTACTAAGTCTACTTGCGTTGAGGCATCTGTACGGTTATGAAAGGGCTTGCATTTTCTGCAGTGCTCTTCACATGTGCAATCTTCATTCCGCATATGAACGTTCACTCGATTCTTTCTTTCATCATTAGATTACATAAGGTCCATACATCCTCTCCTTTAGCCACTCTTCTCGGTGCGTCACACTTTGCTTCTTGTGAAATCATCAACTTCTCTTTCTCTCATCTTCATATTCCTTCAGGGATCTCCTCCAAGAGATTCTCATCTCTACGGGAATACATCATATAGGGTGTTCTCAATGGATACCTCTTCTCGAAGACTCTCTGTGGAATAGGCACAATCACTGGTGTCGTGCATATCACAATCTCTGGCTTACAGCATATAGGAAGGATGGAGGCGGGACTTCCTGCAGAGACATTCAGCTGCTCCTCTACAAGACTGGCAACAAAATACCGTGCTCATGGCTAGGCTGCCGAGACCAGGGTATGGGGAGAGGCGATATCCAGGTCTGATGACGGTGCGAATGTTGCATATGATACTTGGAAAATGTTGATATGGAACATGTTTCATCCGTCTGATGATAGACCTCCTTGAATGCATGCACTACCCAGATGTGGAACTTATTAAGCACTATGGAAGACGCAAACGGATTGTGTTCCCCCTGCGATTACCACCCTACCTAGGCAAAAAGTTAGAAGTCCAACATGCCCCCAAGCAACAGAAACAGTAATGACCCTAAAAGTGACTCTCCAACACCATGTGAAGAAGGTTTTGTTTGTTTTGCTTGTTTATTTAAATGTTATTATGTTAATGTAACCAATTTTTGCAAACTTGGGCTGCAATGGCAAAATGCAACATGCTGTAACTGAATATATTTTTATAAATGCCAATAAAAACAATTTTAAATGAATGGCCATGCTGTCAATAGACACATTGCCAACCAACAGGGTCATTAAGAAGCACATTATGGCCCCTGGCACCACAAACTGGTGACTAATAACAGTGAAATGGGCATGGACATGTGGCTCTGTGATATGCTATTACATCACATGGCAACAGGCAGACACACATATCCACACCCAAGTCTGCATCCATCACATGCCACACAAGTGTTGTCTTGGTGCAGGGACTGTACACAATGGGAACATGCCGTAGGTCTGCGGAAAAGGTAACAGTCCCAGTTGATGTATGGCTGTAACAGTACCACCTAGTCAATGTCCGTGAAGTGGAGAGAGTAAGCCATTGGAGTTGTAGATAGGAACAAGGTACAGCGACCCACAAGAGGGAGAGGGGCATGGACCCATGGAGTGTGGGCTGAGTGTGGGAGGGTAACAGGGAGCAGGCCTCACAAAGATTTGCCTCAGGAGTCATTGCCATTGGGCCAGCAGGGATGTGCACAGTTTAGACATATGCACACTCACTCAGGGCACACCATGAGGCATGTTGGTTGTCATCTTGGATGTTCTATCTAGCATGTAAGCACAAACGTACATGTGTGAAAAGAGATTCTATACCATGCAGGGCATGAAGTGTGACTCCTATTTTGGACAAATGCAAATGTCTAGCAGAACAGTCACTGACATCAAGGATGTAGCAAACAACTGTGCACGTTGTGGTATCATGTAGCAGATGTTGGGGGTATGCTAGCGGGGGATGAGTACTGTCACATGGACATGGTCAACCGATGTACAACACATGCTTTGTATCCACTCTTGTGTAAACAGGACAGGAGTCAGTACACCACATGAAATGGTTCACCTGGGGCAGTCATCCCAATGCAGACAGGTGTATACCACAATCATACATCTTGATGATGCTTTACTTCACATACTCAGAATGCACAATGTCGGGCACTCACTGGACGTGTCCTCGTAATTTTACAGGCCTCCCACGCCTTGCACCTGCTTCAGTAGAATTAATTGGCTCATAGCCTCTTCATGCTCAGTCAGCTCTTCCTCCTCTGGTGACCCCCTCCAGTTGCCAGGGGTTGGCACCCAGCCTGGACTAGGTGCGACGGGTGAGATTATTCCAACGCTTCACTACCTGTGCAGCAGTGCACTTCTCAAACCCTAAGGTGTTGATCTCATCCGTGACATGCTGCCAATGCACTATTCGCTGAGCTGGTGTATGTGTGCTCCCCTGATGCTGGCACATGTCACGGTGGTGAATGGCCACATAGTCCATGTTTTTCTTCCTCAACATGCCAGTGTCCTGTGCCGTGTCATTGGGTTGAGCCTGTTCCTGCTGTGCAGGCTTTTCCTTCTTGCCACGAGGTGATGGTGCCACCCCTGTGTGGCTTGGACCACTCGGGGTACCTGATGCCAGACCACAAGTGGGCTGGGGCCTGGCATTACCCCCTGGGGCTGGGACAGCTGCTTCCACATCACATCACTTGCCCTTTCAGGCTGGGACAGCTGCTTCCACCGCACATCCCGGAACCATTGGGGCTGGGTCAGCTGCTTCCACTGCACGTTCCGCAACCCTTGTGGCTGGGTAAGCTGCTTCTGCCACATTTCTTAGAACCCTTGGGGCTGGGTCAGCTGCTTCCACCGCACGTCCCTGGCCCCGTCTGCCCCCTTTCCCTTTTGGGGCCTTTCCACTCATGTTCCCGGTGTGATGGAAATATGGAAGGCACAGCAAGTAATTGTCCTGGGCACTTTGAGTGAAGGGGCAGTCTACGTGATGGAAGACGTAGTTCTGTGGTCCAGCATGGCTGAGTTGTAACCCAGGTGTGAAAAATATGGTATGCATAATCACATGCACCCCAAAATGAAATAAAGCAGGCGTGATACACAGTGGCACCCAGCTACATAAAAAATGCATACGTGAACCCCGGAAAGCTACCAGAAAGGTATGAATAGTTATACGCGATACACAGGGGCGCCAAAATCAAAAGTAGACGCACAGAGGCAAATCCCCCACCAAAATAAGAAGTTTGTATGGTCTCTGAAGTGAACGTATTGCTTGGCACCCCCAAAATATGCAGTACTCCACTCGTCCATCTCCTCCCCTTCACATGCACGTTCGGAGTTGCTTCTACATGTACTTATGTATCCCCGAATATGACTTTACGATCACGCAGCGCATGTCACGTAAGATACACGCTGAGGACCTTTCCTCGGATTTCACATGTCCATGCTTTCCACAATTTTTAAGCGCAAAGTCCCTTCACTCTGTTTCCGGCTGCCTACATTGCGAGACACAGAAGACCCATGATCCTGCCTCCGTGCCATTTTACCTGCCTCCTACTGCCCTGTGCTGCCTCCAACTTTGCCATCTGCTGCTGCCTGTACATGTGTGTGCCTGCTGCCCATCTGCACTGCGTTTGGTGTGCCTGCTGTCGAGCCATTTCCTATGCTCCTGTCTTTGGCCCTGTGACCACCTCAGCTGCTTCATTGGACTTCCACCATGCCATTCCACCACCAGAGCTCCACAGCCCAGTTCCAGGACCACCTTACCCACCCACACCTGTCTCGGGGTTGCCATGTCAGCACCATCATCCTCTGACCAGAGTGGCAACCCCACGGCAGCGAGGCAGAGGGCTGTTAACTTCACTTTCAGGGAAGTTGACACCCTGGTGTAGAAGGCCCTGGAGCATTATGATGCCCTCTTCCACACTATGATGCAACGCGGCAAGGAAGGATGTCAGCAGATTTGGGACGGGATCACGGATGCCATCATGCAAAGGGGATGGTACCCCGCACCTTCAAGACCGTGCACAAGCACTGGGAGACCTGAAATCCAGAGCAAGTCCCTGCGCTATGTTCAGGCCAGTGCCACCACCCAGGTGCACCATGCACGCAGGGGCCGGATGTTGGCTAACAACATGTGGGTTATGAAGAAGTTCTACCCGGCGCTGCACTCCCAGGTCTGCGAGTTACATCAACGTCTACAGTCGATTGGTGAGTAGCCATGTGGTGCAATGCTCTACGGTGCATGTGCTCTGTGCATGTACCAGCAGGTTGCAGTGATCCCCTTAGGCTTGCAGGAAGTATGTTTCTGAGACGAATGTCTGCATGCAAGCCCCAGACACTGCTCGCCATGTGTGTATTCAGAACTATATGTATTTTAAATGTGCTATCACTTGCATTTTGTGTTGTAGTGCAATGTTACTTGTGTCTGATACGTGCCAGGGTGACAAGTGTGACAGTTGAGGTAGTGTTGCCCGCATCATGTGCATGCATGATGCTCATGTGTATGTGCCAAAAATGTGAATGTGTGACTGGGCATCACTCATGCCTTGATGCAACACGTGCATTTGGTTGTCTGGCTTAGTCACGAAGAGGCATTGAAGTTCACTGTACTCCTATGTGATTGGTCATCGCACTGCCTGGGCCCTCTCAGTTGATGTGTGTGCATGACATGTGTATGTGCTTGTTGCTATAGCATGCTCACAAGTGCATGTGCAAATGATGCATGTGTGTATAGCATATGCAAGTGATTGGTTGTGACAGTGGCAAGTAGCTTGATATGATTGTGTGGAGTGATGGCCAGGCAGGAGTCTGCATGGATGTAGATTGCATGTCCATGTGTGTGGGTGTGGAGATTGAGGGTTGTTCCCTTGACAAGTCATGTTCATGTGAATGTTGGTGATACCACGCAGGATTTGGTGCAATACCCTGATTTTTCTGTCCTGTGTCTCCTTTTCCACAGTTGCATTTTATGAAGAGGGTGGAAGCTGTCTGTGGAGCATTACTGCAGGGATGCCTCAACCAGGCAGAGGCGCAGGCCCCAGCCACGCCCTGTGACAGCTCATCTTTGGGGAGCAATGTAGCTGTGGCATTGCCGGTCACATCGGGCATGGCTGCTGGGGGTAAGTCCAAGAAGGTGAAGGTGAGAGGGGACTCCTCAGCAGTGGTGGGGACAGGTGATGCCACACAGGGGCCATCCATGGTGTAAGACGGCCCAGAGTCACACAGGTTGACAGAGGGGGAGTGGGAGAAGGTGGCTGTTGCAACCCAGCCCACAGTGTCAGGTGTGGGTGTTGAGGTGGGCATGCCTACTGCAGACCTGTCCCAGGGGCATGAGGCTGTGCAGGCCACTGTTGAGGTGCCTGTGCAAAATCTAGTCCCTGGGCCATCGGATGCAGCAGGGTGCGCTTGCAAGGATGCCTCCACCCAGACCCACCGCCCGGTGTCAGCTGATGTGTCCACCCAAACTGACAACCTCTTACCACCTGGTATGGCCATCCAGGATTATGTGCTCCCCATGCTGGACGGGTTGACGAGGCAGACTGGTGTTATTCGTGATGATGGGCAGGCTACTCATAGTCTGCTTGCCCATCATCACAGTGAGCTACACTGCCTCAGCGGATGGCTTACAGCATGGCTGTTCCATGCTGTCCTCCATGGGCTGTTCACTGCTGCAACAACCTCCTCGTCTTCCTCCTCTGTGTGCCAGTGGTCCTCCAGGGTGCCTTCCGGCCCAGATACCAGCAGGGCCCCCTGTGCACCAGTCCCATCCACAATGCCCAGTCTGGTGGAGACCAAATCGCTGCCCAAAGTTGGGAGTCCAAGGCACATCAGCTGAGGTGGTCACTGTGCCTACCCAGGCACCGACAGGGTCACCGGATATGGAGGGACAGCAGGCACCCATGAGCAGTGCAGGTGCCGTACGGCCCTGGGTATCATCATCAGCTCTGAGGGCGTACCCACATAGCAGGCACTGGGCAGTGTGGCAGCAGCTGGCAATGAGGAGGAGGCTATTTGCTGCAGGGCAGACCACCGAAAGGAGGCTGGTCAAAGTGTGAGGCAGGAGGCACACGTGGAACTGAGGCACAGGATGTCTTCTGTGTTCTTAGAATATGAAGAGCAGATCGAGGCAGAGAGGCAGCGGGCTACAGAAGCAAGGGTAGTGATGGCCAGGGCTGAGATTGCGCTGTGTCGGGCCATAAGGCAGGCTGCCATCCTGGAGGCCACTTGCAGGGACGCCTGAGTGATAGAGATACAAATGCTGGAGAACCTGCAAGCCATCCAGGCAACATGAGGCCCGTCTGATGGGTGTGGACGTGGCGCTGGACTCAGCCCTAGTGAAAAGGCTTAGTAAGATTGCAGAGGACTAGCCCGCTGTCTTTGTAGATAGTTATGTAGGTGTAGGTTTCCTTTTTTATTTATTATTTTCCCCAAACTTTGCAGAGATTCCTTACCAGTTTTTATTCTATATAGTTCTTTAGGCATCGGATATTAGTTTTATTTCATATTTCCCCTGGACTTCTTTGAGCTTGATTCCCCATTTATTTTTGTACATATTTATATCCAATACATTGTTTTGTTTATAACGTTTCACGCTTCATGCAGTTAATTTGTGTGTCGGTCTCTTTGATAGTTCTATTTTCAGCCAGTGCATCCTTCCATTGCAAGTCATGTGTCTTGTGGTGTGCGTGCTTGTGTGTTGTTGATGCTGGCATATTTGCGAATGGAAGGATGCACATGTTGCTGACATGGGGGAGTGGGTCCATCAGAGGACTGGGTCTGCGCTGTATGTTTTCATTTGCAGTTACCTGTGCAGCATCACTGTGTGTTTGGCATCAGTGTGGTTGGGGTGGAGGGAGGTGGGCTCACTGTGGAGGAGTTCCATGGTCACATTAATGGCAAGTTTGTTTGGCATTGCTGTGTAAAACCCATGTCGTGCAGACACGTCCACCAGCATGTGCAGTCACACACTGCCCTCTCTCATGTGTCGCTCAACCTCTACCACTGGAATGCTGTAGTGGGCCATGTTTGCTCATCCGGAGTGGCAGCACAATTCTTCAATCTCTGTGACTCATGCTTTCTCTGACTGCCCTATCATCACCCATGTGATTGTTCCCTGACAGGTATTTTGCCACCCATTCCACTCAGGTCACTGATGCTCAGGGTGTGACATGCCTGGGCATTGGTTGTGGATCTTGCAACATCTTTTGGTAGGTTTGCTTCTGTCGTGGGCACACATTCAGTTACTGTGCTTTGATGCCTTGGCAATGTATCATGGACAACATGCACATGGATTTGCATTCACTGTCACATGTGTATGGGGGTGATTAAGGCCTGGAAGGGTGTGTGAGCAGATGCTCCACTCGTGGATGGACCTACGGTGCTTCCAGCTGGTTGCATATGTGGTGTACATGTTGGTGTTGCACTTAATGGTGCTGTCAGACCATGGACGTTCAGGTGAGCTGCAGACATGCATTGCACTGGTATTGTGGGAGACTATCAGGGGACTGCCTGGGGGTGGTGTCACAGGTGACGGGGGCTGGTGGGTGGTGTCCAGTCTGGAGGGGGATGCCTGGGGGGGGGTCACAGGTGAGGGGGGCTGGAGGGTGATTTCCAGTCTGGAGAGGGGCTGGTGGTTGGTGTCCAGTCTGGTGGGGGCTGCCTGGGGGGTGTCACAGGTGAGGGTGGCTGGGGGGTGGTGATCAGTCAGGGGGGTGCCTGGGGAGTCTCAAAATTGAGGGGGCTTGGGAGTGGTGTCCAGTCTGGTGGGGGCTGCCTGGGGGGTGTCACAGGTGAGGGGGGCAGGGGGCTGTTGGCCAGTCTGGAGGGGGCTGCCTGGGGGGGGGTTGATGTTGCCCAGTCTGGAGGGGCTGCCTGGGGGGTGTCACATGTGAGGGGGGCTGGGGTGATGTCCAGTCTGGAGGGTGCTGCCTGCGCGGGGTGTCACATGTGAGGGGCCTGGGGGTGGTGTCCAGCCTGGAAGGGACTGGTGGGGGTTATCCAGTCTGGAGGGGGCTGCCGAAGGGGTGTCACAGGTGAGGGTGGTGTCCAGTCTGGAGGGGGCTGCCTGGGGGGGTGTCACACGTGAGGAGGGCTGGATGGTGGTGTCCAGTCTGGAGGAGGATGCCTGGGGGGTCACAGTTGAGGGGGCCTGAGGGAAGGTGTCCAGTCTGGAGGGGGATGCCTGTGAGGGTGTCACATGTGAGGGGGGCTGATGGGTGGTGTCCAGTCTGGAGGGGTCTGCCTGAGGGGGTTACAGATGAAGGGGGCTGGGGGTGGTGTCCAGTCTGGAGGGGGATGCCTGGGGGGTCAGATATGAGGGGGGCTGGGGGTGGTGTCCAGTGTGGAGGGTGCTGCCTGGGCCGGGTGTCACAGGTGAGGGGCTGGGGGTGGTGTCCAGCCTGGAGGGAGGCTGGTGGGTGTTGCCCAGTCTGGAGGGGAAAGCCTGGGAGGAGTCACATGTGAGGGGGGCTGGGAGGTGGTGTCCAGTCTGGAGGGGGCTGCCTGGGGGGTGTCACGGGTGAGGGTGTTTGGGGGGTAGTGTCCAGTCTGGATGGGGCTGCTTGGGAGAGATGTCAAAGGTGAGGGGGGCTGGTGGGTGTTGTCCACTCTGGAGGGGTATGCGTGGTGGGGTGTCACAGGTGAAGGGGGCTGGAGGTGGTGTCCAGTTTGGAGGGGGATGTCTGGGGGGTCACATGTGGGGGGGGCTAGAGGGTGGTGTCCAGTCTGGTGAGGGGCTGGTGGGTGTTGTCCAGTCTGGAGGGGGCTGCCTGGGGGGGTGTCACAGCTGAGGGGGGTGGGGGTGGTGTCCAGTCTGGAGGGGGCTGCCTGTGGGGTGTCACCGGTGAGGGAGGCTGGGGGTGGTGTCCATTCTGGAGGGGGATGCCTGGGGGGTGTCACAGTTGAGGGCAGCTGGGGTATGGTGTCCAGTCTGGAGTTAGGTGCCTGTGGGGGTATCACAGGTGAGGGGGTCTGGGGGTGGTGTCCAGTCCAGAGGGGGGCTGGTGGGTGGTGTCCAGTCTGGGATGGGCTGCCTGGGGGGGTGTCACAGGTGAGGGGGGCTGAGGGGTGGTATCCAGTCTGGGGAGGGGGCTGCCTGGTGCCTTGTCACAGGTGAGGGGGCTGGTGGGTGGTGTCCACTCTAGATGGGGTTGCCTGGAGGGTTTCACAGATGATCAAGGTTGGGGGGTGGCATCTGGCTAGAGTGGTTGATGTGCAGTAGGGGGGTTATGCGGCCAGAATGGGTGCTGAGGGTGTATGGGGGGTTTTGGTAAGGGTGTAGCCTCTACTTACGAAGGGGGCCAGTCTTATCATTGGGGTTCAGCCTGGGCTTGTGAGGGAGGGCCTGCGGTTTTTCTGGGATGCAGCCTGGGCTTTCGAGGTGAGATGCGTGATTTGGCTGGGGTGCAGCCTGGCCTTGTGAGGTGAGGTGCGCAATTTCGCTAGGGGGTGGCCTTGGCTTGCGAGGTTAGGCGCATGATTTCACTGGGAGAAAGGGCACATGTTTTTGCTGGGGTGCAGCCTGAGCTTGCAAGGTGAGGCATGTGATTTTGTTGGGGTGCAGCCTGGGTTTGCGAGGTGAGACACGCGATTCGCTGTGGTGCAGCCTGGGCTTGCCAGGTGAGATGTGTGATTTTGCTGGGGTGCAGCCTTTGCTTGCAAGGTGAGGCGCGCCTCCTTCAGGGGTACTATATGGTGTGCCAGCGGTGATGCGGAGGCTTGCATTGTTTGTCCTTTTGCTTGCTTTTTGGTGTGCTTGGGGGCGTGTTGTATGCGTTCCTCGCGGAGCTTGGTTTTCTTGGGCGATGGCTAGCAATGCATCTTTAAATCCATGAATACACATGGCGCGCTATGTTTTTCTGTGCCACAGCTCGCGCAGGATCATTCTCGATGCACAGACTTTGCACCATTTCTGCGCCCCCTTCCATGAATCGGGCCCTTAATTGGAGCTTTAAAAATGTCACTGGTGTAATAAAAATGTTGTACCAGACCTGCCTTCAGCCACTCGATTTATAAGCACTCTTGTCTGCATGTCCTTCACTGAAGTCCTGTAACAAGCATTGGCAACGCCAACATTTTTGGCTTGTGCACAAGTTTTAAGCTTTTGCCAGGCACTGATATTAGATGCCCAGTTACTCGCACCATTTTGCACCTGCTACCAACAATGGGTAGTTAATACCACTACAGCTGTGCCAGGCAAGTGCCTTTCCCATGCCTACCTGTTTAAAAAGTGTCACTTGTACAAGAGGACCAGCTTGGTGTTTAAAAATGAGGAACGTTTTGTGGATTTAGCCATCGGACACTACCGCACAGCCCTCTACCATCCTCGGGCCAATGGTTTGGTGAAGAGGGTGAATTGATTGCTTAAGGTTGGTGTGCACCTAGTTCTTATCGCCAGGTTACCCTGGAGGGAGGTGGTCAAACACATTCAACGTTGTTACATGTTTGTCGATATTTCGGCAGTAAATTTGCCCGTAATACCGCCGAATGGAATTACCGTTACCACTACGTGGTTTGGCGGATTTACCGCCAGATTACAAGTGTTGGTAGACAGTGTTAGTCCTTATTTATTGGTGTCCATATGACTCCATGGGGATTTTTGGCAGAATTACCCCCACCTGGGGTAACCAGACAGTAGTCTGTAAAGAAAGAAGAAAAGAAAATGGGGGAAAAAGTGGGGCTGGAGCG